>NC_059432.1:21893904-22542237 GCF_021028975.2 Sphaerodactylus townsendi
AATTGTTTTTTCCTGTGTTTCTTTTCCCCTCTAGTTTTGTTTGTCTGGGTTCCCCCTCCTTTCCCCCACCTTTCCCTCCGTTTTTTGACTTAGAGAAGAGCTGACGATCGGAAAGGGGGAGGAATTTTCGTTCTCCTCACGGCGAAGGATTGTTTTCCCACCGTTTTGAACGCCGCTTTCTTGAGGAGAGTATTGCGGCGGTGCTCCTGCCTAGCAGAGCACATTACTGAGGTGGTTTGTGGCAACACAATGGCAGACGGCAGGTTCTCTCCCATAAAGGAGGTTTTTGCCCCAAACGTGGCAGAGTCTACGCGGGCAGCAGCAGCCAGGGCTTCCACTCCCCAGCCGGGGCCAGTTGGAAATGCCCCCCCCCCCCCCCCGAGCATTCAACCGCTATGTCCGACCGTCTGCCACCCAACTCAGGGGGCTGTAAATCGGGGGACCAACAGACCCAAACAAAAAAGGGCACTGGCTCAAAATGTTCTGGGTCCCCATCAGTTGGCCAGGACCAACCAAAGAAGGCTAAAAAAGCCAACAAAAAGTCTTCTGAATCAAGGCAAGTGAATAATATAGAAGGGGCAGCGGGCTCTATGGGACAACCCCCCACCAGTACACAAGTAGCGGGAGGGCAGAGCAACCCTGTGTTCTCAGACAGTCCCACAGCCTGGAGTTCATTTTCTTCCCTTCAATTTGCCAATCTAATTGTGCAGCAACTTAATCAGCAACAGCATACTGCGGTGCATGAACAGAACTGCCCGGCTACATTTATCTTAGGCCCTCAGCAACAGGGGGAGGAAAGTGAGGAAGACATTACGTCTCTCTGGAGAAAGGCTCTTCACGGTGAGTGAACCAATAGCCGATTTTCTGATCCAAGTGGTGGGATACATACAAGATTGGGCAAGTACCTTTGCATCAGACAAGAGCTGTCCACTATGTCGAGGACCTACTTGAGGGAGAAGCAGCCATCTGGTTCATGGGCCTATTTTAGGTTACTGCTGCTGACCGGAACAACTTTTGACTAGTTCATGTTGGTGCTACAAGACCAGTTCGAAAACAGCCGCAGCGCTTAAGACAAGGATCCCGATCTGTGTCCGAGTATGTGGCCAAATTAAGATGTCTAGCCAGCCAAGTATATGCTTGGCCAGAAGTTACCCTGGTGACTTCTTTCAAAGATGACTTGGATGCTGAGCTGTTACAGTGGTCCCTGGTACAAGATGACCCAGAGACGATCCTGGAATGGATCTGGTTGGTGCGGGAAGTAGAGGCCTGAATGCAAACAATAAAACAGGCCAAGCAACAACAAGAAACCCCCAGTTGATTGGTGCTCATGGGTAGAACTGCTCTATTTTATATATGATGGTTTATTGTACACCGCCCAGAGCCCTTCGGGGATGGGGCGGTATAAAAGTCAAAAGAATAAATAAAATAAATAAATATTGTGTTATGTGAAATGATGTTTCATTCCTATGTAGATAAGCAAGAAGAGTTAATGAGTAGTGGGCAGAAAAATTGTGTATAAAATTTTCAACAGAGGCATTGTTTCATAAAATGAATAACCGTGAATGGCTGCCATTGTCAACACAATATCTTTTAGATAACCTTTTTATTTTCTCACATAGAAAAACAACACAAAAACATACAAAAAGAAAAAGCAAAGACAAACACAACCCATTACATATCATAAGGTGACTTCCAGCTATTTCATCTTTGACTGCAGGTTAACTCTAACCTCAGTGCATACAATTAACATGTTTCAGTAATTCTTTCTTAAATGTCTTCTAGTAATTACCGGCACAATCTATTGTTTTCTTTAGATTTCAAACCTTGACGCTGCTTCTCTATTTGAATAGTTCTTCAAAAGGTAATCTGTAAAGGGTTTCAAGTTTTGAGAAAATTTGTCCAAACTGTGATCTCTTAATAATGCTGTCACTTCTGCCATTCTGCATATTCTCTAACCCTTAGAATGCAATCCTCTTTTGTTAGTATCTTTTTGTTTCTCCATCATTGTGCAAATAAAGTCCTTGCTGCAGTTGTCATATGCATAAACAGAGTTCTGTACTGCCTAGGAAAGACTTCATTCACTGTTCCCAACAGAATAGCCTCAGGGTTCCCCCCCCCCACCCCAAATAGTTTTTTTTTAAAAAATTGCAGCTTTTTTCAGTATTATATCTGAAAAAGTCATAGCCTCTTTACCTGTTCACCACATATCCATATGGCTGAAATTACTGTCTGTGGACTCAATAAATCTTGTTGTCACTTCTTAGACATTTGCACTAGGAGACAGCACCTATTTGACACACCTTTATATATCTTTGCCAATTTTTCTGGCATTAGATACCATCAATACATCATTTTGTAACAATTTTCTGTCAAATTGTAACATTCTGCAAATTTTAAACTCTTCTACAGACTGTCACACAGTTCCATCAAAATATTATGACTAACAGTTCTAGACCATTTAATCATTACAGATTTAACCATCTAATCTTCTGTATCTTGTTGCAACAGCATCTTATACCTTTTGGTAATCAATTTGTCATTGTTTATACTCAAGTTACATTCAAAATTTGTAATTTGTGGATTAAAATCAACTTTTTTATAATTTTTAAATGTTTCTAACAGTTGATAGTAAAGAAAACAATTTTTAATTAAATTTTAAATCATTCATAGGTTTACGTTCACATTCATTATCTTGAAAAATCAAGAACACTCTATGGGCCGTTTTTCTTGCATATTCACTTTTCTGGCAATATTAGACAGATATGGCAGTTTCAGAGTTATAATCAATATCCATCAGGTGGTTATCCCTGGGAATTGTGTGGTGGAATACATGTATGTCTTGATTTATAAATTGGGGGCAGGTAGAGATGAATCCATGACTACATGGAATAATCCAAATAAAAAAATCAAGTTACGACTTCACATGATTTGACAGTACACATCAGATCAGAATCAAAGCTAAAATTGCACCATGTGCATGGAGATATAGAACAGTCATATAATATAAATGATGTTATGGAAAAGTGACTGTGAAACTAGGGTGCCCCTTGGCCTCCTTGGAAGAGAATAAAATTCTGTTGAAATGGGTGACTGAACAGCCACACCTATGGCACATCATGTGCAGTTATTTGGATATACTAAAATGTCTTTAGATAGTTCTTTTGTTTTATGTCCCCTTAAGGGGAAGTATAGGGTATTTGGTCTTTTAAAATGTGTACAAGTATGATGCCAATAACTATGTGAAAGTTTTACCGTACATTTGCTTAACCAGAAAGCTCTGTTAACAAGCATCCTGCCTTATCCATATGGCTGAAATTACTGTCTGTGGGCTCGATAAATCTTGTTGACACTTCTTAGACCTGTGCACTGGGAGACAGCACTCTTCAATGACAGACAGGACCAGTCAGTGCACGCACCCACATCTGTCCTTCTTGGTAGGGGCTCGCTGTCCCCCCACCTCCCTTCTCCTTTTCTTCCTGTCTGTAATGGTTGAATCATCACTTTCCTTCAGGGGCTGAAGCGCTTCCTTCCTGTCTATTGTAGTCTGTTACAGCTGTCTTACATCAACATATTCAAGGTCTTTGTGGAAACCTTAGTTTGTAGCACAGAGAATTGTCTTAGCTGTTACAGCATGATGTACTAGGTAGTTGGCTTCAGGTATTCAAGAAAAACAACTTCCTTTAATTCCTTGGTGAGTGAGGAGATGCAGCTTGTTCAGTTCCATTTAATGTTCATTTCTAGTCTCTCAAATACTGCAAACTTTCATGGATAGTGAAATGAGTGAGTGAGTGGCACTACAGTCTTGGACTACTAAGAGAGCCATTTGCAGCTATCTTATTACTTTCTTCCCATGTAGTGTTACATAGCCTAAAACACTGGTTTCCATTAGCCATCTTATTACTTTCTTCCTATATAGTGTTCCATAGCTTAAAAACACTGGTTTCAATTCTTTTTGTTTTCTGTCTTGCCTGCTGTGGTTGCTAGTTTGTATGGGAACATCTATGCGAAAGCTCATGGGGTCTGTAAAAAGTTGATATTCTGCCAGATTTATCACCCTGGGTCAATTTATCCTCATAAATTGTTGTGGAATAAGTGAGCAAATGTGGCAAGCGTTTAGAAATTAAAAAAATAGTACAGCACACTGTAAAAAATAATATTTTGGAAATCCACTGTTGCTGTTGTACCTGGAAGATGGAAAAGCTGTTCTCTTAGCATTCTATTTCCTGGCAGGGGTGGGTAAAATATTGTTTAGCGTTCTGCCAGTATAATTGGGATATTTACTGCCAGTTACACTGGTAGAACATTGACCAGTTTTCTGCAGGTACAACAGGAGATGGAAACCAATCATGGTATTCCAAATGCAGGCTTTCTTTCCATGCGATGTGGTTCATTCTTTCATACTCCCACTGACTTATTCCATTCAGTTCACCCGTGAAGTTAGTTTTCATTCCTAAACAGCTGATGGTGTGGTGGTATGACCTTGTGAGTTACTGTACTCTTCAGCTCTCTTCCTCATTTGTTGTTCCTAGCCAAGTCCTAAAAACATGACTCTACACTTTTAGTATTACTTGACATATAAGAATGCAGGTAAACAAATCTTAAGCATAATTAACCGTAAGTGTTGAGAGCAGGACAGGGCCAAGGATGATCATACTTGAATCCAGATCTGGAATGTGCTTCGTCCAGGTAAAGGTGCAAAGTGTTACTCCCTGAGGCTTAACTCTGCCAGCATAGGGATTAATTTTGCATACCTGTTTGCTTGAAAAAAACTGGAGCTTGACTGTGCACTTCCAGGTAATAAACTAAGCTAGATCACAATCTCATGCGATTCCTGATTCAAGTTCCAGTTTAACAATGCAAGGATGGGTATCAAAATACACTAATAGCTAATTAAGCGAGCAGTGAAGTGTAAAGTAAGTTTATATAGTATCTCCCACTTGATAAGCAAAATCAGTGTGAGCTTCAAACAGCAGCAGATTTAAGCAATTTAGCCCTTTCAAATAACTCATGTATTTCTGGGATGTGTGTGTGTGTGTGTGTTTAAATTTTGGCTTTTGTTGGAAATGTTTTTAAACTATTATTGTAAGCTGCCTTTGAGCAGCTTAAATAAAATAGTCATGAACCTACTACAAAGTCCAGCACCACCATACTTCAAGCCCAACAATGAACTATCAGATCAGCAGGGAAAAAAATAAGCACCACAACAGTGAAATTCCAAAAATAATACAATCATAATAAGGCTTGCTAGGTCGAATGTTTGTCTTGCACAGTTTCTTGAATTAGGTAAGAAAAAAGAGCCTCATTAACCAAATAAGCCAAATCATCTCCCATGAAGAGGCCATCTCCTAGAAGATGACTTTGGGCATTTCTAAGTTGGTGAGAGGTAGTTAATCTTTAGTTAATCTTTAATAGAGAGGGGAAGTTTTTGTTATGTGTATGTGAGATATTGATTGTATACCTATTCAATCAATTATGAGACAGGTAGCAACTACAATGTGTCTAATTTGTCAGCATTCCTTCTAAATTACTTTCCCCTTTGATTATTTTTGAAAGAAGCAAAACATTTGTATAAACCCTGTCAGCTTGGCTTGATACAGGTCAGAGTTGGTTTTGTTAATGTAGACTACTTTTCAGGTGCCTAGCATGTTCTTACACAGGAGGCCAGTTTCAGCTGACCAGAAGCAAAGCTTGTTGTGGTAATCACTTTTATTTAGTTGCCTTATTCACGTAAGAAGTAGGAATCTGTGAACTCATTAGCACTACTTTTGGATTGCTAGTGTAGGTAGGAGACACTTGTCAGAACATATTTGAGGTGAATGTAAATAGGTTATGCATATGCTTCATTATGTGAAGTCTACCTCTAGCAAACTATTGCGTATGTTTGCCAAAACCTGTTCTGTACAGAAATGGAGACTGTAGGAAATACTTGAAAGAACTGGAGTGTTGCCAGCACCTGTTTGGAATTGAAAACAGCCATCTGGTGATTTAAAGCATGGTTCACTAGGCTTCCATGGCAACCAAGAATTAAATAGAAGCTAGCTCTTTGAGTTTAGAAAAACAAAATCCTCATTGAAAGAATGTGACTCTTTAATCCTGAACATGCTGGTGAATCACATACACTAAAATAATGTTACTAGGTAGCAAGATGGTCCCTAATGTATCACAGCCCACTACACTGAACGTAGTAGGTCACCAATGGAAACTGTCTTCCCCAGTACAAAATAATACACTGCAGATTTTCTTAGAAGCTTTTTTATCTTTGCTGTGTGTCCTTGGTCACTGTAGTGTTAGGGTCAGCCAGAAATACTTGGTTTAGCTGAATAAGAAGAATGATATGCCCGTCCTTAGAACAGGAGTGGGCAGCTTGTTGAATATTAGACTTATGAACAACCGTGCCTCAAAGGTGTGGAGTTAATTTATTTTGTTAAAAATACATTAAAACATTTCTTTGAAGGCTAAAGCACACTGCAGTGTACTAGTAGCACCATTTTGTCAGTCGTCAAAAGTAGCCTCAAACATACAATTCCACAAATTTGAGCTGGCCTTGGTAGCCAGTTAAAACTTGAGGTCACCACCCCAGCTTCAGTTATTTACTTCCTTTATTCCCCATCTTTCTCCCCAGTGGGGACCCAGTGTTGCTTGCATTGTTCTCTTGTCCTCCATTTTATCCCAACAACAGCCTGTGAGGTGTACGACTGGCCTAGGATCCCCCGGCAGGCTTCCATGGCAGAGCAGGGAGTCAAACCTGGGTCTCTCAGTTCTTAGTCCAACACTCTTAATACTCCTGTATTTTAACCAGTACACCACAATTACTCTTAAGACAGCAGGTCGTAGGCAAAATCAGGCTGAAGTTAGTTTGGCTGACATTTAGCATTACTGTAGTGATAACCCCTGTCCCTCTCCCAAGTTCCAGGCAGGAGGGGGGCAGAGTTACCTCTGCAGTTACACTCAGTGGCAGACACAGGATGCCATCTGTCTACTGGCTTGCCTGCAGTCTCCGTTTCAGAGCCTTTATTGGCATATCGTAATATTTATTTATTTTTATTTATTTATTTATTAAACTTTTATTAAATATTAAAATAAAACAAGAATAATAAAAAGAGGAAAATAAAAAAGGTTATATACATTTGTTCTATACATTCAAATACAGACCTAGTGAACAATTGCCTGCAGTCCCTTTCTCTTCCTCCTCTACCAGGAAAACGATTCTGTTTTCCCAGTAGCAAATGGTACAACGTAAAAAATTAATTCATTTATAGTCTGCCTTTCTTATGGAGAGTCAAAGCAGATTATGGAATTCAACAACAATGCAGTTAAAGCCAGAATAGTAGTTACAACAAATGGTGCAATACAAAGTTAGAGAACAGTGAAATAAGAACACTACAATATATCCATGAAACAATTCAAAGGTGGGGAAAACTGTCTATATTTTTCAGATGTTAAAACAGATTAATCATACCAAAATAGCCAAATAATGTGAATTCCCATGAGGACCACAGAAATGCCCTGAACAATGCAGTGGCATGTACCAACTAAATAGTTTCCTTTCCAGCTGTTTGGTTATTTCTCTTAATCCCTTAGCTGCGTTTACTGTTTTTTTCCTGTCTGATCATTACAGCTCTCACTAAAAAGGCATGTTCTAGTACACGAAAAATCCTGAGCGCTCTTAAATTCATGATCTGTGTTTTTATTTTGTTAATTGTACGGTCATAATTTATTTTCTTGATTGCTGCATTGTTTGTCACCTTGAATTCCAGGAAAATAAGGTAGAGCAGAAAGGCTTTAAATAAATAAATACAATTAGTGTTCCTGGGAAACTGTCAGTAGAAATGTACAAGAACTCAAAAAACAAGTGACCTTTGCTGTGCTTCCTGCAATAGAGGTGTGTGTTGTCTTTTGTATTTTGTAACCACTTAGTATCTACACTGTGGTTGACCTCAGGATTTTTAATAAGTACTCTATAGGTCTTTGCTACAATCTGTCCAGTAGTACTTTGATTATAGATTGTTATATTACATAGTATGGCTATCATCTTTTGTTTTTCCTTTGTCGGCTGCCTTGAGGATGTTTCTGGAAAGACAGTAGACAAACTTCCTCAATAAAATGTTTCTGATAACCTTTTTTGTTCAAGTGGTTCTGGGGCCTGAAATGTTCAGATATTGAGTGATGGAGTTTGCACATGTGCAGTATGGTTTACAAGGGGTGTGGAAAACAATAAGCATCTGAGAATACTTGATATGGAGGCAAAGATAAAAGGAACTGTACTTTTGCCAAATATATTCTGATAAATAACCAGATTTGTTTACCTTGATTTGTTACTAGTAGTCTGTTCACAAGGTAAATTGTGCCTGTTGCTGTTTACCTGAAATATCAACACTCTTCATGTATTAACAAAGTAGTTCTCTGTCAAGCTGGAAAAGAATTATCTTTTGTGTTCAGGGGACAGCATTCTGTGTGACATGTATAGCATCCCGTAATCTTCTGCTACCCGTTAAATTCATCATGAACCTCTGCAGGTCACCTAAATCACTTGTCACTTCTTATCTGGCATCAACCCATTAAACTACTGAACCTCCATGGCGAAGCCTCTAGGCACATTCTAAATATGAGGGTGTTTGGAATGGCTAATATGACTCTTTCTACAGACTGTAATAGCAGCAATGTGTATTAAACGTATTAGAGAGACGGGAAATCACCTTTACCAATATTTCTACATTTTGTTGGTAAACTCTTATAGATGATCTTGAGAGATGCAACAAGAAGACATGTTTCATACAAATGGCGGAGGACATGTTTCATACCCCGTTCTCTGGGAGGCAGGAACTACTTTTTTCTAACTTCCTGTCTTGCCAGCAGACTCTATTTTAGCTAGTATTTTTCCTGCCTTGTATGGGAGTGCACGGAGCTTTAATGGCTCCTTAGCTTGTTAGAGAGTCCTTGTCTAGTGTTTTCTGTGTTCTATCTCTGTCTTGTTATCTACCTTCCCCTGTTTGGTGTGTCTACCCTGCCCTTAGTACTGCCATAAGGGGGGGAGGGATAGGGAAGGTGGAAAAACTTTTTGACGCCTTTTTTACTTCATGAAGAAGACAAGATAGCTGCCTCAGTTTCTCCTCAAAGAGAAAGCTTCACCAGGAGTGCTGCTGAAGCCACCAGGGAAGTCACTGCCTTAAGCAGCTATCCCCCTCAGAAAGTCGCATGGCTGAGAGGAGGGCAACGATTGCAGCAAAGAAGAAAAAGCACGAAGCAGAGAAGCGTTGCAAGGGCATGCCACAGACAAGCTCAGATGGTGGATGAGCCATGGCTGCAGTGCTCTCCCACAGCCTGAACATCAACTGGAGGAGAGCGCTGAGAACAGGCAAGATCCACCTGGGACTGTAGGGGAGTGGGGAGTGCTGGGGACCTGACGCAAGGGAGGTTGCCCAGGCCTCTTCTGAGACTTCTAGTCTAGGATGGCAAGGTTTCTCCCCTAATGATTTTGGGACCTTGCTGGCGAGAACAGTGAAGGAGCCAGTCAAATCCTCTCACCGGGGACATCTTCCAAGCAATTCTTCCAGAAGACTCTCTTCCTCCCCTCCCAGATCAAGGTCCAGGTCATCCTCTGTAAGTAACTCTGAGAAGAGGAGACCTTCCTGCAGGAATCCAATAGCCTTCCCAGAAGAGGATCAGTGGAGTGAAGGGGAGGGAAGAGATTGGTCTAATTGTTTCTCTTACTCAGAGGAGAATCCCCCAGATTCTGCTGATCAGGCTTCACACTTCTTTAAACTGGATGGCCTACCCTTGCTTAACACCAAGGCCATAGTTGCACTGGATCTCCTGGACCCAGAAGATGCTCTGGACCTCTCTGGAGAATCTAAAGAGTCATGCAAGCCTATTAAGGGAAGACCTAAAGGGAGCAAACAATATTTCCCTAGTGTGGATGCCCAAACAGAGTGCTTCCCTGTCCCAGAACTGTTTGAGAGTAGGATTAAGACGAATCAGACTAATTCAGCCAGCAGCAGAGGTCTGCCAGCTGCGGTTAAGAGATTATACCTGATGCCAGAGTATTATACCATTAATGGATGCCCCTTGGCAGAACTTCAGTCTGGAAGTTTGGTTGCCAGGGATGGGGAGGGGAATCCTAAAGACCCACTAGACAAAAAAGTCTGATGTTGCCCTGAGGAGGACACATGAGTGGCTGGCATTGTCCATCAAAGCAATTGTTACTTCATCAACGGTGGCCAGAGCATCCATAGTGTGGATCAAGCACCTTCTGGACATGGTTCCCCTGGAGGATACAGATATTAGAGAGGACTTGGAAAGAGTCTTGATAGCAAACTCTTTTTTGGCTGATTCCATGCTCAATGCGGTCTTCCTCTCCACTCGCTCCATGGCATCTGCCATGGTGAAAAGAAGAAACGCATGGCTTAGAGCATGGCAAGCAGACCTTCACTTGAAGGTCATTGTTGCAGGGTACTCCTTCCAAGGTGACAAGTTATTCGGTCAAGAACTAGACCAAATTTTAGTGGAGAATTGAGATAAGTCTCAACTCAAATTTGTAAGAGCCATTTCTCCCCAGTCCTTTCATAGGTCTTCCTTTCAGACCCAGAGAACCCTCTCCAGGAACTCTAGAGATGGCAGATAACCAGCATGGCAACCACAGCAGTCGTGGCAGAGAATCCTTTCACCCCTTCAGCAGATCGAGCAGGTTCAGCAGGGCAGACAGATCCTGTGAGCCACCAGTGAGCCATCAGCCCAACAAAGCCTGAAGAAGGGTGGCAGCTATACAACATCTGCTACAGATCAGAGCAATTAAACCAGTCCCATCTTCAGAAAGGACCTCAGGAGTTTACTCTCACTTTTTTACTGTCCTGAAGAAGAATGGCGATTGGCAAGCCATCCTGAACTTGCAGTATGTGAACAAACACAACCGAGTACAGAAGTTCAGGATGGAGACTCTTCGGTTCATTTCAGAAGCCCTGAGACCAGGAGATTTATTGTTGTCTCTGGACTTCACAGAGCTTTACCTGCATGAGCCAATAAATCCGGCTCACAGGAAGTTCCTGAGGTTTTCCGTGGGTCAACATCACTACCAGTCCCAAGCACTACCCTTCTGTTTGGCAACGTCTCCAAGGGTCATCTCCAAGGTCCTGCTGGCTCTGGTGGTGCTTCTCCATCAGCAAGGCATACACATCCATCCATATCTGGACGATATTCAGTCCGGATTCCAAGATCAAGCCCTTCGAGATCTGACAAGAGTCATCCAGGTTTTGGAAGAACACGGCTTCCAAATAAATAGTCAAAAAAGTTCCTTAGAATCCAAGCAGCAGATGGAACATCTAGGGGTCATGATTTCATCGGAAGAAAATGCCCTGTTGCTCCCCACGGACAAGGTGCTCAGCATTCAGCAGTCTGTGTCTTGCATCCTTCGCAGCAAATGGCATCTCCTGCTACAATTATCCAGACTCCTAGGACTGATGATGTCAACCATCAACATGATCCAGTGGGGGAGGCTGCACGCCAGGCCCCTCCAACAGTTTCTCAGACCATACTAGCAGGACATAATAGAGAAAAAAGATCGACCCCTGGTCATACCATCCCAGCCTTCAATGGTTGATGTCCAGGGCGAACTTGACAAAAGGCAAAGTTTGCCTGTTTGCAGATTGGCCACATGTGTTCACAGATGCAGGCCTACAAGGTTGGGGAGCAACATTGGGTACACAATTCACACAAGGAGTGTGGACAAGAGAGGAATCTTGTTTGCCCATCAGTGTGCTAGAGATTCGGGCCATCTTCCTGGGATTACAATACTTCCAGAGGGCCATCAGTCAGCAGCATGTATTAGGACCAACAACATGTCAGCCAAATTTTGCATCAACCATCAAGGTGGGTCCAAGTCATCCCAGCTATACTGGGAGGTATTCAGGATTCTGGTGTGGGCGGAACATAATCTTCTGTCATTTCATGCGAAACACATCCAGGGGAAATTGAACATGACAGCAGACTGACCGAGCTGTCAAACTGTGATGGAAGCAGAATGGTCACTCAACAAGCAAGTATTCCAGGCGACAGTGACCAGGTTAGGGATGCCGGCAATAGACCTGTTTGCAACATCAGGAAACAGCCAAGTTGAAACCTTCATGTCAAGGTATCACGAAGCCACAGCTTATGCCACATACGCACTTACAGCTACCTGGCCATTCCTTCTCCTCTGTACCTTTCTTCTGTTTCTAGCTATCCCCAGTCTTCTCCAGAAGATCAGGATGGAGCAAGCATGAGTGGTACTAGTAATTCCCTTCTGGCTGAGTCGTCCTTGGTTTCGGTGATCCAGGAACTGGCGGAGGCCCCTCCATTCCATCTCCCTCTTGTCCTTGATTTGCTGGTTCAGGAACCCCTGTGGCATCCCAATCCCACATCGTTTCGTCTGACTACGTGACAGATGAAAGTGCAAACTTGAGATGGAAAGGTTATTCGGACAAGGTGGTGTCTACCTTACTAGCCTCATGTCGCCAGGCTACAGTTAGAATTTATAACTCCTCTTGGAAGACCTTCATGATGTGGGGAAGGAGGAATCACATAGACCTGATGTCCCCAAGCCTACCAGCAGTTTTGGATTTTCTCCAGGAGGAAGTGGAAGCCGGATTACAAAGCTCCACTCTGAGATGCCAAGTGGCAGCCCTATCCACGGTCTGGTCCTCCTTTCAGAGGGTGCCAACCTCACGTCATCCCGATGTGGTGCGGTTCCTTAAAGGGGTTCATCAACACAGCCACCAACAGTACACAGGTTTCCATCTTGGAGGTTGCAGTCTGTCCTGTCAGCTCTCACCAAGTCACTTTTCGAGCCACTGCAGTCAATTCATCTGAAATGGCTAAGGATGAAGGCACTCTTTCTCATCACCATCACTTCAGCCAGATGTGTCTCCGAGCTCCGAGCCTTGTCAGTCAACTCTAATTTGTGTACCTTTCACAAGGACAGGGTCATCTTAAGAACAGATCCCACATTCGGGCCCAAAGCTAGCTCTTCATTTCATTTAAATCAGGACATTGTTCTTCCTAATTTTTGCCCTCAGCCATCTCATCTGAAGGAAAGGCTCTGGCACAATCTTGATACCTGTAGGGCACTTCCAGTGTTTATCATCAGAACTGAGAACATCCTCCAGACAGATAGCCTCTTCATTAACATCTCTGCACCAAACATCGGTCACCAGATGCCAGTGGCTGCAATCAGTACTACTTTAAAGGCCTGCATCATCAAGGCCCACAAAGCTAGTAATTTACCAGTCCCAGTGGGGATCATTGCACGCTCTGTAAGATGTGTCTCTACCAATGCAGCTCTCAGAAATAGAGCACCAGTCGAATATATCTATAAAGTTGGTCCTTGCCATCCTCCTTTGTAAGGCATTGTAAGCTTCAGTCTTGGGTGGCTGCTGAGACCGCCTTTGGCAAGAGAGTGTTAGAGCACATACTAGAAGACCATGTTTAACCCTCCCTTTTTTGATGGGCACTGCTTTAGGAGGCCCCATCAAGATGTCCTCCGCCTCCAGGAGAACGGACCATTGGATACTCACTGTGAAGGGTCCTTCTCCTGGGGGATAGGAGGACATCTTGGCCCTCCCTGAATTAACATGTCTTACAGTGGTGCTCTTTCATTCCTAGGACATGTACAGTTGCTGTTAAGGTTACCATTCTTTTTTTAGATATTGTTATGTTCTTTCCTGTTATCATGTGTTATTGGTTCTTGTTTATCTGCTCTGTCAGTCAAATACTGGCTAGAATGGAGTCCGCTGGCAAGACAGCAAGTTAGAAAAAAGTAGTTCCTGCCTCCCACAGAACGGGGTATGAAACACCCATCAAGATGTCCTCCTATCCCCCAGGAGAAAGACCAGTGGTCCGTTCTCAAAACAGTTCTGAGGATGTGTGCTAATGTACATTGACAGTAAATATTTGAGGCTAATTGCTTGCCCAGAGATTGGATCTGAGCAGTTTTGCATGTTGGGGTTAGGAAGGGAAAAGATAACATAGAGACTGAAGTTCAATGCTGCATTTAGCCCTTTGATTTCAGGGATCCTGGGCATGCTTAAGTTTGTGTTGGATTGTGGCTGAAATATGTAACTTTTGCTGGGGTGGGAGTTCACATTGTTGTTTAATTTGGCCTGGCCAGATATGACAGCAGTAGTACTGGAAAGCTGTTCTTGGGGGATCTTTTGGGAGCCAAAGGATGCCTTTGAAGTGACAGGAAGAAAAGTCATTCTTTCCTTTCCCATGCCTTTTGTTGCTCCTTGATTGCTATGACTCTAGAGCTGCATTGGTACACACAACACTTGACTTGTGTAACTTTCGTCAAACCTAAAATATTTCTATTTTTCAACAGGTTGGTCTTTGGAATGCTGTATCCTGCTTATTATTCATACAAAGCTGTAAAGACAAAAAATGTGAAGGAATATGTAAGTGTTTATTTATTTTTTTTTTTTTTTGTTTATATTTTGATTGGACAGCGTTAAGGTGCAATCAAGTCATGTGTACTTTTGCCCAGGCAGAAAAGTTCACATTAGGTTCTAACAGTGTGCTTTGAGCATCAAGTTTGAGTTTTGCATAAAGGGCTTTCCGCTTGAAGGGTGTAGAGGTAAACTGTCTTTTAAAAACAAATTGCTTAATAGAACTCATGCAGAAAGCATAGTTCTCTCCTTCTCAGGTTATTCTCATAGTAACCTTGTCAGGTAGATGAAGATGAGAGAAAGCAACTGACCCACATTTACCCAGTGATATTTGTGGCAAAGCAGGAATTGGAACCTCGGTCCCCCATTCACCATCCAGCACTTTAACCCAGAGGTTCTCACTCTTTTTCAGTCTGTTGGCACCTTTGGAGAATGGTGGGTGCGCTCACAAAATGGCTGCCACAGGAGGTGGAGCCAGTCACCGAATACCAGGGAATTAGGTCATTTGTAATTGTAATAGTAACTCTGCAATATTTGTGGCAGAAGTTCTGTTTAAAAGGATGCTTATTAATCTGCACAGACAACCAGAATTCCTGCTGGTTAAAAAAGCCCCACCTAGCTTTCTAAAAGCACTTGGCGGGCACCAGCAAAAGTATCAGGGGGCCCCATGGTGCCCATGAGTGCTGTGCTGGAGATTTTTGCTTTAACTGCTGTGCCATACTGACTCTCCTGTCGAAATAGTCTGCCCACTTCATTGGACTGCACAGGCTGTGTAGATCAAGCAGAGGCTCAAGGTACATCCAGCTTCCCATTTGTAATTTACCTAGCATTCAAGTTGGGATGGATGCAAGCAGTTTGATGAAAGAGCTTTGTAAACTGCTCCTGGCAAGTTCTGGCCTCTATTTTTGCAGGCCTAAGCTGTAACAAGCCTGATATTACTCAAAATGGCTTTGCTGAATGGCACTGGGCAGGTGCATTGATAGTAGAGAAGTATACTTTGCTGCTGTTGCGACCCAGGAGAAGCGCTGAAAAGAGCTGTATTGTGACTGAATAGTCAGATCCACTCCAAATTTGTGTCATCCCCTAGCTGTTCTGTGAACATCAGTTGTTCAGTGGCTCTGGTGAGAAATGCCCTGCACCCCAGAATTTCATGTGAGAACCTCATTAAAAAGGGGTTTGCACTCTGTATATACTTAGTGCCAGAATGACTTTTACTGGCTTCTGCTAACTTGGCAAGGGAAATGCAGCTTAGGCATGAGGCACAGGCACAGAGCAATTTGGTGCCTTGTAAGTACAAGTGACACAAGAGAGACAAAAGGTTCACAGTTCACATCCCAGCTGCTTCACACCTCAGCTAGACAAGCACATCTAAGAATACAAAGTTTAACTGACCAAAGGGTAGAAAGTATCCTTTCCCCTTTGAACAAGAAGAAAAGGAAGACCCGCAAGATGGTGGGCAAAGGGAGATAATATATTCTCTAGTCATGAGGAAGACACAATTAGTTGCTGCTGGCCATTTTATCTTTTATCCATGGATACCTGAACTCTGTCTTGAGCATATAGTCTTGAAGAAGGTACTGAGGTAATGAACTATTTCTGGCTATTTGCAAGTGCAAGAATAAGTAGCCTTCCTTAAGCTATCAAGGTATGTAGAGAACTTAGGAAAAGGGGCATATGGTTTTGTTGCTTTTCTTTGGCTCTTTTCTCAACTTAATGGCATAGCATATCTGTGCTTTTCATTTTGTCAAATCTGTTTTTCTTCTGAATGCTGTAGTTTGAGATCTGTAGCCCTCAGTTTGCCCCAATTGTTCACAGCTGTCTAGTATGCTAGTGAAGGTACCAAGGCAAGTAGAGCTGGAAGTTGCCCAGCCAAAGCCTGTGAAGGCACCAGGAGTAAGGAGCCTTAGATCAGACCGCTCAAGTGATTTCCTCTGATTTGGTCTGTCGTCGTACCAGCTGATCAGAGAGATGGATTAAGGGGAGCTGAGCTGGATGGAGATTCAGTTGGCAGAACAACTTTCAGTCCCTCAGAAGAGGAACAGGCTGTTGCTAGCTCCAACCCTCCAGAGGCTCAATTATTTATCTTTATCTTTATTTTGCAAGTGAGAGATTCTTGAAGTTAACTGAGGCTTTTTATTGTAAGCCGAAACCCTACTAGGCTTAGGAGCAGTGATCTGCTCATGACAATGCAACTAACAGTAGGCTAATTCATGCTCTCCAGAACAGAACATCAAATCAAGAGTCTCCATGAAATCTGAAAGCCTGAAATCTTGTGATGCATAATATAAGGGGGCCTCGGCTTGAATGGTGGTCTTTCAGAACAGCAGATCATTGGCTTTTTTCACAATAGAGCCTTGTTTACCTTTACTAAGAAAAGAAAATTTAAGTAACCGACCAACTGTCACACATATTGCTGCTTGAAGTACTCTTGTGCTTTGGCCACAGACCTCTTCACTGCCACCAGATACATAATGTTTCAAGTCAAAACGCAATGACTCATGACTTGATGCTAGCACTGCTGATGGAGGGATATACATCCCCATCATTTGTAATAAGCACAGGGCCTGGTAGTCACTGGTAAAGTCATGAGTAAGCTGAAATTTCCTTCTTTGGCCTTTTAATGTTTTGTTTATTCCCTGCAAGTTCAGATGTTGACTAGTGAGCAGGGATGTTGGTCCCTCCCCGTTTTCGTACTTCTGTTATTGACGTGAATTTATTTTCAAGCAGTATAATTAGGGCTGAAAATCATGGTATTCATTCCTGGGATGTTACTGTATAGTTCAGCAGTGAGCGAGGATCTTTGATATTGTGCCTCCAATGAAGATTTCTTGTTTTGTTTGATTTGTCATGTCCATTTTTTACTTCACTCATACTGGGTGACTGTTTGCCCCTTTTATCCCTGCTGCCCATTCATCCTGTGGAAAGGATTCATCATAATATGACAGCTGGGGGTGTTGTTAATGGGCTCGCTAGCCTCCCCCCCAAAAAAACAGACTACAACTTCACATTTGAATTATGCATGACTTTAAGGAGAGGTATCTCTAAATTCATTGAGTCTAGAGTATAAAATAACCAATGTGTGCACTGATCGGATTTAACAATGCAATCTTAAACAAACTTACTCCCGTTTATTTATTTTAGTGGGTTCAAGCAGGAGTAACTCTACATTGGATTGTACTATAAGACTCTCAGTCTTTCAAAAAGCTGGATTTCAAGCTGATATCACCTTTTTTAAAGGTACTTCAGCCAAATTTCTTTGCAGCCTTCATAAGACACCAACAGGTTAGGTAGAGCAGATAGTACGTCCTTGGAAGTGTGATATATGGGAACTACCCCCTCCGCAGTCCTTGGCTGTTGTCAATTAAAGAGTCAACACACATCATCTGTTATTCAAGGTAGCTGACAAATCTTCTCCGAGCTACAGCGATCAAAGGTTGTTGGTTCTCCTGACCTATTTGGACATTCTAAAAGATTAAACACTTAAAGCATGTAGAATTGTCCTTGCTTGGGGGTGGGGACTGCAGTTGTATTTGAGCCGTTCCTCACAACTGAAATGTTGCTTTGAATTCTTAAAAGGCAAGCAGAATGTTACAGACTTTTGCAAGTCATGGTGTTATATCATCCTGTTGTTCCCCTGACAGGAGAAGATCTTTGCCCAGTACTCCTTGTGGGCATTGGAAAACCTCCATAGTCCAAAAACTGGGCAGGTCAGAGAGCTGTACTGGGGAGCAGAACTGGGTGGGATCTGTTCTCTTCCCTAGTTCACTCAGCAGCATGACTGTGCGATATGGCCATTTAAGTATATGTTAACTACTAGTAGAATTTTAACCCTCAATCTGTATAGATTAGATAGGAATCTGGGACATAAGGCAACCACACAGTGTCCATATCCTCAGTCTCATAATCGGAGATTGAAGATTAGATATGGGGTGTGTACACAGTTAAGATGGTGCCCCCTTCCCTGCCTGCACAATGTGTGGGACTAAATATTGTCTTAAACTTGCCTCCTTTGAAGTCTTGTCAACTCCTTCAACAAAAGACCTGTTTTCCTGTAAAGGAGAGCAGCTATTCTGAAAAGGGCTAAAAATGGAACTAGTGCCTTCAATACTATAAGAAGAAATAGGTCACAGGTGTCAAACTCGTGGCCCTCCAGATGTTATGGACTACAGTTCTCATCATCCCCTGCCAGCATCATGCTGGCAGGGGATGATGGGAACTGTAGTCCATAACATCTGGAGGGCCGCAAGTTTGACACCTATGCAATAGGTGATAGAATATGAGGGATGGCTGAGAAAGTCTCAGCTGGGATCCTGAAATAATTCCATTTTGTTTTAGCTGAGACTACTTTTCGTAACAGGTTAAGTAGCTTCAGATTCTTTTCTTTAGGTCAACTCAGTAAGCACTGTCAATTTATTGAGCACAGATCTAGGCATGAACTTCAGGTTACTTTGGAAGCGTTGTGTTATGTTAAATTTCTCTATGGTGTCTTACCATAGTGTGAAGGGTAAGCAAGCGTGATGCTCATACTTCCATTTGATACTTTGCATTTTTTTTTATTTTGCATTGGTAAATGGGGAATTAGAAGTTGAGGTGGTGGGAGAAGGACAAGGTAATAGCATTGACTGCACTTGGAACTGTTGGACCCCCACCCGCTGTTCTTCATAGGGGAAAAGGTTTGAGCAGAAAGTGCTCCCCAGGTCTTCCTGCCCAGCTGTTGATGGGGTGCTGGCGGCTTACCTTTACCATTCACCTTTTCTCAACCACAACAGCAAACCTCCAGAAGAAAAGATGGTCTAGTTTAGTGCAGGCCTATATTTTGAACCAGTGCTTGTGGACAGTGATATCTCCCTGTGAGGGTGAGGTTCCTCTAAGAGATAGTAGGAAGGAACAACTGGACAGAAACTAAGATAAGAATTCAGTTATCAGGCAGATCTTCAGGAGAGCAAGCAGAAAGGCTCTCTACAGATGTCCTCTGGCTAATAATGTTAATAAAGTATTAATTATAGAATAAAGATTCCTGCAAAACTTACCAGAGAACACCATAAACCTGTCTGTGGGGGACCGCCAGCCAGTGGCGTACTTCGGCAAACTGGAGCCCTGGGCAAAACCTGAGTTTGATGCCCCCCCCCCCCCCATGGACAGCCACCCTCCCTCACAGTGACCAACCAATGATTTTTTTCCACCAGGTCGTTTCAAAGACACCATCACATTATGAAACATGCCCCAACTCACAAATCTGAACACAGCAATGGGCCATGCCACACAGCAGAAATATTTTTGTTGAAAAAAAATTCAAAATGCTTTCAAAATGTTTTATTACTGCTATGAAAACATTTTATGGTGTTGTATCCAGTCCCCCCAATTGGGGGAAACAGCATCACTTTCAATGTTTAAACTGGGGACCTCAGATTCTCCCTTTAAATCCATGCCAAAGGGGTGGATTTAATAACAATAACAAATAAATAATAATAACAACAACAACAATAACAATAACAATAACAATAATAATAATAATAACAATAATAAATGCAACCTTTATTAGGCATTGAGAGAATAAAAGAAAGAAAGAAAGAAAACAAGCATTGGCAGGAGGGGGTGGATTTAAAAGGAGAACCTGGGGAAATTTAGGGGGTGCCTGCTGTCAAGGGTGCAATTATTAAGATAGCAGCACCAAAATTTCAGAGTATCTTTGTGAGACCCTACTGATGATACCACCCAGATTTGGTGAAGTTTGGTTCAGGGGGTCCAAAGTTATGGACCCTCAAAGGTGTAGCCCCCATCTCCTATTAGCTCCCATTGGAAACAATGGGGGATGGGGGCACTCCCCAAAGTTATGGACTCCCTAAACCAAACCTCACCAAACCTGGGTGATATCATCAGGAGAGTCTCCTGAAAAATTCCTGAAATTTTGGTGCTGCTAGCCTAAAAACTGCGCCCCCTGCAGGCCAAAAACGGAAAAACACTGAAAATACAAAAAAATCCCACAAACGAACCTGCATTTTTGGCGCCTACCACAAGGTGGCACCCTGGGCAACTGCCCACTTTGCCCAATGGGAGGAACGCCTCTGCCGCCAGCCACTGTTGAATATCCTGCTCAGATCTGCAAATCTATTGTCTCCTGCTTTTGAAGAATGGTAATTGTCTAGATAGGATCAGCATGTTAACCCCCCCCCCCAAACACACACACCACACACACCAGTTTTCTCTAGTTTGTGTATGTTTGCTTTCACAACTCTCAGGCTGATAACAGTAGCAGCCCTACATTTTGACTAACTACTCTCCCTCAGAGTTGTTATGCTTTCTAACACAATTAAGGCAAACAGTTCTTAACAGAAGGAACATTCAAGACCAAAAGCCTCTCAGGTTGTTTTGTGAGGGAGTTAACCTCCTTCCTCCTCTGCATTATCTTGCCCTTTGGCCAATCAGAGTACAGGTGGTTTCCCCTTTCCCAGACCTCCAGGCCTTACTCTGGATGCAAACAATAATGACTCCTGTCAGACCTGCACTTACTAAAACACACTTTTCTCTGCAGTTCATCATACCAGCAAAGCTGGCTAATGTCAGCTCCTCTCCTGACCATGCCACCAGCCCACTCCTACCATGGGGCAATGGAATGATGGCGCGGTGTCCCAGCATTGGGGAGGGCTGCAGCAGTTGCATTCCAGGGCAAGTACCCTGGAAAGGGGAAATCCACTGTTGAGGCACCCCTCCCACGGGCTAATTTGCCTCCCCCATTTAGATGAGGCTGTCAGAGTTTGATTTTTTAAAAAGAAATCATCTTGTTAAAATTGTGCTTTTTCTTGCAGATGGCATATCACTCAGGGGTCAAACTAGTTTTGAAACTGATTGAAGGTCATGGATCTCTCTTCACATTGGCAATCCTATGCAGAATTGCTCCTGCCTAAACCCACTGAAATCAGGATTTTGCATTGGATTCAGTGAATTTTAACCTATGGAAGCTGATGCTCTAATACACCCACAAATGTCAGGTGCCACAAATATGTTTTTGTGCTCACAATAGTAGGCTAATGCAACTAACCCACTGGAGGTTCAGGATTTCTGTTTCCATAAATGGCCACATTTTATTTTTGGCCCCTTTATTTTAAAACAGGGGCTTCATTTTATATTTTAAAATTTGTATCCCACTAAATTTGGCTCCATGAAGCTTCCAGTGTGATTAATAGACATATATGCCAGAATCTTGAATTACACTTGTTTTAAAGCCAAGCTATTTTTTCCGCATTTCCTTGGCATTGAAGTCTTGTGTTCAGTCTGCAAAGTTCACATGAAGGTCAGTTTTTCAGATAAGACAGCCCATCAGTGTAGTAACTTTAGCTGGCATATACACTAATTTAACTCTGTTCCTTCAGGCTTAAAATACCCTCTAATTCCTTTGAGAGTTAAGCCTAGGATATTCATCACATGACTAGCATTCTGTTCAATCTCAGAGCTAAGAAGTCTGTCTAAACCTGAAGAATTTCAAGGCATAAAGGGAATGAGAGAGGGCATGTTTCAAGACATGAGCTCATAAATAGTTATTTAAATTGATTTAACAGGCTCTACTGTCCACTGATTAAGCAGTTTTAAGTAATCTACATACTATCTAATAAATGCCAAATCCTCAATATTTGTGTCTTTTTGAGATACTGAAAGACACATAAAGTATGCTGTCACTCATTCTTGGAAGTAAAGGAGATGCAAGCATTTGAATTGCATGTTTTAAGTTGAGGTGGAAAAGTTGTTCTGATGCTTTAAAAATATTTGTGCTGAATGAAATGGTTGAACCTTATTTTGTTGTTCTTGACTGTTACCAACGGTGACCTTTTGATGTAACCTGCCTTCCAGTGACGAGAACTGAGATTAGAAGTGTTTGCTTTAACAAAACAGTAGAAGTGTTCTGTTTTATATGCTTGGAAGCAAAATGGTGGATATAATATGCTATTAAATCTACAGCCTTATCTAATACAGGAAGGCAAGGTTCCATTAAAAAAAAAGTAAAATAGTGTTTGGCTATTTTTGCAGTGGTGTATATAGTGTGGATAGGAATAGATTCCTTCTGTCCTTCACTCTGAAGTATGAAATCTGACATCAGTCTGTGTTGGAACTGTAGTATAGATAGATTAAATATCTGGTGGGAGCAAATCCTTGAACTTAATACTGCAGTTCACTTTTCATGTCGCAGATGCCATAGACAATTATTTAAATAGTGACTACAAACTGGAGACACTTCTCTTGCCCACCAGACACACAGTTTGAGAATGCTCTCTTTAAAAAGTACCTTGGGAGGTTTAGCATGGCATTTCAGCGGGTCTGCGCCCCTGCATTCCAGCTTTGCCTGGTGGTGCAGAATAGGAGATTTTTACCCATGAATTTTGCTCATGAAATGACAGGGTTACCCAGTGGAGAGGCAGCAGCTCTGACTAGCCTAAGGGTAAGCTGCCATGTCTAAAGCTGCAGTCTGTGTTGGTGGTACCCTGCCACCTTCATCTCTGCACCTCACTGTCCTAGCTTGCTAAAGGATATAACCAGACTGCTTTTTGCTGCCCTTCAGCGCCACAACTGCAGGTGGCTGGAGGGTAGTACTGCACAACCAACTTGGCTTGGGGCTTATGGTGCAAGAGACCAATAGGATTTCACCTGACCCTTTAAATTTGCTTAGCCTCTCAGTCTAAGCAACTCATTGTTCAAACACAAACTGAGCTCCTTTGTCACTGCCTGTCTGCTTCCTGACTCGACGACCCATTTGCCCCCAGACCTTAGAGCAGGAAGTGAGAGCAGCCATGAAATGGGCCCGTTACACATCTCTGCCAAACATAGCGTTTCTAAACAATAGGAAATTGTTTCTATCGCTCTTGTTTAGGTTCTTGCCTTCCAGTGAAAAGTAACAATAGCAACAGTATAGTGTCAGTTTCCTTTCAGGTAGAGACCACTTCATACTTCAGTGGCTCTCAATAATGAGGATGCCCAGGTCATGGCACTGAATGTTGGGCTTCCTTTTTCACTCTGTTGAATGAACAATTCAGCTTTTTCTTTCCTTGATGAAGGCAGTTTAAATTTTCTGAAATCGCATATGGCATGGCCTTCGTTGGAAGGTGTGATTTTATGTGGCATGTGCAGGTTATACGTTTGAATATTCTCTCATGTGGCAAATTAGAAGAAGAAGAAGAAGAAGAGTTTGGATTTATATCCCCCCTTTTTCTCCTGTAGGAGACTCAAAGGGGCTGACAATCTCCTTGCCCTTCCCCCCTCACAACAAACACCCTGTGAGGTAGGTGGGGCTGAGAGAGCTCCAAGAAGCTGTGACTAGCCCAAGGTCACCCAGCTGGCGTGTGTGGGAGTACACAGGCTAATCTGAATTCCCCAGATAAGCCTCCACAGCTCAAGCGGCAGAGCGGGGAATCAAACCCAGTTCCTCCAGATTAGAGTGTACCTGCTCTTAACCACTGCGCCACTGCTGCTCAAATTAGCATAATGAAGACAGCAATTTTGGCTTAGCCATCTTCCAGACAAGCTGCCTTTTCTATAGCAGGGCATATGGAGATACATAGAGCCTTGGGGCTTAACTCAAACTTACAGGGATAAGGCCTTGTCTTTGATTCTAGGAGCCACTCCTAGAATTTCAATGCCCGACTCATTTATTCATTTTTAGTCTGCCTTTCTCATTGACACTCAAGGCAGAATGCTCAGTTTAAAACAGTGCAATAACAGCAGTCCAATATGTACAAATGCAGTAACACTATTACAAAATTAGGCACCTAGTGCAACAATATGCATTCAGAGCACAAAATAAATGAAAACTGCCTAAAATTTCAGACATTAACTTGTGACCCTGTGGCCTTTACGAACATTTCTGCTGAACGGTTTCTTTTTACATATTCTGTAGAATGAAAGCATTGAGAGCATTCTTGACTGATCTGGTGGGAACCACACCAGGAGTTCTTGCCCATTTGCAATGTAACATTTTCAGGAGAGGAAAGCTGCCACAGCAGGGTATATTGGGAAAGTTGCCCTAAGCTATAAAGTGGTTTGCAGGTGATGAACAGTATTTTGAATTGAACCTGGAAACTAGCTGGTAGCCAGTGCAGCAACTGCAGTGTGGTGGAATAGCCTGCTCTGGCCTGCAGGCCCTATTCTACCATGTCCTCCAATGCATCTGGGTCCCAGCAGTTCCCAAGTTTTCTATAACATATAGTCAGCTGCTATAAAATCCTATCTAAGGTCACAGCTGACTATAAGTTAATGGCCAACAAATGGTTGGCTATGGTAACGTTGGCTTTTATTCCTTAAGAAACAAGCAAAAGCAAAATAATGTGTCTGAAGCTTGAATTTGTTACCATACACACTAAACGAAGTAGCTCTTTTTGTATGTAGTTACAGTTCATTTGTTTCAGATCAAGCAGAACGGTAAACAATGTTTACAGACATAACTACACGCACGTATGTGGAGAGAGCTTTTTTCCATCCCCTCTGTGTGAAGGCTTAGCTTAACTGCCCTAACTGCCGCTGATAGAATGCTCACTCTTGACAATTTCTCCCCAACTGCCTAACTGCCGCAGATAGAATGTTTACTCCTGAAAACTTCTCCCAGCATGCTATCTCTTCACAGAGGGCCAAGCCACCCAGCTTCCTTGCCCTGTTTTGAGCCCTCACCTGTGTGTCTTTAAAAATGCATTTCTTCACAGGAGTAAATGCGTACTTCATCCAGCAATCAAGCTGTGGCATTCTGTACCAGCTGGAATTTTCTAAAATCTTCAAGGGGTGATCTATGCAGAGTGTGTTACAATTGTTGTCAGAGCTACTGTAGGATGGTCCACATGGCAGCATTGGCCACATCAAGGCAGGAGGCCATCCTACAGGCTCAATTAAGATGGAAGAAAGCATTTTCTAAGACACAGTTTGACTCAGAATGCATTGCGTCCAAACTAAACTGGAAATTTCTGTTGATTCCATCTTCTTGCTGCAGATGTTCCTCATAGTTTTCCTCAGGGTCCACTATCCTCCAGGAGTAGCGTATTGTGGAGATCAGTGGCTATAACGAAAAGAGGGAGTCAAGAAAGTTCCATTTTGTTGACAGAAAATGTAGTCTGGATTATATCCCCGGTCTGTGGTATGAAGATTTATGCAAAACAATCTGCAATATTAGGGGACAGTAATTCGTGTGTAGGCTCTAAACATCTGCAACAGTTTCAAGGATATGTTTATTATTTAAGTATGATTCATTTTGTCTACAGTATTGTCCGGGTTCGGCTGCAGCGCCCGGACTTGCCCCGCTGGGTCACGTGCAGGCCAGCACTGCGGGGGATGTGAAGGCCGCAGAGGAGCTTCTTGCAGCGGCAGTGGAGGCCTTAGAGGACTTGTTCAGAGAGGAAGGCAGGGGAGAGAGGAGTTTCAGGCCCAGCAGGCCCTGCCCGCCCACAGCTGAGGCGGCTGTGGGAGATGGGCTGGGGAAGCAGCTGGGACGAGGGAGAGAAATGAGAGGGCAGAAGGGATATAAGGAAGTGGGAAAGGGAGAGACAGGAGCTGCCGCAGCAGCAGAAAATGTGGGTGGTGGTGTGAAAAGGCAAGGGAAAGGGGCAGCTCAATGGTGGGAAGTAGGAAGAGGACCTTGGAGCCAAGACCCCCTGCCAGAACCTAGAGCACTGTTTAGGCTGGTCCCAACCCTGTGAAGTAACAGGGTGGGAACCTTTCACACAGACTGGAAACCTCCTCTCCCTGTGAGGCCACAGGGGAGAGGCAAACCCCTGGAAACTCCTCTCCCTGTGAAGCATCAAGGGAGAGAGAGAGGGAGGGTGCGAACTCTCAGATCAGCCAGGGAAAGGAGGGCAGAGAGACCTAGGCAGAGGGTGGCGTGGGGAAGGGCTGCTGTGTACATCTGGCACCTTGTGGGCACGGTTGTTTCTTGGCCCCTCGGGCCAACTGGAAAAGTCATCGGCTGGGGCGACCAACCCCCAGGTCAGGGAAGGAGGGAAGGATCAGCTGCCCGAGAGCCCCGGGTGAGGAGGGGAAACTCCACAAGTATGTTATAAAGTATATGTTGATATAGTTCTGTAGAATTCAACGTTTTTCAGTGTTATAAAATTTAACTCCATATCCATATGTGCTGATAGTCCTATTTTGACTGTGTGAGGACCATATGTGTTCAGATAGCATCCTTTCTTTTATTTACTACATGCGTCATGAGTTTTTTGATGTTTCAGAGGGCAAAAACTAGGAAGCATATGCTAAAATAGAGTAGGGTGCATTAGAAAGCGATTGCAGGTAGCCACATTGATCCAAAGCAAAAGCCACAAACAAAAGCCACATGATACCTTTGATTAAGACCAGCCAAAATGGTGCAAACAGTGTGTAAGCTTTTTTTTTGAGTTCTGAAACTTTTCATGAAGCTGGATGGTTTAACAAAAAAGGAAAGAGTAAATGATGTCTCAGGCCATACTCTTGGGGCCTTGGCTTACAAGCATGCTGTGTGGAAAGTTGAGCAACTATGGCAGATTTACAGCTATTTGTGCAGGTGTCAGGTTGCATCCTTTGTCTTTTTTGAAGACTTTTTTTTAAAGGAAGGAAGGACCTCATTGAAAACAACAACCAACACTTTTTGAAATGTGCCTCAGACATCAGGCAGGGCAAACATGTCCCTTAGAAGGTAAAGAGCAAAGAGAAGGAATGGTCAAGATCAAAATCTGAGACGTTTCTGCCCTCTGACCTATACTTCGTTCTTAAATATCCTGCCTGAAGAGTACTGGAGAACTTGGCATGTTGCTCACTGTATTGTATTGTTTTGCTTGGTCTTGGAAAGGGGTATCATGTGGCTTTTGTTTATAAGACACAGTAGTTTGCAGCACTTTATCTCTAGCATTGGCGACATTTGCAGCTTTCTGCTAGGAAACAAAGACAGCAATCCTAAGACACTTAGAGCTGCATTGAATACTATGGAATTTACTCATGAGCACATATGCATAGGAATTTATATATTTGAATTCCATAAATATGCCAAACACAATTTTATATACCAATTGACAAATGACACATTTTTTAAAAGTTCAGGCTTGATAATCGTCATCAAGATAATTCTCACCATCGCTCTCTCTGTGGATACTTAAATGCAAAAACAGGAGCTATGAACAGATGAGATGGATCTTTCTACAAACCTGAGAAAAGTCTCAGAAAAATCTGATACTTATAATATAATACATTGGGATTAAAACCCTCCAGTGGTAGCATCTGTAGTGCTAGGCAACCACAGCAGCATTGCTAGCCTTCAAGCCTTGGTTTCTGTCACTCAAAGATAGGAGGAAGGCCCTTCTCAGAGCTGTTCTAGCCTTTGAGGGAATGACTAGTCAGGGCCAGGCTTAGCTGCAACCACCAAGCAACTTGTTAACATTCAACTTGAATGATTCACTCACGCCTGGTTCCTTGCTATTGTTGAACAGCATCTCTCACCCACAAAAGCCAGTGTGGTATAGTGGTTAGTTTCAAATGAGGATGTGGGAAATTCAGATCCACGCCCTGCTGTGGAAGCTCACAGGGTGACTTTGGCCTGTTACTTTCAGCCTAGCCTACTTCACAGGGTTGTTGTGGGAATAAAGAAGAGGAGAGAAGAATTATATAAACTTCTATGGGTCCCCATTGGACAGAAAGTTGGGGCATACATTAAGAAGGTTATAAAAATAGGTGAAGATAAGGGGGTTGCAAAAGGAAGCAGGGTAAGCTGAAGATATGGGGGCTGCCCAGAGGGTGCAAAGAAGAAATAATGTAGGGAGGAAAAATATGGGAGAAAGCAAGGTGCCTCCCACAAGTACTTAAAGTCCACCACCATTCAGCTAAGCCTAGCCTGACTAGTATCATATACTAATTGGCCCAGCTCAGCTAGCATTGGGCAATTGGGCCTGACTTGGTGTCTGGCACAACACAATCATTTTGCCAGGGAAAGGAGTCCAGGGGGAGAGGCAGGGGTGTAATGCCCATTGGGCAAAGTGGGCAGTTGCCCAGGGCACCCCCTTGTGGCAGGCACCAAAAATGCAGGGTTCATTTGTGGGGATTTTTTGGTATTTTAGTGGGTTTTTTGTTTTTGGCCTGCAGGGGTGCAGTTTTTAGGCTAGCAGCATCAAAGTTTCAGGGATGTTTCAGGAGACTCTCCTAATGCTATCACCCTGGTTTGGTGAGGTTTGGTTCAAGGAGTCCAAAGTTATGGACTCCCAAAGGGGGTGCCCCATCCCCCATTGTTTCCAATGGGAGCTAATAGGAGATGGGGGCTACACCTTTGAGGGTCCATAACTTTGGACCCCCTGAACTAAACTTCACCAAACCTGGGTGCTATCATCAGGAGAGTCTTTTACTGATACCACCCATGTTTTGTGAAGTTTTGTCCAGGGGGTCCAAAGCTATGGACTCCAAAAGGGGGTGCCCCCATCACACATTGTGTCCAATGAGAACTAATAGAAGATGGGGTCTACACTTTTGAGGGTCCATAACTTTGGACTCCCTGAACCAAACTTCACCAAACCTGGGAGGTTTCATCAGGAGAGTCACTTACCAATGCCACGCAGGTTTTGTGAAGTTTGGTTCAGGGGGCCCAAAGCTATGGACTCCCAAAGGGGATGCCCCCATCCCCCATTGTTTCCAATGGGAGCTAATAGGAGATGGGGGCTACACCTTTGAGGGTCAATAACTTTGGACCCCCTCAACCAAACTTCACCAAACCTGGGTGGTATCATTGGGAGAGTCTCCTAAAAATACCCTGAAAGTTTGGTGCTGCTAGCTTAACAGTTGCATCCCTGACATCAGGCACCCCCCAAATTTCCCCAGATTGTCCTTTAACCCCCCCCCTTTGGCATGGATTTAAAGGGAGAATCTGAGGTCCCCAGTTTAAACATTGAAAGTGATACTGTTTCAGGGTGGGGGAGAATCCACCCCAAAATAGCATCATTTTCAATGTTGTTTAAACTGGGAACCCCAGATTCTCCCTTTAAGGTGGATTCAAAAGGAGAATCTGGGCTCCCTAGTTCAAACACCATTGAAAATGATGCTGTTTGGGGGTGGATTCCAGCATCACTTGTTTAAACTAGGGAGCCCAGATTCTCCTATTAAATCCACCCTAAAGGGAGAATCTGGGGTCCCCAGTTTAAATAACAGTTTCCCCCAATTGGAGGGACTGGATACAACACCATAAAATGTTTTCACAGCAGTAATAAAACATTTTGAAAGCATTTTGAAAATGTTTTCAAAAAAATTATTTCTGCTGTGTGGCATGGCCTATTGCTGTGTTCAGATTTGTGAGTTGGGGCATGTTCTATAATGTGATGGTGACTTTGAAATGACCTGGTGTAAAAAATCATTGCTTGGTCATAGTGGAGGAGGGCATCTGCCCATGGGGGGCGCCAAACTCCAGTTTGCCTAGATATTCCACTGGGCATAGCTACAAGGGAGTTGGGGGCGTTGCACCGGGGACACACCAGGGGGCATCAAACTCAGGTTTTGCCCAGGGCTCCAGTTTGCCTAGTTATGCCACTGGGGAGAGGTGGTTAAATGCAGGCTGATTGGTACATCAGGAGGAGGTAGGAAAAAGGAGAAAGCTATAGGGGTTTTCAGGGCAGGGAAAGAGGAAATCATGGGGGAGAAGAAATGTAGTGTCCCCTGCTGGTCTCCAGTGTGTAGATATGTATTTTTCCACCCAAAAATGGGTGTTCTAGAAAAGAAACCCCGCTCTCCACCACCACCTGTTTTATATCCCTGTTGCAAAGAATTCTCAGCACCCTCACCAGACTACTTACTGATTCTTTTTGGATTGGCATGAAAATTAGACTGGTGTAACAAGGGAGCTTTTTTTAGCTGAGAGACCTAGCTGGTTCTGCTCCACGCACCACTGATGCTGAAGTTAAATTTTGAAAAAGTATAGCAGTTCTCACTTAATAAACATATTTTTAAGGACCTCTAAATGATTTGTTTTAAGCTTTGACTGCATTAAAAGATTGGTGGGGTTATATCCATGTTGATGAAGTGTGTGATCCTCTTTGTTAAGGAAAGAAACTTCAGTGGATGGCGGTGAACGTGTTGGAGGCAGAATTTAACCAGACTGTTAGAGTTGCTTTGATGCAGGCTGGAACAAAAGACCCCTGTTTCAGTTCCAATCCTTTTAAAAGAACATAATAACTACAAACAAGAATGCATAGTTTGATTTGGGCTGAAATGTGAATATAGCCAATTGTATGTATCTATGTCAGATGTATTTTTAAAATATTCAGATTTACAGTGTTTTCATTTGTTCTAAGGTGCGGTGGATGATGTACTGGATCGTGTTCGCACTTTACACCATTACTGAAACAATAGCAGACCTAACGATCTCTTGGTAAGAGCCATCTGCGCACTAAATGTAATACAACTGTTATTTGTGACATATCAAGTAGACATGATGTCAAAGATCATATCAAGTTATCTGTGGAGTGGAGTTATAATGTAACACTCTTGAGTTTCGTTAGTTACAGAAGGGGGTGGCAGGAACTTACCGCAGCCGCCATTTGCTGCCGGGGGAAGGGTGGCGCGCAGCTCCTTCCCCTTCCTGCTTCATGGTGGGGGTGGGCCCGTCCCTGGGCTGTGAGGCAGTGTGGCCTGCAGCGCTGATTGGCGGGAGGGTGACGTCACAGCGCCAGCACCTGGCGTCGGCCACCTGGGCTGTCCCCTCGCCATTTAAGGCAGCGCTGAGCCGAGCAGGCCCTCTTTCTCCCGCTGCCGAGATTGTCCCACCCATCACTCCCTGTCTGCTTGAAGGGGTACTTAGGTTCTAGATTTTGTTTCTCTTGTCATAGCCATCCAGCGGTTTGCGCATGGGGGACTGATCCTGCTTGGGGTAAGCTGCTTGCTAACCCCCTTTGGAACCTCCTTATGAGGTAGGGGTGGAGCAAGCATGGGGTCTGGCAGCCCAGGCTTGGGCTGAGACCGCTTGCACCCCCCTCAGCAAATGGGGGATTCTTCAGAATGCGGCCCGCCACCCGTCTGAAATTTCCCCCCCGTTCGTTGCTGTCCTTTTAACTCAGAGTGTGAGTTTATTTTCCTCAAACAGCTGGTTTGCCCAGCTCTCAGATCAGACCCCCATGCTGCGCCTAACGCTTATCTGTTCTCTCTTGTCAATAAAGAAAAGGCTATGGCCAGTTTTTACTTACCACAATAAAGTGTTTGCGTATTATTTCCACTCAGTTTCATGCTTCTCTCCAGTCTAGCCTTTCCCCTCCCTCAGGCGGCAACAAGTATTCTCCCCATGAGCCTTGAATTTTTAAAAAATGCTTAAAATGTAACAGTGGGTGCAATGTAAAACTAACTGAAAAAGCACAGTCAGTTTTAAAGAGCATGCAACCTGATTCTGGATTTATGTATTGCAGGTTTCCACTGTACTATGAACTGAAAATTGCTTTTGTTATTTGGCTGCTCTCTCCATATACTAGAGGGGCAAGTTTAATTTATAGGAAATTTCTTCATCCCCTTCTTTCTTCAAAAGAGAAGGTAAGACTTTCCCCAGAATTGTATAAAATGCTTAAATGCAAATATAACTGGAGCAGAGGGGTATTTTTTAAGTATATATGTGACAGGGGAGACCAGAGGCGTAGCTCCAAGGGGGAAAGGGGGAGTGCGTGACGCACCGAGTTCATGCCCCTGTGGGGGTGTGGCGAGGGCATGGTGGGGGCAGAGGACGCACCAGTGCACTGGGCGCTTTTTTCCCTTGCTACACCTCTGGGGGAGACAGACCTGTAGTAAAACCTTGTGCTTAACATTAAGAAATGTATGTGTTGTAGATTGTAGATGTCAAATTAGTCCGGTGGTCCTATGGTAATTTTTCTTTCTTTCTCCCCTTAGGAGATTGATGAATATATTGTGCAAGCCAAAGAACGGGGCTATGAAACAATGGTTAACTTTGGAAAACAGGGTTTAAATTTAGCTGCTACTGCTGCAGTCACTGCAGCAGTAAAGGTAAATATTGCATGTTTGTTCAGTGTAAAAATATAGTGTGGATACACATAAGAAAAGCTGGGTGACTTATTTCAACAGCATGTTCTAAAAGTGTGTTATCTTTTTGAACACTGGACATATGACTTTTTAATGGTGAAGATGACCCTTTCTCTCTCTTTTGTTGCTGGTAATCACACTCCATAGGATTTCTGGCCTCTTTCTGCTGTTTTCCTTCAATCAAGTTGAGGTAATTGCTGAGCATGGAATAGTGCTACTCTCCATACACGTGGAAAATGGACATGAATCCATATTGAGCTCTTTGTTTTTAGAATAGTTCATTAATTCCGCTACGCCAACTTTTGCTACTATGACTTGAAGTTGTATAATACTAGGAAGTGTTAATCTGGCTGTGCTGTTTGATATGGACTTGGAGGTACTCCTGGCTTCCTGTAACTTACCCAGAATAATGACCGGCTCCATTATAATGCAGGCATGTAGCTAATGGTCACTAATGCTATCCTCTTTTATGATGCAACAATATGGAAAGAGTACCTGCATACCACTGAGCATTTCCTGTTTTACCTGCGGTAAATCTGAATTAGCAGAAGGCAGTTTTGGTTGGGTAACTTCCTTTTCTTGATATCCAGGGAGTCTAGGTAAGGATATCATTGGGATGAAAGATGACATTTCCTTCATGTTGCCAAATGTTCATGCTCTGTAGACTTTCAGAAGAACTCTCACCCCATTTCTTCATGACTGGGAAGAAGGCAAGATTACAAGAACTCTTTATTAAGCCTGTGCTGTAAGAACATTTGGAGTGGTAAATAGTGGGATTTGCTTAGTGCTTCCATGAGTGCCTGATAAAAGATTGGGGAAGGGAGAGATTCTGCAGATCTCGTAAGGGAGTGATCCCATGCGGTCTACCTTGAAAAATTAATTCTAGCTGGAGGTATGTCGTGGAACAACCAGTATTCACATGTACCAAAGACTGGCAGTCCAATTGTTATTCTATTTTAATGCAGTAGTAAGTACACATACAAACGTCAAACGTATGTATCTGGGGAATTAGATAGCTACAACTGTATAAAATACTCTGAATAATGAAAGTCATTTCTCTAGTCAGCTGAACTGAAGATTGAATCCGTTAGCAGTTCTTATAAATGTTGAAAAGGGATTCTTCTAGTGGCAGACTTCTAGTAATTGTGAATATCCGTCTGCAAAAAAAAGTAATAAAGCAATAGCAATAGCATTTTATTTTCTACCTTGGCTAGATATTTGCAGATTTATGACAATTTTTACACTGATTAGCTTTCAAAAGATAAATTACTATTTCAGCCCACCTCCAGATATGGGGATGTGAGTCAAGTAGGTCAGTCTGCACTTAATTTGGAAGCCAAAGATTGTTCTGCATGTTCACAGCATCTGAGAGCTGGCTCAAAGAAAAACTCCCAGCACCACCAGAATGGTTTTTATATATGGAAACAATAAAATTCTCATTGCTTCCAGTATCCACAGAGCAGTTCCATTAGCCTTCATGAGAACATGACACTTGTATTATGATGGTTATGTGCTTCCGGGCAAGAGCACACGTCTGTTTTAGATATTAGTGTTTGTCATGGGGCGCTGCTAAGGGAAAAGCTTTCCCAAAAATGGTTATAGGGCTAACATTTGAACTGTGCCTCTTGTTTAGCTCTTTGTGGAACATGGCAACTACAACTGTTTTGTTCAGGAAACAGCGATTACTTTAATTGAAACTGCAGGAGGTACTGAGGGGGGAAATAATTCCTAGTTGGCAAGGGCTGAGCATTGTCGTTCTTGGGGAAACTTTTAGATCCTTAATGACTTCTACTGCTCATACCATGTTTGATTAAACATGCCTGCCATTGGCATATGTTCCTTAGCATCTTGTGTGACTTCTCTTACTAACGTAGTAATCTCAAATGTGACCTTGGCATGACTTATTTGCAAATGACATCTGAATGAGTAGAATGTGAATTTGTCTGCCTTTATCTTGTGAGACAGGACCAGCAAATAAAACATTTTTTAAAAAACCAGGTTCTGGTAGAGCATAAAAGAAATCTTGGAAATGTTTTCCAGGGGGTGGGAGATAACTCTGTTTTAGATGTTCAGCGTGACTGATTCTTTGTGTTTCAAACCTTTACGCTGAGCTATCCTTGCGGTGACCTTTTTAAGGAAGGTGATAGTCTGCTGCTTACTGATGGAGAGCTAATAAGATGACAGTTCTACAATCTTCTTGGAAACACAGGCCAGCCTAAGGCGCAGGCAAGGGTTCTGGTCCTGCTGTGTTCATTCATTATCAAGGCAGGCTTGTCCTCTGTATCACACAGCTTGATTTATTTGTGTGAGGAGGTGGGGAGGCTGCACAAGACCATATGATGCTCAGCTTCCACACTGTGTGGCTTGTTTATGGATTCCACAATTGAGATGCCTGGTGTATCTTAAAGCATTTCACTTCTTCTATTTAAACAGTGCAAACGCCAGATGGTACAAAGCCACAACAGCTTCTCATTTTGCTTTCTAGTATAATATCAAATACTTGGCCATGGTTTGTCTGTTTACCATAGCCTTATCCTTGGATCTAGCTGTTAGTAACAGCCATTATGTTTTTGAATACATAATCTGTTGTTGGAGAGATCTCCTCTACCAGTTTATCTGCGAAGGGATCATCATGGCCTTTGGCCAAGGCTAACTTTGTGTAGCTTTCTGCTCAAGTGGTGATGATTTTGTGAGAGAGATTCAGACTATTCATGCCTTGTTGCAATTGTGTTTGGATAGCTATACACATCACGTGCCTGTAAGAACAAAAATTATACTAAAATGTTGACATTGAAAACTTTGTGGCTGTTACTTTTGAGCAATCTTTTCAGTCATAACATCTATTCTTTGCTAAGCCAGATGCCTCTCCAAATGTTATCAATGGGGTAGCTAGTGCCATTATTGAGTTAATGACGCCAGAGCTTGTGACGATCAAATTGTACAGGAAGGAAATACAATTGTTGTGCTTAAAATAACTTGCAAATGTGCCCTGAAAACAGTAATTGATATTTTATATTGAATGCAGTATTTGAATTTCAATAACACTTGGAACTCCTTAGCCAGGAACTGGGTGATTCCAGGTGGAGTAGTTCAGTGAGGCACAGCTAGAGTGTTAAAACCTTGTAGAACAGGCATTCAAGACTGCACAGGATAGGAAAATAGCTGGGCATATATATGGCTTCCTGAAAATCAGAAACCTCTAAGACTTCCATAAAGTTTCAGATGTTACTGCACAGTTTCAAGTGTACTAGAAATGGTTTCCTTTTTAATGGAATGCAGAGAACCATGCTGTTTAGGGTTAGAGGATGAGTCTTTTGGAAGCTTCCAGTGCAATTTATGTCAACATAGAAGAATTACTGGATCCACCCTGAATACTCTGGTGCATGAAGTCCAGTAAAGTAGATGTATTGTAATCATATTGTCCACTGCACTAAAGCTTTACTGCTGATCTTGATACAAAATTGGGGAGTTGGCTAAAGGACAAAATATTATAAGGGATAATTTCAGTTATTGGGCAACTGAAAGAATATTCTGGTGGTGGCAGAAAACACATAAGAACATAAGAAAGAGCCTGCTGGATCAGACCAGAGTCCATCTAGTCCAGCACTGTGCTATTTGCAGTGGCCTACCAGGTGCCTTTGGGAGCTCACATGCAGGATGTGAAAGCAATGGCCTGCTGCTGCTCCCGAGCACCTAGTATGCTAAGGCATTTGCAATCTCAGATCAAAGAGGATCAAGATTGGTAGCCATAGATCGACTTCTCCTCCATAAATCTGTCCAAGCCCTTTTTAAAGCTATCCAGGTGAGTGGCCATCACTACCTCCTGTGGCAGCATGTTCCAAACACCAATCACATGTTGCATGACGAAGTGTTTCCTTTTGTTAGTTCTTATTCTTCCCCCCAGCATTTTCAATGGATGCCCCCTGGTTCTAGTATTGTGAGAAAGAGAGAAAAAATTATTTCTGTCATTATTTTCTACCCCATGCATAATTTTATAGACTTCAATCACATCCCCCCTCAGACGTCTCCTCTCCAAACGAAAGAGTCCCAAACGCTGTAGCCTCTCCTCATAAGGAAGTTGCTCCAGTCCCTCAATCATCCTTGTAGCCCTTCTTTTAGATACAAGTGATTTGTGTGTTAGAGTAGTCATGGAATTGACTTCATTACTTAATATTGAGTGGTAGCCAGGACCTAGTCTGGGATGCTGTTGTTGCCAACCACTTTGAAAGAGTGGCCACCAGAGGATCATCAATACAGCATTTGCATGAGTGGGCAAGTGCCCAGAAATTCCAATGGTAGCATTTAATTTTAGAAGAGGACACTTGAAAAAGTATTCAGAAAGAAGATGAAAGGGAAGCCCAGGCAGTCACATCCCTCTGAGAATCTTGAATACTTATTAAAAACTACTCCAGTAGAAGTTCTGTTGAAAAGTATACTACTGATTAGAAAAAGATAAGTCCAAGATAATGAAAGAAAGCAAAGCTTCAGATTTTAAAAGTGGAAATCTTGCCTTAGCAAGTAAAAAGGCCACAAACTCTAACAGAACAAATACAATCATTAAGGCATGTGAAGAAGGAATTTGAAAAAACAGTTTCATGCCTTTAGCAGTTCAGACAGTTGTATAGTTGACAGTAGGCACAAAGAATTGCATCACCCCCTACATCTATGCTGGCCTCTGACCTTTGTGTTGTTCAGTTGTCTTGATTTTAGTGACCTTCGTGATTTTGAACTCTGGTAGACAGGTATAACACTGAAGGTGTCTTGAACGGCTCAGAACTGTAAAAAAATATTTACCTTTTACCACCCTGGTCTCCTGTTCCAGGAACAATATTCTGACTTTCCTTCCCAATGTGTGATGACCTCCTGCTTGAAGCAGGTTTTTTTCTAGATATCCTCTTGACTGTTCTGAAGTATCTATCCATGCCCTGTTAAAACAAATTACATCAAATGACTGTAACTGCAATCATAGTGTAGTCAGACCAAGATGACTTGGATACTACAGGCAGACCTGTGGTTGGGCTTCGTTGAATGTACAGTTTAAACTCTGAACTTGGCTTTAATGGTTTTAAAACTTAACTATTGGAAATTGTGAGGGGGGAAGGGAAAGGAGTTTGTAAGCCCCTTTGAGTCTCCTCACAGGAGAGAAAGGGGGCTATAAATCCAACTCTTCTTCTTCTTCTAAAGTGAGAAATAATGGCTTTATAAATTGGTTTACTTTCTTTGTAAAATGGGAAAATGTTAAGACTAAGCAAAATGTGACCTGAAAGAACATGAATGCTTTGTTATTGGAGTCAAATGTAAACATGACACACAGTCTTTTCATAGCACAGCCTTGCATTTTACTACCACAAATCCATTTGAAGAAGTAGATTTCCACCTCTTCCTCGCAACACTTTTTCTTCCTTTTATTGTTACAGAGCCAAGGAGCAATAACTGAAAGACTGCGGAGTTTTAGCATGCATGACTTAACAGCTATTCAAGGTGATGAGCCAGTGGGACAAAGACGCTATCAAACTTTGCCGGAGACCAGAAAGAGAAGCAAAAGCTCCACTCATGAATCCTTAGGTTGGTACGTTACTAAAAGAACTTTGGCTGTCTGTTTTTTGCGACATGACAGTCCTGTAGAAGACAAGAAGTGTCTTACATAGATACAGGGAACCTTATCCTGTGTACTTGATAAGGATGTCTGGAGGCTTGGCATTATGGAAGTGACATATTTCCCTCTTTACCTGGAATACATGAATATCTAGAAACAGCTGTTTGTGTCTAGCCTAAGCGATGATATCCTTCCTGCCCTGTTGTGCTGGTTTTACTGAACAGAATATAATTTGGTTTCCATAGTCTGCATGGCCTGCAGCTTGCCTCAGCATGGACCTTTTGTGTAATGATATGCAGATTCACAGACATTTTTGTGACTTTTTTGTTGAGCTGATGTGCTTTGCTGTGCCATTCTACTGGCGGCGGGGGGTATCTTGATTGGGTGTTTTCTTCATTACTTGCAAGGAGGCAGGAACCACTTAACAGAGTTGAAACTCCCCTTCCTGTGACGTGCTCCGGGGTTATTCCCCCCAGTATTCTTTCCTGCCTGCAAGGAGTGCAAGGCATTTCGCGCAGCTCCCCAGGGATCTTCTAAAGTCAGTGTGTTTATGTCCCCTGTCTGTCTCCCCCCTGCCTTATGTAAGTAAGTGGGAAGGGGGGAGGCTTGTTCAACATCCAAGGGGAGCTAGTGTAGACTCCGTCGCGACGAAAACAGCTTCCCGCCATTTTTAGCGGATCCCGCCTCAAGATGGCGACTGGATCCTTTACCCCCCCCCAGGGAGGACTTCGCCCGGTCTGCGGCCGAGGGAACGAGAGCCGCCAGGAACAAGGCGGCGGAGACCCAAGCCACCGGACAGAAAGCGACGTCCAAAAAGAAGGGGACTAAAACGGCCGGCGGGCAATTAGCAGGCGCTCCCGCGCAGAAGCGCGCGCGCCAAAATGAAGCGGATGGGAGCTCGGCGCCTTCTGAGGGCGCTGCCAGTACAGGCGGCTCCACAGCCGGGTCCTCCTACCCCTTGCGGGATTCGGAGTCCCCGGCTTCCCCCAGCAACGAGGAGAGAAGGGTTCCCTCGGAGCCACAGAGAGCAATAGGAAACCAGGGGGAGGGGGCGGAGACGCGCGAAGGCGCTTATCTCCAGCCAGACCCTGCGGCAGCTTCTGTCGCGGCCTGGCAAGCAGCCCCACCAGCAGATTTCGCCCGCTTCCTCTCGGACCAAATTGAAAAGGCCCTAGACGCCAGAGAAGCCCGCCAGGCTTCAGTACATAGAGCAGCCACCAACGTAGCTGGAGCTCCACAGAGAGAAGGGGTTGACCTGGCCTACAGGAACCCCATTGAATTCCCAGACGAGGAGGAGGACTCCTCCCAAGAAGGGGAGGGGGCAGAGGGGGCCAGGTTTTCAGACACAGAAGACAACCTGGTAGAGACAACAGAACAAGCCCCAAAGTTCTTCAAACTAGAGAACTTGCAAATACTGATCACGAAGGCCATCTCTGCCCTGGACCTACAGGACCAGGAGGGGGCAGAAGACCCCCCACCAGACCCAGACCTCCCCCCCACCTCCGGCAAGCCCGTGAAGGGCTACCCCAAGGGCAATCTGGACTATTTTCCCAAGGATCAGGAGGGAGAGAAATTCTTCCCAGTCCCGGAGTATTTTGTCACTAGAATTAGGAAGGAGTGGATTAAGCCGGCCGCTCACAAGACCCTACCTCCATCCTTCAAGAAAACTTACCTCATGCCCCCTCAATTTCACACCTTGCTACAGGCCCCCCCGTAGCATGCCCCAGTAGCAGCTTCTGCACTCGGCTTAGACCTTGGTAAAAGATCAAAGAGGGGAGGGTAACATCAGGGACCCCCTCGATAGGAGGTCCGAGGCAGCCCTAAGAAAGACGCACGAATGGTTGGCGGCTGCAACCAAGACCCTCACTCCGGCCTCCACAGTCGCCAGGGGCTAAATTATAGTGTGTGGTTGACAGAGGGTACTGGAACGCTTATTCCAGAGCTGGACACTGCCACCAGAGAAGGGGTGGAGCGCGTCCTCATGGCTAGCGCTTAGCCATGGCAGACAGCTTCACCCTAGAGCGCCATTATTGCCCTGGTGGCTGTGGAGGCCATGGCGACTCAGGCATGATTGCCAGGCGCAATGCCTGGCTTCGACCAAGCGGCAGAGCTGGACGCTTCGCTTCTAAAAAAATGTAGTTGCCGCATATTCCTATCATGGGTCAGCCCTATTTGGCCCCGATCTAGACAGGGTCCTAGTCGAAACTAAGGACAAAAAGAAAACTCTGCCCAAGGTAATCAAACACGAAAGGAGCAACACCTCCACTAGCAGACCCACCTTTAGATCCAACAGGGCACTCCCCAGATTCCCCAGTGAAGGGAACAAACAGGGCTGGCAACAGCGGAATTCCTTTCGGGACAAACACTTCACCAAAGCGGGCAACAAACAGGGGAAACCCTTCAAGCCGGACTTTAAGAAGCAGTGACTATGCGGACGCACCGGTGGGGGGCCGCCTTACCAGGTTCGCCGCGGCTTGGCAGGGAACCCACGTGGACAGATGGTCCAGAGAGGCTATTCCAGGAGGGACTCACTGTATTAGAATTCCCTACAGTTTCCAAGGCAGCAATTACGTCCCATCTCCAATCGCGGAAAAATCTCCCAAAACACAACGAACCCTTCAGGCAGTGGCCCACCTGCTGGACATGCAAGCAATAGAACGGGTCCCGACAAGCAGTGGAGAGGTTCTCCGGCACGTATTCGCGACTTCTTTACAGTCCCCAAGCGCAACGGGGACTGCAGGGCAGTGCTTGTGAACCTCCCGGACGGTCAACAAATCACTCCGCCTGCCAAAATTTCGCGACTTGGAAACTCTAAGAACCATATCGGTAGCCCTGAGGCCCAACGATTTCTCACCTCATTAGGATCTAAAGGAGGCCTACCTCCACATTATGATCCACCCTGGCTCCACAGAAAGTTCCTAAGGTTCGCGGTGGGGCAGCAGCACTTTCAGTACAGGGCGTTACCCTTCGGCCTGGCCACCGCCCCAAGAACATTCTCAAAGATCCTCCTGGGACCCATCATCCAACTGAGGGAACAGGGGATCCACATACATCCCTTACTTGGACGACCCTCCTCATCAGGTCCCGGATTCCAAACACCAGGCACGCGGAGGATGTGGCCAGGGTCCAGGAGGTGCTGCAGGCGCACGGATTCTTAGTCGACCTATAAAAAAAAAGAAAACTCGCTTGTCCCCAAGCAAGAGACTGGAACACCTCGGAGCAATAGTGGACATGACAAAAAACGCACTATTCATCCCTCCAGAAAAGGCACTAAAAATTCAGCTTTCTGCTACCAAAGGCTACTACTGTCGGGCGCCACTGGCCCATCGCTAAGCTCAAGGCAGCCAGCTTGCTGGGGTCTCTCTTATCTCAGTCATGGACCCCTTACAAACTTCAGTGGGCGCGGTTCCACGCCAGGCCTCTGCAACAGCTTCTACGCAGATTTCAATGGGACATTATCCAGAAGAGGGACAAACCCATCTCCATTCCCACCTCGGTACGCGTCAGTCTCAGATGGTGGCTAAGCAAGCACAACCTAGCACAAGGCAAATGCTTCCTCCATGCAGCCAGACCGCAGATTTTTACGGACTCCAGCCTGCAGGGCTGGGGAGCAACCCTCAACCAACAATTCACACAGGGACAATGGTCAGAGGAGGAGTCCCTCCTCCCAATCAACGTGCTAGAGACAAGAGCCATACTCCTAGCACTGAAGCACTTTCGCCCTCAAATACAACAGCAACACATACTAGTGCGCACGGACAACGTGGCAGAAAGATCTACCTAAACAATCAGGGGGGATCAAGATCCCCCACCCTTCACAAAGAGGCGGCCAAGATACTCGCTTGGGCGGAACAGCACCTGCAGTCTCTGGAAGCCCAGTACATAAAGGGCAAGCTAAACAGCCAGGCAGACTGGCTCAGCAGGAAGCAAGTACTGGAGAGCGAATGGCAGCTCAACCCAAGAGAGTTCCACAGAATCTGCAAAATCCTCGGCACGCCTCTAATAGACCTATTTGCAACGCAGGGCAATGCCCAACTGCCAAAATTCATGACAAGACATTTTCACAAGGCGGCGCTAGCAACAGACGCCCTAGCGGCAGAATGGCCAAAAGCCCTACTCTACGCCTTCCCGCCGTTTCCGATGATTCCGCGACTCCTGAGGAGGATCCAATCGGACAGGGCGGAAGTGATACTAGTGGCCCCCAGGTGGCCGAGGAGGCCGTGGTTTTCAGCCATCCAGGAAATGGCCACCAGAGAACCAGTGGCCCTAAAGCTATCGGCGGACCTCCTCTTACAGGGCCCCATACACCACCCGGATCCCAGCTGGCTAAACTTGACCGCGTGGCGTGTGAAAGGAGGAGATTAGCAGCCAAAGGTTATTCAACCAAGGTCACCAACACAATCCTATCCGCACGCAAGAAGTCTACTATCAATATTTACAATGCGTCATGGAGGACCTTCGTGCGCTGGGCCCAAACCAAGCACATCGACCCAGAGAAGCCAAGAGTCAGAGACATCCTAGACTTCCTACAGAGAGGATTCGAGATGGGCCTACGTGTCTCTACACTTAAAAGACAGCTCTCGGCTCTGATCACTGTTTGCCCCGCCGTCAAGGGCAGACCACTCTCGAGACATCCCGACATAGTGGGGTTTCTCCGAGGCGTCAGGCTCTCTCAACCCCCGAGGGTTCACAGGTTCCCGTCGTGGCGCCTCCACGAGGTCCTGACGGCGCTCACGCTGCCACCGTTCGAACCTATTCAATCAATCCCGTTAAGGTGGGTTCGCATGAAAACCCTGTTCTTAGTCGCCTTAACGTCGGCAAGGCGCGTTTCGGAACTACAGGCCCTCTCGGCAGACAGAAAATTCTGTACCTTCCATCCGGATAGAGTGACCCTGCGGCTGGACCCCACATTCAGCCCCAAGATCCACTCCGCGTTTCACATGAAGCAAGAAATTGTGATACCAAACTTCATGCCCAACCCTGTGCACCCCAAAGAGAGGCTATGGCATAACCTCGATGTGCGCAGGGCGCTCAAGGCGTTCTTAATAAGATCTGAACCCATAAGAAGATCAGAGTCAATCTTTATCAACGTCTCCCCACCCAACGTGGGGATGCCCATGTCAAAAGCTGCCATCAGTATGACCCTCAAGGCCACCATATTAGAGGCCTACAAGGCTCAAGCCCTGCCGATGCATCTACCGGAGTGACGGCTCACTCCATCAGAAGTTGCAGCGACCAACCTTGCCTTAACTAGGAACTGCCATGACTGCCAATTAGAGGATATCTACTGGGGAGCTCGCGGCGATGAGCATCGACCTCTTTCGTTTGTAAGACACCTGAATATCATGCACCTCAGGGCGGCGTTGTCTGGAAAGAATATCAGGGACTGATACCTAGCCCACCAGTTTTTTTGTACGGACATCTGGGGCCCCAATCTCGAATGCCAGTGAAGGGTCGTGATACTTACTGTGAAGGGCCTTTGCTGGGCTAGAAATTGGCAACCCTCTGGTTGTTATCAAATCCCAATGTTTGTTTCTCCTTAGTTCATAGTTCAGTTAGTTCCTGGGGTAAGATAGTTTTCGTTAGTGTGTTATCCTTCCTGTGTGTCCCGGTTTGTTTTGTGAGCACTACTTGGTCGGTTCGAATACTGAGGGGAATAACTTGAACCCTACGTCACAGAGGTTTCCTTTGTTAGAGGTGGTTCCTGCCTTGCAAGAGTAACAAGAGGCCACTGATCGAGATGCCCCTGGCGGAGTCAGTAGAAAGGCTAACTACGAGTAAAGTATTCAATGGACCCTTCTGCTTTGACTCAGCTCATCCAGAGCTGGCAGGATTCATTAAATTGCCTTCAGCAGGGGAGACATCTTCTCTTCAACTAAACTGTAGTATTTTCCCTCCCCGCATACACCTCTGTTTATGAGCATGAACACAAAACTGAGGCATGTACGTTTCCAGTACGCATTTGAGGAAGTGAATTCCAACACATACGCTTACACGGGAATAAATAAGTGTTGTTAGTCTCCAGGGTGCCACTGGAATCATGTCTTATATTGCTGCTGCAGATCTGTTATTCCAGTGTGATAACCTGCTGCTCCCAAAATAACACATTTGTGGCTTTCTGAAAACTAGTGAATATATTGACACCATTGTCCAGAAGTGAGGCTCCCAACTCAAAGTCTTTACATTCAGGGTCATTACAAAATAACTTGTTATTGATCACTCTCGGTGTTTCCCCTTCCGTTCCATATGCTTGGTTGGATGTTTTGGGTTACGTATTTTAAGGGTGTTCGGAAGTGCTGGTCCAAAGAGCATTCCAGAAGCAACAGCCATGTGCTATCTCACTAAAAGATGCACCACGAAATAACTACATGGTGTGACAAGATTCTCTGGAACTCTTCCCTGGCTGTATGTTTTGGAGGGAGGGAGTTACTGGATAGAATCATTCAGGCCTGTGATTGTTGGGTCTTGTTTACCATCTGTGAATACCCTGCAAACTATGGGCACTGGGTGTGGAACTGATTGTAAAATCTGTTGAACTTTTCAGTATGCCCGAGGTGACATCTTCTGCTACTGCATACATAGCAGAATAATAGGTTTTCACCCAAATTTAGCCAGTTTTTACTTTAGTTAATGGAAAACTGAGAAGTGTATCAAATGCTTTTCAGTTCTTGTGGTCAAAGGTTCAAGAGCTGTCTCAGAGTATACTCCCAACAGGATAGAGTGTCTTTAATTGGGAATTAACTTACCCTAGCAGCTGTGCATGATCAGATACCCTCCCTGCCTGGCAATGACATACAGCTGGATAGGGTGGGGCTGTTCTTGAATGGGATATAGCAGACCTTACTGCTTTGGGAACATGGATTTGTTAGCTGTATGGATCCAAAATTTCATTCCATAAATCATGGAGCCTGCTGTATGGGGAACCTTTCATGGAAGCCTTGACAGAAAAGGTTTACACTATTGTGAAAGGCTTCGCTGTTAGAAAGGAATCTTTTTGTCCACTGTTCTTTGGATCCCTGTCTACGTTAAGCAGTTGATCTTGTACCTTGTCATGAATGTAATAATTTGAATGTTCTGCCTCCTGTTAAAATAAAAATGACGGACGTGTAAATGTCTCTGTCATAACACCTAGGCATTATTTTTTTGTTAGGCTTTAATTTATCCCAAGTAAAAAAAAGACTAGGAAAGATAATCAAAACTGATGAAAGAAGAGGGACCTATTCAGAAGATAGAATCTTTATAGAGAGGGTCTTAAGCGAATAGTATAAAATCTGTAAAAACTATCAGGCAAAGGCAATTATAATCTTTGATAATATGAATAGCTAGGATGCTTCATTACAGCCCTATGGAATATTTTAATAGTAGAATTGTTTTCATTGCAGTAAAAATTTAATTGGTAATACTGCAAAATGACATTCCTTTTAAGGGATGAATTTTTACTACTAACCTTTGATGTCTGCAAACCATCAGACAGTTTTGATCAAATGCATCAGATGGGAAACCCTTTTGCAGCTAGAATATTTTTGACTGTATATTGCTGATTTCCTTCCCTTACTATATTGTGGCTGTGATGCAGAGGAATTGTGTCTACACGGGTTTGTTCTGAAAAACATTCAAGAGCTGCCTCTCCAAGAGATGCCTTTTCATTACTGTGCAATTCTCCCAGGTTAGAAAAAAGCCCTTGGAGACTTGACACTAACTTAACAACACAAAGAGGAAACTTGGCCAGAGAAGAGTTGTTAGAATACCACCCTCATTCCCACTTACTACAAAACTTAAAATACTTTCTTAAATTAGGGTTTTATATTAGCAGGAAACTTTTCTGTGAATAAATGGAGAGATGGCACAATCTTTCTTTAAAAAAAGCTGCCCAACCAGAACATAACTTTCCCCAGTGCAGAGCATCTCAAAACTCCAGAATCAGTAAATTATCTGCTATAGTATGGACAGATGAGGCCAGTGTAGTGTCTTGCTACAGTGACCCAAATGTCAAACAGAGTGGTGCATGAATTAAAATAAGAATTGATAAAACCTACTGGAGTGCTTACCTGGAATTGAATCTGTCTGTTACTTGCTTCTAGCCATTTGTGATTAAACTCTGGGATGAAACTGAACTGATGAATAACAGCAGTTACTAGATTTGATTACTGACAGAGATGCTCTTTTCTTTTTTTATTTTACTAGCTTATATATTCTCAAATTACTCACAATAGAGAGAAAATGGAAATGCACAAGAAAAATACACAATTCCCATATCTATTTGCCACACAGGGCATGCTGATTCTTTTCATTCTTCCATGACTTAACTGCAAAATAGATTTAGAATTTTAGAAGATTAATACAATAGTGCTTAAATATTCAGCAGTCCGAGAGAAGGGCACACTAAAATGGAAAATGCATCAATAATCAAAGCCTGTCTATTAACCGGGGCTCTTCTTATAATGCGTTCCATGCACGATACATTAATGGCCTGGAGCAAAGAAAAGCTTGGGCGGTTTCCCACAGAGTGGCAGCAGCGCTGTGGCGTGAACCAGCTCTTCTTCCTCCCCAGGTGGCGTCTGGCCATTATAAACAATAACCTTTAGGGTGCAGGGAGAAGGCGATCTTCCCAGGCAGTGGGAGCAGCCGCTTCGAGCTGGCTGTCTCCTTACATGGTGTCTCTGATTGGCCTGCGAGGCGTGACCAGCCCACACACTGTCCTCCGATCTCCCGGGGTGGGGCCGAGTCAGGCAGGGCTGTGTTGCAACGGCGGCTACCTCAATGAGAAGCCCAGGCAGAGAGAAGCCGACTCCACGTCTGGAGCGCGATCTACCGACCTCCCGGCAACCCGTTCATGCTTGCATGCGAGCAGACTCCATGCGCCCGCACTCTTGGCGTGGGGAAGAACGTCTTGAGCTTGGCCTATAATGTTTTGATTTCCCCTTTTTGTTCCTATTTGTTACACATGTGACAAGAAATGCAATACAAAGCGACTTTTGTTTTACATTAATTTTCAAAATTTTTTTGACAACAAGCTAATTAAAATAATTTATATATGAAACTTGCCATCTTGTTTCCACCTATTCTGGTGTATTTATTAATTTGCGATATATTTATAGTTTGGAAACAGTTTGTTACCTCTTCATTTTGATAATCTAGCTGCATAGGTTCAGCGTTCTTATACACCACAATTATTTATTTAATAAGTTTCCTAATTCTAGTTTGCTTCTTATAGAAGTGTATGTAAAAAATATATATACCATTGTGTGAAATTCTGTAATTGGTCTGTTATGCTCCTAGAGATGTTAATTTGCCCATTAGATATTCGGTTAGCTTACTTATCATTCATTTCAGGTCGAGATTGCAGCCTGACCTTCACTTTGGGAGGCATATTCCCTCGGACCACTGTCACCATATATTTTAAAAATGGTTCTTATATCTTTTTTGGTGCTTTGTAGCATGTTGTAACATGTTGCGTTCTAATTTGTTTGGTATCTTCTTGCGTCTCACTAATGAATCTGACTATCCAATATGTTTTACTTTCTTACATATCCCACTACGTAGCGGTAGCTTGTATCATCTCTATTTTATTTTAGCATTTACTGTTATATGTGCTCACGTTAACGGTATATATCTTTGGTGTAATGTACACCTATAAAACATCTTGTACCAGTTTTTTCTGGAGTGTCTGACCTTCTACCGACTTAATTTCAAGTGGTCTAAAAGTACTCAGTGATTTATACTTATATTCTCAAATTGTCCATTTTGTGTACGGTTTCATTTGCTCTGTTCAGAGTATCTGTGAAGTAAAGTTTTCCTGATAGATGTTCCATATCTCCTGTTATTAACTGATCAAAATTAGTTAGGAGAAAATTTTTGGATTAGAATAGTTCAGGTGTTCTAAAAATGTTTCATGTTTTCTTCTTCCTTTTCAGGTGCGGTATGGGTCATTACAAATATAAAGTGAAGACCACAAGTGTGTACTCTAAATTATCTTGATAGTTCGAAGCGTAAATCAAATTGCTGCATGTGTTTCTTCTCTACAGGTCTGGTCCTGTATGCAGGAGGCTTTCCCATTCTTTGAAATTATTTCACATACATGGATTCTCCATTGCTAGTGAAGCGTACTAGACTCTCAGTAAAGAGAAAAGATCCTCTGTATGACCCGGTCTCTGTCTGTCAGTAACTGACCACAGTGTTCAGAACTTCAGTTACCAAACACAGTGGTTGAGTTGATTTCTGTTACTATTAAAATTGACCCTTGCTAAATATGGGGTAGATAGTATTTTAGAGGTTTTGTATTATGTAAACAATGAAATAATAATTTCAACTGGATTCTTGAGGTTTTTTTTAACTTCCATGGCTGCTGTGGGTGAACAGATGAGAGTGGCTGGTTAATGTCCAATTCTTAATACAAATTGCACAACTCAGCATTTTCTTTAACAGGGAAATTTATACTTGAATGCATTTTAGTTCTGGGTTTAGAGAAAGTTCTTAGTATCCTAACGTTACAGAGGAAATAAGAGATGTTTGTGGAAGTAGAACTGATCTTTTCATGTGCTTTGGTAAACATAGCATGACTAAAAGTTAACTTTCTCATAAAAAAAGACTGTGATCCCTGGTGGGAATTCTCTTTTTTAAGCAACTGAGCCTCTGCGCTCTACATCACCTGTGTTAAGAGTTTCTTCATTGCCTCTCTGATGTGGGAAGCTTGGTCATTGTAGTTCAGGGCAGGATTCACTAAGGGAATTATGGCTGATATTCTTCCTATGAGAAAGAATGAATTACATTTAAAAGGATGCAATTAGAAGTAAAACTGGAATCAATTCTTTTTTGTTTCTTGCTTCTGAAGTCATGTACTGTAACATTATCTGTACAGGAGTTAGAAAAACAGTTCACCAAAAACTTTCAGACATGTCTATCAGATATTGAAAGTCAGACAACATCCTGTGCACTAAGATAGATCATGTGAAGTGATAGCAAAGAAAAGAGTGTACAATATTTATAAAGTTCATTATTTCTCCTGTGGTTTTAGAGTCCCATGAGTTTTATTGATGGTTTTAAAACTTTATTATTTTTTGTTTCCTTTGTATATCTTTGCTAAAGGCTTTCTATTAGAGGGCAACACTTCGGAGACAGAAAGCCATATTAGAAGTACAAGAGTAGCTAAGATAGATGTACCTACTATATAAATCCAGCCGTTACATTAAAGGGTGTATGTTAATGTGGATACCTTTCTGTGATAATCCTTTCAATCAGTAATGGTTTCCAAGAGGTGGCACTAGGTATACTTTTAAAATCAGATTAACTCATTAACTCTACAAGAAAGTGAAGGCTGCCAACTTACATAGGAGAATCCCCTTTAAGGATGATCTTTGTATTCTGGTCAGGTGAGCATCTCCCATCCCTGCTGTAATTGTTATTAGCTTGAGCAGTATGGCAACTACTAGATATAAGAGGCATGGTAAGCATGTCCCTGGAGTCATTAGATGGAATTTAGGAAATCATGTATTGGAAGCTTGCATTTTGAAACCACATAGCTGTAGAAGCTGGAGCGTTTTAAATTGAGCACTTGGAAACAGTACTGCTGTTTTTTGTATCACTTGGTGCTCAGGCTTTAATCTGGAAGAGACCAAAGTTCCAAAGAAACATAACTTCTGCCTGCAGATGGAGTTTTGCAGAGCAGGGGTGGGAACCTGGGCTCTCCAGATGTTCAGACTACCAATTCCATCCAGCCCCTTCCTGCATGTGAGTGGCCATGGGAAAATAGTCTAATTCTGGCAAAATGTATAAATTGGTACACAGTATTCATATTTCTACATATCTTGTAGAGGTCTCTCTTTCCTAGAAAAATTTGTTACTAATTTCTTCTGCCAGGAAGGGAGGTAACAGTTACCGTTGTGGCAACATGTTTGAATATGAGGGACTGTGTGGCAGCTCTTCGCTTTCACGCAGGTTTTGTCCAGTTGCTGGGATTATGGTAGTGCATGCAGGCAGGATTGCCTCCATATAGCATTGTTATAGCGATGTAATTTATAGTGTGGATTTACTACTGACTACACCCAGAATATGTGGCATATGCACTCATGAAGCGTGTTAGCCTTTATGAATTTACATTGCGTGTCGCGCACATGAAATTCTACTAGGAAGACTATCTTACTGAGATATGCTGGAGTCATTGCTTGCAGGGAGGGCGAGGACCCCAATCAAATTCTTTGATCCCACTTCTGTAATTGTGGTCCCTCGAGGGCTGGGATCCCTCAGTGCCACCTCTACAGGGTGTTACGAGATGTGTTTAACTAGGCTCCAGCTTAACTCACCTGTGTGTGTAATATTAATGTGGAAAAAATTCTTGTGTCTTTGTTTTTTCCAGTCTACTGACTGGATAATTGGATTTGTCTTGTTTTATTATTGCTGGTCCTGTGTGTCGGGAAAAGATGAATCAGCACAAAGGCCTCGTTCACAAACTATGGCCTCAGGGTCCTTCCTTTCCAGTTATTCCATACGTTCCTCACCAGGAAGAGAACACAAGGAGCAAGAGCAGCAACAAACTCAGCAGACGTTTTCTCTAGAAGCAGGAAGTTTAGACCAAAGAAGCGTGGAAGCGCCCAGAGGCAGCGAGGACCTCCAACGCCCAAGAAAGAAGCAAAGAAGCGTCACGGGAGCTCTTGCGCCTTCAGAAGGCGCCGCTGGATTAGCCAGCCAGCGAGGTCTTTCGGCGGGCTTTGGGCGACCCGGCAGCTGAAGCGACCCAACGAAAGCGGACTAGAGGCGTGCGTCCACCGGAGCGGCGTGCCCTCAACAGAGCAGAGAGTCCGGGCCCCCCAGGGTCCTACCTCCGGGGGAGGGGCCGAGCCACGCCACATAAATAAGAAGCAGGCGCCGCGTGCGCGCCGCTCCAGAAGCCCTGCAGTGCAGTCAGGTTCGCCGGTTGTACTGGCGGCGGGCGTACCTGACTGCTGGTTGCTGGTAGCAATTGAAAAAGCCTTATCGAAGGCTGGGCACGCCAAGGCGGAGCTGGCACAACAGAGGATAGAATGCAAAATAGCGCGCCCAGCCCCCAATCAAGTAGCTAGCTTCGGTGACAACTATAGGGTTACCTCCTTTCCCGGATGAGGAACTGGAATGGATCGAACCAGCGAAGATATTCTGAGGAAATGAAAGAGATTTTTCAACGGAAGGAGGGACTCCCTCGAGGAGGCTTCTGATCAATCCACTAAACTTTTCAAAAATGACGATTTGCAAATGCCCAGTAAGACAATCTCAGCACTTAATTTACAGGATCACAGCCCGGCCAGACAGAACCAGACAACTCTGGAGGATTCCTCCAGAGACAGTGGGAGCTGGAAAACAGGAATTATTTTCCAAAAGACTCTGAAGGGAAAAATTTTCCCAGTGCGAATCGCTGCAATGTGTGTCCAAGAAGGATAGCAAAACCAGCCCGGTGGGAAGGACTTCTCAACCTTCGAAAGACTTGCCTGTTGCACCACCCACCTTCCATACTACAGTGCAGAGCCCCAGTAGACTCACCAGTAGCTATTCTGCATTCCGGGCTGGTGGCCTAGAGGAAGGAGAAAGGTCCATTAAGAGACCCTAGACCTTAGCCAGATCAGAGGCAGCCCTCCGCGGGTCACCGCGACTGGCTGCATTAATGAAGTCCCTCATCCCAGCCTCACTGTCTCAGGGGCAGCTGTAGGTCAGCAGAAGCCCAGTTTTAGAGGGCTCAGCTGATGGAAGCCAGCCTGAGAGGGGGGGGTGGAAGGGTGTTTATAGCCAATGCAGCTGTGCAGGCAGCTACCATGGTTCTTTATCCTCTGGCAGCCAGACCATGGCTTCAAACAGAAGGAATGCCTGGATTACGACCTTGTGAACAGACCATAGTCAAAACCGTGCTAGCAGCCTATTCATGCATTCTGGGGAGCACTGTGGGAGAGAGAATTAGAGGTCCTTGTAGAAACCTTAAGACAAAATAATGCCCAAGACACTAAAACCTGAGATCTCTCAGGGCCTTGAAACCTGCCAGAACCCGAAACCATGGGTTTTCCCCAGGAGGTTCCGCCCTAATTGTAGAACCAAAGTTCCTAACTTCCCAAAGGAACAAGCAAGAGACTACAGAGCCCTTCAACAAACAGGAAAAAAAACTTCGAAACCGACCACACTTAATAAACAAGCCTTTCCCGGACCCTGTGGGGAAGTGTCCATGCTTATAAATTCCATCCCAGCACTGCTTGGAGGCTGACCATGCGGACAGATGGGTACAGGAGGTAGTAGAGGAGCGGATATGCAATGGGTTCTTAAAAACTGCAAACACCACTTTATTGCCGTCCCTGTTCAGGGACTCAAATAAAACAAAGCAGACTGCCAAAACAGATCGCAGTAATGATCCAGGCAGCGGAGGAGTCCCGACCAAATTCTCAGGTGGTGTTACAAATGCTACGGTCCCAAAATCCGAGGGACTACAGAGCAGTGCTGAACAGAAATTTCTCAACAACAAATTCCCTTAAATTACCAAAATTCCAAGATGGAAACACTGAAATCATCACACGTTGGCTTGAAATCCAATCAGGACTTTCTCACCTCCCTGGATCTGAAGAGCGTGCTTGTATCCTGATACTGACCCTACGAACAGCTTCCTCCGGGTTAGCGGTGGGAGGCGTCATACAATGCAGAACTCTCCCATTTGGGCTAGCTACACCTTGAGCAGTCCTCAAGAGGTCCACAATGGCCCCCCGTGTCATTTCTCCTCAGAGGCAGGAGAATACATATATCCCTACTTAAGCGACCTCCTAAATCGCTCCAAGTCTCTAGTGGGGCTCAGGATGTGAAGATTCAGAGCACGATCTACAGAACGCGGGTTCCTGATAAACAAAGAAAAAAGCTCCCACTTATTCCAGCCACAATTAGAGCACCCAGGTGCCATCATGCACGATACCACAAGGGCCTCTTTCTGACTCCAAAACAAAAAAATAAATGCATACAAAGCGATCAATTGGAACTTCGGCAGACAGCCTCAGTGCTTCATCACAAACCTTCTGGGCCTCTTTATATCAGTAGTCACCTTGGTGGGCAAGATTCCATACCAGGCCTCTACAACTGTTCCTGAGAGATACCAAAAGAAATATAATCCTAAAGAAGGACAAAAAGGTAGCCGCCACTAGTTCGGTCACGGGCAGCCTCGGTGGTGTGGCAGCTGCAACCATAACCTCTCAAAGGAAAAAAAAGGTTCCTGCGATTACAGACCCCAAATTTCCACGGACCCTACGAAAGGAGGACTGAGACACTTCGACTCCACCTATTTGTCCAAACTTGGTCCAACTCAGAAACCAAACTCTAATAAATGTCTCCTAGAAACAAGGAGCAATCTAGCCCTGGAACATTTCCTTCCATGAATCAATGCTCATTGCACATTGATCGTCGGGGCCGGTTCTTTCAACAAAAATATTACATAAACAATCAGGGGCTCTGAGTCCCACAAGACTGTGAGGGTGTCCAGATCCTGTGGGCAGAACTGGCACCTACCTGCTGGAAGTAACACACTAAAGAATTCAAAGTAAAGGCAGACTGGCTCAGCAGACAGCAGATCCAGGAGAATAGCATCTAAACCAGGTGTTTCAACAAGTAACCAGGACTCTGGGATCCCCGACAATTTAGAATCTCCAACAACCGCATAACTGCAACGGTTTTGTGACCAGATTCTGATCCCAGAGCCATGAGCCTGAAACTAGCACTAACCGCTCCCTGGCCACCGGGGATCTATATGCCTTTCTCCCAATTGACCACGCCTTCTCAGAAAAATAAAACAGGAGAAATAGTAATCGTTACTTCCGATAGCCCAGAGGAGGCCACGTGGACACCTCATAGTCAGGAGGTCTCATGGCGCCTCCCCTGCAGCTGAGGCCGGTTCGGATCTCCTCCACAAGGCCATCATACAATCCAGGAGAATGGCGCTCAAACTGACCCACAGCGATAGCTTGCAGGAGGCATCTAACAGAGTAGAAGGTTTCTCAGCAAAAGGTCCCACCATTCCATACTGGCAGCACCACTCCCGATCAACATATATAATGCCTCATGGAAAACCCTCACGTCATTGAGTTTGATACCACTCAGTAAATCCAAGAACAACCCATCTGCAGGATTATTAGAATTCCTAGAAGGAGTTTGATGGGCAGCCATGATGCTACCCTAGAAAAAGAGACAAGCTAACACCCTTATGCTTCCGTCTACCCCTCTATCAATGGCCTCCAATGATACAAAACATAGGAGTGGTGCATGGGAACTTGCCAAGGAGATTTGAAGCTTCCACAACCCCACCACTCCATAAGGTCCCGCCGTGGAAGCTACACTCAGTAGTGTGACACTTACTAAGCACCCCTTGAACCAGTTCAGTCTGTCCACTGGGGTGGGTGAGGATGAACTTTGTTCCCTGATTGCTATAACCTCGTGGAGGTCTCCAGAGTTGCCTCTCTCCTCGAACCGAGACTGTGCACATTCTCGAAGGACAGAGTAACAGTGGCCAGCTTCATCCCTAAGGTGAAACAGCGCCTTTCATTCGACAACGGGAAATAGCATTGCAAACTTCATGCCAAACCCTAAACATCCAAGGAAATTAGGTGTGGCACCTCTGGGCGTCAGGAGGCACTAAAAGCCTTCCTTATCAGGGCGGAAGAACTGCGTGGAGTCAGAAACCCTGTTAGATCAACATTCAACCCCGCCCAGGTTGGAGCTACCGATAATCAGCGTGCATTACCTTTCAGCAACTAAAGCAACCATCATTGGGCATACAAGGCCGAGTGGCAGCTGCCACCATCTGGAGTCCGCCTTTCTGGTAGCTGGCAACCAACGCAATAACATTCAGAAACCAACTGGTGGAAGAAATCTGCAAAACATGGGTCTCATGTGGTCATTTTGTTGGGCTACTACCAACTCAATTCCACGCCGCTGACCCACCAGAATTTGGCTTTTGGTAGGAAGGGTGTTGGAAAGCATCGTAGGAGATTGATGGGGGCCCACCTGGTTAGGGGACACTTTACTCAGGGGAGGTCCCTAAGGTCTTCCCAGTAGAAGAGTCCATTTGGATACTTACGTGGGGCCTGGAGGAAGACATCTTGACCCTCCTACCTCTATCTTTACTCCGATGATGCCTATTCACACCTAAAAATGGAGCTTGAAGGTGGCTGAGAGAGGGAACCTTAAGCTGATATTTGTCCAACTTATTTGTGCATTTGGTGTACAAAGTTGTGTTCTACAAGTCATTTGTGTTTATTTATTAGGGAGCCAGTAATTTTTTGTGGTCCTCATTTCTACTAGATGACAGACGGTGTACTGAGGGATCGCCTGAGGACACCACGGAAGTGGGATCAAAAAATTTGATTGGTCCCACCTACCACTAAAAGCAATGGCAGGCATCTCTAGCAGATGTGCCTTCCTCAGTAGAAAAAAAAAGCCTTAAGTACAGTCAGTGGACTCTCGAACCGAACTTTCAAGTCTTCCTATTCTGTAAATCCTCAACTAATTTAATACATTAGCAGAGTGAAAACATATTGCATGTCCTGCATATTGGCAGGATGCTGCTATAAACACTCGGGTTTGTTTTCAGTCTGCAACATACTACCATAAGTGGTTTTAGGATCCCTGTCTACTGACACTTCGAAATATGGCCCCAGGATAGACAAATAACCTTCTGCCTTCCCACAATTGATTTGAATTAGATGATTTCAGAACCATTGAACAAGGAACAGTTGTGGAATGACGCACACTGTCTTCACTGTATTTCAGCAACTTGGCAACTGCCAGTTGAAGACCTCTTAAATAATGACTTGTGAGATTCCTTGCTGTAATGGCTATCGGCAGGCCTATTGTTTCTGAATTCATCCAAGTTTTTTGGCTAGGAGATCTGACCTTTAAAGTTGGCACATTTTAAATGCCACACTGCATTTTACTGCATGCCTTCATTATCCATACTAAAAATGTAGCATGTAGTGGTTAAAGAGTGTGTGGGGACATGCCACAGAGCTTCTGATTGGCCAGAACTTCTCAGGGCAGGTATCTGCTTTGCAATACTGGAGGCTACTTCACATGAGGTGCATGAAAGCTGCAAGTATGTGCACTCAATGAGAATGTCCTTCAATTAACTGAGTAAGAGGCAGCCCCATCCCCCATTCTTTAGCACCTTGGGTTCCATGAATGGCAAGAGACAAATGGTAGAAATTGTATCATGTCAAAACACCTTTCTTTTAAACAAGGTACAGGGCTTCTGTCTACAAAGTATTGCACACAAGATGCATGTTCTTAAGGAAACTTAAAGTACTTTCAAGGATTGCTTCCACTGACCAGTTCTTAAAATTTCAATATCAGCATTCAGACTTTAAAACACTGTAAACTTTAACTTTTTCTATTTGTAATAGCTGGCAACTTGTTTACATATTTGTAGTGCTGGGGAGCCTTTTATGCATTTTGTACTAATATTTCTTTACCTTTGTAAATACTATTTTTGAAGGCGCAATGGCTTTTATGACTTTTTAAAAAAAACAATGCACAATAAAATGAGTACATTCATACTTTGTCTGATTCAGTTTCAATTTTAACGTTTTGGGAGGAAGATTGGACATGTTGAAGCGCGTGAACCTGAAAGGGTGGTCTTAAGTGTTAATTGCAAATTGCTGTCTTCATTGTGATGGAGAAGAAACAAATTCAAAAGCAATACAAACTTGTAAATTTTGAGGTATACAACGGACTTTATTTCAATGTGTAGTGTTTTGTAGAACAGCTGAAGTGGCTTGCTATGTGCCTGCTTCAAAATATACTGCCGACATAAATAGACAATGACATTTGCCCTAATTCCTTTCATAACTTTGTTGTTTGGGTAGTATTCCTTGTCCATGGGAGCGAAAGGGGGCACTGTAGATACTCCCTAGGCGACGGGTCTGTATTACCACTAGTGAGATTTTTTCTAAATCCATTTTGTCCTATCAATTTCTCATATAGCTTGACTGTGTTTTACTCCATCAGATTTGTAGCTCATCCTTCTTCCAAATACCCTGGGGTACATAGCAATTTTCCTCAGGGCAGTTTTGAGAGGTAGAACAGGCTGGGAGTCTATGACAGACCCAGTGAGCTTCATCAGCAAGAAGTGATTAAGATCTTGTTTCTTCCATTTAGCACCTGGTCCATTATATTGTACTGGCTATCACATTAGGTCACGGAAAGACGACTAGCAGTATACAAGGAAGGCCTTTTAATAGAAATGCCGTGGCACAATAGATCTATTTTATTTGTGTAGAGCACAGTTATGCCGCCTTTCTATCTAACAGAGTCCTCAAGGCACTGAACAATAAAACAGCTTTTAAAAAACTGTTTCAGCAAAGAAATGCAAACAATATAGAATTTTTCACCTGCTGGTGGAAAACTCTGATCTGAGGAGGAAATTTCATAATTTTGGTGCCATGACTGAAAAGGCCCTTTTCAGGTTGCTATCTATCTAGTCTCAGATGGAAGGGCACCCAAAGACTCCTTGTGTGTTTGCAAAAGCATGATCGACTATGATTGCAATGATCAGGTATGTTCAAATTGCAGTGGGTAGACTGTAATGTTTGTTGGTCCCAATATGTATGGGGCTTTTAAGAGTTTAACACCTTGACTAAACCAACACAGGGATTGTTTTCCAGTAGGAAGGGGCTGGTGGAAGAATGGAGCTGGGCATGTGACATGAGAAACATGACCCATGGGGAAAGAGCCATGGTTCACTCCTTTTGGATCTTGTTCAGGTGGTATCAGGATGTAGTACTTGCATTGACAGTTCTCCGTTTATAGAGGTGCTCAGTCTTCAAATGCTAGATTGCTTGTGGAAAGCTAGCTGTGTATCTTCAAACTTGGCTCCCAAATCTCTGAAAAGCTCCAGAACTGCTGTAGAAAGAAGGGCAAAGATGTCACTTCAACATCTTTTATAAAGTTATTTCAATTCTAACTCATGTTCACGTTTTCTGCTCTTCCAAGTTTGTTACTGATAACTTTGTGTTGGAGTTATTATAATTAGAAGCATTTGTGACTGAGCGGCGGATGAGCTTCTTAGCTTTCTCCCTACTGGGATGCAAAACAAATTTTTTTGCTGAAGACTGTATTTTCTGATCAACCAAGGAGGCCAGCCATGCTCCCCACCCTTCTGAGAGCTTTATATGCAGCCCTTTTAACACTATAAGATCATACTTATGTCTTGTGGAAGTAAATTTTTAGATTCTACTTATACCGTATCTCACCTAAAGAAACTTGACAGTGTGTGTCTGTCCCTGGGAAAGTGCAGAGCTCTAAAGGAGTTTGTTCACACTAGGTAGTATAATTTTGACGTGAACAGTGTAAAGTATGTGTGTATTTAGAGGGCTACTGGATTAAAAATCTTGCTTACAGGTGAAACTATACATTCCTTTTTGTTAATCTAAATGGCATTACTCTCCCAATACAATCCTATACAGTGACTCTAGTCTTAATTCTATGGATTTAATCCAGGGGTCCTCAAACTACGGCCCGGGGGCCAAATGTGGCCCCCTGAAGGCATTTATCCGGCCCGCCAGGCATGGCGGCGATGGCTCCATTCATGTGCAGTGGGGGCTCGAGGGAGAGGAGGAACTGGCCCCAACGGCTGTTGATTGCAGTTACATGATGGCACCCCCAAATCTCCATGCATTTTCTGACCCAGAGTTGGAAACCTTTACATGTGTGTAACGCTTCTTCTGCTCCAGCCCTTCCCTCTCTCAGCTACTCCATGCTGTGTGCTCTCAGGCTTTCTGTTCCGCCCCTCACTCCCATTGCCCAGCATCTAAGCCAGAGCTGGCCGAATGCAGGCTCACCTGGCTGCTAGGGAGGAAAGAACCCAGGAAGATACCTGATCCTGGGTTAGATGGAATGCTTCATTGGGAAAGTTCTGCTTTTTTTTTTACAGGGGAAGGTATTCCACAGCCTCCCCAACAATATTTGGAGCCCACCCTGTACTTGACATACTTTGGTCACTGTTCTAAAAATAGACCATGACAGAAAGGCTGAAAGGTGAAATCAAACATTTTACAATCATTTGTGCATAGGAATTTGTTCATAGTTTTTTTTAGTCCGGCCCTCCAACAGTCTGAGGGACAGTAAACTGGCCCCCTGTTTAAAAATTTTGGGGACCCCTGATTTAATCTTTAAACTAGGGTAAATTCTTTAAACTAGGGTAAATTAGGTGGCTTTAAGCTAGGGTAACTCTTCATATGATTGTGCTGTCAGTCATCTAAGAGTGCTGCATAATGGAGAAAAGAAGCTGCAGAGACTCCTAGAGGGAGGCTATCCTGGAAAAATGGACACACAGGCCCTCATTCAGTATTTCTGAACATGTTGGAGTTGTGTCTATATTTATTTGTTGTTCTGGGAAAAGCTACACAGAGAACAACCGCAGGAGCCTTTGGATCCTAGCAAACTCCAGGCTTGGAATCCAGCATGATTGGACGGAATAAGTGAAAGGGGAAAATAAGAAGAAACTGGAGGTTTCTACTTATTTTATTAGCCCTCTTTTCGGGGGGAGCAGGAAATTGTATTGTTAATTTTGGGGATGGTTCTTGCTATGCCCGAAGCAGCACCAGATCTGTCCAGTAACGTCTGTACACTTGGACTGACGGTTCTGGTTTGGTCTGTTTCATGCAACCATCAATTGTTTTAACCAGTCATCTCTCAAGATTCTATCAGCATCTATTTTTCAAAGTTTGTATGGGAGACCCCCCCCCCCCCAATTTTTTTACAATACTGAGTGGCAGAGATATTGTAACTGGCAGCTAGTTTCTTCTGACTCTGGTGCTGCAGTGCCCATCTGAAAGGGAATGATCACAGTTGGTATTTGTTTGACTTAGTTCATGTATTTGCATCCAGCTAGGGATGCCAGCTTCCTGGTGGGACCTCAGGATTCACTGGAATTACAGCTCATTTCCAGACCACAAAGATCAGTTCCCCTGAAGAAAATGGATGCTTTGAAGGGTTGACTGTGCGGCTCCACCCCACCGAATCCCTGCCCTTCTCAGACTCCACCTGCAAATCTCCAGGAGTTTCCCAACCTGGATCTGGCAACCCTGCCACCCCCACCCCCGGTGCCCTGCTGGTGTCCTGGAAATCCTAACATCCAACTCTTCCTTCAAGGAGCTTGCTATAGTCTCTGGCATTCTGACTAAGATTTCCAATCCATGTAAGGTAGTTTTGTGCCAGATCACAGTGAAGCCTTAAAGTGGCGCCTTTAGCCCTAGAGAAGTCAGAATTTGAAACCGCTTAAATAATCTCAGCAAAGAATCAGCAGATGTTACAGCAAGTTCGTAGAGGTCGTATCAGCTTACATTAAAACAAAGAAAAATATGTTCCTTACGATTATTTTAGCCAGGAAAAAGTTTCTTTCCTGCCCCCTTAAATGTTAAGCGGCTTCCATTCAAGGCACAGTTGATAATGAAAATGCATCAGTGCATACATGAAATAATCTATGAAATGCTGTTGAAATGGTATGAATCAGTGCGGGGAATGCCCTAATCTAGTGAGAAAACCTGGCTGTTCTTAATCCAATAACATAATTGTGCTGCAATTACTAGATCAGCAAACACACACACAAAAATCTGCTTTCTCCCTCTTGGCTCCAGTGACCCTGGATTTGCCTTATTTGTTGTTTGTAGTCTACCTTTCTCACTGAGACTCAAGGTGGAATGTACAGTGTAAATACAATCAATAAGACAATGCATTTAATAAACAATGTAATAGGAGAAAGAATTGCAGAAATTTGAAATCAAGCTGAACAAAAGAATAAGTATTAAACATGACATGATAAACAACGCAGGGCATGTTATTACATTGTTAGAAACTGCATTTTGGCAGCCATGAGTTTTACAGGCTGTGTGGTCATTGTCTGGTAGTTTTTGCTCTTAACATTTTGCTGCATGGTAAGGTATATTTTTTCCCCACACATGAGGATGAGGCACATTTGCGTGTGTCTGGGTGCATTTCAAGATGCCAGCCAAGATGTGGGCAAAACATTAGGAGCTAAAACTACCAGACCACAGCCACACAGCCCAGAAAACTCACAACAGCTAATTGATTCTGGCTGTGAAGCCCTTCAACAATACAGTGCATTATCCTGGGCAAATCTATTACCAATTAGCCTTCTTCCTGATCCATTTTGTTTTAGGTAGTTTGAGAAATGCCTAGAGTGTGAGAACCATCGCACTCATCAGCCAGATTTTTCCAGACAATATCACAGCTTTGTTTCACCACTGCCTAACAACCAGCTACTTCCAATGGGACAATGATTACTATGAGCAGACAAATAGGGAAGCCATGGGAAGCCCCCTCAGCTTGGTGATAGCCAGTTTTTACATGGAATATTTTGAGAAACAAGTCCTCAAAACAGCACCCAGGAAACCCGCAACTTGGTTCCGATTTATGGATGACACTTTTACAATGTGGAGCCATGGTGAGGAGGAACTGCTGAATTTTCTGGACCACCTTAACAGCATCTACCCAAACATTCAATTAGCCATGGAAGCTGAAAAAGAAGGAAAACTGCCCTTTTTTAGATGTCTTGGTCTTTCACAGACCCAACCATCAATTGGGCCACACAGTATATAGAAAACCATCGCACACAGACCGGTAAAACTCCATAAAAACTCCAACCACCATTCACAACAGAAAAGGGGTATAATCAAAACTCTGACAGATCATGCAAAACGAATTTGTGAACTTCACCTCCTCCCTGATAAAATCAATCGTCTAAACTGGGCTTTGCAGGCTAATGGCTACTCCACACCAGAAATCAGAAGAGCTTTAAGACCAAGAGAACCCAGAGGACTGAGGAGAAACAGCCCACCACAGGAAAAATATTTCAACCATCCATCAAGGGAGTCATGAATCAAATAGGGAAACTGATGGAAAAACATAACCTACAAATCATCTTCAATCCTACCAGGAAAATACAGCAGATGCTATGCTCAGCAAAGAACAAGAGAGACACCCTCACTTCTGCAGGAGTCTATCGCATACCCTGCAGTGGTGGAATGGCCTACATAGGAACCACAAAATGCAGCATTCAGACTCAAGGAGCACAAAAGACACTCTCGGCTTAACCATCCTGAAAAATCTGCAGTAGCAGAACATGTCCTAAACAAAACTGGACATAACATTTTATTTGAAAATACTGAAATTCTTGGCAATTCGAAAGGTTAGACTGCACAGGGAGGCCATTGAAAATCACAAACACCAAGACAACTTCAACAAGAAAGAAGAAACTCTGAGAATTAACAAAGCTTGGCTACCAGAACTTAAAAACACCAGAATCAAAGGCCAAGGGCATGCTAAGTTCATGGACAATGGACTCCACCCAGACACAGGATTTGCATTCACCAATACTGCTGCTGCTGGGAATGCAAATGTGAATCACTTCCTGGACTGAAAACCCCCACCTGCAATGCAATACTATCAACCACACCTTTGCATAGCAGTTCCACTCAAACACTTACTGATTGGTTCCCCACCATGGGACATGGACAATATATACCCCGATAAAACATTCCCTTCTCACTGGATACAGTGTGTAACAGACTTCCTTCTATGATACATCTCTGAAGATGTCAGCCACAGATGCAGGCGAAATGTTAGGAACAAAATCTACCAGACCATAGCCACCCAGCCTGGAAAATCCACCACAACCAACTACAATACATTGGTCTTAAGCCTGTGTCCCTACCATTTTCAAGTACCAATTCACTGCATCGCCTGCCTCAGTTTAAACAGAGATACTGATGATACCCTACTGCAGATAACCACCCCTAGTCAGGGAAGTAGTGCCAAGGGGGCAGGGGGGCGGGACGCATCGGGTGTGCGCCGGTGCAGTGGGGATGTTCTGAGACTGGGGGCGCAGCAGGGGCACAGGATGCACACATGCCCCAGGTGCCGTTCCTCCTCGCTCCAGCCCTGCTCCCAGTGGCTTCACGTAGATGCGAAATAGCATGGAACTTCCTGTTTCATGCAACCATCAAATGTTTTAATTAGTCATCTCTCTGGATTCTATCAGCATCTGGTTTTCAAAATAGCATTCTGAGAACAGAGCCAAGGGGAGGACGTCACCGGTTCAACCCTCATGCTTCTAGGTGGTCCACTGGCACCCCCCAGTTATTGTAGACACTAATTTCTTTCCACCCATCTTTTGTCTTTAGATCGGAAACCCTGAAATTGGATTTGACCCAGAGGCCTCCACTTTCTGATCCCTACTTTAGACCATTTCCTGCTTCACTCTTGCCGGTGTAGGCTGCCCTCTTTAGCTCTGAAACGAATGCTTAAGCTTTTGACTCATGATTTATCCCAGATCACACTTTGTGCTTGGAAGCAAACAGCTTTTGAGAACGCAACTTAGTGGCTGGCCTACCAAGGAGATATTCCAGCAATTCCTCGCTTGAGAACAAAATGTGTTTATTTTGGCACAGGAGCTCTTAGCATGAATTTCCTTTTCCTAGTGAATGCCAAGAGAAATAGCTGAGTAGTTCTCTGAAGGTGGGGTGGTGTAGATGTTGAAGTGTTTTTTTTTTAATGAAGACCCACATAGAGTGAGATACATGAGAACTTTCAACCAAAGTGGTCATGAAAGGACAACAATCCAGAGCACTCTAGCCAAACTGTTGTTTTTCAAAGCAGGGACTCCCTAATGGAAACATAACTCTCAGATCTTGTTTCATAAGAACCAAGAAAAACAGGGGGAATAATGTTATGAACTGAGCTTCCATTAAAAGTCAATTTCTTTACAGCTGTGATTTGCTTGAGAAGAGCATTACTGCACTCTGTCCTGAAGTCTTCAGTTGCATTTCAATTTAAAACTGCACGTAGATGTTTTAACCATATGACTAACAAACTGAACAATACACATCCAAACTAAATCAAAATATTCCAGACTCAGCCCTTTCCCTTGATACCATTTCAGCATCCTCCACCAAGGATTGTTTTAAGTATTTCCATGTAAGAATTGGCATGTAAGTTGCGCATAGATAATTTCTTATCAAAACTGAAGATTGATACATTATACTGTGTATGATCAATATGTAGGTTATAGGTTGATTCCTACCAGGGAGAACCTTCAGTTTCAAACCTCTAATGTGCCTAAAATAGCTTTAAAAGATCCCTTAGCCAAGATCCAGTTCTCATGTTGCCTTTTGTGGTGTGGCTGGTGCTGTAATGCTGAACCACATGGAATCTAAACCACTATGTGGGTGTGTAAATAGCTTCCAACAGTGGGGTTGCCAATTGCGTGGAAAAAAGTATCTGGTCCCTTTAATAGAGGTTCCATGGCTTCCAGACACCATGCCTCTATTAAAGGGACAAGACATTTTTCTTCCAGGCATGTTGGCAGCCCTCCCACAGGTAGCATCAACAGAACTAATGTTTTTCAGTTGGTTGCACTGTTGTGGCAAAATCACACCCCTTGTGAAAATCACTCCATACATCTGGTTTTCATTGCTGTTTGCTTCGGTATGGTTTGGCATGGTGGTAGCAGAAACCATTTTGGAAATGCAACAGGAAAACTGGGTTGAACTTAACATCTTAAACTGCTTCTCAAAGCAGCTTAGAGATGTTTAGTGTACAAACAGTTACAGAACTGGCTGTTGTGGATTTTCCGGGCTGTGGCAATGGTAAGCATAAGCAATGGTACTAGAGAAAATTTCCTGCAACCAAGAAGAGATTTTTAAAATAATACAGCTGCTTAGCTTTAAAAAGGTAATGTGTAAAGTAGTTCTGTAACGGTATTGTCAAAGGGGTTTCTGACTGGAATCAACTAGCTATTGTGGGTTTTCTGGGTTGCGTGGCCGTGCTCCAGTAATGTTTAAGCCCAATATTTCACTTGCATCTGTGGCTGGCATCTTCAAAACACATCATGCCATGACACACTCGGAAGATGCCAGCCACAGATGCAGGTGAAACACTGGAAGCAAAAACTACCGGACCATGGCCACGCAACCCAGAATACCCACAATACCAGTTGATTCAAGTTGGGAAAGCTTGCAACAACACTGTTACAGAACTACTTGGGGGGCTGCTGGTGGGCTCAGTGGGGCACTGGCAACTTACTGCCAATGCCTACAGGGCCTGGCTTCGCCTTTGGGAAGTGGGTGGGAGATAGCAGGCGGGGAAATGGGGAGGGTGCTGATGGGGGCTGTTGGCCATGCTGGCTGGGGCTGATTGGATTTGTAGTCCATGAACATCTGGAGAGCCACAGGTTGCAGACCCCTGGGCTAGCGGCACCAAAATTTCAGGGTATCATCAGGTGACACTCCTGATGATAACAGCCAGGTTTGGTGAAGTTTCGTTCAGGGGGTCCAAAGTTATGGATCCCCAAAGTGGGTGCTCCCAACCCCCATTTTTTCCAAAGGAAGCTAATAGTAGATGGGGCTACCCTTTTGAGGGTCCATAACTTTGGGCCCCCTGAACCAAACTTCACCAAACCTGGGTGGTATCATCAGGAGGGTCTCCTAAAGATACTCTGAAATGTTGGTACTGCTAACATAAACATTCCTCCCCTGACAGGCATGTTTTTGAATATTTATTTCAAAGAAAAACTGTAAACTAGGTCTGTAAGCTCAGATTCTCCCTTTAAATCACCCCCCTCTGAGTGGATTTAAAGGGAGAATCAGGGCTTACAGAGCTAGTTTACTGTTTTTCTTTGAAATAAATATTTAAAAACATTTAACCTACTGATGCCTCAATTAATGTAATTTTATTGGTATCTATTTTTATTTTTGAAATTTATCAGTAGCTGCTGCATTCCCCACCCTCGACTTATAAACGAGTATATACGGTAGATGTCAACTGTACTAACTGTTCCTATATGTTGTAATAATAAAAAGTATTTTAATTTAAAAAGAAAGTATTAAACATGCTCAACTTTAACAATACATTATAAGAATTACTGCATATTAATTACAGATACATTATTAATAATTAAACAAGAAATAGATCCTCAAAATATGTTGTTTGTCTCTAACATGCATAAGAATTACCATTTTCTAATGCAGTAGGTAATTTCATAGAAAAATCTCAATACTACATTTTCTGTAAATAAAACCTTGTCTTCGAAACCATTACATTCATTTTAAAAGAAAGAGTGCAATTTCAATTTCATTTCAGTGTCCCTAATTTTTTGAATTTGTTAGAAAATAAAAAGAAGTTTTTGAGAAAAACAGAGCTCCCCCCATTTTTATTGGCGTTGTCTGGGTTTTCACATCTCCAAAGAGGACACGTCAATGGGACATTTTAGAAATAGCACCAAATCAATAATGGCTTGGTATTTATGCACACCATCTTCCCCTTGCTCCTTCCCGTATTTCTTGATTGATCATGATAAGCAATTCTGGTTTGGTGGGAAACAGCAAACCACAGTTTGCTGATCACAAGAGTACAAAACTGGACATTAGGAAAAAAGTTTTACAATAAGATTAGTTCAGAAGTAGAATTGGCTGCCCAGGGAGGTGGTAAGCTTCTCCTTTCTGAAAGTCTTCAAGTAGCGGCTGGATGAACACTTGTCAGGGATGCTTGATGGCCCCTTCCAACTCTACAATTCTATGATTCTAAGGTGTATGTGCAAACCTGAGGCACATTCGTGTAATGCTAAACCATGGTATGGTATCAAATCTCATCTGAGACACTTTCTTAATGCTATAACTCCATTTTCTAATACAGGCTGACAAGTGAAATGTTAGATGCTCCAAAACTGGAACCAATCCACCAGAAATCCAAACAGCCACTTCACAAGCATCTTCGATGTAACATCTAAGGACTTTATCATCAGTGAACCACAAGCAGATTGTCCTAAAAATAACAGAACTCAGGTTCATGTCAGAGCTTATACAAACTTCATCAGTGCAGAATTTCAAAATTAATTCCTAATGTTTGTAGCCACTGGGACATATTAAAGGAAAAAATGTATGCAGGAATTTTCAGAAACCCCTCCCAATGCATAAGCATCCCCAGCTGGTTTACTGTAGCTTAGCCTCTTATCAGGCAAGCCAGATGATAGAGCAAGATAGTTTTCTGACCATATGTGCCTTGAGACAGAGGTATGTCAGGCTAAATTAAAAACAGCTTTAGTACTATCCAGCCATTTCCTGACTTTTGTTAGTATAAGGCCAGACATTTGTCACAGTTTAGTGATTTGCCTCCAGGTATTGTCTACACAAGCTATTGTTCTTCCCTCCTCCACAATTGTGCCTAAGCTAGTTATGAAAAAGTATGTTTGCATGAAGAAAAATTAAATTCTAATGCATGGATTGCCTTCTTTGTTTGTAAATGATTATGGACTTACTTTTTCCCATTAAAAGGGTGTGTTTTTTTGAGCAGGGAAAGCTGAACAAATTATCTTTGCTTTGCCTAATTATATTCCAGCAGTATTCAGTCCAAAGGGCACTCTCAACCTCTTCTTTCACATCAGGTTTTCCATCTAACTTAATGCACAATCCTGATTCATGATCAGGACTCATGTGTAGAAATAAGAACAAAATCTACAGCCGTGATCCAAAGAGGATTACTGGGAAGGGATCAAACAATAATCTTCAAGCCAGGCAAATGTAGTCCAGTGCTGAAGAGAATGTGCACTGTTGGGTATATTGCAACTTCTGATTACTGAGTCACTTGTTGTGGATACAGGTTTAAAATTTAAGAATGATATCCCTCAGTAGTGATAGCGGAGCCAGGAGAGAATCCCGCTCCTGGAATATGTCTGAACTAAAAACGATTGGAAAATTTATTCTGTCTTGTATTTGTTTAGGTAGGAACTGATTTGTATTAGGTAGAAATAGGATTTGTAAGTTTCCCTGTATTTGTGCTTGTATGGAACCTCCTTGGCCCAGGGCAGAGAGCCATCTCTGCCCCACCCGGACTTATCCCATTCATGTGTAAAGTCCCCTGATGCACACGGACAAATGTAATCCCCAGCCGAAGCGTCTTGCCCCGCCTAATCTTGTCAGACGGCAGATAAGGGGACTCACGTCATCACTTTTTGCTTCCTGACCCCGGCCACCTGGAGAAAACCTTTGTGTCCCCATGGCAGTGGACACGTCATCGCCTCCTGCTCTAGTGAAACTTGAGAAGAGAGGATGCCCTATCGACATTGATTGGTTCCTGCATGTTGCAAATGAATGATTGGTTGTTTTGAATGGTGGTGGCGATGTCTTTGATTACTCGAGGGCTCCGGCCGGAAGAAAGTGTACTTAAGGTGTTGTAAGGCTGCTAGGCAGGGCAGTTGTTGTCTTGGAAGGGAGGTGCTGACACTTAGGTCCAGCATCTCAATAAATCACTTTTATTTATCCGAGCCTTGTTTGGTCTTGCTTGGGTTCCTGGGCTGCCGAGGCGGGATACCTCTGGGACAAAAAGTGTTATCCTGAGCAGCGGTAACAGTTGGGGGCTTCGTCCGGGATTTTCTGGACCTACGGGAGAACCGGTATTGCTCGAGGAACCGGACTCCGACTGGCGGAGTGCAGTTCCGAGAACGGCGCTTGGTTGCAGTAGTTAGGAGATGGGAGGTCTTGTTTGGTGGCGGAGGTTGTGGGACGCCTCTGCAGGACAGGTGAGACTGGACCTGCTTAAGGGAGAAGGGGAACAGAGAGATCAGGGAGAGAGAGGATTTTCCATTAGGAGCCATAAAGAAGGAACGGAGGGCCACCGGCGTTAAAGGGGTTAGTCGGGGAAGGACAAAAGAAAGAACCCAGGCCAGGTTTAAACCCGAAGCGTGTCCTTAGGCCCAGGAATTTGGCAAACGGGTTTTGGTCCGGGAAGGACGGGAACAGAAGCCCAGGTCAGAAATTAGCTTGAGCAGAGTTGGTTAGGAAAATGGGAGCCTGTGGGTCTAAGGGATGGAAGCCCCAAGTCTCCGAGAATCCCACCCGCTGGCTTCGTCCTGTATAACTGGGATAAGCTCAGCCGCCAAGCCCCGGTGTCTAAGAGAAAGTTGGAGTCGTGTAGTGCGAGTGAATGGACCAATTACAATTTGTCCGCTGGCTCTTGGGCAGTAGCGAGGCTCGTTGCTGGCCAGTCCTTCAAGAATGTATCAGGTCCTAAGGAGTACTGGAGTTAAAGAAACAAGCTGAAGGCGTTGGAGAGGACTTTATGGAGGCTTACAGAAACCCCAAGAGTTATGCCTGTGTTCAGGGAACCAAGATTATGTTAGTGGTGGAGCCAGGCGCCCACCGGGAGTCAGTAGTTTTAGGGGTCAGCCCATGGATATCCTGCCCCTCCCCAGATGATCTATTAGATTTCCCAGTAAGCGCAAGCATGGCCTCAACCCACGAGTGTGGCTATAAACGGAAGCTCTCCAGCATTTGGACAGCAGGCATACCGTTTCTCAATGCGGCTGATAAGCGCCTCGAGGGTGGTGCCCTCCGCCTCCTCAGATGGGGATGGCCCCTCCTCTTTGGCTCCACAGCTCCGCAGCGACTCAACCTTCCCCAGAGGGAGTCTGGCCCCTCATCCCCAATTGAATTCAGGCTCCTCCGGGGACTTCCTCCCACGGGACCCCAGAACACCGTGATTTGGCTCAGATGCTGGGCCCGGCGTGGCCTCCCAAGTTCACAGTTTGCAGTCTGCCCTCAGGAGGTCCCGGGTCCTGGCTCCAGCCTGGTCTTCCCATGGTCGGGCTGCCTCCCTCTCCCACTGAGATGGTCGAGACCCAGTCTTTTCCCGTCCACGCTTGTCCTACGAGCTCAAGAGAATGGCAGCCGCTACCGACGCCAGGAGTATGCCCCTCCGACCGTCTCCAGGTGGGGAGTTAAATCAGATGCAGAAGCGGCGTCAGCGGGTTGTTTCCCATCCGTTACTCCAGATGGGAATGACCCCAACGGAACCCAGCTCCTTCTGCCCATGTCCCCTTTACTGCCTCGGACCTGTATAGTGGAAGGAGAGGTCGCTCCCAGACACCGCTGATCCACTTAGCAATGACAGCCAACTGGTAGAATCCATTTTTGCGACTCACTTGCCCACTTTGCGGATATTCAACAACTCACGACTCCTTTTGACTTTGGGAGAGGGTTTGGTTATGCAGGCAGCCAGAATCGAAGCCACCCAATATGTAGATGATCACCAGGAAGGGCAAACCCGCCACGTGGCTGAGGTGTTCCCGAAGTTAGACCCAGGGTGGGATGTGAACAGAGAGGCAGACCCGGGATAAATTAAGGAACTTCTCGAGCTTTATCATCTCGGTTCTCAAAATGGCTACGCCGCCATGATCATCCAAACTCCACCAGCTAGCTCAGAATAAGGATGAGTCACCCACGCCCGCCTTCATGGAGGCAGCATTAGATTTCGAGTGTAAAATAAATGGACACGGTGGGATCCAGCTGACCCAGTCTATCGCCTCACATCAATAAGCGTGTTCGCCGGAGGGAGTGCCCTGGATATTAGAAAGAAGCTGAATCGAATCCCGGATAATACCCTGTAAGGATCAGCTGATCTCCTGAAGACGGCCAATACTGTATATTTTGAGCAGGAAGAGATGGCACAGGATGCAAAGGAGCCCGAAGGAGACTACGCCACCGCCAGCTGGTGGGCCTTACAGGCAGCTGTGAGCACTAATCGAGACCCTGGTTTTGAATCGTCTTGTGGGAATGGCTGGGACTCCCCTGTATGCTCCAGCGACTCCGGAGCTTAGAACAGATTCAGCATTACGTTGCAGGAAGTAATGGGAGCCTTACAGTTTTGGTGGGAACCGGGGATTTTTGGCGGAAGCTTCAGGGTTACCAGGGCTCTCCAGCAGCCACCACCGGCTTCCCGCAATGCCCGGAGGATAGGGACCAGTGTAGCTATTGCCGCCAACACGGCCACTGGCGCCCGAGTGTGCTGCCAGGTTGGCATGGTCGTCAACCCCAACCCGCGTGGCAACAGTTACCGGCAACCCCCCAGCTCCGGGTTTCCAGGCCCCAGTCTCTACTAACCCGTGCCCAATCTCCCCAAACCTCGCTGGGACAGCCCGGTCCCTTACCAGGCAGGGAACCCCGCTTTAGGTGGGTGCGGACCTGGAGACCGAGGCGACAGGCAGGCTCTAGGATCTTTGGGCTCAGAGAGCAGGCCGGCTCTCCCCGTTTTGGGTTGAGAGCTCAGCTTAGCATACTCGGCGTTCCCTCTACTAGGAGACCAGCAGGCGGCTCAAGCAGAGTCTTGCGCCCCTCACGCAAATCTTTACCCAGCCCGGCTGGAGGTGATCGCCAGCCCGTCCCTGAAGTCCCTGTTCCGGCTCCCTGGAGCCTCTGGGGTGGTTGTTGGGATCTTTGCGGCCTCCCCAGTCCCGGGAAGGCGGCCCTCGGTTTCCCACGCACCTCTCCCACCCGGGGTGTTCCCCGCCCGTCCCTGGAATTAGCCCCAGTGTTTGAGGCCACTCCACAGGTTGCAGGCCCCTCCTCCCTCGCCTCTGAACATGTGCAAGAATTGCTTCCTGAGCCTGTTTCTCCCCCTGTTCCGGATGATTCATCCGGCTCTGGTAGACCTGACGCCGCAGACTTCGATGCCTGTGTCGGAATTGAGTGCCTGGACACCTCTGCGGCCCATCGGCGGGGAGGCTGCCCAATGGCACCCTGATGACCTCGCTTCCTCTATCTCCCTCCATTCCGATTTTTTCCTGTCTTGGTGGGGGCCTCTCTATTCCCATGTTGGTTGATACGGGGCCTCCTACTCTGTTCCTGAACTCTGAGTCCGTTCCCATGCACGTGGGAGAGGTGCGTGTCATGGGTGCTAGTGGCGAGCCGCGGCTTGTTCCCGCCTCGTTCCAACCCCTCGTCTCTGTCGGCCGATGGAGGTCGAGCATTCCTTCCTTAACATGGAGGATTGCGGTCGCTCTTGGGCGCGACCGAGTGGCGCTACTCCCTTTCATTCTCCCGCTCCGGCTGCTCGTTGATTTTTTGGACCTGGATCGGAGGGCGTCGACCCTCGTTGCCTGCTCCTGATAGCCCCTATCACGGAATCAGTCAACCCGGACTCTCAGACCCGCCTCCCGGTCCCGATGTGCCCCTGCTCGCTGGCCTGTCCGAAAGTGCCTACTCCAGCAGCGGCCGCAGGACTCGCGTTCCTCGACTCAAACGGTCTTGTGAGCTGCCGGCCTGACCTCGCTTCGCCCTTTGAGTTTGGGAATGATGTTATATCCCTCCCTTCTTGCGCTCAGCTCCGGCCCACTGGAAGGCGGTGGTTGCCAGCTATTACTGCGTGTAGGACGGTGGTGGCTATGTGTGTGTGGGATTCCCGGCCCGCTTTGACCGCAGCCCTATCCCTCCCGCTGCAGGCTGGCCGGTCTCCCCTGTTACCGGTCCCTCTCTGCGCTTCACATCTGGGGCCGCTGAGCCTCCTTGCTCTGCCCTGTGCTCCCGAGCCCTCGGTTTCTCGTGCGTGAGCTGCGGACGGCCAAGGGGGTGGTTTTAGTGTGGGAAACGCGGCCCTGTTGCCTACTCGGTCCCGTTGCCCTCGCTCTGGAAGCCTTTCGGAGCCCTGTTTTCCTGCCGCCCGGCGGCCGGTTTCCGCCTTTTCACCCTCGCCAGTTTGGGTGGGTGCCAGCCCTCCCTGGTCTGGCGCTGCTTGGTGGGTGGTCTGGCTCTCCGCTTCGCTTTGTGCCTCCGTGCCGCCTCCCTACCTTTGGGGCCCCTGGTTTTGGAATTTTGCAACGCCTTGGTTTGGTGGGTCCTGGGCCCTAGGGTTGTTTCTGAGACATTGCCTCCAAAGGGGGGAGAGAACCCAGACCACGCCTCGTGAGAGAACCCAGACCACGCTTTAAAATGGATGCAATGTCTCAGATCCAACCAGTCAGTTTTCAACCAGCTAGTTTTTTCCCTTTTTTTGGCCTTTTAGAGACGCCTCCAGCCTCAGAGCACCGCGCCAAATTTCAGTTTTGAGGCTCCAGCCAATTCTTTAGACAAGGGACTGGTGGCTGTGGAGTCCCAGCTGGGAAAGCGTTTAAAACTTATTGCGTGCTCGAACTGCGTCAAACCCGGCACCTCGGGTTTTAGCCGCCAAAGTGGAGCCTCCTGTGCCAAGTGCAGTTGGGCCCACCAGATCTGAACAAAGCTTTTGCATGTGCACAATCGCTTAGGAATATTGCCACAACTGCTGCCAAAAGCGCCTAAAGGGAAGGAGGGGCCGGGTTTCAGGGTGCCACTAGGATGAAGGGGAGGGAGTTCACGCTTATGCTGCTCCCTTTTTTGGCGGTGTACCTTTCTGGTTGCAATGTTTAGACAAACTGTACCAGTACTGGGCCCATTTTGCCACATGGGCGCCCAGGTCTCTCCGTTCTGTTTCTGGCTACTCTGTTTTGGCTCAGTTCTACAAGCCCTGTCTTCAGGTTGGCCCTTCTTCCACCATGACAGCACCATTCAAATACAAATACAAATACAATACCTTTAATGGCATATAAAAAGTGGTAAAATGCAAATTATGTTAAAACCAATTGACTAAAATTTACACAACGGTTTCCCCCTTGATCCAAGTGCCTTTGTTTAAAAACCTGGCAACTGATTCAGTAGTGTTGGGATGATGGTCACTAAGCAAGTATGAAACTATTTCCTTGTCTGATCTCACTGAAAATTTCTTCAAGATGGCCTCGAGAAAAAGGACAGCACCATTCATGAAAAGGAAGGGGAACACACTGGTGGGTTGGGTTGGCCCGCTTTGGTTCAGACCACAAACTCGCTATGGGTTTTCCTCTGGGTTTTGTTTTTCTTTCTTTTCACTACCAAAGACGGGAGGACCTTAGCGGGGTCACTCCCTAAAAACTATGTACAATTGGCCTATTTACATATCAACATATTTTACAGTTAAAAAACCAGTCCTACTGTGCAATATATGCCAATGTGAGGGCAGCATGCAGGACAATGACGGTTCCAAAGAAGTCTGCATATGGCTAGCTTGGGAACATGATCTCGCCCTCCTCCACTTAAGCATATTCACAGACGGGGACACCATCACATCACAATTGGAAACCGGTCACGGTACTGCTATTGGACACCCACATGGCTCCATGCCATTCTCCGACGGGACATGGTCTGGCAACGCGGAGAAAACCTGGTTGGATTCATCTTTTGTCTGTAATTAGCTATGCATACCCACTTGATTCCTACAGCCCAGCCCTTGGTCAGTAGGCGGGCCAAGACACTCACGGAGCCGCCGCCGCCTACGCTTATTGGCGGCTGCTGCGCTCGCTAGGCTTCAACTCTTTTGCCCTAAGAATTTCTGCCCGCTCTGGCCTCCTCCTCCTCTTCGGCTTGCTTGCCGGCTTACCCTTATACCGTGATGTTTTCCTCACCAAATGTTTAAGTGTTTTTCCTATGCAAAGGTTGTTTAGAAAGTAACATGGGAGGTCTCCCAGGCACTTTACACCCCTCATGAAATTATGGACTTTTGGCTGCCCCGTACTGGGACTCGGTCTAAAGTTTTGGCAGCAACAGATCTGGACAAGCCGCGTTTATGCGTTAAGTGCCTGTAGGATGTCTCCAAGAAGATCGCGACCTGGGATAGATGCGCCGCCTCTGGTGATGAGGGAGCCTGGCTAAAGATGCCATTGACCCTGCTGCTGCTAAGATGTGAAGAGCGGTGCCATGCCGCTTGACAGCCACCAGCGCCAGAAGTATCGAGGGGTGCAGCCTCCACTGACGCTTCCGGTAATGCGGTGACCCCGATGCCCAGCGTTGCCCAGAGATGCCAAGGATTCTACAGAGCGCCAAAAGCCGGAACCTGGACTGGAGCGTGTGTGGGTGTCGCGTTTGGGTTCCGGATCCATCCCTAGACCCGGCCGCTTCTGCCTTTCGTGTTGTTTCAACTCAGCCTTCCGGTTTCTCCGGTTGCCGGGAATACCTCCATGCGCTCGCCTGCGTTCGAACGTTCCAGAGATTACTTCGTTCACCCTTTGTCCCTTCTTTAGTTGGGTTTACGTGTATGATCTCCTTGTTTATAGGTGTACTGTGATGCTCTGTTTTGTATGTGTATGATGTGTTCTTAGAAGGTCCCGATACTCCCGCTGTCGCGAGGGATCTCTTATGCTCCTCAAGCGTCCTCTGGATTACCCGGGTGCTTCCAGGGCCCCCCTCCCGAATTCTCCGGTTATTGCAATTGTCTGGGCATCCATGCCATGATGGCCATGGCATGAAAGCCCAGAAAGGAAAATGATAGGCGGAGCCAGGAGAGAATCCCCGGCCCTGGAATATGTCTGAACTAAGCGATTGGAAAATTTATTCTGGCTTGTATTTGTTTAGGTAGGAACTGATTTGTATTAGGTAGAAATAGGATTTGTAAGTTTCCCTGTATTTGTGCTTGTATGGAACCTCTTGGCCCAGGGCAGAAACCATCTCTGCCCCACCGGACTTATCGACCATTCACGTTAAAGTCCCCTGATGCACACGGACAAAGGAAACCTCAGCGAGCGCCTTGCCCTGCCTAATCAAGCCAGCAGGCAGATAAGGGGACTCCACGCCATCGCTTTTGCTTCTGACCCGGACACCTGAGAAAACCTTTATTGTGTCCCAGCCAGTGGACCGTCATGCAGCTTCTCCCTGCTCTGGTGAAACTTGAGAAGAGGATGCCTATCCGGACACTGGATTGGTTCCTGCATGTTGCAAATGAATGATTGGTTGTTTTGAATGGTGGTGGGCTGTCTTTGATTCTCCCGGGCTCCAGCCCGGAAGAAAGTGTACTTTAAGGTGTTTGTAAGGGCTGCTAGGCAGGGCAGTTGTTAAAGCGGAGGAGGTGCTGACACTTAGGTCAGCATCTCAATAAATCACTTTATTTATCCGAGCCTTGTCGGTCTTATCAGGTTCCTGGCTGCCGAAGTGGCCTTGGGGATACCTCTGGGACGGAAAGTGTTATCCTGAGCAGCGCGGTAACAGTAGCTACATCGGCTCTAGTAATAGAGTGTTCAGGTACATCTGCCTAATGAGGACCCACAACACAGCATCTGATGAAGTTAGCTCTAGTCCATGAAAGCTTAGACCGGAATAAAAAATGGTTAGGCTTTAAAGCCGCAAGACTCTTGTTCAGATTTGCTATTAGTTTTTCAAATCACAAACAGAAATGTAATTGAGATAGCAAGGCTTCAGAAGTTCACACGATCGCTTTATTAATCCTTTAAATACATGTTTTTGAAGCCAGCACACATGACAGGATTTTAAAAATATAAAAACTGCCCCTTCACGGAAGGATTTATAATTATAATATTAAATGGGAAGCAAAACAGGAGGAAGATATAATGAATAAACAAGGAGGCCTGCATGAAACTCCTGGATGGAGAAGTCTGGGGGAAAAAAAGAAAACATCTTTTTTCTTTTTTGCTCTTTCTCCTTACTCTCTGCATATTCCTCAGTGTGCCTTGTGGGGGCAGGAGATCCTATGGAGGAGGGCCCCAGTGGTCCTCTTCAGAATCTCCTCACTGCTCCCCTTCCGTCCCAATCCTACTACAGGGGTTTATCCACAGCTCAGGGGATGACCTTAGGAATCCTCCAATTCCTGTCCTTCAGGCTCCACGTGTGCAAAAGAGGGGCAGCACGTAATACAGGATTTAACATGAAACCAGCTGTTTATGAAGTTAATTGCTTCAGCTTACCATGGAAAGCATACTTAGTAGCCAAGTAGGTCACACTGAAATGTTATTAATTTCAGGGCCAGAGAAAAGAGCATCTGTGTGCCACAGGGTTACCAATCCCAGCCTGGAAAATTCCTCGCTGTCTGACAGTACTTCTAGGGGAGAGGAGAATCAGGGGAGGGTGATCAATGGGATGCCATGTGTCACCACCAAGGGAAAGTTCAACTCCTCCCCTTTCTGTGAGGCCATTTCCTCCCACCAACTTTCAAATTTCCCACCTCGTGTCACTCAACCTAGAAAAAAACCCTTCAAAATCATCTTGTTTTTTCAGCGTTAAGGAGAAAAATCGGGAGAGTCATTGGAGGTAATAACCAACAGCAGTCCAGTCTCTCTGTCAGACCCCAACTGGCCTCTGATCTTAAGTATTCTCGCAAGTGACTATCAGTCAGTTTAGTCTTCATGATGGTCCATCCTCCAAAGCTACCAGCTCCTCCAGTGGAACTGGTCTCTGGTTTGGAGACGAAGGTCGATTCCGTACTTGGGTTATCGACTTAAGTTCGAACTCGTTAAAACCTAAATTCTCCACTGTACTGGGATCAGCCGTGGTTTTGTACCAGCTTGTGATGTAACTGTCAAATTTCCGACTCCAGTTGGGAACTACTACTTTTTCAGGGAACCACGCTCGAACTCAGCTCGATTCCAGTAAAGTGCGGAATCTCTGGTGCCAGGAGTCACCCTTCAGCCAATCACAGCTGAGTGTTTCGGGCATGCGTACAGCTGGACAATCAAAAAACGCCACCGTCCCTCCATTCCTGTGGCAGTTTTTTTTAATAACGTGTGTGGGGATAGACGGAACATGGCGTGAACAGTAGCCAATCAGAACGGAGCGGCGAAGAGGCACAGGATGATTCCGCCCTCCGAGCTGGGATCAAGCTGGTTGCAGTGGGGAACAACAATGGCTTCGACCTAGGTTAGTACCCTTCTTAGGGAACTGGGTCGAACCTATTTTACTCGTGTGCGGAATCGCCCCAGCTGTACTTTCCAGAGAACTCCAGGGCTCTACCTTGAAGTTGCTAATCTTAATGTTCTAGTGTGATATAGTGCTGAGAGTGCTGAGTGGCTTTTAAAATCAGGGACAGTTGGGTTCAGATCTCTACTGTGGTCATGAAGTTAATTGAATAATTGTAGGCCAGTCACTGTCAATCAGTCTAATCTACCTTATAGGGTTGTTGTGAGGGTAAAGAGAAGAGAATGACATACGGTGTCTTGAGCTCTGTGAAGACTACTGAACTCCCCAAAAAAACTGTGCTGAGGACTGCTTCACATTGACTTGTTTTTGAGAAACTGATTTGTAATTATCTTTCTCCTTGCCGCATATCAGCAAACTGCTCTCATGTGGCAATCAGCATATGAACCACTTAATTTGCAAAATGAAATGCAGTTTGTATACATGGATTGAAGTATAGTAGAAGGCAAAACAAAAAGGGACTTAAAGCATACACACTAAATACGAAACCGACAGTTGAATCTTGGCAATACTCCCTCTGCTGTCAGAAATGTGATTTCTGTTCAAAGAAACAGATTTTAAAAGGTTATGCTGAAGAGATATATGAACCTATGATACTGCCTTACACCGACCATCAGGTCCAGCCCTATCTATTTTGCCTGGTAGCAACTCTCCCAGGCAGAGCCTTAGCAACGGGGAACAGCACCCGGGGCACGTGTGTGGCCCCACCACGCCCCTGCACTGGCGCACGCCCGGTGCAAGACATCCCCCCCGTTCCCTGGGCGCTACGCCACTGCTTCAGAGGAGTCCTTTTCCTGGATTGGCTATCCTTAACTCAAGGTGAAAATTAGGCCTGAAACCTTCCAGGCAATCTTTGTACTCTACCACTGAGCCCCGGCACCTCCCATTAATTTGGGTTGGATTTAAGTGCCAAGGCATGGAAGTGTGCAGATGAAAATGGTTGCTGAACAGGGACTGGCCTTTTCCCGGGGATTATGCTTGTCCCCCTTTCTTGTGCCTCCCTCTGAGGGCATCATGGCTCTATGAAATACTTGCTAGAACTTACCAATTGTCTTTGGCTCTGGAAAAGGAAGTTTGTGCGTACACGCTCCTTGACAGCAGCACCCAACGTACCTCTTCCATCTCTACTTGTTGCTTTCAGCAACAAAGAATTACTATCAGGGTTCAATGTCATTGATACAACATCTGCTCTTGATTTGGAAAGCAGAGGTTAGCAAGGAACATCACAGTGACAACAGCCAGAACTGGGGTAGGGTCAAAAGGAAAAGAGGCAATTGCCTCACCCAGGCTGCAGCCACTTCCCAATAAGAACATGCTAGATCAGACCAGTGGTCTGCCTAGTCCGGCACTCAGTTTCACACAGCAGCAGGCCAGTTGCCCTGAAGGCGGAGGTGTATCGGGGGGGGGGGGGGAATGGCGCCTGGAGACAACTCCTTCGGGTGCTACTCCTGCATTGGGGGGGGGGGGTGTCCCCACCGCCTGAGCCCCACCCCCTGGACTCCTTGCTTTCAAAAGCTCTGACTTTCAAAAGCTGGCCTGCAGGAAGGCGGAGGAGGGGAGGCTTGGTGGCATGCAGCTGGTGGCTGTGCAGCCGGTGCCCCCCACATGACCAAAAGGCGTGTGCCTGGGGACATGGGTGTCCCCATGTCCCTATAGGCAGTATACCTCTGCCTGGAGGGCTAAACAGGGCACAGAAGCTGAGGCCACTCCTGCTGCAGCCTCTCAGTATTGGGTGTTCAGAGGTTTGCTGCCTCTGGATATGGAGGCTCCTTTCAGTCACTATGTGTAGTAGTCATAGATAGACCTAACAGTTTGCCCAACCACCTTTAAAGCTATCCATGCTCATGGCTGTCACTACCTCCTCATAGTTAAATTACCTGTTTAGTAAAGAACCATTTCCTTTTGTCTGTCCTGAACCTATTTCACTGGGTGCCTCTGAGTTCTAGTATTGCCAGGGAGGGAGAGGGGCATAAAGCTCCCTCTATTAATTTTCTCCACCCCATGCTTTAATGTTATAAACCTCTTTCTGGCCTTTATAAACCTCTTATCAGGAGGGAAGGAGGCATGGTTTAGTCCAGGGGTAGGGAACCTGCGGCTCTCCAGATGTTCAGGAACTACAATTCCCATCAGCCTCTGTCAGCATGGCCAATTGGCCATGCTGGTAGGGGCTGATGGGAATTGTAGTTCCTGAACATCTGGAGAGCCGCAGGTTCCCTACCCCTGGACTTTAGTCCAATGTTGTGAGATCTCAGAAGGTAAGCCTGGTTGGTACTTGGAAGGGAGATCACCCAGAAAGACTCTGCAGAGGAAGGCAATGGCAAACCACCTCTGCTTCTCACTTGCCTTGAAGGACCCTTGCTGGACTCATCATCATAAGAATAGTAGTAGTAGTTTGGATTTATACCCCCCTTTCTCTCCTGTAAGGAAGCCCAAAGGGGCTTACAAACTCCATTCCCTTCTTCTCCCCTTAACAGACACCTTGTGAGGTAGGTGGGGCTGAGAGAGTTTGGCGAGAACTGAGACTAGCCCAAGATCACCCAGCAGGAATGTAGGAGTGGGGAGACAAATCTGGTTCACCAGATAAGGCTCCACACTCATATGGAGGAGTGGGGAACTGATCTGGTTCTCCAGATTACAGTCCACTGTTCTTAACCACTACACCATACTGTTGAGACTTAGCAACACTTCACATCTATAATGTCCCAGGTGCTCCAACCTCCTAATTACTTTGGTGACCGACCTCTATGCTTTTTCCAGCTCTGCAATAAAATGACCAGAACTGCATACAGTATTCTAAATGGGGCCACACACTAACATTAGAAGCAGGCTTTTCAGTTGCATGTTCTGAAAAATGGAAGGGCCCTCTCTACTTGGGAAGTATTTCTTGGTAGTGTACAAACTACCACAGCTGGCCCTGGGTATGAAAGGGTTCTATGCAGAGGTGTGGGGAGGGGAATGGTGCCTGGGGCAATTCCTGCTCTAGCAGCCCCCCCCCCCCCACGCCCCACTTACTTTGCTGATGGGAGCCTGTCAAGGGGCGCCTAGCGGCAGGCTCCCGTCAACAAGGTAAGTGCAGCACGCGGGTGGGCAGGGTGATTCTCCACCCCCCACGTGACCAGCTGATGTGCACCCGGGGACATGTGACCCCACATGTCCCTATGAGCGCTCTGCCTCTGGTTGTATGTAAGGTTGCCAGCTCTGGGCTGGAGAATACCTGCAGATTTGAGGGCTGGAATCTGGGAAGGGCAGGATTTGGGGAGATCTCACCTGGGTATAACACCATACAGACGAAGCTGCCCCTCACTCCAGCAGCCATTTCTCCCCAGGAACTGATCTTGATTGTTTGGCAATCAACTGCAATAGTGGGAGATGTCCAGGTGTTACCTAGAGGTTGACAATCCTACATGTACACCATCATCCAAACTGAAAAAGGCACTGGCAAGGGCCAGTCATGTGGGATCATTTATGCACAGTGAATCCAATGGAAGTCCAACTGGCGTCCAATGGGACTGACTCTGACTATAATTGTAAGCCATTATGAGTAATTCCCACTCAAATCGGTAGAAGTTGTCTGAGCAAATGGGATAGCATTGTATCTGTTTATAGGACTGAGACCAGGTCATTAGACCTTCGGCAAGTTTATAATGAGGTTCTACATAAACGAACACTGATGCAAAACCAGTTAAGCACTTGTTAACATCAACACATTCACTTCAATCAGGAAACTCCTGCTAAGCCTGAAGCCTGCAATCACTAAACCGCCGAGGGACTCCCGATGAACCGAGACTGACCCCTTTAGAGCAGGATAGTGCTAGAGGCGAGAACAGCATCACAGCCACGGAGCTGAAACTCGTGCACGTCGCCACTACATCATCCCATGAGTTTCACTCGTGAAGCCTTTTTAAACTTCACTCCTTGCCTGTAAATTGTCAGGCTGCGATCCTCACCCTTATTCACGCAATTCACTTACTTTTCGGGAAGGGGGAAGAGGAAGTTTGCTTTTTGGGAAGGAGGGGATGAACTTTGCAATAAAGGCAAAGAAGCGCGGGGGGGGGGAAGGAGTTTGCAATAATTAGTGTGCAATTTATTAGTTTGCAATGAATAATTAGTTTGCAATTTATAATTAGTTTGCAATCAACTGCAAACTCAATATCAAGAGTTTACAAATTGCACGCTCATTATCAAGAGCCATCTTTTGATTGCGTTTTGCACGTATGCAAGCCCCCTCCTGGACAGACCTTCTGACCCAGAAGCCTCTGCGCGCTGAGGCTCGCTTTCTCGAGAAAGCGGCAAAGTCGAGCGACGCTCCCTCTTGGCTCCTCCTCCGACGCCCGGCGGGAGTTCTGCCGGCAACCGCCAGGGGGCGGGCCCTTCTCCCTGGCCGGCCGCCTTTTTCTTTCTGCTGCCGCCACCTCAGCGTTGTGAGGATGACGCCACCGACGAGCAAGTGAGGTCACAGACCGAGGCCCGGCCGCCCGCTGCGTCGCTGTGGGGGATGCTGCGGGGAGGCCGAGCGGAGCCATGGAGCTGGACGAAGCTTTCGGCTTGGTGGGGGAGTTCGGCCCCAGGCAGAGGCGCCTCACCGCTTTCCTGGTGCTGCTGCAGGTGGGCGTCAGGAAGACCACCCAGCTTCTCTCCTGGGGGCCGCCGGGAGACCCCTCCCTTCTCCTCCCAGCTTCCTATTCGCTTCTCTCCTTGGTTGCTAGGCAACGCCGGAAAGGAATGGGGCGAGGGGCGAGTGGGGGTTGCCAGGGCAACAGACTGGGCGCTACGGTTCTTGCCTGCAAGTGGTTGAGGGGAATTGGCACCTCGACCTACCTGGGTGGAAGGGAGGGTCTCTGTGTCCGGTATACATTGTCATTCTAACCCACCTCACAAGGTTGTTGTGAGGGTGAAATGATTACAGGAGAGCGGTGCTACGCACCGCCGACCCTCTGGGGGGAAGGACCCAATGCCTTAAAACCAGAGGGATTTGGCCCTTCACTACTACACAGGAAAGCTGGTGTGGCACAGGGATTAGAGTGTCGACAGGGGATCAAATCCTGATCCTGCTATGTTTACCAGACACAAACTGTCAGTGGAACCTATTTTAGAGGTTGTTGTGAGGAAGGGAGAGCCACGTGAATGGCTGGAAGCTCTTTGGAGGAAAGTAGAAGACAGATGGAAATAGGAAGATCTTGCCTGGTATCCCAAGGGGGGCACTACTGAAAGTGAACAGTGTATAAGTAGGAATAACTTTTTCTCTGCAGGGGCTTCAAGGCAGGCAGACCTCCTGAAAGTAGTATGACATGAACAAAAAAGTCTTCACCTGCGGAATTTTGCCTGCTTAGGCACAGAAGCCCTAATAGGAAAAAAAACCAGCACTCTAAAATACACCAGGTGGCCAGCATAACCATATTTTCTGCCTAGTTGGTGCCTGGGATATTAGAACAGCTGGAAGGAAGGGGACATTTCACCAGCCAACCAACTACCACTCTGAACTTGTCATATGTATTATATTTTTAGCAGATCAGTCATTGGTTTCTCTTTGCTTGGCTTCTGAGGTGCGAAGCATGTACCACTCCAGCCACGCAATCTTGAACCCAACTTTTAGGATAGTTATGGTGGGAATGACAGGAGATGGTGGTGTGGGGAGAAGCAATGTGATTTTTTAAAAATATTGTACGCTGGTGAAAAGCAGTCTTTAATATATATGTAATGTGACTTGTTTAGAGGCCCTAGAAGTTCTCCCATCCAAGCAGCGAACACCTTAGCTACCTACTTAAGCTTTGGCATGGCTGTTACATTATGTGCCGGCCTTCTAGTCATATTTTAGGAATAAGAGTGCCAGCAGACCTGGAGAAACTGGCCTGTCCCTTTAACAGAGGCTTGACAGGGTAATATTTATCTTCATGCCTTGAACAGCTTACCTGCTTGTTTCCATGCATGAACAATCTCTTAAAGGGACAGGACACTTCTCCTCAGGCCTGCTTGCAACCCTTGCCTCTGGGAATTCTTTTCGCAGTTGTATTTTGCACTCTTTTTCTAAGGAGCTGAAGGTGACTTATCTCATATTTAGGGCTAGGTAATGAAACTTTGGTTGATTATGTGCACTTTACGTGCAATTATCTATGTAGATTATTTGTAAATTGAACATTAATTCTGAAGTGGAAAAACTTTATGTTTAGAAGATGGCAGTGTATGTCGTACAGTGGAACCTCGGTTTTCATTGCGTTTGGTTTTCATCGGTTTTTTCAGTGAAAAATGTGTCGCGGTTTTCATCGATTTGCCTCGGTTTTCATCGATTTGCAGTAAGGTGCAAAGATTTGTGGAGAAAAATCACCCAGACAAAGCTGTTGCAGCCTGTGTCTGCAACTTGTTTAATGACAATGACTTGCCCCATTTTAGACAAAGAGGCGTCAGAAACACACTTCTTTGGACAGCTTTCTGGTGCGACATTGGTCCACTGGCTCTGAAGCTGGTCCTAGTGTTATTGTTTGTTACTGTTTTCAGTATTAAACACTATTATTCACCAAAAATGTGTTTTGGTATGTTTTTGGAGTGCCTAGAACGGATTAATTGGATTTACATTGATTCCTATGGAAAAGTTTGCCTCGGTTTTAATCGGTTTCCGTTTTCATAGATTCTTTTCGGACAGACTACCAACAAAAACCGAGGTTCCACTGTACTTTGCACCATTTTAGAAGAAGCTCAAAGGACGGGAGGAAGGCTGCAACAGAATCCAGAAAAAAAAAGAACAAATTGAACAAAAAGCCGCTTGATAAATTAGAGGCACTTTCTAAGTTGATGAAAATGTGTTTTATTCCTCTGTACTTAACCACTCACCCATTTTATCCTTGCATGAACTATGTCGGATTAGGCCCAGTGCTGGCGAATGTTTGGCACTCCAGATGTTATAGACTACAATCCCCATCAGCCCCTGCCAGCATGGCCTGACAGGGGCTGATGGGAATTGTAGTCCATAACATCTGGAGTGCCAAACGTTCACCACCACGGAGCTAGGCTGAGAGCACCTGGCTTTCCTATGTCCAAGTCTAACAGTGACTTCATGCCAACGTGATTGGTTGGACGCCACTTACTTCATGTCAAGGTGATTGGTTGGTGGTGGTGTAGCTGTTTTAACCTTGCATTCTAATGTGTAGTAAAGAGATTTAAATCTTTATGATTGGCCTCATGTAGTTCCTTTGTATAAGGCAGGGGTAGGGAACCTGCGGCTTTCCAGATGTTCAGGAACTACAATTCCCATCAGCCCCTACCAGCATGGCCAATTGGCCATGCTGACAGAGGCTGATGGGAATTGTAGTTCCTGAACATCTGGAGAGCCGCAGGTTCCCTACCCCTGGTATAAGGCATCTAGCTGGTGACAGTTGAAAAGTTGCTTATGTAAAGTAGAGTTCTGTTGCTGATGTTGTCTTTAAGGAACGGTTTGTCGCAGTTTTCCGGTTTAACAGTACCTAGTGTTGTACTTGGAAATGCAGTTTTCATGAGATTTTTTAACGTCTGCATACTGTAGAGTGATTTTTTTTTGCCTCCTGATATCCTTGAAGTTTTACTTCCTGTGTACTTTAATGGTGGGTCGATCCATGTACAGGGATCTGGTTACATACATTTTATTTTGATGTGTAAATTGAACCTTTTTCCTCAGTCCTTTTTCATTTTGTGAAGATAATGCACACAGAGAAGATTAGTTAAAATATAGCCATAAAGAATATATACATCTTTTAAATTATATGCAATAGTGGCTTGTTTGAACATCCCAGTGTTAGGTCTCGAACCTTCAAACAATAAACCGACTCTGTATTGTTGATCAGTAGCATTTATTGATAGGCATCAAAGCACTCAGCTTGACAACACCAGTTCTGGCAAACCAGGCTTTTGCTGTACCCTTTATTCTGATGTTAGTCCCCCTTCCCATTTTCCCAAGAAATGAGGGAAAGAATTAGTTTGGAGATGAGGTGCCCCAAGGTTGGCGACAGATAGAGATAGAGTGCCACCTGGCATCCTGCCTCCACAAGATAATGGATGCAATTCCAGTTCTCATGAGACCAAAGTGTCAGGGGAAAGCCTAGTTATCTGCTCTGTGTGTGAAGCCATAAACTAAAGATCAAGGAAAGAATGCCACAGAATGGCAGTGATAACATATAGCAGGCTGGTTACATATATTTTGTATCAATTACGTTGAGTTAGGAATGCATCTCAATCACTTAGATACAACCCCCCTGACTCCCAGCCAGATGTCTGTACAGTCTATGCTACATATGCTGTAGTAGTTTGCAGTTCTCTCTGACTGGGTGTATTTGCAAACTTCTCTTCATAAATATGTAAAGCTTTTTTGCCATCTCTGGGATGCTGTTTACCGCCTGTGCGGAAACAGCTATGATACAAGGGTAGGTTTCCCCATCACAGAAACAGGGTCCCAAAGTACAGCTTTGGGGCTTTACTTTGCCCCATAGGAGTGAATAGAAGCAATTAATTTATATGGAAGAAAGTAGAGGCATGACTCAGACTTCCTTCTGTCCAGACACGCAGGGGGGCGTCCAGACATGCAGGGGGGCCGTCCAGACACGCAGGAGGGTGTCCGGACACGCAAGGGGGCATGTAATAATTATTTTCAGTAATCGGTAATAATCGGTTTCAGTAATCAGCAGTAATCGGTAATAATCGGTTTCAGTAATCGGTAATAATCGAAAATAGTAGGTTTCAGTAATCGGTAATAATCGGTTGCAGTAATTGGTAATCATCCGTTTCAGTAATCAGTAATAATTGGTAAAAATCGGTTTCAATAATTGGTAATAATCGGTTTCAGTAATCGGTAATGATCGGTAATAATCGGTTTCAGGGGGGCGTCCGGACACGCGGGGGGGGTGTCCGGACACACGGGGGGCGCCCGGACACGCGGGGGGGCGTCCAGACATGCGGGGGGGGGCTGTCTGGACACGCAAGGGGGTGTGTAGTAATCGGTTTCAGTAATCTGTAATAATTCGTTCCAGTAATTGATAATAATTGGTAATGGTAGGTTTCAGTAATCGGTAATAATCAGTTTCAGTAATCGCTTTCAGTAACCGGTAATAATTGGTAATAATCGGTTTCAGTAATTGGTAATAATCGGATTCAGTAATTGGTAATAATCCTATATTATATGTTTTGGTCACACTAAAGTGTGACAGAACGTTATGATCTTTTTTTTAAGTACTACTGATATACTTTAATAGACCATTTGTTTTACTTTCAAGGTGTTCGTGGCCTTTCAGTCTATGCTTATTTTGATAGTGGGAGCTGTGCCAGAATATCACATCAATGAGGAAGAGATTCCAACAAGTTCAGAAGCTCTTGCAAAGAGTGTTCGATTTGCTAATAACTTCACATCCATAGCAACAGAGGTAAGTTCATTAGGTTAATGTAAAACATTTTCCCGCATTTCGGATTTCTTAACCATATGGATTCAATGTAGGCCGTTGTCTTTTGAATCTTGCGAGAAAAAAATGTTTTTTCTGGATTTGTGCATGCTTTGCAGTTTTTCTTTAAATTAGTTTGTGGAAATTGCAAATAAAGAAGTCATTTGAACTAGAACTCTCGCCTCTAGTCTAAAAAGGTGCATATAGTTTAAACATTATTTCTTATTTCTGAATTTACTAGATTATTTTGAACTCCTTAATAATAAAATAGCAGGTTGTATATTTCAATTGTTCTTTTGTCAGATTGGAGACACATACTTCTGGTAGTATTAATATCTCCTTTTATGTTTGCTTTGGGATCTTTGAGCAATCAAGAGAGAGCTTCCTACTTTTCCATGTGCTACTATACCCTGTATACAAGATCTCTTTTCAGATACTCTTCCACCATGTGAAAGAAGCTGGAACAATCTTCATGTACACAATTTTACACGCATTGGGTTCTCCCTGGGTGATCAGGAAACCATTGTGTAGAAGTTTGGAGAGGGGACAATCACAGTTTTGTTCATCTCCCTTTCACGTGTTGAAAGAGTACTTGAAAAGGAATCTGGTGAGCAGGAAATGAAGATCATTGGCAACCATGAGCCACTGCATTCCACCCTGGTCTTTTTCCAAGTGCTGTGCCTCAATTTGCTTGGATTATTTAGTGCTAAACAACAGATAAGCATCATGGATCTCAGAAACAATAACAAAATCATGTAGAGGCTGAACAAGACAGTGTGTGTAAGCCAATTTGTGCAATTTAGGTTAAACACTTTTTGATGTTATATTATTTTTACATTAAAGGTTATTTAATGAAGTTGTGAATCTTATTACTCATTAAATTTGTACAATAATTAAATATTACAACAACCCTGTAATTTTACTTGTAAATAGACATACACCATAACCAACACAGCAACTTATAAACACAGCAGATCTATATTTGTCAAACACATCAAATCATAATTTGAGACAATTATAATTCAATCATAACAGTCTAACACAAAGTCTGCAGAGAATTCAAAGGTGAACAGGGGCAGGGATATGCTTCCAGGATATACAAACATTACAAACATAAACAGATTCCCAGAAGATTAAAGTTGTTTTGAGCCCTAAAGGTCTTCTATGGTGTTGGATAGAATTGTCCCTTGTATTGCTTAAACTGCATTCTATATAACCTGCTCTTCTCTCAGCACAGTTAGGACCCAAGGCAGGTAACAATCAATACAATTCAGAAATGATTTAACTTATTAAAGCTACCATTAAAGCAGATTAGTCAAAGATAGGGCTGCCAACTTGCCTGGAGAAAAATGTCCCGCTTCTTAATGTGTACAAATGGGCAGCTGAAGCTTTTCATGACGTGGAGGCATAAAACCAGTGGTGGGATTCAGCAGGTTCGCACCACTTCGGCAGAACCGGTTGTTAAAATGGTGCTTGTAAACAACCAGTTGTTCAATTATTTGAATCCCACCACTGGAACTGGTTGTTAAATTATTTGAATCCCACCACTGTATATAACATTACCTAGTTAAAGATGAGCACTTCTTTTCTCATAAGTTTAAGGCATATTATAAAATGTATATGTAAGATGCTTACTGTTATTTATTCTAATAAGATGGAAATTCATTTATCCTGTAGTTTTATTAGTAAATACTATCTATAGACCATGGGGAATGGTTATATCTTTTGCTAAACAGCAGCGAATAGGGAAGAGTCAGATACAAGCTAATTTCGGATTTTAAACATAGTTGTATTGTAGTTGTTTTATAAATATATATTATAACTGAACGGTTAAAGCCAATTAATCCATTTTATATCTTCTATAAATGAACGATCACGATAGAATGTAAAACCCATAGATGGCATATATTATCTCTTTTAAACTTAACACAGTATATAACCACATTCTTATACTTTATGCCAATAAAGGTTATTGTGATTGTGAACTTTTTTTCTCCTGGCAGTTGGCAAGCCTAGCACCATGTACCATGCACATAGCCCCATACATTCTTCCAACAGCTCTGTCTTACAGCCTTCCTGGAATAGGAGTCCACATCACTCCTTTCAGGAAGCAGTTCGACAGACTTGGGACAGCAGCAGAAAAAATCTGGGCAGCATCAGATCATACTCTTGAGACTGAGGGGGTTGCTTAGAGACTGTCTTGTGAGAATCTTGGGTTCAAATCAGAAAGAGTCGTCCTTCAGTATAAAATATACAAAACCATAAATAAGAGCAACACATTATGAAGAATAAGTAACTAAACAGTAACTGCTGGAATAAGTGAAATACTGGAGGTACGTGGGGGAGGAGAGGAAGAAGGCAGGTTTTTACCTGAAAGCAGATGCAGAATAAGGATATATGTTAGTGATTGTCCCTTGATGTTGAATTCTAGAAAGTTTAGGGTTACCATTTATTTTCGAATTGCAGTTGTGTAGAAAAATAATCATAGCTGTATGTTATTGAATAAGGGACCTTTAAAAAAAGATTTGTACTGGTCTCATGTTTCATTACAAACTGAAAAAAACTAACTTTCTTTTTAAACCACCCTTGCTTTTGTTCACTGAAAGAGGAACTGTGTAAGCTTATAGTAAAATGGGGGTGGAGCTCCAACTGACATCATTTGATAATAAATCCATATTGATAACACATGGAAAAATAAAACAAAAATTGCATGTGGGTTGGTGCTTGCCCAATGAACAATCTGTTTGCCCTGCAGTGAAAGGGAATATTGGTCAAGGAATTGGATCTTGGCAGCCTACAGCACCATACATTTGTATGGGCTCAGGTTCTGGTACTGTTACTAACATTTCACCATTGTTATTTGTCCCTGTGGTATAAGTACAATAGAGATTGATAATAAAACACTTTGTGAATTGGCAGGGAGTGATGAAAAGATATTGAGTATGATAAGGATTTTTGTTTGTTTTTACATTTCTCAAGATTGTGCTGTTCATCTAAGGCAGGGGTCAGCAATCCGCGGCTCTTTCATCCTTGTACTGCAGCTCCTCAGCGGCGACACCAACAATGGCAAGTTGCATGTGGGACCCGGCGAGCTCTCCTCCTTCCCCGCCCCCTCCTTCCTTCCTTCCTTCCTCCCTCCGGCATCCTTTCCCCTCCTTCCCTCATCTGGCGCCTGGGCAGGGGAGGAAAGGACGCCAGAGGGAGGAAGGAAGGAGTGGGCGGGGAAGGAGGCATGCTCGCCGTATCCCAGTGCAGCTTGCCGTGGTTGGTGTCGCCACCACTATCTATCCCACCTGCTTGGCTTGGGAAGGCCAGGGGCGGGGCTTGGGGAGGCGGGGCCAAATGGCACTTTGGGTACTAAAGGTTGCTGACCTCTGATCTAAGGAAAGCAAAGGTATATAGTTTCCTTGATGAGAAAGTGGACAGGGCTGGTTGGGGTTTTTCCCACAAGGCTTCTGATTAGCAATTGGAGATTTGATTGGTTGTCAAGATTTTTTTTAAAAAATGCTCTTTGACTGCACTTCTGCTACCGCATAAGGCTCTTCACTGTGTTATTGAAGGTGAGCTGTGGCAGCCGTTTTTTGGCTGACTGGCGTTCAGCAGCCATTTTGTGACTGCCCTCACCACACCATGTCAGGTATCAAAAGGTGTCCTCGGGCTCAAAAAGGTTGGCAACTGCTGTTTTGGCCCTTCGCCATGTGATTCTCATTTGTTTCCTGGAGGGAAAGACAGCCATGTAGACATTTGCATTATGAGTAGTGTCTGGGTTACAGGTTTTTTTCCTGCTTCCCTAAATGCTCATAACGATATATTAATATATGAACATAATAACAGAGGGTTGACTTTTGCAAAGAACAGTACAAACAGGGTGTCTTTTTGGCTCCAGCTCACCTCCCCTGTTCTAGTTCTGTCTTTCCTGATGATCAGGAGGATTTTTAAAAAGTTTATTTCCAACAACCCTCTATTTTAAAAGAAGCCTTTCTCTTCTCTTGTGGCTGTGGCAGCAAGAGACAGTGTGTGGAGGAAGTCTTGGGACTACTGAGTCTTGGGACTACTGAGTGTGATGAGATTTGTGCCTTCAAGGTTGTTGATGGGCAGTGTTAAGAGAATCGGGAGAAGCAGAGGCCCAGCTGAGTTCAGCAGGCAAACTGCATTGCAGGCTGTGGGCTGCCTCCTCACATGTAAGCAGAGAAATGTGAGACTACAAGCCTGCAGAACAGTGAAGAGTCCCGAGGTAAGCATTCCATGTATATAGTTTCAGAGGGCAGTGGTGTTGGTCTGCACTAGATTCAAGTTCAGCCTGTAACACCTCTGGAACCAAAAATCCAGTAGCACCTCTGGAACCAAAAAAAATTGGCAGCATGAGCTTTGGAGCATCAACATCTCCTTTGTCAGACACAGTATTTTATATTATGGAGAATGCAGGGTGATGAGACAAGGAAAACGTGTTTGTGATTTATAGCGTAATAAAATGTCTGTTCTTGCAGCTGTATGTGTGGAGGTGCTTATTATCTGGAACGCTGCACCTCTGTGCTTTGGTCAGTATCTATACAAGAAAATAAGGTAATGATCTGTTCATGTCCTTGAGAGTTACAAATGCATAATTCATCAGCTAACTCATTTTGGAAATGTTAAAGCTTAGTTTTGTCCTTGCACACTTGCAGTGAGTCCTGAGGCCACAGAGTTCTTGCCAAAAATATAAAAATAGTGTTAGGAGTTAGTTTTCCTCTGCATTGTTACTGTTCTTCTCTTATTATTCAATAGTGAATACAAGAAATCTTATCAGTGTTTCAATCAATCATAGACCAGCATAGGATAAATAAAATAAAAAATAGTACACAAAGAATAAAAAATATTAAAACAGTAAGTATAAGCACTAAAAGGGGTAAAAACTTAAAAGGAGAATAGAGATAAGAAGACACCCCAAAAGTTACAGCTGTCAGGTCACTATACCTACTGTGTTGCACAGATCATCCCGTAATGTATTTCAAGTGCTATTACAAAGAATCATAAGCCGGATCAGGATTGGTGTCTGTAAGCAACATGGAGATATAAAACTGTTCTGCATGACCTGGAAATCTATACAACAGTAGTGAAATATAACTAATATGTATACTTTTGTAAAACTGACAGTGGAGAAGCATATGCTCTACTGTTTTTATGTGCCTAGATCCACAGGGGATATTTTCTCTTCTGACATGGAGTCTTCATGTTTTGGCCTCCCAGGACATCAGAGATGAGGGCCTGGCACCATGTGAGTGTAAAAGATCCTGTTGTTTAGACTTTTCCAGATTAGTTAGGTACTCCATGGTGTCAGGCCCAGCTTGCGCTGAGCCTGGCATCCCAGGGACCAGCCTGGCTCCACGGAGTCTGGTGGGATCTGCTATTGCCCAAGGCCACAGCTGGCTTGTTATTACCGCTTGGTGTTTGAATGGTCATTCTTTTTTTCCATACATCCACCTTATTGCCCATGTCCTGGGACTAAGGGGGAGTCTTTCGCAGGCTCAAGATTCCATAACAATATGCACTCTCTATGTCTTTCCTTGTGTGCTGCAAATTGTTTTGAGAAATGTGGGAGTGGGGAATACTGATGGATAAAATACTGCCTGATATACACCAGGGACAAGAGCCACAGCCCCCAGCTTTGGCTACCTGTCACTAGGGTTCTGACAGGGTTCAATAAAGCTTTTGATACCTTCATGAGTCTCAATAATTGACTGGAGTGCCAGACCCTTATACCTGGGAGAGACTGACTACCTTTTAGATTCACTGGCAGTAAAGGTTGGAGGCCTGGCTAAATCCAGTTGGCGCTCTACATCTGCCCAACACTGTTTGATTGCTTCTTTGGCCTGTTCATAGCCCATACTGAATAAAAGTTGCCGAGAAAAACCTCAGTTTAAGATTTTGATAACCGCTGCCTACTTCCGTTAAGACTGAAAATCATCAGAGTCGGGGCAAGGCCAAGTGGGCAAAAAAATTAATTTGATCCAGTAATTAAGTATAACCATTCATGTACTCTAGCCTTCATTCTCATGAAAGTCTCCCCAATGCTGAGAACCCCTGTTGGGTTTAACAGACTTATGCCTCCCAAAAGGGTTGTAACATGCTGAATGGCCAGGAGGAAGGTCACTAACATCAGCTCCTCCTCTGGCCCACACCTGCTATGCTGGCAGCAGCAGCACCACATCTCAGTGCTGAGGAGGGCCGCAGCGGCCTCACACCAGTAGTTTCACCCCTCCACCGGGGCAAGTGGCCCAGGGAGGGCAAATCCCCCAGTGTGGCTGCCATCTGCTCCCATGGGCGGATCCCCCCCCCCCTTGGGACTCCTAGAACACATTTTGGTACTTGAAAGGTTGGGTTAAATAATCTCACCCCTTCTAATCATTTTCAGCAATGAAGGGGGCTTTTGTCTAAAGCAGGGGTCTGCAACCTGCGGCTCTCCAAATGTTCATGGACTACAATTCCCATCAGCCCCTGCCAGCATGGCCAATTGGGGCTGATGGGAATTGTAGTCCATGAACACCTGGAGAGCCGCAGGTTACAGACCCCTGGTCTAAAGAGCTCTATTTGAATTTCCTTCATCTATAAAGTGAATGGAGCCAGACATTTGGGAATTTGTTTAGGTAAAGAACTGCAGATCTCAGAAGAAACTACTCAAGGAACCCCATGTGTGAAAAATGTATGTGCAAAGGGGTAAAACCTTAGGGACTGTCGTGTTCTTAAGACTATGCATATGTACTTACATCCCCAAATGTAGTTTGTGTAACTCACCTGTTTTCCTTCCTTTTTGGATTAGCACTCCAATGTGTAGCATTGCTTGTTTTTTGTACTGATGATTAACCCACATATCAAGGACTTCATCAGAAACTCCAAGTCTGTAGCTTCCTAGAATTAGACTGAAATAAAGGGTTCAGCTGTTTAAACATGTAGCCGTTATGAATTCAGCTTGACATTTTCCAGTTACCATAGTAACCAATGTCTGGCTGCTGTTGTTACCTACGCAAAACTCCAAAATGTATTCCAGACCAGAGAGCTGTTCTCTGATGGCGTGAGATAAATCTTCTTTCTCTCTTCATAAATCTTTTGACTGTGGAGAGTAGAAGACCTCTTGCACCCCATTTTGTGGGATTCCAGTCACATCCAGGTTTATTGCAGTGTCTATGCCATGTGGGTCAATACACAATTGGGGGGGCGTAGGGATACTGGAAAGAGTCCAGCAGGGGGAGGCCAGAAGAGATTTATGGAGCTATCCTAAGCAGATTTACAGCCAAGAAAACACAGGCTAAAGTATCATTTTTTCACTCAATAAGCACTTTATTGATCTGATTTATTGTAATGATGTTATGATTAAGCAGATTTACATTACCTTCAGTGGACGTAGAAGAGTATGACTCTGCTTAGAATGGCATTGCTAGTACAGGGACTGAATTAAGAACATAAGCAAACCATTCTGGATCACATATGGTCCAGCAGTGGCCAAACAGTTGCCCTGAAGAACCAACAAACAGGTCATAGATGCAGAGTTCTTCCCTAATGTTTCCTCTTAGAGTGGGTTTCATTGTTTTACTGTTTGTGAACATGGAGATGCACCTTTTATTCACTATGGTTAGGAATTATGTACTAGGGTGGATTTGAATTCAGTCAAATAGATTTAAATCAAGATTTCAATTATTAGTCAGTAAGACTTGGCCCCTTTCCGCACAAGCGGTTAAGAGCGCCCCAGGGACGCTAAAAGCAGCGTCCCAGGGGAGGGGTTTGCATGGCCGCTGCAGCGACGGCCTTGTAACCCCTGAGCGGCGCGAAGATGCTGCTCCCTGAGCGAGGTTTTTCAGAAGCAGTGTCTTCCAACTGCTGCCGTGTAAATGGCAGCGGCTGGAATGCGCCATTTCCCCCCTTTCCCGAATGCCTTACCGTCCCCTCCGGCCTTCCGGCGCGTCGCACAGGCCAGGGGACACGCCCTCCTGCCCTGCAACTCCAGAGCTGTCACGCAGGGCTGGGGGAGCATGTCCCCTGGCCTGTGCGATGCGCTGGAAGGCTGGAGTAGATGGTAAGGCGTTCGGGGAACAGCGCAGCCTCTGCGCAGGCTGCGCCGTCTTCCCCACCCCTACCGGGACCATCCATGCGGTCCTGGGGGGGGGGGTGCGTGGGCATAGTTTATGCCGATGCACCCCCACAGCGTGGCCGTGCAGAAACGGCCTCGATTTGTGGTTTTCTACATAAAGACTAATTCTTGCTGGTGTAATAATCAGAGGCATAGCTGGACCAAACTGCGCCAGGTGCGCATTCTACATTTTTCGCCCCCTCCAGCGGCACCCCCCTTCGCACACTTACCTCAGTTCCTTTCCTTTTTCAGAACTTTTTCAGGCTGCAAAAGGCCTGTTCTCAGTAAAAATGGCCTGATGGGAACTGTACTTCCCAGGAGACCTTGTGAGCCCCAAGGTCTCCTGGGAACTGTAGTTCCTCAGGCCGTTTTTATTGAGAACAGGCCTTTTGCAGCCTGAAAAAGTTCTCAAAAAGGAAAGGAACTAAGGTAAGTGTGGGAAGGGGGAAAGGGGGGGCGCCATGTGGGGCACCATGGGGGATTTTCCGAACCCCCCAGGCGTGCGCCCAGTGCACAGCACACCCCCACTTCCCCTTGTAGCTTCGCCACTGGTAATCATAATATTTACAACCAGATAATGGTCTCATTTTTAGAATAATAACTTTTCAGATTAGCTTTACAGTTAATATAAAAATTACTGATTTGGTCACATTGTTAGAACTATATAGATAGTTCACCTCTAAATAATGTCATCATTATATCCAGTTTCATTTGGACCTTCAGACCTTTCATTTCTTTGTTGCATTGTTTGCATTATGCACCCATGCCAACCTTACCTGTAGGTAGAGGAAATTCATTAAAATATTCCCAAACTGGATCTCTTTTACTGCCTGCTGCTATTTTAGATTTTTTTGCTCCAAGGTTACAATAATGTGGTAAACCTCAGACTATACGCACGAAGATCCCAAGACATGTGGAATATTCCGTTCCAAAGGGTTCCCTTTCAATTTTACTGCTTGCCTCTCCCTCCTCACAAGTAGCTCCTTGTACAGATCTATTCCATACCAAACAATCTTCTATTCATTGAACTTCTTGAAACTTAGTACCTAAGAGGTAAGGGGGTTGATTCTGTGTACATAAATTTGCAAAGGAACCTTGGGATTAAGGTCTTGTTCCTCAACTCCCTATGTTCATTTTATAACATTTTTGCTGTGAACGAAAACTTGTTATTTTTGCAGAGACAGATTTGCAGTTTTGAGAACTGCAAAACCGTATATCTGTGATAATACTTTATAGATAGAAAAAAAAATGTCCAAAACATTCTTACAGAAACTGCTGGAAAAGCATGACATTGTGAATGGATTAATGGAATTAATTTACACAAAAAAATTAAAAATGTAATGAATATACAGCTTCAAGCTGTATAATTAAAAACTAATTCTTATTTCATAAGGAAGAACCTTTACACTATGATGCATCTTAAATAGAAAACTATTTAAACTATCTTCACATAGATTTTTCCTCAAAAAGGATTTTATTAAAAAACAGGTTTTAAATTTTAAAAATTTGATTTTATTTGTTTATACATATATGCATATCATTGATTAGTATCCACCTTCCCATTGACCATGATCTAGATGACCCAGACTTGCCCGATCTTGTCACATCATGCAGGCTAAGCGGGGTCAGTCCTTGTTAGTACTTGGATGGGAGACTACCAAGGAATACCAGGGTCGTTATGCAGAGGAAGGCAATGGCAAGCCATCTCTGTTAGTTTCTGGCCTTGAAAATCCTACTAGGTTGCCATTAGTTGGCTGTGTCTTGATGACACTTTACATACACAGTTGCCATGTGTCTGTCTAATTCTCTTCTAAAGCTCTACTCATGGCCATTGTTGTATCCACTGGCAGTGAATTTCACAATTGAGTAAAGAAGTATTTCCTTTTACCTGTCCTGTACCTGTTGCCCATCACCTTGGTTGCCCCTGAGTTCTAGTATTATGTGGGATGGAGAAAAGCCCCTCTCTAGGCATTCTCTCTACCATATACATAATTTTATAAACCTCTACTGTGATAACATAACCATCTGTTTTCTAAACTGACAATTCCCAAACTCTTCAGCCTTTCCTCATAGGACGGGTGCATGTACCCCTTGATCATTTTGGTTGCCTGCATTATAGCCTGATTCCAAAATAGATGGCACATTGTGATCTTTTAGGAATCCTTTTCCTGTGGTTGTATGTCCATTTTTAGAGCCTCATTAATTGAAAAATGACTGAATGTAAGCAGGTTTTTTTGGAGGTAAATGTGGGTGGGGAAGGGTTCACTACTCCTCATGGCCTTTGTAAACTCTCCACTTTCCCAAACTTCTATTCGGTAGGAAGTTGTCAGTAAGCTGATTCTCAAGACACTAATTTTTCATGTCAGGCTTCCCTCTAAAAATTCTCTGATTTGTTACTGTATTTTAACTGATCAACTACTCAATTTTTTGTTTCCAACAGTGGTATTTAATCAAACATGAAGCATATAAAGTGAGCCTGGCATCGTCTTTGTATTTTGCTGGCTTACTCATTGGAAATATACTGTTTGGCCCATTGTCAGATAAACTGGGCAGGAAGCCTGTGTATATGTCAGGTAAGATCTTGTGGACTTTTTCTTCATGGACTCATTTCTTTGCAAATTTGAACTTTTTCCATTAGTATGAGCATCCTTTGGCTTATAAAATATATAGAGTTTTTAGCATTTTTAGAGTTTTTAGCATTAAACAAATGAATTCACGTTGTTTCCCACCTGCACTTGTATGAATTTTATTGATGTAAACTGCATCATTCTAGAATGACTCCACAAAATCCTGAAGTTACAAAAGAAAAAGAAAAATTTATACCATGTTTGGAGAAATTAAATTTCAACTGAAGTTTACAGCACTACGGTAATATTTTCCCCCAGCTAATTTTTTATGCCCCTCCAGCTACACAATGAAAAAATGATATTTGAAAAGAAAGAATCTGTACAAAATTATTGGTTTATTTTACCAATTTAGGTGAATAATTTTTGACAGGTTTCTATTTATTACAGTTATTCATTTTATGTATTAAAACATTTTTATCTTGTCTTCCCTCTTGGTTCAAGGTGTCTTACAATAATAATTAAAACAATCCCAAAGATAATAATTTAAGATTTTACAGTTAGCTTTGTTTTCACTTTACAGATATTCATTGGTGTCCTTACTGGCCTTTTAATATAATCTTAATAGAACCATCTCTGGGATAAACTATAATGTATATCTTGTTATGAACATTATATATCTGATTTTCAGACAATCTTAATTTTGGGTAGTCCAGCATATATAGAAATTAATCCTACTTTATCTTGGCCAGCATTTTTAGTATTGACTTTATATCATATGTTCTAGGCTTTGCTGTTCATTTAAAAATTTTATTTATTTAAACTCTGCCCTGCTGTCTCCTGATAAATTGGGCCCGGGGCGTCTTACGCTAGGGTACAACAATTAAAATACATATATAACTGTTAAAACCTTGTTATATAACAGTGGTGGCGAACCTCTGGCACGGGTGCCAGAGGTGGCACTCAGAGTCCTCTCTGTGGGCACGCACAGAGTTGCCCCCACCACACATCTAGGCTGGCCTGGACCGTTGGCTTGATTATTAGCATTAAACCTAAGACCTAGTTTTGGGGAAGTAGTGTAGGTAACCCTGTTAAGTGCTGTTAAACTAAAGCATGATCCTTTACCTGGGAGTAAGCTAGGTTGCTGGCGATGGGGCTTGCTTCTGAGTAAACCCTCCTAGGATCGTGATTCACGCGTTGGAAGAGTTGCACGGTTGCTTCAAAGCAAAGCCACGGACTACCACCAAGCTTACTCCCGAGTAACGCACACCTTGGAGCCAACCGGTTTTTCTAAACAAAAACGTCAGTATTCAGGTTAAATTGTCGTGTTGGCACTTTGCGATAAATAAGTGGGTTTTGGGTTGCAGTTTGGGCACTCGGTCTCAAAAAGGTTCGCCATCGCTGTTATATAATGTTCAGAAGTGCTCAAATGTACTAAAATCTTGTACATTTCCTCTTATTGGAAGAGGAAAAGGAAGAAACAATTAACCCTTAACCAAAAAAGGATAAAAGAGAAGGGAGGAGGGAAAGGGAGACCAGCTAGATTAATGATTTTAGATGAGTCTAAACACTGTTGTTTGGTTATGTTTTAAGACAGTAAAAATTCATTATGATCATTTGCTTCAGTGGCTCTAAGGTTTCACCCAAGATGCAGTAAGAAGGTAGTGTGTTTTCTTTTTCTCCATAATTGTTCATTATTTAGGATTAATATATTGTGTGTTTTGTGCAGGTCTCTTCTTCGATGTTATTTTTGGGTATATCTCAGCATTTGCACCAAGCTATGAAATTTTTGCAATGTCACGCTTTTTTGTTGGGATTACAAATGGTGGTATGTCTTTAGTGTCTTTTGTTTTGACACAAGAATATGTAGGAAAATCATTCTGGGCATTGACAGGTAAGATATTAGGACTTGGTTCAATCTGTAAAATGTAACTGTCAAAATTCTTGCCAATTAGATTTACGTTTAGTGGAGAGAAGAACTTGATGTATTGGGATTCTTAGTCCAGAGTTTATTGATTTCAGGAGGAAACTTGCCAAGGAGTACTTTATTAGCTCACAAACACAGACCTTGAGATCTTTGTTTAAAGGTTTCAGAATATGGCAGTTGCTTTTAATAGGCATTTAATATTATATTTTAAATTCCCAAAACTCATTCCTGGTTTCATTTCTCAACAACTTTAGAATGGCAGGACCCCAAACTTTTATTTTTTTCCCACAAAATAATTTTCTATCGTGGTATTTTTAATCCTTGAAAGTCCACATGTGCATTTAATATTTTTCAAAGTTTGAAAGAAGACATCTTTTCCAATATCTGCTCTGACTCCTGGAGGTTATTTATTGGGCTTGTTGATGACTGAACAGTACTCTGTTTTCCTGTAGCATGTGCTCCAGAAGCAGCTTGGCAGCATGCAAGATACCTACTTGGTTCATTTCTGATTATTGTGTATGTGAAGTGCTGTCAAGTCACAGCTGAGTTAAGGTGACCTCATAGGGTTTCCAAGGCAAGAGATGTTCAGAGAAGGTTTGCCATTGCCGGCTCTGCATCATGCCCCTGGTATTCTTTGGAAGTCTCCCACCCAAATACTTGTCAGGGTTGAGGCTAAGAGTGTGTGACTGGCCCTGGGGTCACCCAGCAAGTTATGGCAGAGTGAGAATTCAAACCTGGGTTTCCCAGATCCTAGTCTGGCACTGTTATTCCCTGTAAAGGTAAAGTAGATCACTAGATCAGCAAAATGGGGCTACTTTAATCTAGGGAATGATGTCTGCATATCTAGGGAAATGCCAATTCCATAGTACCTATTTCTTTTTCTAATCCCCCCCCCCCGCAAGAATTGTGAATGTTTGCAAGTACAAGCCCTCTGTTTCCCTGATTGTCCTATGAACAAAGACCTTTTGCCTACATTTTAAGGATCAGTGATTCCCACTTGTTTTCCAAGTCCTCTAAAGGTCTCTGTCTCCTCACAGAAGTCTGAAAAGCATTGAGATACTTCCCTGATTTTCAAACCTCTATGAGATCAAAAGAAAAGCGACAGAGACTACTCCACCTTTCTCTGTTATCTGCAAAAAGGAATGAGGAATCTCCCTGTCTTGGGCTGAGTCTCTTGAAAATCCCAAGACAAAAAGATTCACTCTTCCTTCTTCGGACCACAAAGAAAGGTGGAGGAGTCTTGTCACCTGAATTGAGTTGGGGCAGGTTTCATATGTGTGTGGGAAGGAACCCAACTTTGAACAATTCATCCACTTCATAAAGGGCTGATGGCCAAGCTAGTTGGCGGCCTAGAACTTTTTAAAACACTGTGCGTGCCTATAGGTATGCCTGGCCAACTCCTGCTAATTTAAATTTGAGTAAGCTGGCCTCCTCAACTTGAGTGCTTTATCACAGACTCACTCCTGCATGCCTGAATAAGAGTGTTACATAGTGCTCCAACATATCCTGTTCCTGTTTGACTGGGACTGAACAAAACCATACTTCTTAGAGACTGGAGGAGATATTGGAGATTCTATTATTAGGCAATGGTAGCTGGGCACTTTGGAGTTATTAAAAACAGCAGGCCAGTCCAAAAGTTTGTGATAGAACTTTGATATTGCAAGATGCCTCTTGAATGTAATTGGTTCATACATTCAGCTGTGCCATCAAGCGATAACAAATGATTTTGTAATCATCATTGCTGTTAGCAATTGTTTAAAAGTACAGACTGAATATTGGGCAACCTAACTAATAACCATGTGATTTGATATGAATTTGTGTATTGTCTGTTAGGTTAACGTTGTGAGAAGCATCATTATTCCTTATGCACACTTAATAAGATTTAGTAAATTTTGACATTATTATTCTCTCTAGCAGTGGCAGATGTATGACACATGTGAACACTAGCAGTCACTCTCAGGGTGGCTTATCCATTTCTTTTCTTAATTTGGAGGGAGGGTGTCTTTCAATTAAATCATTGTAGGTGAGTTGTCAATCAAACATGATCTTGTGCCTTATCCCTTTATTTTTCCAGTTATCTATTGTCCCCTCCTTCTTCTTCCCCATGTGTGTTCTTATTACCTTGTAGAGACTGTAATGAGTCATGCTTTTTCATTCACTTGTTGATTTTTCTTCTTCTCTCCAAAAGCTTCCCTCCTATTTTGTTTGTTACCATTTCCCGTCTGTTTTTCCTTTCTGGTTTCTCCCTCCTGTTGATCTCTCTTGGCTCACCTTTCATTTCCCCCGGCAGAGCTGGCCCTTAAGAGGTTGAAGAGGTGCTCCACTCCCTGCTGCCTGCCATTTCAGGTGCTGTGTTTAGTATCTCTCAGCCATCAAGCAGACTGAGATGGTTGATTAGTACTTGGCAGGGAGAGGGAGTCAGTATTTCACAATAGCATTGATGATGTAGTGGTAGACATGGCAACCGTGTTAAAAGGTCCACAAGCTACAGTTTTTCAGCTGCTGTTTGTGAACTCCTCTTATGGTATATATTATTACTTATACTACATTCAATAGATAGCAAATGTTTTGTCCTTTAGCTGTGGATTCTTTCATAAATGTCTTGACTGAGAATATTTTTCAGTAATTTCTGTTCAAACCACATCTTTATAAGGTCAGGATCCTCTGAAGACTGGGTCAGAATATGGTTTGAATGAGTCAGTGGGATGTAGTTTTTTCAATCAATGTGATTCAGATTGAAGTACTAATGGATTTTGGTGGGGGATTTTCTGTGTTAGTTTTGCATTTTTTGTGTCTCTCTGAATTATTTATCAAAATGTACAGAGATATATCAGCTACAGCATTTCTTTGTCCCTCTCTGCTAAGTTTGAATCTATTGCATGTCATTTACTTTTCATTTTATCTACCTAAGTTTTTTTAAAATGCTGGAATCTAATAAATCTAATAAATTTCTTAAGATTGCCGAGCTACGTAAACTGTAAGGAAAGGGTTAAGATACTAGGAGCAAAGTGTTTCATTATAAATAGTTTCCAGTTTGTTACACAATTCCATAGATATGTTTCATGTAAATTTCAACAGGTTAGTAGACCAGAACATATATGAAGTGTTTTACTGAAGTAATTTGATTCTTCATGAGTAATTCTTAAAAAAAAAAAAGAATTGTAGTCTTAAAACATTTATATCATTGAGAAAATTTGAGATCCTGGAGAAACAGCACCAGTATTTAACACAGTAGTTTATTTCTTTGTTCTGCTTTCAGGCTCATTAACAAATGTGACATTTGCAGTTGGCATAGCAGTTTATGCCTTATTGGGTTATTGCATAAGAGACTGGCGCTTCCTGGCCTTCGTATCAAATTCTCCAGGACTTTTCTTTTTCCTTCTTTCTTTGTAAGTAGCTATTTCACGTGAAAGTAAATGAATGTGGAATATTTTTTTGTATACCCCTGGAGGACAGAATAAAAGCTTGACAACTAGTTTGCTTGCCATATTAAGGCTACATTGACGCACAGCACATAGAAGGATAAATTTTATTTATTTCAAATCCCCTTTTTTCCTCTTTTCAAACAAAAAATCCAAGACTGCAAACTATGACAGTTGGTTACAAGTTAGTGAAACCTGCCCTCCCTATTTCACACTAGTTGGGCCAAGCAGGCTGATGAAAAGGACCTCTCCCTGCAAAGTTGCAGAGTGGCCACCCTTGATGGCATCTAAATAGGAAGGGCCAGCCTGGCTGATAGCAAACTGAAGCCTGCTTCAGAGTGCAGTAGAAAGCTAACCGTGGTTAGTGTTGCCAGAGTGCTAATGCCAAGTTTTATGTTGGGTTGGATACTATCCATGTGTGGGGACAATAAATGTATTGGTTCACAATAGATAAGAATTTTGACCAGTTTTCCCCTTACTGTTTTTGGCACCTACCAAACCCTTAAGGGCATGATGTTGGAGGGTACAGCAGGCATCAGTAGGGAGGGGGACTGTTCAGTGATGGGATTCAAATAATTTAACAACCAGTTCCGGTGGTGGGAATTCAAATAATTTAACAACTGATTGCTTTCAAGCACCATTTTAACAACCGGTTGTGCCGAAGTGGTGCGAACCTGCTGAATCCCACCACTGGGACTGTTGCATCTGTGGGCATACTTCCACTCGCGCTAGGCAAGATCTGCCCCACATGATCAATGCTGACGAGAGAGGGACAGGCATGAGTGTGTCTTAAAAGCCATGTGTTTAGCCAGACATAAGGGTGTAATATTTATTTAATTTAAAAATCTTTTTAAGCTGCCCTTGCACTCAGTGTAGGGTCCCCAACAACAAAAATATTAAAACAAGCTTATCACACATGAAAAGTAATTAAAACAAAACAGACAGATAAGCAGGAACATGTTTATAATAAGGGAGATAAGAGTTTCCATGCTGGTGGCATAATGACAGATAAATAAATTTCCGAGAACTCTACAGGGAAAAATTAATTAAAAATAAAGCAAGTAAAAGATGTTCTCCCTCTTGCACATTGCCTTGTGATTATGGCATTATATTACACAAAATAATAACACTGTAATTGTTAAATTGGTTATGGCTCTAATGTAACAAGCAATTATGATGTGTCAGTTCCAGTAGGTTTGTCTTTCTTTTGTCACATTGAATGAAGCAGCTTGTTTAGTCTGTCTTTCACACCAGCTAATAATTATTTAAAATGAATTGTGTGGCATCTCATTTGCCATTTGGAAGTCCAGTGTGGTCTAGGTAGCTTTTTACATTCTGCTACACTGATAATTTGCAATAGGAGAATGTGAAAAGAAGAAAAATAAACATGGACATGATCCATCTCTTTGAAAGCATGGAAGGCAAGCATGCCCACAATAAAGCTTATTAGAATTAGATGAAAGAAAATGTATGTATTTTTCTATTTTCTTGAGAAGTCTTAGAAGAGGTTAATACATAAAAGAAACACAACCATAAGGGGTGGATGCAATAGAAATGACTATTCTGCCCATGACTTGGGGAGCTAAAATCCTTCCAGGTGTTGATGCTGGTTCCTTTGTTTCCTTAGTTTTGTGACTGAGGATGATGATGCACTTTATGTGGGCTTTAAAAAGAATGTTGGGATAAACTGTGTGTTTGTGTAAAGTGCTGTCAAATCACAGCTGACTTACAGTTATCCCATAGGGTTTTCAAAGCAAGAAATAGTCAGGGATTGTTTGCTATTGCCTACCTTTGTGTCCTGACCCTGGACCTCCTTAATAGCCTCCCATCCAAGTACTGATCAAGGCTGATCCTACTTAGCTTCTGTGACCTAATAAGATTGACGTAGCCTGGGCTATCCAGGTTAGGGCTAGAGGTGAACTGCTAGTGCATTACTCTCTTGGTGGTTTGGAGGGTGTTTTAATATTTTAATAGAATTTCAGATTGGAAAGGTTTACAAAGTTCTGTATATTTTTACCTGTTCTCTGTGGTAGATAATTTTTGTGAAACTTTGAAAAGTATTTCACACCATAGAGTTGGAGCCATTCAAAACTGGAAGTTTCCACTGACTCCTCCTTCCAGCTGCAGACCCTCCTTACATAGTTCTTTAGAGTAAACTATCTGCCTAGAGCAACATTTCATGGAGAGCAGTGGGCAGCGGTTGGAAGGGAAAGGGGAGAAAGTTCCATTCTACTGATGGAAAATGGTGTCTGGATCCAATCCTATAATTGTTACATAATCTGACACTTGTATTAAAAGAAGCATAGTAATTCAGTGAGTAAGTGTGAGTGTTTTTGTTGTAATGTTTCTCTTTCAGCATGCTTCCAGAATCACCAAGGTGGCTGTACACCCAAGGCAGAACTGCAGAAGCAGAGAAAGTTCTACAATACATAGCCCATGGAAACGGAAAAGAAAGAGTGGCTGTGAAATTGAAACAGTGTCCTGGAGCAGTGAAAAAGGATGACTCAACAGCTGCTGTCTTAAATCTAGTTCAACACCCTGTCCTTCGGTGGCGCACTGTCATCTTAATGTACATCTGGTAATTAATGCGAAGAGATTCAGAAAATACTTGAACCAATTTCACAGGGGAAAAGCAAATCCTAATGGGTAGAAATCTTATTTTGAAGCTGCATTGGAACATTTTCAAGGTTACCAGAACATCAAACAAAACTAAAGAAAAAAGCTGTTTTTTCTTGATAACTTTTTCTTTTGAAATCATGAAGGATCATTGTCTTGATTTTTGTAGCATTCCGCCCTCTTCAATCTATGGGGCTGAGAATTGAGTCTTCCCCAGCCTTATGACATCACCACAGACGTCTATGAGTTATAATTGTTAAACAGGTTCAATGTGTGGCAAGTACAGTGTACACTAGGGGGTTGTGGGGTTTCCAGTAGCATTTTCTCCTGGCTCTTCACCTGCATCTGTGGCTGGCATCTTCAGAGGATCTGATGGTAGTAAAGCAAGTGGAGTATATATACCTGTGGAATGTCCAGGGTGGGAGATCCCACCCTGCAAAATTCGGTTCCCAGGAATGGGCAGTGTTGTGGAAGAAGACTTGGTTGGATTATGAGCTGGGAACAGCCAACTCTTTATGAGTTTTGGGCTGTTAAAACAAAGAAACTCTGGCAAGTTAATGGCCCTTAATTGCTGGACAGGAGGTTTAAGATTAAGGTTCGGGAGAAAAAGGTGCAGGGTGAGTAGCTTCACTGATGAAATCAGGGTGTGGGCATTTATAAGTTCTTTGTGAGACTGGTGCCGGGTGCATGATCTCAAGGTTGGGCTGTTATCTAGATTCAAGTGGCTGAGCCATTGTCTAATGCTATACATGCTTAATTCGGGAGGCGGAAAGACATGTCAGGCAAGCCCTCTTATCAAAGCCCTTGAATTAAGATTTGGTGTCCTTTTTACCCTTGCTCTGCTCCATGAGTCTGGGCTGTCTATGATATCAAGAAATAACTGGTAGGGCCTTCAGAAATGCCCCCACCCCAATCTGGCTGTAGGCTTGCCTGGCAACAGTCTCCTGCTGAGAGCCCAGCAGGAGGAGGATTTTCTGCTCCACATGTTGTTATCTGACAGAAGGGAGAGGGAGGAAGTGGGAGGTCTGAACTCTTTCCTGCTGAAAATCCTGTCCTCTCTAGTGCCTCATGAAATCTGATAGCTAGAAGCTTCTCCGCTACAAAATTATGTGTTTTTCTGTAATATATTCTTTGCATGGTACTCAGCTAAATAAAAGTTAGTGCTGCTTGAATAAAGCCTAAAGCAATCGTCATTTGCTGATCAATCTTTCGTTGAAATCTTTAGGTATGTGTGCAGCCTTGTATATTATGGCTTAACACTGAATGCCGGTGAATTAGGAGGGAATCTGTATCTTAATGTTGCTCTTTATGGCCTTGTCGAAGTTCCAGCATTTCCACTCTGTATGTTCTTCATTGAGAAACCTTGGTAAGCATCCAACTGCCGGGGGTATAATGGACTGTTACAACTAACATTGCATTGTGGAGTTTTGCATTGACTTGTTTTATTAAAGTACATAAGTGTGCGATTGCCGTGATGAATAAATCTTAGATGACCTTATCACTACAGCTGAGACCTGCTGGGCTTGGGCAGTACATGAACTGTGCTCTTTTGGCCTAAAATCATACCTACTTCATGCACTGATGGCCTCGTCAAAGATTAATATTCTATTTAGCACTGACCTACTCAGTTTTTAAGACTTGCCTGCCTGTTTCTTTGATTGATTTTTCTCTTGACAACCACAGGGATATTTCCAATAGTTTTTAAAAAATTTCAAATCCTTGTGGAGTTCCAGACTGAACTTGTGTTGTTTTTCTTCTGTAGGTCAGGAAGACGTAAAAGTACAACTGCTTTTTTGATATTTGCCGGTTTTGCTTGTATGTTTACCATGTTTGTACCAGAGAATACTGGTGGTGAGTATGTTCTCCCCCACCCCCCTTAAAGTAAATGTAACTTGTGCTGGTGTACACAGCTGGTCTTATCAGAACACAAAATGCCAAATGCCTGTTGTGTTTTAGAGGCCAACAAGAGCATCATTGTGAAATTTTCCTAAATAAACTTAAAAGCCTGCATTTTGAACTGTGCACATTGGCTCAGTTCAGACATCATGTGAAACAGATCTCAGAGAGACACCAAAGCAAATGCAGAGTTCAATGCCATTGTTACTTTGATTAAATTACAGGTTTGCACAATGACTGAAGTGAGCCAATGTGCATTTGCAAAGTATGTATTCACTGAGACTTCTATTTCCTTGATTTCTGTGGAACCTGCTTTGAGTATCAGCAAGCCAAATCAATACCATATCTTTATTCACAGCTTTTGTTTAGTGGGAAAAAAATTAGAGCTGCTATTAGTAATTTAGTAATTTCCCATAAATCATTCCTGGTAGCCTGGAGCATTATTCTGTAATTTTCATAAAAGTCTATGTCTTGTATTTGCTGGTTATTAACCCATTCTGTCGTGTGAGTTTCGCTGTTGGAGTTCTGGACCAATACAGTTCCTCCTATTTAGGCCTCTTGGCTGGCTTCAGAATGGGAGATGGTTCACTTTCACCTTTGCCCACGTCCTCCTCTCTACTATGACAGGAGAGTCTCATACCCTCCTCCCTGACCTGCAAAGGAGGTCTTTATGTGTGAGAGAGGATCCCAGATGTATACCTGCCTAGGAGGGCTCCTCAGCCCCTCCCAGTAAGAGCTTCCCTTGTGAGAGGCTTGAAGGGGCATGGGCACCTTTCACACCCATGCTGGGGGCAGAAAAGTCTGGATTTGTATCCCCCCTTTCTCTCCTGTAAGGAGATTCAAAGGGGCTTACAATCTCCTTTCCCTCCCCCCCCCCAACAAACACCCCATGAAGTGGGTGGGACTGAGAGAGCTCTGAAGAACTGTGACTAGCCCAAGGTCACCGAGCTGGCATGTGTTGGAGTGCATAAGCTAAAGTGGTTCACCACATAAGCCTCCACAGCTCAAGCGGCAGAGCAGAGAATCAAACCCGGTTCTCCACATTAGAGTGCACCTGCTCTTAACCACGCTGGCTCTCCCCTGGTCAGCTGATGGAAGTGCTGGATGCGGCAGTCTGGCAAGGTGTTCTGCTGCTCATGGCTCTGCTGAAGGTGTGACCAGTGGCCCACTCTATCAGTAACATGCACATGTACACCAAGACAGGGAGTGAGGGCAGGGAGTGGCATTGATAAATCAGCTAGATTCAGAGCCCATCTTCTGTGGGATTTCCAGTGAGTGCAGATGTGATGCTCGACGTTTAGTCATGTGCTCTATCTGCAAGTTACTTATCGCTGGAGTTTTTGGGAAAATGTTGCTACACAACTAAATGATTATCCATTTTATTTGAAGTTCCCTCTAGAGAGAGTTAAAAAGAGTTCCAGGGCTGGGAGAGGAAAGAATGTTACACTTTCCGTGGTCCTCCTTGTTTCATTTCTTGAAGAATCTTCTGAACAGTTTGTGTATGGAAACAACCAAAATGGTGATGTGGGTATATAGTTGAATGACCATCATATGGTGGCCACCATAAGTGTGTTTCATGGAGGCTGTTGTCTGCCCGGAGCTCTCTACCATGTGGAGAAGCTTACATTCACTGTACCACGGCAAGATAGTATTTTGTAGTGATATATTAATAATACTCCCTCACTTTGAGTCAGTTTCAAACAGAGAGCTGCACTGCATTGTGGATATTTGTAAATAGCCCTGTTTATGAAAAACAGATGTAAGGCAAATCCAGAGAAGTTCCAAACTGTTCTTTAGTGGAATATACTAGGCAAGAATAAATGTTAAAAGGAGCATTTAAGACTATTTTTTATTGAACATAGCTTGGTCAGATACAAATTCATACAACAGAACTCTTCCCCCTCCCCCCAATTCAACATCCATTTCTGCCTCCAATATAGTCACATTCATTAAGTGCTCTGTGGCCTTTTCAGCATTGACTACTGTGAGCTTTTGAAAATATTGCTGGATAGGGGGAAAATCACAAAACAAGTTTATCATTAGCTGAACAATCAATATTGTCATGATTCTTGTAATCTTTAAAAGAAATTTACTTCAGAAATGAATGGTCCTCAGACATCAGATGTAATTACTAAGTGCCGGTTAGCAGGACTTTGCTCACAGACGAAATGAGTCATGCTTATATTTTTGCAAGTGATTTTTTTTAACTGTTGTGTTGTCTTCTAGAATTTTTCATCAGTCCCAGTCTCTTAGCCTTATACGGAAAATTTACCGTGAGTGCTGCCTTCAACATCATATATATTTATACTTCAGAACTCTATCCAACAGTAGTAAGGTAAATGAAAACTGTAATTGTAGTTCAAACTCTTTATTTTCAAATTATATAAGATCCTCAAATAATGACAGCAACACAGCGCAGGTCAGTTTAAACAGCAGCAGCGTATATATTACACTTTCGTAGTTTTAACCTTTTGTGCTCCCAAATTGGCCATTTAGGGGTTCATTGTCTTTGCTGAGCATAAATAAAGTTAATGTCTGGTAGTAAAACAACTCTGTGGTTTACTTGTTGCCTAAGAGCCTATAAAGCTGTTCCTAACTAGTCTTGAGCAAGAGGTATCTGAAGGGTCACCTACTCCTGTGTAAAGCTGCCACATACATAGATTGACAACTAAGACCTTGTAACATGGCTCTCCCCACCCCCACCCCCCTGTAGATTACTTTGTCTGTTGTTGTACCCTGGCTTTAGAATTCCCTCTCCAGACAGGTTCACATTAGCCTACCCTGTTATTCTACTATGGGTAAAACATAATTGCATAGTTTTAATGTGTTTTACCTGTTAGTGCTGATGCTACTTTACTTGTTTTGTCTGGTTTGTATTTTAATCTTGTATTGATTTAATTTCATACATGAGCTTCCTTGCTCTTTGGGGGAATGATGGAATATAACTCTTCAAATTGACTATAAGAGATGAATGATACACAAGGAAATGTCTCTCTCACTTGAAGTATTGAAAGCCATTTTAGCTATTACAGTGCAAATTATGTTTGGGGTGGCTGCAGCCCCCTATTTGGAATGATGAATGTTTTTGTAGGAATTGTGATGTGTGCTTGCATACAGTTTTCCTCTCTTAATGGAAAAACAAACGTGGGACTAGAGATCCATGACACATTTTAAATCGATATATGAAACAAAACAAAATACTGCTTTTCAAGTAAAATGATTTTGATGGATTCCCCCCAATATGATGACTATTGCAGTCACATGAACAACTAAAATAATATTGCATGCCTGAATACTTTTTAGGAATATATCTGTACAAAGTTTTATTCATTGGAGGGTGAAGAAATCTTTGAAAACAATACTTTGCTACCACCTTGTGGTAATGCTTGAATTTACTTAGCTTTCTTCATCCACTTTACACTATATAATATGACTTAATTCAGACAATTCACTAGCCAAAGTTCAGAAAGCAAATGTGGCTCAGGTTCCAAATATACAGGCCATGGCTAATTTCTATCTGTCTGCTTTCTTTTGCCATCTAATCAGCATCATATTCTCTAAGTGGTGTAGCTCCTGGAGGCAGAGCAACACCCAGAGTTTGTCAGTTCAGATAACCATAGCATCATGTATGTTCTGCCTTAGGGCATTCAGTATTGATTTTATTGGTTGGCTACTTTATTGAATGGCTGTTTTTAAATGATTGGTTTGATTTTAAATTGTACTGCATTATTGTAGGAAACTTTTTTGAGCTATGGAAAAGATAGTCTGCAGATTCTTCAAATATATAATTAAAATCAAGTTATTTAGGAGCACAGATTTCTTGATGAGTTAACTGCTGATTGCTTAATAGCAGAGGTTTTTCATTAAACTAGAGGTGAATCGCCTGAAGTTATATGAATCAGGTTCGTCCTTGATTAGAACTCAGAGGCCCCAACCCATGACATACCAATGCTTCATTATGGGGCAAAACAACTGACCTACCTTAAAGGACTGCTTTAAGAATTGCAGAAATAGTATGGTTCAAAAAGCTTTGTACACTTGAACTGCACTATAGAAATCATTTCATCATGATGTCTGTTGTTATCAGGTCTGTCTGCCAACTGAAACCTTTTTACTAGGTATGTTAAGGTAGTAGAGCTATTGATAAGGGACTGGATCCTAGAGTAGATTTCTGCTATTGGAAAGGAAGGTGATTTTTATCAGTTCCCCACTTACAGTGCAAACTATCCAGTTTGCCACTTTGGCTGTTCTTTGAGGCCTCTGTCCCCAGGTAGCAATGTTTTGATAATGTTTTAGTACGCTGCTGGACTAGGGAGGAGAGATTAACAGTGCCATTTCGCTGACAAATATCTTCCATTAGTAGAACGCACTATTGGATTTAGCCCTGTATTTAAATAGAATGTTAATTGTTGTATCTTCTGCGCAGTCCTGCATGGGGGATTGTGCAGGCACAGGTTGGCCACAGAGAACTGACCAGAAGGCTTCTAGAAGCTTTTGAGCACTTGGAGTGCTGCCCACTTCCCTCCAGAGCTGAGAGTAGGCTGGGTTTCCTGCCCAAATGGTCATGCGAAAGGAAGTGTGGAGAGTGTCCTCCCTCAGTACTGTCTTTGCTGCCTTGGAGGGAGGACCTGTTTCACTGAGCTTTCAGTTTACTCAAGATTTTTTCTTTCTTCATAAGGGCATTATTCAAAAAGTGTTCCAAATGTTGCACTAAGATGGCTAAAAATGATGAGCATGAAGAATGCCTCTTCTATCTTTGTGAGACATATATTGGCTGTGTGTCCTTCTTGCTTCCTTTTCCCTTTGAAGATCAGGCATGAATGGGTTTTGAGGCCTAAAGTCTCTCACTTTGGTGGATACTCCCTCTAGCAAGTGTTTGAAGAGGACACATATGCCCTCAGCCTCTTCAGGCCCTATGATTCCGCCAGGGCAGTCTTTTAAACACAGTTTTACTCAGCACATGGGGCTGCTTTGGAGCCCCGTGTTAAAAAGGCCAAAAAGAAGGTGAAAAATATCCCTCAGGCAAAGTTGCTAATGTTCTAGCCCAGGGACTTGTCATCACATCCACAGTCAAGTTTCCCATTTTGCCCACATGAGGTCTTTTCTTGATACTGATCATTGTTCTCACCTCAGTGCCAGTGCACCAATCTGACTCCCCAGTTCGTCAGTCTAATGTCTCTTCTTGGCATTCACCTCTGTCTCCTCAATGCCGAGATCCGTTGGTTCCATGGTGTCCATCTTCTGAACATTTTCAGTTGCAATCTCCTCCTCCTTGAAGTGTGTGTCATGGTCAGAGTCCAGGCATCCCATGTCAGCGTTCCCATGTCATGCCCCCCACCATCTGTCGTATCTGTTACTGTTGTAGATTGTCCCTGCTGGTCTACACCTCCTCCATCATCTGAGGACACCTTTCCCTGTCTTTAGCAGGCATTTGTCTCCCTTGCTGGGCGACAATGTTTTTGAGGTCCCTCTGCCTCCTTTAGATGGAGGGGAAAGGTTGACATTGGTAACATATTTGTCTTGTCAACCACAAGTTCAAAATGCTTTCCCTTGCAGATACTCTCCTCTTATTGTCGGGGGACATTAAGTTTGTGGTCCTTGACTTTAAAGATGCCTATTTTCCCTCATTGATTTATGATGCTTTGGTTTCAATATGGCAGAAACTTCTATTAATACAGTATGTTACCAGATTTCCCCTGGTAGGAATCAGCACCAACAACCATAGCAGGTGGAATTCTAACAGGTACCTCCCCTGAGAGCCTTGTTCATTTCTTGCCTACCTGGCAAAGAATTACTTTGGAGACTTAGTATTCCATATTGTTCAATTTGGTTATAGACTTGAGTTTTTTGATCTTCCTCCTTGCGATCACTTTTCTATGGCCAGAGACAGTGCCTTGCTGCAGCTGATTTTACAGTTGCAGGACTTATTAATGAAGGGGGCTGTACAAGAGGTGGTAGTCATCAACTTAAAAGATGCCTGCTTCCATATTTCAATCCATCCAGACTGCAGAAAGTACTTGGGGTTTAGGTATGGGTCCCATGCTTTTCAGAATGTAGTGCTGCTTTTTGGTTTGGCAACAGCCACAAGGGTCTTTACCAATTGCATTGCAGTTGTTGTAGCATACTTGTATATTCTGCGATGCTCTGTTTACCCTTATCTAGATGACTCACTGATAATAGTTCAAACTAAGGATGCCCTCTTGTTATACATTGAGTGGAATTTGAGATTGGTTGTAAATTGGAAGAAATCCAGACTTCAACCTACCCAGAGAATTGACTTCATTGGCAATGTCTTTGACTCCAAGATGTTCAGGACAGTCCTTCCCCCAGACAGGGCTCATTCTCCAAGATCTACTACTCTATCCTTCCTGAGGTCCCACTGGCAGTCAGTCAGGTCCATTCACCACCTCTTGGGTTTGATGGCCTCCACCATGGCAGGAATGGGTAATGCCTACCGAAGGATGCATCCACTGCAGCTTTGGTTTGTGAAGCACTTGAATCCAGCCATTCACCCTCAACATATGCGTGTAGTTGCAAGGGCAGTCACAGCCCATCAGATGCAACTGAGATGCTGAGGCTATCAACAGAGTAGAGCAGAGCTACCCTTGAGTAGACAAGGAGGTCTAGTAGTCCAACTGCTTACACTGCAGCCTCCCACCTTCTTAGAATAAGAATTAGAATAAGAAACACATTGTTCTTTCCACAGGAAGGCTTTACTTGATAGTTGCAGCATAACAGAATACAATACACTATGCAGAGTTCTAAGCTACACAAGACTAAGATAAGCAGAGTAGGACTAAGCACGAAGTCTAAGATAAGTCAGATAACATACAAAGTTCTATACACAGCTTTATAATGTTCAAGCTAGGTATTTTGCCCAGCAATAGTCATCCCATAGGAATAGAGTCACAGTCTAAGGCTCCATTCACATTATAGGTCAACTGTCACAAGTTGCTCCAGACTCTGTCTCAGTCTGTTGCTGACTCAGCTATTTATTTATTTATTTATTTATACTTTCAGCTTTTATACCGCCCTGTCCCCGAGGTATTTGTCTTGTCAACCACAAGTTCAAAATGCTTTCCCTTGCAAAATGCTCCCTAGGCAGCTATCTGCTGCCTAGGAGATTAACTCTTTTTTCCTTTTACATACCATGACAGAGGCTCCTGCTCCTCATGGGTTACACAGTAGCCAAATTACTGACTATGTCTTAGTTGAGTCCAAGATGTTGCGCTCCAGTGAGACCAATTTCTCATAAGAAGGCTTCTCCCACAGCAGAACCTGCGCTCCCTTGAGAGCTGGCCAAGGTGCTGCAATTGTAAGGCTGATCACAGCACCTCAAACTCAGCTGAGAAATCGAGATTGTTCCTTTCCTTTGGGGGAAATCAACACTTCTCAGCTGGGTCCAAGTTGCTGCTGTGATGACTGCAATGTCTGGAGCCTGGCTGAAGCACCTCCTTCACCAGCCTTGCAGGAAGGGAAACATATAGCTGCTAGCAGAAGCTTTGGGTGGTCTGACTTGCTTCTGTGGACCTTGTGTTTTGTGAAAGAGTATCACTTGAGTCCATGTATATCTACAGCTCTGAACTAGAATTTTTTCTCTTAGATATAGGCACTTAATTAAAGAAAAAAGAAACAATTCTCTGTTACATCTGGTATCAGTCCATACGATACTATACCCTTTTCCACCAGAAGGTCTAAGTAGAATTGTAACTTCATCTGCCACCTTTGTTTTACAATGCTCTGCTTGGGTCCTAGTGCCTACCTAACAGATCTAAAGCATTCTGAAACAAAGAGGGCCAAACATGTGGCCGATGAAGTCATAGTTCTACTTAGATCTTTTGATGGGAAAGAGTATAGTGCTTGTTTCACATCAAGAACATTAAATGAACGGAAGAGGTCTTATTATCTTTTTGATATATTTGTTTCATCCCACATGATATAGTTGATAACAATGGTTTACAGATGATCTGGCAGCAAGTAATTGGTGGGAATTTCTTCTCTGTGGACTCTGAACAAAAATGAGTTTGTGTTGATAATCACTACAATCCCAGTTTTTTTAATGAAAACTGTTACCATGCTTAGTATAATCATAGTTAACATAAAATTAAGCTGTATCAATCTTGTTCTATTCCCCTTGATTCAAAAGTATTGTGCAGGTTGAACAATGAAGATAAGGCTTCTGGCTCTGGAGAAGGTCCTTGTTTTGCTTTAATAACTGTTTTTCATTGAAGTGAATTTTAAGTGTTTTAATTTTTCCTCACCATTATTTTAACAACAGTATTGGGTGATTTGTGGCCTGTCGATGAGATACGGCGGATTGGTTCAGATCAGTATGAGAAACTTGGAATCTCAGCTCTCCCGCCCACAGGAGTGTCTTCCAGTTTCTTCAGTTTCTTTTGTAGTCCTTTAGTCCTGATAACAGATAGCTTAATATTAGGATGTGTTTTTAATAGATCCATCATGCTGGTGCTGGTCAGCAAAAGGTTTGGGGGACCCAGATGCCATCCCATAACCCTTTCCTAGCTAATTCCCACACCAGCATATGCACATCTCCTTAACGTTCTTTTTATACTTGCCATAAAACCGCCCCAAGTCCTTTTTGGAGAGTCGGCGGGATATAAATGGAAACAAACAAACAAATAAATAGCAGTGTTTTTTGCTGCCAATACTAAACGCCATTCTAATCTGTGTAGGAGGAATTTTCCTAGAGGATCTTGCAACACTGCAAGAGCCTCTGGGACAGCAGAAGGTGTAATGAGTGAGCAGCTAGTGGTAGCAAAGAGCATCAGCAGTTCTTTCTGCTGCTTTGCGAGTTGCAGCTTGCTCAGCTTCCTGCGCGGGTTGGAAGATTTGTGTGGGACTTGGTATCTGCTTACTGATACCTGTCTCTGCCGCTGAGCTTGATACCATGTTTTCTTTTAAACAGAAATGCTGGCTTAGGAGTCTGTTCGATGACTTGCCGAATGGGTGGCATTTTGGCTCCATTTGTTCCCTCTATGGTAAGTGCATATTTTCTTTCTGTTGAGAAGCTGATGTCCCAACATTATTGTCCAAACATTGCAAACAGGAGAGTTGGCTTTGAGAGAGAATGGCTTGCTAATGGCCATATCACCATTTCAGGAGAGAGTCCAGAATTGAAGTGCAGATCTCCTGTGTTACTGACCAGAGTCTTCGCCATTGTTCAATACCAACTCTCAGTATATCTGTTCTTCCCCTCCCTTTCAGCTTTGAAACCCATTCACACCTTTATTTTGTACCATTATTTTTTTCATCCCTGTCCATGCAATCAAATCAGAGTATTGTGAGGGGCGGGGGGGGGGGGGATTGTGTAGGAGAGGAGGACTTGGATTTAAAGTAGTGGGTAATAGATGTTTCTGTGTTCATAGATTAGTTATATGCATTGTGTGCAACTGGGCATCAATTGGGCATCAATTGATGGAGGATTCCTTGTTGATTTGTTTTAGAAATCTCTTGGTCCATCGGTACCATTTATGATCTTTGGCATCAGTGGGTTGTCCGCCGGTTTCCTGACTCTTCTGCTTCCAGAAACTCTTAACAAACCCATTGCGGAGACTATGGAAGACTTGCAGACTCCTGTCTACCAAACGCTTAAAAACAAAAAGGCAGAGTAAAAATGATTTTTTGTTTCTAATTTTAAGATATAATTGATATACTGTCCAGAATGATGTCAGAGTTTTTCATTCTTTTGAAAACTCTTCTGTTCTTAGGTTTTTTCTCCTCAAAAGCAGGTTTTTTTCTCTCTGAACCCACGAACGATAGCTACTGTATGGTGATAAAACAGATGGCATTCAACATTTTGAGCAGTGACATGCCTGACAAGAGTCCTTGTGTCATCTACTTTCTAGCATGCTTGCCTTTGCTTAGTTATAATACTGACAAGTAACTTAATATTTGATATAAGGAAGAATTCTTGGTTTCAAATTTCTTTGTTAGAAAAGCCATCTGGAAGGTTTTGTAATAGCAGATGAATGGCAGATAAAACTTATGAAATTCTAAAGTAGCTTAGTTTTGTATATTTACTGTCATTGATAGATTCACTGTGGTTAGTTTAAAAAGATGAATTTCAAGTTTGGTGACTATGTTGTTATGTTGGCATTTGAGAATTACAGATGTTTAATAGCATCTTTTAAAGTTTTTCCCAGAAAAACCCAATGTAAAATGAAATTATCTCAATAAGACCTTTTTTTGTTTTGCTTGGTGTACCGCCAGTAAACTTTTATTGACCCTCTTCTCTGGTTGTGTGTGTTTGTGTGTCTTTATGTGATTATTGTTTTATTAAATATATGTATTTTAAGAGTGTTTTAATATCTTGATCACTTCTTTTGGGACCCAGTTTGGGTGGAAAGACAGCATATAAATGTTTTAAATAAAATAAATCTTTTCTCACAAAAGAATGGAATGGGGTGGACATTTTATGAAAATAATAATTTGTCATAAGATATGCAGATTACTGATTTTTCAGTTACATTCAGTTGAGAAAGTGAGGACACGGTAATGTTGTTGCATATACACAGCTGATGGCGTGGCAAAAACTGACATGCTTTTACAGATTCTGAAATGTAGTAAAGCACTTGAAATAGTTGGGCTCAATTGAAATGAGCAGTTGGAGCTTTTAACATAGCTCTTGTTTGTAAAATCAGCTTCTCTTTTTTCTTTTAAATTTATTTAATTTTTATTTAATTTTAAGCTGTATTATGTATTTAATTTATTTTAAACTGTATTATTTATTTTAATTGATTTCATATTTCTATATAGCTTGCTGCTCTGAGCCTGTCTTCAGTTGGGAAAAGGCAGGAAATAAATCTAATCAAATAAAAATGAATTTTTACATAAGCCTGAGGAAACTGGTCATCGAAAAATTTTGTTCAGCATTCTAACTATTCACATTTTCATCTGTTTTAACAGGTAAATCTGTTAGAAGAAAAGAGTTAACATTTCAAAAAACGTTGTGAAGCGCCTTCTGGTGTGATGTTTTCTGTGCTGAGGTGTGGCACCATCAAGATAATCACACTGCAATGCTCAAAGTTTTGTATGATTTATAATATGTTCAGTTATTTATTTTTATCCAGACATTAGTGGTGAATACGGAAATAAGGAAACTTCTAAGGAAAAATTAAGTGGTCAAATTGTTAACTTGAAATACTGGACTGTTGTTAAGAATGCAGTAGCTGCATAAAATTCAAAGGAAAGAATCCCAGATTGATTGGATGTCAGCATTTTGGTTTAGCTTTTTAAATTGTAATCTTAAACACACTGTTATGCATAAAATATCAATGTTTCTGCATCTGTGTTTAGGCTTATTTATATGGATTTAGGATTCTGCTTTGTCACATACCTTCCGATTGGAAGACTGCACAACAACCTGGAATATCTAGACATGTTTTGGTTCTGACATTTTACATATGCTGTGCAATTCCAGTTCATGCTTTGTAATGAACGTTCCACTATTTATAAAGACCAAAGATGCCTTTTGCTACTATTTCTATTACCTTGCAGCAATTTGATTTATCTGAAGTATGGAAACAGTGTCATTTGTTTGCATATGTAGCAGTGCACATGTGCTGCAGAAAACAGGTAAATGCTGAAGAAGCTATTGTGGGTTTCATTTGAAACAGGTACTGATTTGAGTTATATTTGAATCCAGTATTGCTGCAAATCACTGCACAAACTAGCTTTATAAGCTAATGAGAGGAGTGTTTTGTACAGCATGCCGTCCCCATGCTAATGGATTCTTTTCCTCACCGGACCCTTTATTTATATGGAGAATCCTGAAAGTTAAAAATAATATTTTGACAAGCTGGTATTATATAGGCCAGCATCCTGCAATGTGTGATAGCTAAGCAGACTTCTGTCAGCCTGTTCAATCATGTTGATGTCTGGCAAAGTTTCAACTGACTCAGCTCTACATTTATAGTTTGTGGTTTTAAGGTCAGCTTTTGAAAGTTATATACAGCTAAAAAGCCAAAATCTTTAAGTGATTGCCACTTGTTATTAATTGATTATCCCAGTTCTCCCATCAGTAATAAACTGGGCAGAGACCAGTTTTTTTTTCTTTTATGCATTCCATTTTAGCTTTAGATCACAGTCAGCTGTTCTGAAGCGTCTTCTGGCACTCCCTCGCTTTCCTTTATTGGTCATGTCAAAGTAGTTGAAAAAGATGAAGACCAATTTTATGTGGAGTTTTACATCCTTGTACTATAATAAAAATTATTATGGAAAGCTTTATAAGTCTATATTTTTATAATAAAAATGCAACATAAAGTTCTGGTTGTGGAAGAGTGAGATGCAAAGGTAATTCTCTCAGGACACGCTGCCATATCATGAAATGATTCGTACCTTAGATATGTAATGTATCTTTATAGAGGCTGTTTTGTCTGCCTTTTGTTCCCCGTGGTGTAAAAGATGGATAATAAACAACAATTTCCATTTAAATGGGTAGGTGTTCTGTAGTTTGTCTTATTAACTTTGAAATGATCCTCCTAAGATTATACTAAAATGTAGGTGATTTGTCAAGGTAGCTTCCTGTGTGTGGTTGTCTCAGAATGGGACAAATATGACCCTTAAAAATTAGAATGAAAGGGCATGCGTGTCTTCACATACCCACAGGAACTGGACAACAGAGGTGAATTAAGGAGCTGCCTTGCCTTGTGTTGTATTGCAAATTGAACTGTAGTAAATTGAACCATCTGTGAGTTTGACCAGAAGAATCTTGTTGCATTCTTCAGCTTTTCTGAAGAATAAGAATTTTGTATTTTTCCTGTTTATTTACCTAATGTAGTTTCTCGGGATTACTAAGGTCAAAGAAGATGGCTGAGTATTTCTATACCCTGGAGTCTGTTTTGCACTCTCAAACCATAACGGTACTCTGAGGACATCTCAGTAGAACACCGAGGAAGAGAATCATTAACAATAGTCTAGATGGGGTGAATAGCCAAGGTGCTTAAGACACAATCTGGCTGGCTTCTTAATTAGCTAATTATAGACCTTTTGGGTTCCCCTGGAGACGACCTGTTTCAAATGCTAGATAGTTGCAAGACAAAGTGTTGCTGCTGTTCATGGGAATGGTGTTTATCACTGCACAGTCCTTTATGACAAAGGATTTATGGGAAATGCCTTTAGCAGTTTCCTCTTTTTGTTGTATTCAGCCTACCTCTAATTCTCTCACTGTATGGGATTCCAGCTACTCCCATTCAAGGGTTGCTGTTAATATTTTACCAGGCACTGTTCTCAGTATTGCAGCCCAGTGACTGATTCCCAGAGGCTCTCAGATACTTCCTGTACCTTTCTAAGACTTGAAGAACGTTGCTCACAGCCAGCCCTTTTACTTTTGATAGGAAAACAATGTAAAATTCCCTCAATTTCTGTGACAAGCTATAAGAACAGCATTGCTGGATCAGGCCAATTTACCAGCATCCTATTTCACACAGTGACCCACCACTTATTCTGAATAGCTGACAATAAAGCATGGAGGCCAAGGCCTTCCCCTGAGGTTGCCTCCTGGAACTGATATTCAGTGGTTTACTGCCTCTGAACATTGAGCTTCCCTAAGTTACCATGGCTGGTTGCCACCAGTGGTGGGCCTATTCTCCATGGATTTATCTAATCCCCCCCACCCCCTTAAAGCCATCTATGCTTGCGGCCATCACTAAAACCTCTTGCCAAATTCCAGAGGCAATACTTGTCAGGAAATTTCAAGGGTATATTGTTAATACACAAATCTTATGTTAACTTTTACAAAAATAGCCTTCTTCAGTTTATGAAGTATTCAGACAGAAAGTTCACTGTTTCAGATTTATTCTGAACCTCAAGGGCGCTCTAAATCTGGAATATGAGGTAAAATGCCTTTAGATTTATTTGATGTTTTCTGTGCATCAACAGGTAATTTTTGGCTGATCATCAAATATGATAACATTGCGTACGAGTTACACAATTCCGGAGTGATTGACATCCAATACCGTAGAAACCCCTGGAACAGTCTCCCTGCTCTAGAGAATGAGGAAAGCCTAGGTGAGGCTGTAAGGTTGAACTATATAAGCAAGTGTTTGCTAGTTTAAGTATTTTTGATTTTTTAGGATAATTTTTTTTGCAGATGCTTCTACTCTGAGGATCCCCTGTGCCCCAGGAGCAACATTCTGGGGGTGTCAGACTGCAACTGGAGGGGGGAAATTGGCAATAATTTCACTCTTCTACTGGCCAAAGTGGCTTGTTCTGGTGAAAAAGGGCCTTGGTTCTGTCTACTGGATTGGATGCAGACTGATGATTCTGTTCACGGAACTTGATTTTCTCCCCTGAAATGTCCCCTGAAATCTTGTTTCTAGGATATTCCCTCTCTGCCAAGAGTAGGATTGGGGTGGCATCCAAGCCATTGTGTTCTTCAGCCTCCAAGCATTGTGAAGGGGTGTGCTGTTCTTGTGGCAGGCTACCTATGCATGGTTCTGAGGAGACAACATGCTTTCATTTCCATGCGTTCAGTTGTCTAAAGAACTTATAAAGTGTATCTCCCAAGGTAGCAATATCAACTCCATGGTGCATGGAATGCTTACCTCTGGGCTGTTCACTGCACAGTGGGGTTGTAGTGAGGTCTCCTCATGCTTCTCTGTTAACATGATGAGGCACTCACTGCACAGCTTGTCTCCTGAACTCTCCCAGGTCTGCTTTTCCTAGTTCTCTTAACTCTGTCCACTCTTAAAGGCACAGATCTCATCACATCTGGTAGGCTGAAGATTGCTGGCTTTGTAAAAGCATTTAAATTATATCAATATTGCTGCTATAGCAGTTATATCAATATTGTAGCCCTCACCAAAAAAATAATCCCTCCCCAAATGAAAGAGGCAAAGCAGTTCTCTGGATCATAGACTGCTGATATTTTCTCCCCCTTTCTTCCACATATATACACTCTTCCTGCCGCTGCTGCTTCAGGAAGAGAGAGGCTTGTTATTTTGATGTTCCTGTATTAGATCATTATTTTGATAGATTTAATATGGTACAAATGCTTGAAGTTGAATTAAAGTTTTAAAAAGCTGTACAACCTCCATATCTGCTCCTTGCCATCCTTATAGTGTATGTGTGAGAGGGGGGGGGTTCACACCATTCCTGAAAAAGGGGGGAGGTGAGTGCGCAGAAACATTGGGTATATGGCGGGACCAAGCATTGTCTGTTGTTATTATATCAAAACATCAATATGAGAATTTAGAAGTTGGTGTGTTTGGCTAAGTTCATGTGGTTGAGCTTCTTTTCTTTGACTCCCACTTGCTGGCTACTGAAACGTACTTGTCACTGCATGACAAGTAGGAAGCAGGAAGGAGTTGGCAACATGGAAGTGGGGGGAAGGCATGGACTGCAGTGTGAGGGAGTGGGAAGGGTGAAGCTAGGTAGCCTGGCTGTGGGCAGAGGGAAGATGTCTTTGGCAAAGCTGTGCTCACTGGCAAATCAACCCTGAAGCAAATTAAAGTCATACTAGAAGTAGTGTCATGGAGAGAATGGAAAGTGAAAGTGGGGCTAGAGGAAATACATCCATAAAAGGAATCTTGCCATGACAGACATTTGGCCCTGCAGCACAGCAGGCACCTTGAGCATTATCAGCCTCAGTCTGCAATGTTACATAGCTGGAAACCATTCCTTCTACTTTGGCCCTCTATGCACTTCGCACAGTGGGATTGTGCCTACACAGGCCTGCAATGGAAAAGTCTCGAGTTTCCAATCTAGGAAGTGCTCCTACTGTTAGCATTGCCTCTAGCGCTAGGCTATTCCTCCAATGGCCACATGCCTAATGGCAGGGTGCCTCTCCCCAGTTCCTTCATCATGATGGAAATTGATCATGTAGAGCTTCAAGGTGAGTTTTTGGAGAGTTGTGGACTTTTTTGACTAACCCAGTCTCCTTTTTTGGTGATAGTAGGAGGCAGTGTTGTTTTGGGTGGTGCAGAAGGCATTGTATTAAAAATTCATGAATTGTGCAGCCAGAATTACCTACATGGTCAAACATATGTTGTGTGTGCTGTGTTTAGGGGAGGATGACAAGGTTTTCTTCTCCATGTCAGTATGTCCAGTAGCAAAGCAGCTACAAGAGAACTCTCATGTTTGTTATTGCTTCTTTCCTTGATGGGTTGGTCTTTGCCTCTCTGCTTTCTGAAATGAAGCTCATACACTTTCCTTAGATTATAACCAGTATTAGTAATCAGCCAGGAAAAGAAGACTATAATTGGCAGGTTTGTAGTTAAAACCATGTTGGAAGAACTAATTGCGTATTGCAGGTGTTCTTAATCAGTTTAATAGGACAACATTCAACTATCAAATGTTTCAATTACAAAGAATCTAATTAACTGTAATTAAATAATGTTGAGTTTACAAACACACCTGACTGTAAGCAATTATCTTCAAGCAGTTTATAGAATATACATCATCAACTCTTTCTCATTTTAAAATTGCTTCCCAAATGATGGAACTACTTTTTATTTACAATAAAGTGTCAGTATCAAGCCAAGTATTTTTGTAGTTAATCAAGTTTGCCGAACTTGCAAATTGGAATATTGAAATAGATGAATCCAGAAAGCATGAAAATTAATGTATGCTAGTGTCGAAAATGCAATGAAGCTAATTACTTTTGTAATTGATTAAGCTGTTCTGTTCTGAAGCACTAAATTGTTTTCTGGTTACTTAAAGGTTATTTAAGGTAATTTAATTCCATTCTCAATTTCACAGTGGCTTTACAGCCATGATCAACAGTTTGCAATGGCTTTACAGCTTTAATCATAGGCTATTTTATGTTTGCATTATGAAACATGAAATACTTGACATGGTGGAGCCTTTGCCTCCTTTCCGAGTTTGTACACTGTCAGTCATTCAGCTTTGGTGAATGACTGGTGAATGCATGGTGATCTTTTATTTCCTTCCTTGCTTTTCTTCTGAGCAGCTGAAGGAGGCATGCATGCTGCAGCAATCCTGAGAAACAATGACAGGCTAACAGTCCGGTCCTAAGCACAGTTGCATCCTTTTACATCTATTGGAGTCAATGCAGAGGTGGGATGCAGCCTATTTGCACCTATTTGGTAGAACCGGTTAAAATTTTCTCAGTTTGGACAACCGGTTGTTAATGATTAACTCCACTAGGGACAAGGGGGTAATCTCTGTCCCTGGGTACAATAAATCTCATCAAGTGAGAACTGCAAAATCGCCCCCCAGTGCCCCCTGCGACTCCCTTCCCCCATGGCACCCCACCCCTACCCCCCACCTCACAGCGCCCACCCCAACCCCCACCCCCACACACTTACCTTCATTTCAGAGCAAGATGGGAATTGGCAGACAATCCCTAACTTGTCTCTTTTCTGCAGCCAATAGCTTTTGCCCTTAACAAAAATGGCTGCAGTAATAGCCAAGTAAAAGGGAACGGCACCAGGGCGCACGTGCCCTGCGTCCTTGCCACAGCCCCGCCCAGGAATGCCCCGCCCCCGTAATGCCCGGCCACGCCCCTGTCGTGTCCCGCCCAGCCCCATTGGCGGTACGCCACTGTTGAATCCCACCACCATCGGAACCTGTTATTAAAATTTTTGGATCCCACCACTGAGTCAATGGGCTTAGAAGGGTGTAACTACTGACAAATGCGTAAGTCCCCTAGTTAGTCCAGCCGTCCATCCATGGGTGACATAGTGGCTGCCAAGTGTTTTACAAAGTGGGCGGGGCTTTTGCACAGCGGGGCTTCTGACTTGCCATTGGAGATTTGATTGGCTTTGACATTTTCTTGATTAAATGCCTATTAAAGGGACTGGAGTGGACTGGATTTGATTGGCTATGCAGATTCTTAAAAATGTTGCTTTGGCAGCAACTGCCACCACAGGGCAAAGATCTTCACTGTGTGACGGAAGGACAGCTATGCTGATGCAAGAAGGTATTTTAAAACAATATGTTAGTTTAAAAAGGCATCCTGTTGAGTAGAATTTTTTTCTTGAAATGTTGAAAGAATTATTTTAGAGATATGCGTAACCTCACTCCCTGACTTTTTTGTGATTGGTACCATCTCCTGCAGCAGACATTTTGTGGCTGCGCCCACCATTCTGTGCCAGCATTCTAAAGGTGCCTTTGGGCTCAAAAAGGTCTGGGGCCCCTGACTTGATATGTCCTTTCTCAAAGTGGGCTTTACACTTTGAGCTTTGACTCTTCCAGTTTCACCATGGGAAAAAACGCTCACGAATCTACTGCTTTTTATTTTACAGTTTTGTAAGCCACTTGGGGCGCTTGAGAAAGGGTGCAGAGGCCAGGATTCAAAGGCCCTGGAGCGAGTGCAGAGCATCGCATGCACGTCTGGTGCTGTTGCCAAATGTTCTCGATGCATCGTGCTCCAAAAGGAGCTGCACTAGAAATGGGGATCTAGAAATGTGCTGTTGCCCATGAGCAATTCTGAGCATTGTTCTTTGGATCCTGAACATAAGTTAAAGTCACTGGCCTTTTTGTTAAACTGCCAGGACAAGCAAAAGGATACTGGTAACAAAGAGGATATTTTTAAAAAAATGGACTGTGAATAATTGTGGATTATTCTTTTATCAGTAATGAATTTACTAATAATAAATCTTTCTGATAACTGGATGTGGACTGTATCTGATAATATATGGCCATTGGGGAAAAGACCAGTCAACTGATGCTCTGGGAGGGCACTTATTTTAACGCCCCCCCCCCCCGCCTGGGGAGTGAAGGGTGCCTGGCTTTTATTGATTTTATTTATATTTATTTATATATCAAATTGATAAACCGCCCACCCCCGAAGGGCTCTGGGCGGTGTGCACTAGGCCAAACACAGTATTACATACAATGGCCAAAACAACAATACACAGCAGTATCAATCCCCCAACCTCAGCCCAGCAGCAGTGTCCTCACAGGGATGCTCAGCTCTGGCTGGCCCAGCAGCATCCTCACACTTGGCAAGGGGAGCCATACAGGCTGGCAAGAACACCTGTGCTGGCAGGCAGAGGCAGGTGGCACAGTGCCCATCCTCACTGTGATTGAATACTGTCCCACCCACCTGTGCCTAGTAGCAGCATCTTCACCAACCTGCTTGACTCCTGCCAAAGTGCTTCTGTCTTCCTCCTCCTAGTCTGCCAATGCAGGATGCAAGCCTGCTTACTTCAGAGTAAGCCACATTGAAAACATTGGCATTCCAAGTCCACGTGCATATGGTCAGGCCTTCACTGAAATCTGTAGAGCGGACTGCCTTCCTGTGCTTTTTGTAGTCCACTCTGGTGGAGGTAGTCAGTTATCCATTTTTTCCACCTATTCCCTGCTTGGTCATGGGGTGTAGTGGTTAAGAGCGGTAGACTCTCATCTGGAGGACTGGATTTGATTCCACCCTCCTCCCACATGAAATCTGCTAGGTGACCTTGGGCCAGTTACAGCACCTTCAAAACTCTCTCAGCCCATGCAGAGGCGGGCAATGGCAAACTGCCTCTGAACGTCTCTTGCCTTAACACTCTACAGCAGGGGTAGGGAACCTGCGGCTCTCCAGATGTTCAGGAACTACAATTCCCATCAGCCTCTGTCAGCATGGCCAATTGGCCATGGGAATTGTAGTTCCTGAACATCTGGAGAGCCGCAGGTTCCCTAGCCCTGCTCTACAGGATTGCCATGAGTCAGCTGTGACTTGAAAGCGTGCGTGCGCGCGCACACACACACACACACACACACAAAGTGGAAGAAATACAATTGTTTTCTTCTGCTAGATTTCTTTCCCTCTAGTCTTTGCCTTCTTTCCCTCCGTCCTCTTTCTCCCAGCTGTCACTTCTTAAAATGTCTCCTCAGAATTCTCAGCTGCGTTTCTCAGGCTGCTTTGTTTAACAGTTGATGTTAGCATAGACTGAGCAGATCTACCCATAAGTGCTGGTTTCACTAATATTACACTCTTTTCCAGCATGTGCCGTTTTAGATTTCAAACATTCGACTAACCTACCAAAACCATTTGCTCCAGAATCTGTAAATTGCATATATTCTGGGGGCTCATTCTAGTATTATGAGTGCCTCAGTAAATTGAATGTGTGCCCCAGAGAACATCCACTGTAGTTTGCTGCCTGCATAATGAAAAGCAGATCAGTAGTGGAGGGGCAACTGTGTTTCAGGGGAGTCTGCTGTTCCTGACACCACCATTGGCTTGCTGTTTGGGACGAGGGAAGGTGGCCAAGGGACTGGGAGGGTATGGGGCGGGGAGAAGGAGTGTGGGGGTGGGGAGACATGTGCTGGGTCCAGCAGGGAGGATGGCTTGGCACCCATGCCCTGCTAGGCCCAACTTGGTCTCTGGGGGGCAAAATAAGTCTTGCAGGGGAATGGGGAGGCTTGGGCCGGGGTGGTGGGGCAGCGGGTGGCAAACAGTCACTGCTCAACTGGACCCATCTTCCTGCTGGGGGGTGTGGAATGGGGAGGCTTGGGGCAGGGAAAGATGGAATGGAAAGGTTTGGGGCAGGGGGAGGAATGGGGCAGGGGGAGGAATGGGGAGGCTTGGGGCAGGGGGAGGAATGGGGAGGCTTGGGGCAGGCCAATGGGGACTCGGCGCTGCCCCACCAGCCTGGGTTGCTGTTTGGGGACTGGGAGGAGGTGAGTGAGGTAGTGGAGAGACTTGGGCTGGCCCAGCAATGCAGTGGACAAGAACCTGGTGCTGCCCTGCCAGCCTGGGTTGCTATTGGGGAACTGGAAGAGGGGGATCGGCGAAGGAGTGGGGAGGCGTGGAGTGGCCAAGCCTCTCTACTCCTTCACCCACACTCTCCCAGGCCTCAAACAGGAACCTAGGCTGGCAGGGTAGTGGACAACAACCCAATGCTTCTCCAGCATTGGAATATGAGGGACTCACTTCCAACCAATTGGTGTACGGCACACTCCTTGTGAGTCCTGCCCACCCATTGATTGGAAGAGAGTTGTTGACTCATTCCAACCCTTAGGCAATTATGTATTAGACTGCAGAGGAACTTCAGAGGAACTCCAGGGTCTCCTGGCATACAGTTTGAATAACTGTACTTTGAGTATTAAATACTGTACGGGATATAACTTTGTGAATAAAAAGACTTGCAGATTTCATGAGTTCCCTGGGGAGAAAATTAGAATAAGAAAAAGAGGTCACTTACCCTAGGAAAAAATGCATCTTCAGCATTTTTAGATCTCTCTGATATTCCACTGCAGGCGTAGACAGGACAAAGGATAATTACCGTTTAATTTATCATTTAAAGTAGAACTTAAAAATAGATGTGAATTCATTTTACAATTGTGATAAGGCTGTAGTAGCACTCTACTGACCAGATATAATTTGCATGAGAAGGAGTAATCATATGTATGACATAATTTACCTAATTAAAGGGCAAGAGAAGCAGATTGCCAAAGAATAGTTTTTTTGTTCTCCCAGAAATCACATTTGCTTATAGTGAAATCTGTGGTGTATGTACTGAGGAAGATAAGGTTTTCCATTTAGATTAAACCATTAGGTTTTCAAAAGTTAAAGGACTTGGGGATTTTCATTTTTAAGTAACAAGATGACTAACGGAGGGCATGATTTGTCAAATTGCGTGCTGTGTTGAAAATGGGGAGAACTATTTCTTTCAAAACTTTTCTATTGGAGATGATGGACAACAAATTCCAGATGCACATAGGAATACACTTCTTCACACGATGCAAAATCAGGGTGGACTAAGTGGTTAAAATGGTCTAGGCACAAGTTAGGCTGAGTGGCCCATCTGGTGCAGAAGATACTCAGCTCAGACCTGTCCAACAGGACTACTAGACTGGTCTGAGCCAATTGGTGCCTCTGGAACTATGAGGGTTTGGCTCAACCTGTGGCAGTCGCCCACCAGGAATGTTTGTGTCAGTTAAATGCTCCGTCCACCCCTTGAGGATCTTGCTGCCTCTGGATATAGGAGTTGCACTAGCTGATGCAGCATTAAAAGGCAGCTGGGGGATTAATGAGAGATGGGCCCACCATCAATACCACTCCCAATGTCAAAGGCAGTGTGCTAAATTCCAGCTTTTGGGAGGCAGCTGCACTCTTCTGCTGTGGGTGTTCCAGAGCATCTGTCAAGGCACTGAGAAACAGGTTGCTGGGCTAGATGGAACATTGATCTGATCGAGCAGGCTCTTAAGTCCTCTTGGATCATAACAAGGATGGCCAATTCAGAGGGTTTTTTGGTGGCTGCACAGGGGCCAATACTGTGCAAGTCTATTCTCTCCTGTGTCTGAACTGGTCTCTGAGACCCAACTGGTCACAGATCCAGGTAATTCTCTAGTCCAGTGGTTCCCAGCCTTTTTTTCACTTGTGTACCACTTGGCAATCCATTTCCCTAAATCTGTACCCCCATATTAGCAAACCCATTTTGTAATTTTTTTCCGCATACCCCCAAACGCTCTGGCGTGTACTCCTGGTGGTAAATGTACCCCAGGTTGGGAACCACTACTCTAGGCAAATTCCAAGTTACCGTCTGAAGTTGGACAGTGCAGCAAAGCTTTCTTCGTGATGTGTTCAGAGGTCACTGTGGAGTTGGAGTGTTCCTTTCCTGTTTCCCTGCACAGGAAATGTAATTGAAGGGTCCCTGGTTTTGGAAGTCCTGAATCAAACTCCAGTTTGCCCTATATGAACTGCAGGGAGCCCGACTCTCTGAATCCAGGCTCCCGGTTTGTGGAGAAGAAAGCAGATCCCATTTGTACCTGAATGTTGTAAAGGATTGGAGTTCAATTATAGGCTTCCAAACTGGAAACTTTTTGGTAATGTTCTGCCTATGAAGGGAGGAAAAAGCTATTGTGTGTGCATAGCAGCTAGTTCATCCTAAAGAGGTTTGTTTGCCGCATATGAATGCAGACTGTGAGAAACCCTATTCAAGGGGAGTCCCTGACAAAGGCTGCTACCACAGAATGTGAAATCTAACAAATAAAGTCTGTTTGCTTTTCATTGTTTGGGTGAGGCTGTATGTTAATTTAAGAACACAAAACGAAATGCCATTTTATACAGGCACAAGGCCTGGGTATAAATAAGAGAATGTATCCCAGTAAAGTGTCTATTATATTGCCATTTCCCCTGATTTTGGTGAGTGCTGATTGTTCCAAATAACCTCCCTTTTTTTCTAATGGCAGAAAGGCAAGGTGTAGTTGTTTGTATTCATTTATTTAAAGAAGTAGTGTACATTTCCTAAAACTGAAAAGTGACCCCTGAAACTTGTTCAGAGTCAACCTTGGAAAATGAACCACTCTTCACCTTTTGGTGTGTTTTCATTCTATTAAATAATGGGGGGGAGAGATGGATCACCTTTTAATTCACATGTTTCCAAAAATAGGCATAGTATTACGTGACACAAAATCTGGGCATCTTCTAACCCAGACTCTAATGACTTTTTCAGAATCTTGATTATCACCTTGGTTTTCATTATAATTCCAGAAGTGTATTAGCTATTCTGATGTGCCAAAACATCAATTAAAAATACTTAATAAACCAATAAAGACCAATTAGGGAGACGAGGGCAAGATGACATTTAAAAAATCTAGTAATAATCTAATGCAAACCACAGCATCGCATACTTATGACTGTTTGTAGGACTCAGCATGGATTCCCGGTAATCTTGTACCCAAAAAAAGTTTACAAAGAATTGTCATAGATGAGTTGGAACTGTAATCTAATACTTCCTCCATAAGTGATATACTTCCTCCATAAGTGATATACCATACAGCCACTTGGGAAGCAGTTTATACTTCATATTGAGAACATTTGGGGAAAATGCTACATAGGTCATAAGAGAGAGCCCGTGACTATAACCCAGAATTGGGATAACATCTTACATCTGGAGAAGGGATGACAACTGCACAAAATACTTGGAAGTGGGACTTCAAGAGAACTGGCCAAATAGAGAAGATAGTCATCAAATAAAAGGCTACTTGGGTGGTTCTGGTCACATAGTTCACAGAGATCAATGAGAACCAAGAGTTACAAAGAGGCTACTAAGGGACTTCATGACAAAGGTTTCTAAAATTGTGTGTGGTATGAAGCAAGCAGATAGAACAAGCTTTTTATCCTTCTTCCCAAATATTAGGACTCTATGAAATGGATGGGCAGTGGATTCCTGTGAGGCAAAACCAAGCATTTCATCGCACATTGCATAATTATCTTGTGGAAACTGCTGTCACAAGGGATGGTCTCTAGCTGAGATTGCTTCAAAAGGGAGCTGGACAAATTGATGGAAGACAGTCCCATTGAAGACATTCCTCCATGTTCAGAGGCAGTATACTAAATATCAGTTGCTGGTGGGAGACAACATAGGCCTCTGTATCCTTTCTTGTGAGTGTTTCTAATTTGCAAAAGTGGGAAACAGGATTTTGGATTAGGTGCAGTGTTTGTCTAATCCAGCAGGGCATTATTTATTTATTTATTTATTTATTTATTTATTTATTTATTTATTTATTTATTTATTTATTTATTTATTTATTTATTTATTTATTTATTTATTTATTTATTTATACCCCGCCCTTCCCAATAGGGCTCAGGGCGGTGAACATCATGAATTAGATAAAACAATACAAAATATTAACTACTGTGCATGCGCCTACTAAACAGGTTCAGTTAGAAAAATAAATCTGGATAAAATGGGACTCAGTTCATAATACCATTGAGCTTTTTGAGCTAGACCCATCAGATAATTGCAGGCTTTAGAAACCGATAAAACTCTCTGAAAATTAAACAAAGTATTAAATACTTTGGCTAACTCTTTTGTGATTCAGCAGCTACTGATTTAAATAGCATTTTGTCATTGTTGTTCAACAGAGAAAGACTAAATTCCCTTTCATATTTGCTACTGAATTCCCAGTGCAGTATTGATACAGTTCTTCATAATGGCTGTAAGATATCTTCCATTGGTTTGTTCTTTTTTTACACTGGCTAAAACATTCTACCATTTAAAAGTGTACATTTCTAGATAACATGATTCTGCCCAAACTAAGCTTTTTTATGGTCCTATGTGTATTCTCCCACAGAAATCAATGAGATTTGTGTTGGCTCTGCTTTTTATAAGTTTCCAGGATCATTATGTATTTTATTTATTTGGAAACGGCATATGCTGCCACTCTAGGGACCTCCTCAGGGCAGCTCATAAGTAAACCATTAAAATAAAAGCAAGAAGCCATTACAAAAAAACCCAGAGAATAGAAACAAGTAAGTAAAACAAACTGTAAAAACAGTCGTTAAGTGTTGAAAAGTCTAAAATGATACTCATAAAACAGTTCTCAGAGTTGCAGCAGGCCACAAAATTGCTGAAAAATATGAGACCCCTTAGTTTAAAATCCTTGAAACAAGCAAACAACCTTTGGGCCTGATGCCTAAAGAGAAAGTATGGTAGGCAGGCACCAGGTGAACCTCAAAGGGAAGGGCATTCCAGATGTGAGATGCCACCACTGAAAGAGCCCTGTCTCTGGTCTCCACCAGACTCACCTTTGCTGGAAGGGCACCTCTGACCACAGTGCAGGTCCCCTGCTCCTGATGTGCGGTTGCTGTTTCATGGTCCACAGAGGGAGGAGGCACTCTCTGTGTCGCACCCATTTGCCCACTCACCTGCCCACCCACCCACCCAGTCAGGCAGCTGACTGACTGGCAGACTAAGGGGTAGGTGAGCACTGTGCAGCACCCATTCTCCCAGTCCTGCTACAATGCCAGCAGAAAAGTACACCAGTGTAGCCAGCTGCCGTGGTCTAGCTGGCTGGCACATTTGGCTGCAGGTGGGCAGAAAGGCAGCATGGACACATGAATACTCTTGCTTCCACAGCAGCCTTCCTTACTGCCACCCCAGACAACTCACAGGATTTGAAAGCAGGAATAAAGTAGGGAGCATTCTTAATGTTTGTCCATTGACTTGAATCACTAACAGCCCAATCCGAGGTGGGGGCAAATCCCCCTCTGGACGCAACGCAGCCCTATGCTGGCAGAAACGCCCTCCCTGGGGCACTTATCCTGGCAAAGAGGCAAATCTGCTGGTGCCCAGTCACTGTGGCACCCTGTGACATATAGCAACAGTTTTGCATCGGCACTCGCACTCCCCAGCTAAGTCAGTGTGGTGGGGGCAGTGCCTGGGGTGGAGCTGATGTTGGTCGACTTGCACACTGGGTTTGGCGCCAGTTGCGCTGCAGCCTTGGCTCTGCATTTATGCCACCCTTGTTGAGTTTCTCCCCTCCACATGCTGCTGGGGAAGCTCACTGGAGGCAATGCAACACCATTCCTGGTACCAGTAGTCCGATTTGAGTTGTAAGAGTGCACTTGAGTCTGTGGCATTTCCTGTTAAAAGGAAGTTGTGTTTCAGGGGCTGAGAAATAACTTTACCAATCAAAGTAAACAGTTTTGAGCCAGATGGACCAACTATCAGGCCTCAAATAGGGCAGCTTCATAGGTGTAAAAAGGGCAAGGCAATATCATTTTACACTTTACATAACATTCGCTGTAAAGTCAAATCAGAAATTCTAGGAGAAAAAGGTAACCTGTCCAATATCCATTTTCCCTGTGAAGGTTAGAGCAGCAAGTACAGTTAGCATTGAGAGAGAATGCCTACCTAAATAGCATGTTTTAATGAATATGTTTCATGCAATGTCCCTTTGTATACTCTAGGTGGCAGGAAACCTCTAAAAATCCACCACTCAGTTTCAAGGGGCAGTATCAGTACAATATCAGTAGGCATGGTGTAGGCATTTTTTTCTGAGTAGGCCTCTGAATATTCTGCTGACCATATTTCACTCTCTCGCTGTGAGTGTTTTTCTGGGTTAAGCTCTAGCATCGTGTGTTCCTTCACTGTTAATCTTTATAAAGAAATGGATGCGAACGCTGACATAATATTTGCATTTCAGCTTTTGTAACACTATAGATTCTACACATCCAAAACAATGTGCGTAGCCATCTGAATATTTGCAACAGATGTGCTGAATAGTCAATTTGATCAAGAAAGGTGTCTAAATCAATTGGAGCTGGTTATCTTTTTTTCTGTTATCACTATTGGCTGCTTCTGCAAATGGCCTTCCTTCACTTGGTTCAGGAGAACTGTGAAGGCTTTGTTAGTTTAACTACTGTTAGCTGGTCATCTGACTATGGTTGGTTCGGCTTTATTAAACCAGTTCTGAAGGTGATTTATTAACTACATTTGTCATTAACTATAGTTTGTTTTGTTTATTTGTTTACTTCATTTACGTCCCACCTTTCTCCCCAATGAGGATTCAAAGTGCCTTACACTGTTCTCCTCTCCTCCTTTTTATCCCCACAACAACCCTGTGAGGTAGGTTAGGTTGAGAGACTATGACTGGCCCAAGTTCACCCAGCAAACTTCCATGGCAGACTGGGGTTTTAAACCTGTGCCTCCTTAGTCTCTTAGGGTGATTCCCCACAGCACATTTTGTTGAGCTCGACTTGCGTCTGCCTGAATTTTTCTTCATGTATTCGACTCGCTGTCTGTCCGCACAGCGGCCAAGCTCTGGCTGCCACAAAAAGTTGGTTAATCTGCACATTGCCGTGCTCGGCTCTCCTTACCTGAGCTCAGTGGGTGGGGTTGACTCTGTGTGTCATCCACCCCTCTGCTTCGATTGGTTCCCTTTCCCATGACGGGAAACATGAAAATCCTTTTGTTCCGTGCGTGTTGCAAGGTTGGAGGAACTTTACGATACCATCGCGAAGTTGCTACTTTACGTGCTTCCACACAAACAGGCTGGTGAACCATCGTGGATCCTGAATTGGAGGAGCTCTTTGCCGCCTTGTGATACCCTTTCATGCCCCTTCCTTCCTTCCTTCCTTCCTTCCTTCCTTCCTTCCTTCCTTCCTTCCTTCCTTCCTTCCTTCCTTCCTTCCTTCCTTCCTTCCTTCCTTCCTTCCTTCCTTCCTTCCTTCCTTCCTTCCTTCCTTCCTTCCTTCCTTCCTTCCTTCCTTCCTTCCTTCCTTCCTTCCTTCCTTCCTTCCTTCCTTCCTTCCTTGATCTCACATCTCATTTGATGCATCTCCCTCCTGTCATTTAATAGCTCTATCAAGGAAGTGTCTTCCTAATCTTCTGTGCATCATCCGCCCCTCTTCTCCGATTGGTTACCTTTCACCGACTCCCCCCCCCCCACCAAGCCTCCCTGCACATGGATCCTCTGCAAATAAAGGAGCTGTCACAATTCAGTATTTCTTATTACTTCCCAGAACTGCTGCCTATTCAAAGTCAACTATCCCTTCTGGAGTAATCATCCTCCAGCCATTCTGGGTGGTTCTGCAACCGCTTTCCTTGGTATCCTCTCCCCCCCTTTCAGAAAGGATGCTGTTGTCCGAATGGGAAACAACAGCCAAACAGCAGCTCTCCCCCCGCCCCCCAGTCTCTGTACCATGTGCACATACTTTACTCAATTCAGAATGGGAATTAATGTGACACAAAAGCATGTTTTGATTCGCTATCAACTCAAATTGTTCTAATCTGTACCTAGCATTCCAGCAAGAAACTAAAGTAAAGAGACAGGACTCATTTGCCGGTGAGAAAGTGCCAGTGAGAAAGTAAGTGTGGAAGACTGGCAGCGGTGCCTAATCTGGAATTAAAACACCAATTCATCATTTAATATAGGCATTCCTTCCTGCAGAGATTTCTGTTTGAGCCAACAAACCACAGAACAAGCTGTCACAAGTTACAGTCCCCTTCGTTTCAGTCCAGCAAATGCTTTTCAGGCGCCGCGAGTTTCCGGTTGTATGCCTGCTCTCAATGGTCAATTATGATTGGCTGGTCAAAAGCGCAACGTGATTGGTTAAAGGGAAACTAAGCCCTGATTGGACAGAGACAGGAATGACGTGATTGGCTGGAGGGGCGAGTTGAGCTCAGCAGGCAGTCCGCGCAAGTTGAGCTGGACAAGAGTTCACCCAAAAAGTACTAGGTCAGAGCAGGAATCAAGAAGACCTGGCTTAGCCGAGTCGAAGGTGAGTCGGACTTGCGTCGAGATCTTTGCAAGTGCGGACTACCTGAACTGGACACAAGTCGAGCTCTGCTCGTAATGTGCTGTGTGGAATCACCCTTAGTCTTTAACCACAACAACATGCTGGCATTGTGTACAATTTTGTACAACTGAGGAATCTTGGCTTAATCCTAGTTTGCTGCTTCTTCATGTTACAGAGGTGCCAGGCAAGACCTGTGAAAAATCGAAACCGCTCTGGAAGTACAGTGCGTCTGGAAGACCATGCATATCTCTGGATGTGTCTGGACGACCATTCATATCCCTGGAAGACCATGCATATCTCAACAGCGCTGGATGAAATGCTGGTTTCCTCCATGCCAGGGGAGTTGAAGGTCCATGGACTGCCCCCCCCCCGTGTTCCCCTTACCAGTGAGGCAGGCTCCAAAGGTGTAATCTCTGTAGCCGCCCAGGCCCCTCACCCCACTGTGATAGCAGCATGAGTGCAGGAGGCATGCATACACACTTTATCCTGTGCCACTTCCCTGACCGACTTTGCCATTGATACAGGAGAAGACCAGCTTGAATGTGGAATATGGATAGCAACTGTGGAATGAAGTGGGGGGGGGGGGAGGCTGAAGGAGTGCCTGTTGGACACAAGGAAGTATGGATGAGTACATGTTTTGTTTTGGTGCAAAGAAAGGGAGTGTGAAAAGCTCTTGAAAAGCTAGAGAGTGAAGTGATTGTGACAATGATAGTACTGGTTCACCTCACTTCACAGTGTCCCCAACCGACAATAAATGACCTGGGCTGAAATAATGTCTCCATTTCAGTCATGTGGGGTCCCCCCCCCGTCCATTTCCACATGATGTCATCCTGCATTCATGTTCATATTGTGAACAGTCTGTTCTTTCCACTTAAAAATCCACTTTGAAATCCTGTAAGAATATGGTGTTTTTCAGGCAGGGCATTTTTGGCATGTTTTCTTCGCCCTTGAGACTGACAGGGAAGGTACACCTTGCGCTTAGAAGAAAGAAAAATTCCCATTCACTCCTTTCATTCATCTCCATTTGTCTGTGAATTGCCTTTGGGGGATCAGGGCAATGCCATCACTACTTCCCATGTTGGAGCTCCATTTTGGTGGTGGAAAGATTCCCGCCTCACACTGCCTAGTTTCTGAAGGATGGGGCTAGACAGGCTCTTTAAGAAGGGCTCCTGCAAGAGGCCAAGGAGGAAGGGCAGGTACCGTTCCAGGCTGCCCAAGCTGTTGCTTGGGGAAGAGGAAGGAACCAGTTGATTCAACTCCCTTCCCTTCTTATTCTGGGGAAGCACAACAGTGCCAGTTAGCAAGATGCCCAAAGTAGTTGGGGTGTTGGAATCTTTTCCTGTTCCATGCATGGGGAGGTGAAAGGGGGGACAGAGATTTGGTGGCAAAGCAGTAAAAAGTAGTCTGGCAGGCAGAAGATGAAAAAGACAGTGGAATATACTCTACTGCAGGGGTCTTCAAACTACGGCCCTCCAGCATGGCCCAATGACAGGGCTGATGGGAATTGTAGTCCATGAACATCTGGAGGGCCGTAGTTTGAAGACCCCTGCTCTACTGTGTATGAGCCCCAAGACAAGAGCAGGTGGAGAATAATGATCATGTGGCAACGAAGAAGCAGAGGGGACTCCAGTGCATCCTCAGGTGTGGCAGGAAAAAAACATTGTCCTGAGCTGTGCTGCCATGGTGATTTCACCCACAGTAGCAACAGTGACATGACATTGACCATCATGAAAAGAGACGCACACCCCCTGGTGTGGAAGCAGCACAACCTTTCGACTGGTGCTGCAGTGAAGATCAAGACAGTATCTGGGAGTTTGATTGGAACGGCAGAGAAGCTGAGACTGGGAACTGTCAAACAAGCCACAACTGGATAATCATTGGTGAGAGAAACCCTGATTTTACAAACTCACTCCAGTTTAAACATATAAAATTGTTTTTCATCTTGTGTTAGATCTGAACTGAACTCCTGTCTCCCCTGTCTCCCTTGCTGCTCATAGAATCTCAGGGCCAATCTTCATATAACAAAGTCCTCGTATTTGTTATGGGACAATGCGAGGACCCTGAATCAAACAAAGGAGAGGTGTGACTCAGTGGTAGAGCACCTTGTAGCCTTCAGAAAGTCCCAGGTCCAGTCCTTGTTGGCCCCTTCTGCACATGCAGAATAGTGCACTTTCAATCCACTTTCAGTGCACTTTACAGCTGAATTTTACTGTGTGGAATAGCAAAATCCACTTGCAAACAATTGTGAAAGTGGCTTGAAAGTGTGTTATTCGGCATGTGCAAAAGGGGCCGTTATCTCCAATTGCAAGGATCAGATCGTAGGTGATTTGAAAGACCACTGCCTGAAATGCTGGAAAGCAACAGCCAGACTGAGTAGATAATATTGACTTAATTGGATCCAAGGGTCTGATTCAGCATGAGACAGCTTTGTGAGTTCAATGTGTGCTTCTGCAGTACGTTTGTGGGAGTTTTGTGCCCCCCTGGCTCACATACGCCTTTCTCTTGAAGCTGTTTTTTTCTTCCTTAAAACTCTCCGTGGAGTCACTGTTGGCACCATTTTCAGATTATGTAATTTTACAACTGAGTCAATAGGGGCTCCATGGAGTCATTAAAAGAGGCGAATTGTGCTGCAGGGAAAGGCTACAACTGCTTCTGCCCACGTGCCCCAATTGCCAAGGAAGTTGAAGGCACAAAACTCCCACTGAACATCTGTGTCAAAGTCCTCCTCATGCTGTCACTCGGCAAACAAAAGGAATTTGCAAAGTAAAAATGGGCACAAACCTGTCCTTACAAGTCATGACAAAGCAAAATGGCACTTGCCAGCTCAGAAAATTTCCCTTCATTCCCAGTTCTGTAGCACAGGCCAAAATGAGCATATTCAGTGAAATGGTAGAAAATAGCATACAAGTAGGCCTTTGGGTACGTGGTTTAAATAAGGAAGAAAATGTGGTTTACCATGTAATGGAATAACAAGCTGGCAGGAAACTGAGAATATTGTTTACCATGGAAGTGATAATGGTGTCATTGGCCTTAGGCAAGATGTAAGACTCTCTGGAAATAGACCATTTGCACTCTAAGTTAATGTTGACAGTAATGCACATGTAAGGATGTTTTTTTGGCTGCTAGCCTCAACTCACATATTCTGGAACGGTCTCAAGGGGCCCTGCTTTCCAAATCTAATAATGCAGAAACTCAGCTGGAATTAGGAGCAAAAAACAGAGGTATAATCCACTGGAAGTGTTTCACTGAAATGTGGTTGTTGCAGCAAAATTGCTCAATGGATTGTATTTGTTGGGGGAGGGGGCGCTGCTGGTCAGAGATTCTGATTATCTGTTTTGTTGCTTGTTAATTCTACTGCTGTTTGTAACCCCTCCTGGCTCCTCCCCACATTCTTTGATGTAGTGGGTCGTTGCTTAGCAATTGGGGACAATTGCTATAGGAAAACTGGTAGGCTCTGAAGTGAAAATAGGCCAGCAGATGGCAGCAAGGGATAAGGCACCCACCCCATGGTCCTAATTTTGCTCCTTCTTGATGGCCTGGATTTTGCAAGCTTTTATTATTCCTGCATGGAACTTCCTCTTTAGCGTAGGATCCGCTGTCTCCCTCCCACCCCCATTTTTAACGACTTGACATCTCCCATTAGGAAGACAGTAACACATTACCAATCATTTAAATGACTTTCCCCAGGCCATTGCTCACTTCTGCAGTATTTTTCCCCAGGATTTTTATCTGTCACTGTGCAAACTGTTGATATAATGCCTAACTGATTGAATTGGGTCATTTTGTAATATCATTGCTGTATAGATGCAAAAATCTTGCAGAACATAATCTCTTAATCAAATTCACTTGACTTTCACACACTGGGTGATCCAAGGGATTGGATTGTGTGTACAAGAAAGGGTTAATGAACTAAATGTATACTGCAAACCCTATGCAGTTAATCCAGTGACTACTCTACTGAATTCAGTGGGTTTAGACTGGATTGACTTTGCATAGGGCTAACATTGCTGGAGACTTGTGTCTATGTAATAATTACATCAATTTAGAATATATCAGTTTATTAAGAGACTTGATGGAGCACTAGGAAGCAAAAAGAAACAATGGAAATCTCTGATAACAAGCAGGTGGTTTATATTTTTCTAAGCATGTGGATAAACACAATGGAAAAGGAATATCATGCTCTGGAGTGCATCTGGAGGCTGTATCTTTCATTGCTATCATGCCTTTTGTATTTCTGTAAAGGTGATACACTCACAGTGCAATCCTAGGCAGAGTTACTCCAGTCTATGCCCATTGATTTTAATAAGCTTAGACTGGAGTAACTCTGCCTAGGATAGTCACCCTACCTGTGGCTGCCTGTGTTGTCCTAGGTGATTGGAAAATTAAGCTGGAGGAATTTTCTGCTCTAACTGGGATTGCTGCCCGTAACCTCTCAGACACAAGTAAATGGACTGCAAAACCTTTTCATTCCTGCAGATATGGAAGTTCATGTGTACTGTCTTCAACAGATCCAAAAGTGTTCCTCATGACTTGTTTCATGCTGAGGGTAAAGCTAAGAAAACAGAAGTGTCTACTATTACTATTTGCATTCTTTTGTAGCCCCGAAGCAGAAACCAGCAAACTGTATCACGTTGCTCTGCTTCAAGGCTGAACAGACTTTCTGTTATGCAAACTCTAAACTAAGTTTCTCTTGCAAAGCCTGCTTGGAAGACCTTAGTACTAGTAACTTGTGTATCTATCCTGTAAAGGGCTATCAACTTGCACTCCTTTGTGAGAGAGAAGAAGAAAAAGAAGAGTTTGAATTTATAACCCCCCTTCTCTCCTGTGAAGAGCCACAAAGCAGCTTACAAACTCCTTCCCTTCCTCTCCCCACAACAGTCACCTTGTGTGATAGGCAAGGCTGAGAGAATTCTGAGAGAACTGTGACTAGCCCAAGTTTACTCAGCAGACTTCATGTGGAGGAATGGGGAATCAAACCTAGTTCTTCAGATTAGAGTCCACCTGCTGTTAACCACTACACCAACTGGCTCTCTTACAAGCTAGCACAATGTGGCAATGGAGTTCTCAGTATCCGTTCAGCTATTGTTCCATTCAAAGGCAATTAGGATATCATACATAGTTCTTCTTTTTCCATTTTATCTATACAACAGTCCTGCAAGTCCTGCACTCCTACGTTCCAGCTGAGTGATCTTGGATTAGTCACAGTTCTTCGGAACTCTCTCAGCCCCACCTACCTCACTAGATGTCTGTTGTGGGGAGGGGAAGGTAAAGGAGCTTGTAAACCACCTTGAGTCTCCTTATAGGAGAGAAGGGGGTATAAATTCAAGCTCTTCTCGGTTAGGCTGAACAAATGTGACTGGTCCAAGGTCACCCAGTGAGCTTTCATTGACAGTATGGGATTTGAACCAGTCATCTAGATCTTAGTCTGACACTCTAACCACTATACAACAGTGGCCTAGTGGTTGCTATCTCAGTTCTGTGTAGGTATGGAGCTGCTGAGTGGATTGATGCGCTCAGTCCACACAGTTGACTTGTAGCCTGCTTGGGGCTCTTCTACCCACTCAGTATCTGCACGGTACTGAAGTAACAGCTGTCATGCCTTCACTTCTGACTCTTCCTGGAATGATGATGCTTCCATGAATTCCTGCATAATCCAGAACTGGACCTTACATGTGAGCAGTCTAAGTTGTGAATGGACAACTTTGAAAGTATTCTTCTTTGATTTAAGCAGCTCTGGTTCAGGGGGGCTTACTAATCAGCAAGACGGGAAAAAAGCTTCCCTGGATGCTTCTACATTTCATAATTTTTGCTTGACACCAATGTTCCATTTTTGGGCAACATTCTTGAGCAGGCATTGACAGCTTAGCTTCATAGATGCCTGGACTTCATAGATACCACTCTATTCTGTGTTGGTCAGACCTCACCTGGAATACTGTGTCCAGTTCTGGGTGCCGCAATTCAAGGATATTGACAAGCTGGAATGGATTCAGAGGAGGGTGATCAAAATGGTAAAAGATCTAGATTATATGATCTGTGAGGAGTGTCTTAGGGAGCTAGGTATGTTCAGTCTGGAGAACAGAAGGCTAAGGGGAGACATGATGGCCATGTTTAAATATTTGAAGGATGCCACATTGAAGAGGGAGCAAGCTTGTTTTCTGCTGCTCCAGAGACTAGGTAGGACAAGGAGTAATGGACTGAAGGTACAGGAAAAGAGATTTCACCTGAACATTAGAAAGAACTTCCTGACAGTAAGGGCTGTTCAACAGTGGAATACATTGCCTCAGAGGGTGGTGGAGCCGCCTTTGGAGGTTTTTAAAAAGAGGCTGGATGCCCATCTGCCAGGAGTGCTTTGATTGTGTATTTCTGTATGGTAGGGGATTGGACTGGTTGGCCCTTCTGGTCTCTTACAACTCTATGATTCTATTAGTTATTGTTTCGAACCATTCCAATCTGGTTTCTGATCTGGTTTTGGAAAGGAGACTGTCCTGGTCATCCTGAGGAATGACTGATGTTGGAAGATGGACAAGGGGAGTGCACCTTTGTTGGGTCTTCTGGACCTCTGTGTGGCTTTTGATACCACAGCAGCAATATCCTTCTAGACTACCTATCTGTCAGATCTCTGATCCCACTCAATGACAGACTCTGGATTTCATCAATCAGAAACCTTTATTGAAATGAACATTGGTCAACTGGCTTTTGCAAAACCAGTTCTAACCCACTCTCCAAATGCCCTTAGCTTTATTCCCTCTATTGTCCACTCCCCACCCCTTACTACGTAAAATGAAAGCAGGAAAAGTGGAGGAAAGTGAAAGTCCATTCCCAATGTCTATGGAAAGATAGAGAGCCATCTATCCAGCCTCCTTCATGGGGAAGGCCAGAGATTCCACTGTTATCTACAGTTGCTAGCAGAGAGAGAACAGGGAAAGAAACAAAAAATTCAGCAACCCAAGGACCCCATAAAGGGGCGTCAAGACTCAGACAGTAAGCCCCCCAACACACTGACACTGTCCCAGTATGAGCTGGTTAGCCCGAGAAGATAATATTGGACAATTACTGTTCTACTATATGGCTGACCTGTGGAATTTCTATAAGGAACTGCTTGTAGAAGTGTGAAAATTTGGACTTATCTCATCAATGTACAGATTACACCCTTCTCTCTCTAATATTTCCATCAAATTTAGGGGGTGTCAGTTAAAGTTTTGAATTGGTACCTGAAATCAACAATGAGCTAGATGGAGAGCAACAAACAAGATTATATCCACTCACACAAGAGGCACTTTTGGTCAGTAACGAGACTGACCTGGAAACCAGTGTTGTGCCTTCGTTAGGTGAAGCTGTACTTTCAACTGAAAACTCAACTTTGTAACTTTGCAATGGATCCATTGGTGTTTCTGGGTGGCAAGGTGTCAGTAGAGGCCCTGAACACTTTCCATGGCTTTCAGTTGGGGTGCCAGCTGTGCCCTTCCTTGGAGAGAAGGACCCTGGCCTCATTCCTTTTATGAGTTCCAGACCATGCTAACATGCTTCTGCTCAAATTGCAGTTTGATTGCAAATTGCAAGTGGTGCTTTCAGACCTATGAAGGAATTTTTTTGTTTGCTTTTTGTCAAGCTCTTGACAATGTTCTAAATCAGGGGTGTCAGATATGCGGCCCAGTGACCTGGGTTCAGCAGGCCAGATTGGGAGTGAGGGGGGTTGTCTCAGCAGTCTCACAGGCCTGAGAAACTCTCTCAAGGTAACTATCCCCACTCCGCTGCAGGCTCCCCAGTCCAAGCGCTTTCCAAATGCTCCCCCAGCCTTGGCCCTACCAAGTCACATTTATGTCATATCTGATGTGGAAAAGTGCATTTGCTGTGCTGTGAGGCAGGAATCCCCAACCTTTTTGAACCTGAAAGCACATTTGGAATTTTGACACAGAACGGTGGGCACAGCCAAAACATGACTGCAGCGGCTTACCTTCAGTCACATGGTGAAGACCCTTGTTGGGCACCAGAAAAGGTATCAGCAAATGCCACAGAGCTCATGGGCACCATGTTGGTAATCCCTGCTGGAAGGAGTACATCTTCATCTCCATCTGGGCTCTAATGATATATTTACATACAAAGCAAGAATTGCAAAAATGCCATAAGTCTCTATTTCTTTCTCCTCTAAAGGGAAAGCAGCCAGGTAGGGATGCCCCTGAAATTTCTTGCTGCTCAGAGAAGTGGGGAGCATGTAACACTGTTTTTATTCCAGTAGGTTCAGCTTCAAATGTGCCATAAATGTAATTGGAAATGTGTTTTCCAATTAAAAAGCTGTTGGAACGTACTTAAATATATTGCTTGGAATTAAATACTTCTTGAAAGCTAATTGCATTTGTTTCCCATTTTTCAGATATGTTTAAAGCGACTGTGGATAGCCTGGATTTTTGAAACAGCTCATCAGTGGATTTTTAAAGTGTGCATTGACACTGAGCATTTCAACGATTCTGGAATGCTTGAACTTCCTGTGACAGTTTTTTTAGACTTTTCAATTCCTTTTGTGTTTTCAGAACTGCACAGACACACGAACTGCACAGACACACTTCTGCACTTAACTAGCAACTATCTGAAAAGCAAAACTTGGAATGTCCATACTATAATACAGCAACAGGATGCCCATTTCCTGACTTCTTTAGGCCCAGCCCATTTCTGAGATTAAAAAAAAGAAAAAAAATCAGCTGGGTAATGCCTGAAAAGCAAAATACCAGAGCTGTGAAACAGTTGTAAATCTGCCAGAAAGCATTCCACTAGAAAATACAATAAGAGATAATGTTGGTAAAGTCCATGAATCAATGAAAATAAAACTATTGCTTCCCAAGCGTAATTAAGACTGATCTTAGGTCGTTTCTGCATGGTCCAAATATTGTGGGCTGAGCAAAAGAAATACCCCAGTTTGGCCAATAAGTTTGCATGGTCCCCAGTCCTCAAGCGTGTTTGTCCCGCAATATTTCCCTCATCCTGGGATTTTCAAAAATCGCCAATTTGGCAGTTCTTTTCAAAAATCCCACGGTGAACCTGCTACCGTGCAAACACCACGGCAGCAGAAAAAGATTATTTTCCCCAACCAGCTGCCTGATCTCCCCGCCTTGCTGCCCACCCCCCTGATCTCCCCATCTGACGTCATGTCAGTTTTTGACTTTGCTGAACTGCCGATCACTGCAGCTCGCCCTTCCCGAAACGTTTTCCCAAGCACGTTTTCTGCTCACTGTATCTACTGGGTGCCATTTTGCCTGGGTTAATCAGGAGTGGAGTTCCGAAATGTTCCCACTTTCTTTTCAGTACATGTACTGGTTGCTCAGAGCGCATAGCTAGGAGAAGTGTACTTTGGTCCAAATGTTAGCGGGCATATCACAGGCTTTGTTTTGTTTTTTAAAAAGGGGAGTCTTTTGTGAGGGGGAGTTTTTTGTTTTCCACAAAAAATATGAGAATGTGAGTGGGAATGTGATGTGATGCTGTGCCCCGCTGTTTTAAGCTGCCGCTCGCTACGTTGAGGCCTGCACTGGGCCCTATCCAGAACTGGAAAAGGGGGGGTTGTTTCCCCCTGCTGCTGTTCCAAACAACAGTCAATCAGAACATGGGACACCGCGGATGTTTGCACATGCACAGATATACTTGCAGCGTAAATACAAAAAAACTGGGCTCATGCGAAGCAAACTGGAGTATTTTCTCCCGATCTTCACTCAATTCTTTCACAGAAACGGGCAGTCATGCAAAAGGAGAAACCAGGATAAAATAGACGCAGATTGTAAGATACTGATTGTAACCCAGTATAATTGTGCAATGCAGAAACGGCCTTATATAAGCTTTCACAGTGTCTTACCCTTTGGAAAGTGGAAATGTGAACAAGAAGTGACCCAGGGATGTATAAAACACGCTTTGTACACACCATAAACTTCCCTTATTTTGCATGATTTATTCTTCAGTTTTTAATTGCATATAACCCTGGTTGTTGATAGTTGTAGAGAAGATTACCGAGCTTCAGTCCCTGGAAACCTTTTTTACTCAGCCATTTCTTGGGATTCTGAGATTTCAGCAGGCATTATACAAGCTGTTTCAAGCATATCCAATAGGCCTTAAGGGCTAGAAACTTACTTCTTTTAAATGAAAGTTGAAATTATCTGAAAACTGAAATCTCCAGCCAGCACTACACTCTCCTACACTTCTTGCACTTCTCAATTGCCACATTTGTACTTGTGCTGCTGTCAACAAAAGTCTATGTGTGATGTCTGCCGGCAGATGTAGCTTTAAGTGGGCCCTCAAGGACTAATTCCTGTTTCCCTTTCAAAGTCTCTTCTTCACCTGGCTCCTGTTTGGTGCTGAGGCAGGGAGACATGGCTAGAAGTGATTTCCATGTTGCAAAGATCAGCTTGCCCTGGAGGAATGGCAGCTTTGCAAAGGGAAGAGGATGTAACATCCCTGATAAACTCCCACCTTCCCATTCTCTTCCCCAAATTCTGTCCTCTTCCCAAGCCTCCATCTGATTAGGGTTTTCTATCTGCACATGTGTTCTGTCCCAGCTGGAAGCAATCAACATGCCTGTTGTTGAAGCTGCCAGTCTCCTGTGTGTAGGCTACCCGGCAGGACTGCAAGGTGAACTGGAGGCAGAATAGGTAAGCCCACTGCTGCCTTGCATACCTCAGAGAATATTACAGCCCTTGGGATTTCACAGAGTACTGGGTACAAAAAATTAGGTTCCACCCAGGAAGATTTTAAAGTTAAAATGTAAGCAATGGGAGAGATAAGCAGAGTGTATGAATGCGTGAGGGAAAAGGAAGAAAGGGGCCCCCTCCTGAGGTGAAGAAGTGGGTAGCAGGCTTGGGATTCAGTTCCTCAAGAAGTTCAGAAGAATGAAGAGAGGACAAGGAGTTCAGAAGAATGAAGCATGAAGTACTTTTTTCCTGCACAAGGTTGCTCTCTCTCTTTTTTTGCCTTAATTAAGAGTCAAAAGAAAGACTCCATATTGGATCAAGCCACCGTCCCACAATCCTCTGCAGCATCACAGAGAGTATACTCAGTTGGTCTGAGGGTGCAATACGAGAAGCTTAATGAACGGTTAGGCCTCTTTGCCATATCATAAATTGGACCGGGTCCTATATTTCTGTGATTGAGCCAGCGCCCTGCTCCCAGAGATCTGAAATTCTTCCCAGACCTTCCCCCCTTGTCCCTCTCAAGCTTGCCCAATTTATGACCTGCTGAAAATATGATCCAGCCCCCAAATATGGCAACCTGTTGCCAGGGGCTTGAAAAGGTCCTATTTTTTTCCCTTCTTGCAGTTCCAAAACACAGGGGTGGGATTGTTACAAACCTGGCAAGTAAGGTTGTAATGTAATCCCTGGAGATTGCCACCTGGAGGTCAGTATCCTTACTGCAGACTGTATCCTTACTGCAAACTGCAGTACATACCTGTTCCTTTTTGCTGCTGTTGCAATGTAGGGTCACAAAACTGTACAAGTTCACATCAGGTGAAATTGCCTTGATCTTTAAAGCTTAACTGTACAGCCAGGAAGGATAAAAGCCTCTTGCTTGCAACCTTCTGTCTCTCCTTTCAAACTAAAAGCCAGAATTCTTAGGAATTTGAGGGGTACCATGTGGAGATCCATCCAATGGCAACGTGTCTGCGTAATGTTTTAGTATGTCCTATGCATTTGTGCCACAACCGCCCCCTCACTACATTCTGTTGAGAATGGCTGTTCTTTCGTTTCTTTAAAATAGGTTTGATTCGGAGGCTTCTAGCCCAGCAGGTGTCTAGCAATCTGTTGTATTAACAGAGCCCCACAGCAGTCTGCAGTAGCTGAGGAAAAAATAATACACATATGAGGAAAAAGTGGCAGTTTTCTTCCCTTTCCCCCTTAGCCTTTGTTTGATCCGCAGTTACACCCTGCGTTCGCTCTTTATTGCAGCTTGTATTGTGTGTGCGTGTTAAGCGCTGTCAAGTTGCTTTCAACTCATGATGTGACCCTATGAGGGAATGTCCTGCAAAATGTCCTATTGTTAACAGCCTTGCTCAGGTCGTCCAAACTGAGGGCTGTGGTTTCCTTTATAGAGATTGTATTAGACAGGCATTACTTGTATTTGCAGTTTCAGTAGTCACCTTATTCTGGAGGACTGGGCGTTGTAGGGCAAAATTATTTAGGTTTGGGAGAGGAGCCACATGAATTTAACTGTGTGATTTTTTCCACATGGAAAGTTGGGTGCATATTTCAGAAAACAGAACATGTAGGATAGAGGAGTTAAACCCCCTCTTGAGCACTGCATTTTGTGGCATTTAAGTATTATTTTTTGTTACCTTTCTCACCATAATACCTGCTGCTTAAACTGAAATCAACTCTCAAGAGGGGAGAGCTGTTTCCTACGATCGATCGTCTTCTTGGACATTTCCCAGTGGCACCTGGTTAACATTTTTGGAATGAAGATCCTGAATTAACTAGCCCTTTGTAGTAACCCCGACGGGCAATCCTTATTAGGTCCTTAGGTGATGGCTTTAAAAAGGGTCACTGTTCATAGAGGACAGGTAGAACTACCAATAATAGCAGTGAAGACTAAATAGAGATTTCATATTCAGAGGCAGTATACCTGTGGATCACAGATGTTGAAGGCAAACATCAGAGGAGGGCTGTTGTCCTCATTTTTTACATTCTTGTCCTTTGATATGCTAAAAATGTACCAGTACTAAGGTTTCATTGTACATGAATTTGTTTAAACTTCACTGTTTAATTGACTTGCAAAAAGGCAGATCAACTAAAAATTGTTAAGAAGAAGGAGAGTTTGGATTTATACTCCTCTCCTGTAAGGAGACTCAAAGGGTCTTCCTCTCTCCACATCAGACACCTTGTGACCCCAAGTAGGTGGGGCTGAGAGAGTTTGGAGAGAACTGTGACTAGCCCAAGGTCACCCAGCAGGAATGTAGGAGTGGGGAAACAACCTAGTTCATCAGATAAGAGTCTGCCGCTCATGTGGAGGAACAGGGAATCAAGCCCGGTTCTCCAGATTAGAGTCCGCCTGCTCTTAACCGCTACACCTGTTTGATAGCAGTAGCCCTGTTTACATGTCAGCAGTGAATGCACATACATCCTGCTTGACCCCATATATCTTTCTGTCTGTAAGGAAGAAGCTGCTCTTACTCACTTTATGAATGAAACTAGGAACCAGTACCTGGGTATATGTGGGATTTCAATTGCAGTTAACGGTACATGTGTTGACAGTAACATGATGTACACATACACCTACCAGTATTATTGTTCTGTTGCTTCTTATGCCAATAAAGGTAATGAAATGATGTACACATACAAAGAGAGATGGTGCACTGTACACAGATTGTATGTGTCTTCACTGTAGCTTGTGAACAGAATTTGTATTCATAGTGTATACTGGGGTGGACAGAGTTGGAGGGAGTATGCGCTGTGTCCATGAAGCAGTGGTCGCCAGCTCAAAGACAGAGCGATTGAAAAAGAAGGGGGTATGGATGAAAGGAGCAGAGAAGACAGAATTTGAAGTGGGAAGGGGTCAGAGTTGGGTATGGGAGCAGATTATCTTCGAAACCATTTCATTTCCTTCATGTAAACTATAAAAACCTTTTTTCTCTGCTGAAGCCCTCTTGCATCCTCCTTCGATGCATAAAGACATAACGAACCCTTTCTGGCCTGCTGCCCAGCCTTGGAGAAACAGCTGAGCTTGTTCCCTTCAATGTTGATACAAGGTGGTTGACTTGTATCATGTGGGCCCAAGATTTGGTGAATCTCTTCAAATCAGTACCATGACTTCAGGCATCCCTGTCTATGGCTCCTAGTCATTTGTTCCTCTCCTCTCTGGCCATGTTTTCTCCAATTTACTTCGGACTGCTCCCTTTTGGCCTTTTCTTTCTTTTCGTTGCTCACAAGCTGCCTCCTCTTGGCTCTCTGGACTGTCTATTCTCCATCTGCCCTGCCTCTCTAGAATCAGCAGATTTGAATAACTTGGCCAGTGGCAATCTATTCCCCTAAAGTTCAGAGGGGATCAGCTATTGGCAGGCAGAAAACATTAGACTGCCCAGCCCAGTCATCTGGGCAGCTGAGCTAGTCATTACCAAAGGACCTGCAACAAAATAATTTACTGTGTGGTGGTACAGGCTAGCTCTTCACGTTAGAAATGGAATCCACTTTTCTTTCTTGCTGTCTGGTTTCCCATGGAACCTGTTGCTTCTCTTAATGGAAGCACAGACAGATATGTCCTTGTGGCATGGCTTTGTCAGTGTATAAAATGGAAATAAAGACTTCCTTTGAAAAGATCTCTGCCGGGTCTGGCTGCTAATGCAGTGAATTGTGCTTGGTTCAAGAGTGTGAGGTTACACCAGCTTCTGAAGTTGCTATGAGATATCAATGCAGCAACAGTCGTATATCATAACATTAAGAAGAGTTTTCTCCGGCTCTGGCACTATGAGGAAAAGGACATCAAAAAGGGCAACTTGTTCTTGGCCTCAGCACAGATGATGGTCTTGGGAAGTGCTCATCTTGTGTTTGGCTTGTCAGGTGGCTGATGCAATGCATTTTACATAGTTAACATCTTGTTGGATGGTTAGCATCCAGTGAGGAAAGCCACAGTGCAACCTCTGAGGAAATAACCAATAAGTTCTGTTGGATGATCTCTATTATTACTCTCTGTAGGTGGTTTGAAAGTCTCACTCAAGATCACAGAAATCATGCAATTTGTATTAAATTCCCTGGAGACTGGAGCTGATTTCTACCTGCCCTTGCTAATCACAGTTTGAACATTCTAAAACTTTATATGCATATTTACCTGGAGGTTTTGGGGGTGGAGTCGTGGAGGGTGGGTATGAAGACAGGAGAGTCTTCAGATAATACCATACAGCCTACATTCTGAAACTATAATTTTCTTCAGGGAAACTGATCTCTGTAGACTGAAGATCAGTTGTATTTCCAGGAGATTTCCAGGCACCACCTGGAAGTTGGCAACCCTAATATTTACCATGTATCATTTTTGTTAATTACCCAAATCAAGTCCTGGAATGAGACTTTACTTACTTATTTGGGAGATTTCTGGGCCATGTTTCTATTAAAAATGCTGCAACTGAAACGCGTCATGTGTTTTAACCTGCATATTAAAAACAATCAGTAGCTAAAACCAGACATTACATTTCAATCCCATATAAAAAGACTCATATTCCTTTTCAAGTCATTCCAGAACAATGTTGGTTTTAGCTTCAGGCAGAAGAGTTGCAACCGCAATGCAAATTTAATCTCCCAGGGGAAGGTAGTGTCATAGTGCTATGATGGCAGCCAGTATGGACTCTCTCCAGCTGCTCTTGAAAAGTGCAGCTCCCTTCCATAACCCCTTTCCTCAATAATCTTAGTCCTTCAGGTAATTTGGACCCAATTTATTAAAGGTGTTATGAGTCGAAATTCACTGACATATTCCAGGACTGCCTCTGGTAGTTCCTTGGGCTTTTGTGATGCCAAGCCCTTTTGTGTTGGAATGTTCCTTCTGGCCAATGAGTGCTTTCATTTGAAAAACTGCTGAATTCTTTCAGTTGAGGAGTGGCAGTTCAGCTACTGGGGGACAAGGAGGCTGGACTGTGAGGTAAAAGCGTGAACACCTGTGGAGACTGAGACTTTTAACTTCAGGGACTGTTTTTTCAGTAAAGTTTCTTTGTAGAATAAGCTTCTTTGGCTTCATTGAACTCAGCAAGGGGGTGGCACTGTTTGTTCATGTTCCGTGTGTTTGTTTTTCATTTTGCTAGTTATAAAATAACGTTTTTCTTTCAGAGTTACCTCAGAAAGTTGCTACTCCTGTCTCTTTATCGGCTGCACCTGCTAGGTGGAACAAGCACAGGTAATGATAATTCCAGTCTTGCGTGTCTCTCACAACAGTGACATGGATCCAACCACGTCGTTTCAACAATGTGATGGCTCTTGAGGCTTTGCAAGAAAAGAATGGCAATTTCTCCTGACACTTTTCTCCCTTGTAGACCCCACATCACCCTCCCCATGCTGTTCCTGAAGGTCCACCAATCCATGGGAGCAAAATTACAAGGATTAGCTTGACTTTCTCATGCTCATCAGCCTTCCTTCTCATGGTTGCCCCCTTCCCATATTTATATCTTTCACCTTCCAGAAGAGTCATGCTCTGGTTTTTGCAATTCCCCATGTTCTCTGGCATCTTCTTTTTGGCTCAGAATTTTGAAAGATGTTCTGGCTTGCAAGTGTGCCGGATGGATGACAGCATGCTAACTTACATTGTTTTTACTACAGACCTTCTTCCTTCAGCAAATCTTTATCTTTTTAATGCTCCCTGCCACATAATCTTTATCTTTTTAATGCTCCCTGCCCTGAATGACGCGGTTGGCCTCCACTCGGGCCAGGGCCTTCACGGCTCTGGCACCGGCCTGGTGGAACACTCTCCCTCCAGCTGTCCGAGCCCTGCGGGACCTTGGAGAGTTCCGCAGGGCCTGTAAGACTGAGTTGTTCCACTGGGCCTTTGGTGAGACCAGCTGCTGAGGGTGCCCCCTGCCCCCTGCCCCTGCCCCTCCTTTTTTGCCCCATATGGGTTCCTTATACTTTTAGGACCCATCATGTATATTTATTTCTGGGGAGGGTTTAAACAAAGGTTCGTGGGACGCTATGTTAGGTATCAACTGTTGTTTTAATTGTATTTATGATTATTAATTTTGTGATGATTTTATGTATGATTTTATGTTGTTCACCGCCCTGAGCCCTTCGGGGATAGGGCGGTATATTAAATTAAACAAATAATAATAATAATAATAATAATAATAATAATAATAATAATAATAATAATAATAATAATAATAATAATAATAATAATAATAATAATAATAATAATAATAATAATAATAATTTCCTGAGAACAAGGATGCTGTCATATTTGCCTGTGTCTAAATGGGGTATGTGTGTCTTCCAGCATCAGAGATCAAGCTCACAGGCCTCTGCTGGAATCTTAAACGCTTGGTTGACAGAGGAAGTACTGAAAGTACCGAAAGTACCACCAGGCCTGGCCAATCCAGAGTCATTTACTGTCTACCATTTGCAAGGCTTACTCTTTTGCCCCTGTACTAACGTGGAATCTGCAGTCTAGGCCCACATATTCCCATTTTGCTCACCAGGTTGATTCTAGCCTAAGAACCCCTTTTGGGTGAGAGAAGTCTTTTCCGCACAGCACAAATAACATCTTGCAGACATTTTATTAAAAAAACAATTTTGGCTTTTTTTGTCTGCATCGTGTGGCCAAAAAAGCATTGCTAGCCAATTTTCTTTTTCTGTCTCCCCCTCACACGCTGACATGCTTGTCAGTTTCATTTTGTTGTGCCCACCATTTTGGGTGCTGCTGCAGAGATTCTCCATCCTGCCGGCCATTTGCTAAAGGTTTCCCACAGCGGTTTCCTCTGATAGAAGCTCATCTGTGTGCAATTTCACTGTAAAAAGTACATGAATAAAGTTTGTTTTGCCTGGCGAACTCATGCATGCGTTTTCTTTTTTCTTTTGTTTTGAGGGAGGTGCATGCAGACCTACAATGTTACGATATGCACATATTGCTGATTCTCATAGTTGTGACACTGTAGCTCCGCAGACAAATTCATCAAAACAAAAAAGAAAAAATGACTGGTGCACGGGTCACCAGGCAAAACAAACTTTATTCATGTACTTTTAGCAGTGAAATCGTGCACAAATGAGCTGCTAGCAGAGAAAACCTCCATGAGTAACTTTTAGCAAATGGCTGGTGGGATGGAGAATCTCTGCAGCAGCACACAAAATGAAGGCCATGAGTCGTGAAAATGAAAGTAAGAGGGTTGGATGGGGAAAATAATATGTTTCCTGCCTACTTTGTTTACACAGACCAAGCAGGAAACATCTTCAGCCCAGCATGGAGAAAAAAATAGCTAGTTTAGATACTTGAAAAACCTGGGTTAGGAGAAATAAAATGACTTGAACATGTCTGGGGGAAGATAGGTGTGTGAAAATACTTCCCCAAAAATTTTGTATTGTGTTCTCAAGACATTATATTTGTGCCGTGTTGAAAAGGCCAGAAAGAGACAAAGAAGAACTCCTGTCTTTCCTGGATCTCTGATTTGTTCAGTGGAGGTTATAAAACTTCTGGGCAGGAAAGGTCCCTTCAATGTTCAGCTTCCACTGGGCTAATATGAAATATACAAAGCACAAGGCTGGTTCCTGAGTTGTCTAGCTGCTCATAGAAGGAACAGTGCTTTTTGTAATACAGCCATTGTAATACAGAAAGTAACTTCACAAAATAAGCAGTGTAATCGGCCATAGAAATTGTATTCCAAAGATCTGAATGATAGCGATGTCTTTGCCACTTTTTCTTAGAATTCTGAAGGATTGGCCTTGGCAAGCTTCTCTTGAAAAGAACTTCCACAAAGAGTGGCTGTGCCGCTGACGCGGCCACCAGTAGCTGAAATATGAGACCTATCTAGGAAAGGCAAAAATGGCATGCTTTCTAAAAAGTTTTCATTTTGGGATAGGAGAGTGATGCTGAGCATCTTAAAGAACGTATGCTTTTGTTGTGGGAACGTACTGATTGCATGATCGTAAATACCTGAACATTTAGCCATAACACAGCAAGTAAAAAGTGGGAATGGCCTTTCAAAGCCAAGTACATTGCAAAGGAAATGGAAGTAAATATGTATCATCTTGGTCTATAAATTACTGTGATGACATAGTTTTGCCTTTTGTTGTCTGTTCATTAGCACCGGGGACAAGTGCTTGTTATATGCTGTTTAAATATGTTGGCATTTATTTGTTTGAACGCTTTTACTTGCATAATTAGATGTCAGATGAAATGGGATGTTTTCTGACCTTTACAGCACAGACCAGCACAAAAAGCATCTCATATGCACTCTTGCAAAACTTTAATTTCTTACCTACGATGTTGGTGTGTATGTGGTATGCAAGGGCAAGTATTACTACATCTAGAGCAGTGGTGGCGAACCTTTTGCACTCCAGATGTTATGGACTACAATTCCCATAAGCCCATGGCCAATTGGCCATGCTGGCAGGGGCTGATGGGAATTGTAGTCCATAACATCTGGAGTGCAAAAGGTTCGCCGCTGCGGCTCTAGAGTGTCAGGGATGGCACCTAGTTGATTGAGATGCATTCCTAACTCCATGTAATGGCTACATAATATATGGACAGTGATTGTATCTGGGTGATTAAGATGCATTCCTGTAACTGCTTCCAGATACATGTACTTAGCCTACTATATGTTACCACTGCTGTAATGGAACATTCTTTCCATGATCTTGCTTTTATGATTTCACATGCTTGGTAGATAACTAGGCTTATCCCTGACACTCTTTACTCCCATGGGAAGTGGGACATTTCCATTGCTCTGTGGGAGTAGGAGGCCAGATGGCTTTATCGATTTCGAATACCTTTAATGGCATATAAATTGTTTAAGATTAACTTAGCAAGGTAATAACAGCCTTTACAACTTTACAACTTCTGACGAGTTAAAATAACACCATTTAAAAATTTAGCCACCGCTTCCAACAGCTTGTAGTTGTGGCTGTTTAAAAGATATATAACCTTCTGTTTATCTGTAATGCCTTCACTTCCATGCAGGAAGGGGATTATGTGCTTCTTTCTATCTCATAAAACGGACAATTCAACAGCATATGAGATACTGTTTCCACAGAACCCATGCCACACGGACATTTCCTTTCTTTATGTGGGATTCCAAGGTGGCGTCCAAGGCTAAAGGAAGAAGGCAGGGCATTACACCTAGCTAAGGTGATTGCTCTAGGCCACCGGGCCTCAACCAGAGATAAAGGTACTGGGCTACAATTAATCTATCCACAGGTATTCCCAGAGAGATCGGGGAACAGGTTTTATTAGCTTCCTCTAGCATCTGTTGAAAGCTCTCTGTCAAAAAAAAAAGTCTCTTCCTTTGATAGCCCCATAGACCTCACTCAAGGCTCTGTTAGCATTAGCAGGTCCTCCAAGGAAATGCCCAACTCATTAAGGATTTTGGCTTTCGATTTTTAACCCACCACTGGGTTGTGTGTGGGAGTGATGGAGGCGTCCCTGGGATGTATAGTCCAGTTCATCTCGATTAAAACAAATCCTGGCCCAAAACTTGAATGTACGGCACCAGGCCAGTTTCCAGCCGATGCTGGCCTGTTTCTATGCACAGGGCCGCATAGGGAATAGAATGGGGCAAGCCAAGGATTTTATACAGAAAGTATGACTGGACCCTTTCAACCTCTCTGCTCCATGCCCCTATCCAGATGGGGATCCCATAAAGGATTTGTTGACTCACTTTGGCATTAAATGCTCTCAACGCTGCAGGGATGTATCCTCGGCCTTTCCCATAGAGGAAGCGTATAATGGCTGAGGTACTTAATTTAGCGGTGGAGATGGCCCGATTCCTATGTAGATGGCTTTATCTCTGTCTGTCGCTGATCTTGGGGCACTTAGGCTCCGATGTAACTCTTTCTCCAATCCTTTGGGGAAACAGGAAGCGAGATTGTTTCTGAATAAAGCGGGTAGCAAAAGCCAGGTTCGCCAGAACTGGCTTCTTGCAAGCTGGGTGCTTTGTTACCTTTCCAGGGTTACCTTGCCAGGTCTTCCCAGCCACCAGCGAGGGATGGGTGGTGGGGAGGTTTGCCAGGTTCTAGTTGGAAAACTCCTAGAGTTTTAGAGATGGAGCCTGGGGAGGACAGGGAACTCGGAGGGGTACAGTGCCATAAAAGCCATCCTCCAAAGCATCCATTTTCTCCCATCTGGAAGTCCCATCTGGAAGTCGGCATCCCTAGCTTCAGTGGATATTTCTGCATGTTTTGCAGTTTGCATATTGTATTTGTTTCTTTTGGTAATTACGTTCTGCCCAGTCAGCAGAGAGTCAAGGCTGCATAATGGTTAGAGAGTCAGACGATGATTCACCAGTGGTAACTGTCTCTATCTGGAGGATGTTGGAATTGTTTTGGAAAGGTAACAGATTTTTTTCTAAGTGATAGTTGTGTAAAAAAGCTGAAGATCCCTGGAAAATGATAATTGAAACCTTCACACTAAGGTTATGCACATCTGCCCCTTAGAGAGGAAATTCACTTATTAAATTTTGTTGCAACAATGCAATAGTCACATCAATAATTAGTATTATAAGTGTATTGACTACTGATGGAATAGTACATGCTGGATATTGGGAATCACGTTGCAGGGGGAAAAGACTTGTCAAGAAAAAAGTGGTGAACTATTAGATTAATAAAGCTAATTGTGGTCAAAAGAAATTAGCAGTTTGGAGGCATGTTGGTGTTCTATATTGCATTAGATAGAACACGCATTGAATGATTAGGGTTATGATTATTCATAGAAATGGCGTGAAGTTCATAAACATATTCTCCCCTTGCTGTCCAAGCAATTATCTTTATATTTGATTACCTGTAACTAAGAATGTGACCTTGTTGTTCATTTCCATGTGTGCCTGTGTGTTTGTCACCGTTTAGATGTAAAAGTAGGTAGCTTGAAAGTAATACAGATAAAGGCAAAAGACCACTGGCATAATGCCCATTGGGCAAGGTGGGCAGCTGCCCAGGGCATCACCTTGTGGGGGGCATCAAAATGCTGGGTTCGTTTTTGGGTATTTTAGTGGTTTTCCATTTTTGGCCTGCAGGGGGCGCAGTTTTTAGGCTAGTGGCACCAAAATTTCAGCTTATCAGGAGACTGTCCTTATGCTACCCCCCAAGTTTGGTGAGGTTTGGTTCAGGGAGTCCAAAGTGATGGACTCCCAAAGGGGGTGCCCCTATCCCCCATTGTTTCCAATGGGAGCTAATAGGAGATGGTGGCTACAGTTTTGAGGGTCCATAACTTTGGCACCCCTGAATCAAACTGCACCAAACCTGATGAGACCCTGAAAGTTTTGAGACTGTACCTTCAGAAATGTGCCCCCCCCCCAGCCTGCAACCCCCATTGACAGCAATGCAGAAAACTCAATGCAGAACAAAGATTCTTGGGCAAATTTCTGGAATGTTCCTGCATAGGGTGCATTTTTGGACGTATCGGCACCAAAATTTCAGGATATCATCTGGAGACTGTCTCCTGATGATATGCTGAAATTTTAGTGCTGATATGTCTAAAAAAATGCATCTCCCCTGCACTATAATTCAATGTCCTGGTGCAAAAAAAATTTGGTCGTGGTGAAGTGGCTGACCGGGGGGGAGGGGGGCATCCAACTCAGGTTTTGCCCAGGGCTACAGTTTGCCTCGTTACGCCCCTGCAAAAGACAGAGCCAGATTAGCGTCTGGGAGACCAGGGTTCAAATTCCTGTTGTGCCATGAAACTCACTGTTGATCTTCCATCCAAATACTAACTAGGGCTAACTCTGCTTAGCTTATGAACCCTCTCTTTAACAGAGGGTTAATATGTGGCCATGGTCAGCTGAGACATTTAATGGCATGGAGGGTAAATTACCTTGTAAAATAATGTTCTATTAATCCATTAAAGGGACAGATTTTTTCTCTCCAGGTAGGTAGTAACTCTCCTGGATCCACTGTCTGTTGAACTGAGAGACTTTTGAGAATATCCATAACTAGACTAAAGTCACACTAGTGGGTTCTGAAGAAGAGTATTAATTTTGTTTTCTTTTTTCCATTTAATGAATTCCTATGTAAAATCTAATCCTGTAGTTCTTTGTAATAAGACTGGATGGAAGACATGCAATATTTTTCTTCAGCAACTAGAACAGACTGACAAATTGATATCTCTTAGTTGTGGTTGTTGCGTTAAGGGAAGACAGTTGTTGTGTTAAATCATGACCCAGTCTGAATCCTGGAGTTTACATCTCTAATATCACTTGAGGCCACTTCTCTTACTGCATTTTGAAAGTGTACATCTTAAAGGTTTGTGGTGTATAGTTCAAAAAATGGTGAATGCATATGTCTTACAGGTAAACCCAGCAGGGAGCTGTGATTGACTGTAGTTCCTTGCTGAATGTGCATCATTTTGACTTCGTCCATATTTAAGTAGTCTCATTTGTGCACAAGTGGCTGTAAATTGCAATGATGCCTTGAATGCTGATATATAATGATACTTTCTAATAAATGTGATAAAAACAAATTGACAACTTCCATTCAAAGTTAACTGTAAAATTCACAATAAAATGCTTCTTAAAAATAAAATTCACAATGACTAAAATAATAGTTCTGTATTGAAAAAGGAGAGGTTTTCCAATTGAATACAGTCATTCTTAATATTTTTAAAACACGTGCAATCTGTAATTCTCACCGGTGCAGCTATGTTCTAGAATTTGCATAACTATTAATTCTTTAGGGGCAGTACGGTAAACTTCTATAGAGCAGCAGCTAACATTTTGTGGTTGAAAGCATGCTGAGATCCACATCTTAAGCCCTGTTTTGTGAGCCTGTGCTTTCAAAAGTGATAGGGGATGAGAAGTGAAGTGAACGGTATCTAGACTGAGCCTCTCCCACCATGATCCTGGAGCTGAGCTACAACTGGTCTGAGGTCTCAGGAGGGAGGACGAGAGCTGGCTGGCCTGCTGTCCTCCCTGTTGAGGCATGAGAACGATGACATGAGTTTCTCAAAAACAATCCATGCCAGATTAATCTTGTCTCTTTTTCTGATAGAGTGACAAGGTTGTTAGATGAAGGGAATTTGCAGATGACATCAAACTAGAAGAGATACCCCAGAGGACAGGGCCAGAGTTCAAAGTGACCTTGACCGATTAGAGAGCTAGGCCAAAACTAACAAAATGACTTTCAACGGAGAGAAATGTAAGGCTTTACATTTAGGCTGAAAAGGTGAAATGAAGATATATAAGATGAACGATACCTAGCTTGATAACAGTATGTGAAAAAGGAATCTGGGAGTCTTACTAGACCACGAATACTATGATGTGGCAGCTAAGACAGCCAATGCAATTCTGGGCTGCATCAATAGGAATATAGTGTCTAGATCAGGGGTAGGGAACCTGTGGCTTGAGAGCCGCATGCGGCTCTTTCTCTGCTCTCTTGCACCATGCGGCTCCACGATGCCGAGCCTGTCACGGCTTCATCCTTGCTCCACCCTGCAGGCAGCAGGCTGAAGCACCAATTGCCCAGCGGCCGTCTGGGCCGCTCATCACTGGCCTTCCCCTCTCTCCGCCTCTCATTGGAAGCCGGGCAGGCGCTTTCCTGGTGGCCAGCAAGGCCAAACCGCTGGCCCCATCCTTGCCCGCCCTGCAGGCAGCAGGGCAGGCGCATCCATGCGCTTCTCAGAATGAGTGGAGTAAAAGGTAAAAAACCCCAATATATACAGTGTTATCTTTATTTTAAATGTCAAAAATTATTTGCGGCTCCAAGTGTTTTCTTTTCCCGTGGAAAACGGGTCCAAATGGCTCTTTGAGTGTTAAAGGTTCCCTACCCCTGGTCTAGATCGAGGGACTTCATAATACCACTCTATTCTGCATTGGTAAGACAATACCTGGAATACTGTGTTGAGTGCTGGGCACTGCAATTCAAGAAGAATATTGACAAGCTGCAGTGGGTTCAGAGAAGGACAACCAGAATGGTAAAAGGTCTGGATTCCATGCCCTATGACAGTGGTGGCGAACCTTTGGCACTCCAGATGTTATGGACTTCAATTCCCATCAGCCCCTGCCAGCATAGCCAATTGGCCATTGGCTGATGGGAATTGTAGTCCATAACATCTGGAGTTCCAAAGGTTTGCCACCACGGCCCTATGAGGAGCAGGTTAGGGAGCTAGGTATGTCCAGTCTGGAGAAGAGAAGGTTAAGGGGTGACATGATAGCCATGTGTAAATTTCGTTGTGCGTGCACAATGACAATAAAATGCTTATGCTTAAAAAAAATATTTGAAGGGATGCCGTGTCGAAGAGGGAGCAAGCTTCTGCTGTTCCAGACTAGGACAAGGAGTAATGGATTCAAGGTGTAGGAAAAGAGATTTCACCTAAACATTAGGAAGAATTTCCTGATGAAATGGCTGTTCGACAGCAGAATAAGTTGCCTTGGAAGGCGATGGTGTTTCCTTTGCAGGTTTTTAAACAGAGGCTGGACGGCCATCTGTTGGGAGTGCTTTGATTGTCTGCTCTTGCAAGACAGGCAGTTGGAATGGATGACCCTTGTGGTCTCTTTCAACTCTATGATTCTATGACAGTGGGGAAGGAAACATAGAAACTTGGAGGGGAGAGAGAGAGAGAGAGAGAGAGAGAGAGATTGTGCTAGCCAAGAAAGAACACCAATAGATGTGTAGGGTGACAAATGTAAGGGGGTGCAAAGGAGAGGGAAAGCTGAAGACTGGGTGTAGGGAGAAGGAGTAGGTGGGGGAGAAGCTGCAGACTGTCCTGATGGAATAAACAAGGTGGTTGTAAAGGTTGTTGGTTTTTTTTGAATACTAAAAGAGTTGCAGATGTTATGCCTTGGCTAATTTAATCACGTTGTGAAAACCAATAAACTTCAGGACTGACTGTATCTATATTATAGTATTAAACTTCCAGTAATTCTCTGAATGCAGGCAATTGATTCAGAGCATGATGAAATCCTGAAGCCCCTAGAGGTTTACAAGAAAAACAAATATGGGACAGAAAATGCATATTCAGAGGGGGAAATTACCATAAACCTTAGCCTTGTCAGCTCTGCTGAACATGTTTCAGTCTCATAAAATCCTTCAGTATTGCATAAATAGCTGTTTCCAGGCACAGGTCCAATCTGTCCAGGCTGACTGGAATCTGTCTAAACTGGAGCTGCTCCATGGTAGGAGGAAATGTATGAACAAGGTAGGAGAGAAGACTGGGTATTGAGAAACTATGTGAAGCTGAAGAAATATAGAGGCTGAGAAATCTGAGGAGGTGAAGGATAGATGAGGGTGACAAGCAGATAGCCAATAAGAGAATAGTCCCATCGGGGAGAATGAATGAATGAATTTGTTGGAAATCGTTGGCTCGGTATATACACCATCATTTCCATCCCTTTACCATATTAAGAAAAATAAATATAATTAAATGGGGCCAGTTATTTTCACATGTCTACTTGCTGCTAAGAACTAAGTACGATTGTATAGGACTGAGATGAGACTGAACTAGCATCTCTTCTTTGGGAGAAATGACAGAAAGATAAAAAGAAGTGGACTGATGTTTAATTATGCAAATAGAGTTCTAAGATCCGATAATACATTGACATAAAACTATCCTAACTGCGAATTCAGAAGCATATGATGAGTGGGATTTTGTCCCTCAGCACTGACTTGGGAAGATTTTTGTTTAATTGCTGGAAGGGGTGGTCCCTCTTGGAGATGAAGCAAAATGCATCGGGGATTTTGATGTTTCTTGCTGCTGCCAAGGCCCATTCATAATGACAACGGATGTAAAGAGGCAGCAGCATCTCTCCTGGGCGTTTCCTAATGCAAAGAGAAAAAATCATGTCAGTGGAAAAGTTTTATAACTCCGTCTAGGAGATTACATTGTATATGAAAAGTACTGGGCCTGGACACAGCTGGTTATTTACAAGCTTGGTGAGTTCAGTATATGAGACTTACACCTCCATCCAAATGGGGGAGCAGGTTTGAATCCGCTGCTGGGAGTGGTATGGGCCAGCAAATCTGAGCCATCAGATTTGCCCTCCCTGGGGCATTTGCCACTGCAGAGGGGTGGAGACACTGGCAGGTGGCCTCTGCAGCCCTCCACCGTGCCAGCATACCTGCACTTCTGCTGCCGGTGTAGTCTGGAGGCATGGCTGGGGGAGGAGCTGATGCTAGTCTATTGCCTCAGCTATTTGTTGCGCTGGGGGCTGGGGCAGTGGATTTACCCCACCTTTTTGGTGGCATAAGTCCATTAAGCCAATGGGGGGTTTTCTGGCAGCAGGGTGGCTTTTTTGTGTTTTTTGCCTCCCAGCACCTTTGGAAAGCCCCCTTGGGAACAGTGAGGTGAAGTGGCAGTAGTGCTGGGTCCAGGTGCCTGGACTGTTGAATGGAACTGAAAAATATGGTTAACTAATTCTTTCAAATCAATGGGATGTTAAAGTTTTTATATTGTTCTAGTTGTGATAGTTTTGGTGCATTCTGTGCTCATCGGAGGGTGTGGTACCTTGTGAGGATTTTTTCCCATCCTAAACTCTGTGACATAATCAGCATTAGATCCCATTAGCTTTCCTCAACACCACCTTTTGGTTATTGACTCCTTTCTGAAGACAAACTACCCCTTAGCTCCTGTTTGTCAGGTGGGATTTATAACGGGAGTTTTCTCAACTGTGATCCTTCTGGTGAGATACTTAGAACTGCCAGAAGGATGGCTGATTTATAATGTAGAGTTATCCAGTCTAAACCCACAGAAATATAAACCCTCCATAAACATAATAAAGTTGTATGTTAGACTGGCAAAACTTTGCTTAGGATCGCACAATTATATGTTATAGCAAAATTAAAAATCTTGTGGCATCTTAGATGGATGTTTTTTTGCCTTAGATTTCTGTGGACTGAATCCAGTTTAGTGTCGTTCTCAGTTGGGTAGCAGATGCATGCACATGAACTCACATGAACCTACAGGCTTAACATGGAAGAGATGTGATCAGAGATACTTTTATGCCAATAACGTACAAAAGATCTGAACAGCAGTGATTCTAGGATGGGCTATAAAGACTGCAAAGTCCCACCATGGCTCTGCTATGTGTCAGCAGCTCACAGGTTCCACTTAGACTGGCGATACATATTTCCAGATCTTTGTCTAGGTCACAACCAAACTGTAGCCTGGCTTGTGTAGCTTCCCAGTTTGCTCCATGTGTCTCAGCTCCTTCTTTTCCACTGTCTCTCTACCTGCCTTATGCCCTCTCATTCTGCCAGCCTTTGCTTGCATCACTCTTTGCTTGCAGCTCCCTTTGAGATGAACTTCTTAGAGTGGCCCTTCTGTGATTTTGCCCTTATACTATTTTGCCATTATACTCTGACCTAACTTTGGCAGGACTCAGGCTCATGGCCCAGCACAGCTATAGTTTTCTGTTGTCCTTTATATTGCAAATGTCCCATGTTTTGTGGTCTTGGTTTAAGAAGTAAGCAGGCCTTGCCATCTTGCCATGCTCTACTCTTCAATACTTGCTTCTCAGCTGGGTCAATTAACCTAAATTTCTCCCCTTCGCAACCGTGCCCCAAGGGTAATCTTTGCAAATTTTTGCATGCTCAGAGCTGCATCTTGTACGCATTGAAGTGCACTCATTACTTATTCATTTTCTTTCTTATTAGCTAATAATCTTACACAAAAGTGAATCATCAGTTACAATTTGATGTTGTTTATTATGCTGAAAAGTTTTCAGATGTCCTGTTGTGAAAAGTCTGTGCAGAATATTCTCATTCTCTCACCCACCTCCTAACTGCCCCCCCCCAATTGCATGGCAGCCCTGGACAAACAGGATTTTGCTTTGGTTTGTCACTGGCAGAGATGAAAGTCTATGTGATTCATTGATGAAAAATGGATCTTGGTATGAAACAGGCATATTGAAATGGAAGTTATGGGAGAGGTTTGTTGATTTGCATTGATGAGCATTGCTTAAGGGGTTGTGCTTTTTCACCTTATAAATTACAGCTTGGTTACTAATGTTAACATTGGTACCTCCTTTTAGTAAAACAGTATTATAATACTCAGTATACATGGGATGAGATATGGGGCCATTGGAATGGTTACTCTCACTCTGAACAGTTACCTCACAACTTTGGTGGGAAGCAACCCAGCTTCCTGGGAGGGGTGTATATGTGGTGATGATCACCTGGGAGGGTTCTCCTTTAGAGCTACCCCCATACCAATGATTTTCAGCCTGATGTGGAATGACACAGAGTGTTTGGCAGTGGCGTATTTGCCTAGGGACATGGGGTACCCCATGTTCCTGGGCACCCCCTAGTGGAGGGCGCAACAATTTCAGGTTCGTTTGTGTTTTTTCTATTTTTAGTGTTTTTTCAGTTTTTAACCTGCAGGGGGCGCAGTTTTTAGGATAGCAGTGCCAGAATTTCAGGGATTTTCCAGGAAACTCTCCTGATGATACCACCCAAATTGGGTGAGGTTTGGTTCAGGGTGTCCAAAGTTATGGACTCCCAAAAGGGGTGCCCCCATCCCCTATTGTTTCCAATGGGAGCTAATAGGAGATGGGGGCTACACCTTTGAGGGTCCATAACTTTGGACCCCCTGAACCAAACTTCACCAAACCTGGGTGGTATCATCAGGAGAGTCACCTAAAGATACCCTGACATTTTGGTGCTGCTAGCTTAACAGTTACACCGATAGCAGGCACACTCTAAAATTCCCCAGATTTTCCTTTTAAATCCACCCCCTCTGGCATGGACTTAAAGGGAGAATGTGAGGTCCACAGTTTAAACATTGAAAGTGATGCTGTTTCAGGGTGGGGGGGGGAATCCACCCCCAAACAGGATCATTTTCAATGTTGTTTTAACTGGAGACCCCAGATTCTGCCTTTAAAGTGGATTTAAAAGGCGAATCTGGGCTCCCTAGTTTAAACACCATTGAAAGTGATGCTGTTTGGGGCAGTACCACTTGAGGTGTTTTGTGAGAGGTGATGCTAACATTTGTTTGTATAAAAACTAAGCATCATTCAGTATCACTTAGCTTCATTTTTTTCTCTATATAAAATAGGAAGCTAGCACCTGTATGTATACGGATGCTGCTACTGCTGCTCTCATCCCGACATCGCCTCTCTCCTTCAAGCTTATGAGTGCAGGTCGTGCATAGCTCTTTTCTTCTTAAATCTGCTAGACTGATAATGTATAACCCTGATAGCATTCCTACACCTTTCCCAAATCCCATTCAACACTTTATTTTCTTAGGCTCTGTATGAATGAATCACCCTAAGATGATCATAATAATCTTTATTATTTTTTTGAGACTCAGTAGAAAAACTCTCTGTTGTCAACATAGTTCTCATTATTTAGACGTCTAAATGTCTATAAAAGGATCCTGGTATACACTGGTAGAAAGGTCTTGCTGTTACCCACCTCTTCCTTAAATTAAAATTCCCCACAACAATTCATTTGGTTGCAGACCACTAAATTGGACAACACCAGAGGAATATGCTGCATATATAAATTCCTTACAAAGCAGACATGCTGATTGTCTTAAAATAATAATAATAAAGTGGATTGGCTATGGTAGTGTGGACTTTGATTATTGGTATATGAGTAATGAGCTCAAATGTTGAGGACAATGGTTGTGTGAGAGAGAATTTAGCATCTCTGGTTTTGAAAGCTTATTTCAAGTGTGTTTTGTTCCCAGGGGAAAGAAATGTCAAGGAGCTGGTCTTGTCTGGAACATTAGGCATTAGTTCATATGCGCTGTCACTGTAATTGTCAAGCTAAATGAAGTTGTTTCTGGACCCAGACACCGTGGTTGGCACGGGCTTCAGAAGAGCACCCTTAGCAGGCAGGCTGGTGAAATTGGTATGAACAGGTAATGAACAGTGTGTGCGTGCGTGTAATGTTTAAAATAGGCTCTATCTGCAGGATATCTGCAGGGCAAAGGAATGCTGCAGGGAACACTATTGTTAGAGCAGCAGTAGGAAAATTGCCTTGCATGGAAACACCTGATCCAAAACATTTCTTTCCAGAAGCAAGATACTGTTTTCAACAGCACATTTTTGTCACTTAGGATTGCAATAGTGATAACGTTAAAAAGGCTTATGTTCCTGTACTGTACCATGAAGAAAATTTGGTCCCCCCCCCATTTTTCTCTAAGGGGTCTCAAAGTGGCTTACACTCACCTTTCTTTCTCCTCCCCACAACAGGCTCCTTGCCAGGTAGGTGGGGCTGAGAGAATTCTGAGAAAACTGTGACTAGCCCAAGGTCACCCAGCAAGTTTCAAGCAAAACTTGCTGGGTGAAGCACTGGCTTCACTTGTTTCACCAGATTGTGCAATGCTGGCTGAAAGGTTAGGGAGCAAAATGAGTGAGAACAGCACAAAAGCAATGTTCTGTCCCCTATTTGCTTCTGTGGAACAGGCAGGTTTTCCAGTGGAGTGTGCCCTATGATGTGACCTCAGAAATATCACTACATATTTGAACATGTGATGAATATCATAACCAGAACTATGTGTACTCTTGAGTTTAAGCAATTAAAACCCTTCGCACTCAGTGCCAAGAAACATTGAATGCTGAAACCTCAATAAATTATGCATTGTCAGGAAATCTGCATAATTTCTTTCATAATTTATTCAGTTTTTATTATTTTGGATAGTTTATTCCACTTTTACAAGTCATGGGGAGAGGCAACAAATAATCTGGCTCTGATGCACTGCTTCCACTCCGTCCCCGGGGATCTTATGTATCTACTTTGATGGTCTCTTGTTATTCCATCAGGCATTGCCTACACATCCTAGTGCATGTGTTTGTTCTGTTTGATTAAAGGAAACTGAGATGTTATTATATTGTGCATTTCTCCTACTGTGGAATCATGACAAACATACAGCCCTGATCGTAACCATGGCAACAATGTAAACACCATGTTTTCTCTTATTTTCTAATATTTCTAAAGGGAGATTAGAGACATTTGTTGGACTTGTATTTTTACTATGGAGTGTAAAGGATGTATTTACATCTTGCTCAGTGAAAGGCTAAATGGATTGGAAAATAGTACCCCACCCCCTGGAGTTTCTGAAACAAATGTAGACTGGTGGGCACACTTTCTGGTGTCTTTCTTCACCTTTATCGACTTGACTGGTTATTTTCCCAGGAAGTGGGGCACAACAGTTATAGTCCTCTTCCATTAAAAGGGCAGTAAGGAAGATCCAGCGAACTACAGGCCAATAAGCCTGTTAAGGATCATCAGCAAATTATATCAGGCACCTACTTGATAAATTTACCAATTGGCTGGACCAGGAAGGTAAAATCGCAGATGGACAAGTGGAATTTTGAGAGGACAGATCTAGAACAGATAGTTTAACCCTCCAACATCTTATTGAAAAATATTGCAACAGAAGCACCATTATATGCTGCCTTCATCGATCTAAACTATGGGGAAAAATTAGAACTTTCTACCATAGATGGAAGGCTCTTGTTTCTCATTTGAGCCCTTCTTTATCAAACCTCCCTTAGAATCAGGTACAGCAGACAAGGGCACCTCACAGATACAATAAAGACCTTCAACAGAGTCAGACAGGGATTTATCTGTTACATAAATAACATTGTAAGTGCTCTGAATGAGGTCAGTCTCTACTCACCCAAACCAGCATATTGCCATATATCAGTTCTATATTATATGCTGATGATACCGTCATCATGTCCAGGACCAAAGTTGGAAGGAGAAAAGCCTTGGACAGACTTGCTTAATGTGATAAAGAACATTTGCAGATAAACTGTCAGAAAGCTAAAATAGTGGCCTTTTTAAACACCAGACAAGTAGGACCTGGAAACTGAATGGCTTTAAACAGGAACAAGTAAACACTTTCAAATATCTTGGGCAGGGGCGTAGCTTTATAAATGGTGCCTGGGGCTCACCCATGATGCTGCGTTCCCCTCAGCTGCACCCCCAGCCAAGTTTGCCCTGTCCCCAAACTCCATGTAGAGTTTGGGAGAAGGTCCAGCCAGCATATCTGTTCTTCATGTGGAGTCTAGAACTGGCTCAGGCCTGTTTGATGCTGGCCTCACCTTGCCTGGGTCCAGCTTTAAACTGCAGGCAGGAAACCTGTAGTTTAAAGCTTGATCCAAGCCTTGCTGAGGCCAGGATCAAACTGAGCAGTTGGGGTTGACAGCCTCTATACTATTGGCTCTGCCCCAAACTCCCCCTAATTAGAGATGGAGCTTGGGGGGCAGAGCCAACAGCTAGAGCCTGTCAGCCAGCCAGCTCAATTTGACTCTGACCTCAGCAAGGCTTGGGTTGAGCTTTAAACTGCAGGCTAGACCCAAGCAAGCTGAGGCTAGCATCAAATAGGCCCATGATGCTCTTGAACTCCATGTGAAGTTCAGGGTGGAGTGACTCCAACTGGCCTTGCTCCTAATGTCCATGTGGAGTTTGGGGGCGGGGCAAGCCCTGCTGGCTGGCATTTAACTATGTCCTTGCCTTGAACTCCATGGGGAGTTTCCGGCCGGGGTGGGGGCATAGATCTGCAATGTGCCTCTCCAGAAATGGTGTCCAGGACTCTAGCCCCTTCCACCCCTTACAATGGCACCGATCTTGGGGTTGTCCTTCAGGCCTCTGGCTCTAGGGTAGTCCAAAGAAATTACACAGCTAATTTGGGAGAGAAATCAGCTCATACTTAGGTTTCTTTGCATGGAAGGAGGTATTTTGCTCCAGCTGTACCAAAGTTGTTCCAGGCTAAAACCCTGACACATACTAGGGGACTTTCTTGAACCCCCAACATCCTGTTTCAAACCAATTCAATCCAAATTTCTCAGAGCAGGCCTTCAAATCCCCAGATGTGTATCAAATTCTATGGTCATCATTCTTGTTCTTATGGCTCAAAGCAAAACTAAATCTTCAAGACCTGTTTCCCCTGACCTTACATGATCATTTCGAGGCTAAATGGCTCAAGGAAGAAACTTGGCAATTCTATTCTTCTCTCCACATCAATTAGGTTTGACAGAGACCAGGCAAAATAAGCGCTAAAACAGAGAGTGGAGGATATCAACAGACAGACTGATTTAGCGAGCTCACCTGCCTTTTTTGTCTCCAGCAAATAAAAGATGCATTCTCACACCGGTTGCTTATCTCTCATTTCTAGATATTAACAACTATAGAAGGGTGTGGACTTTAGTGGGACTCTCTGCTTTACCAACAACAGTACTGGAAGATAGGTAAAGAAATATCCCTAGATCAGAGTGGTTGTATCCATGCGGATTAAGTCAAGTGGAAACACTGGAACATGTTGTCTTTTACTGTCCATCCTATAAAGCCACTCGACTTGGTCTCACCAATCCACTCTCAGATTTAATGCCAGAAAAGTCAGAATCTGAACAGGTCAAACAGCTCTCGTCTGATGAAATGACCCAGGTATGTACACAAATTGCCAAAATTTGTATGCAAGTTTATCACTGTATATCCAAGCAGAAATGTCAAATGGACATATGATATTTTATAAATTTAATTTCTTTTCCTTTATTTTTTTCTTTTATGCTAAGCCTGTAATATGGACAATCTGTATATAGAATAGAGTTCTTATTCAGAATTTTTAAGGTTTTTAATTACTTTATACGTCTGGTCAATGATTGTATAATAAACTAAATTTGAAACTACTGGAAACTAACTCCATTTCAAATTGCTATACATCTGATCAAAGGTGGAGCGAGGGCAAACTGCACCCAGGGTGCATGCGTGCCCTGTGCCACTGCCGTGGCATCACCCACCCCAGCCCCACCATGGAACCCCGGGCCCCGCCACACCCTATCAACAGCCTGGCTACGCCTCTGCCGTGGCTCTTCCTGGGGCGTCGTGGCCCCTACCCCGTGGGCCACTGCATCTGATACATAATGTGGGCTTGAACTTCGCCCCCAACCTCTTTTTATAATTTTTTGTTGTGGTTGGGGAAGCTAACATCCAACCTGATTAAGAGTTCTGAAGAACTCTAGAGCAGGAGTATCCAAGTCTGGCCCTTCAGATGATCATGGACTATGATTCCCACCACCCCCTGCCAGCATGGATATTGTAGTCCATGAACATCTGGAAGGCCAGAGTTGGACACCACTGCTCTAGAGGTTGCATAGTATTACATCATATGGTTAGCCCTAATAAATGATATATTATACAGACTGTGTTCTTGGTTTTGGATTTTGCTTTCTGGACCAAAACAACTGTAAACAACTTTCTCTCTTGTTGCCTTCTATTACACAATCCAAAAGAATCCCCCAAATACCAAATCAGGGTGCCAAGTGTTCTTCGTCTACACTTTTCTGCCTACACTTCTCTGCTTGCTTGATCATGTAGGGCCACAGTGGGGAGGGAGAGCGGCCCTGCAGGGGATTTTGGAGGTGGGACCTTGGGAGGGTAGGGTTTGGGAAGAAGAAGGACCTCAGCAGGGCATAAGGTCATAGTGTCTACCTTCCAGAGCAGTCATTATCTCCAGGGCGATTGATTTTGATTAGCTGGAGATCAATTGTAATTGCAAGAGATCTCCAGGAAATATTTGGAAGTTAGCAACCCCATGCAGCTGTTCAATTTGAATCTTTATGGAAAGGTTTGAATGAAGGGACTGGGTGAATATTGAGGCAAGCTGCTCTTTAAGATACTTGAGAATACCTGGACAACAGGGATGAACAAATGAACAAAATGATAGAAAGATTCATCTCCTTGTTTATTTGAGGTTTTCTGATGCTCAACTGTGGGGCATTCTGCATTGTTTCACATTGTTTTGTTCAAACAGATTTTTTTCATTATCACTAAATAACCTTGCCAGTTAAAGCAAGGGCCACATGCTTATATTGACAGATGTTGGGTATATTTACAACTGGCTTTCCTCTCCTTTTTCAGTATGTGGTTTATTCACATTGTACTCGAGTTGAACAGTAAATCATCATATCTTGCCAATTTACATTAGTTGTAGGATGTCCTGCTTTCTTTCAAATCAGTTGTTAGCATGCCATTTCAGAAAGATAACAATGTAGTTTGCCAGCAGCAGTTTTAAATCCTGAATACGTGAATGGTTTGGAAATTCTTGGTTGGAGAAGCAGCCAAGCTCCTTCTACATGTGACTGAGCCTAGAATTGTGCCACAAGGGCACAATTACTTAGGAAGGAGTCCTATTGAAATCACTCAGAAATGATACTTAGAAGTTTTATTTGCATGTCAGTATAGTGATTTTAGATTAATATTTTATGAAGCAGTGATACTTGGAAAATACTATCCTTTTACAGAACAGGGTTCATATTTGGCATACTTCCAGTAATGGCTATTGATCCTCCTTTCTGATTTTGATGTTGTTTATAGATTTTGTTGAACTAGTGTCTGATTTTAAATGTTATTTCTAATTATTCTGAAGTTCTAAGATTGTTACATGTGCCACCTTGGGGACTGATTGGGTGGAAAGGCAGCATTAAATATTTCAAATAGATAAAATGAAAAATAAATAACCAAGCTTTTCTGGTGGGGGCAGGCTTTGAAAAAGAAGCTCAGTGTGTGCATTTTGACCTTCTTTAAGATGAGGTCCAGCTCTATATGGGCTTATTGAGGCCTCCTTTGTGAAAAAATGTAGCTGCTGCGAGCTCCTTTCCACAACTCAGTCTTACTTAGTAGGGTGGGGGTAGTGTTCACACTAAGGCCCCATTAAATTCTCCATGTTGGTGTGATGTACAGAACAACATCCGAAGCTGCCAGAAACCTAAGGAACGGTAACCGAGGGTAGGGATTAATGGTAACCCTACTGTGTATCCTTCTTGATGCTGCTGGCACCAAGTAAATTTGGGGAAAGGAAATGATGGTGAAGGGGAGCAACTTGCAGAAGGGCTGTGGGTGGAGGATGGAAAACCTGTGGGCCCCATCCTGCTTCCAATTATGTTATTGAGAGTTTACTGAGGCTCAAACTTGGGAATGAGCTTTTGCTAAAAATCATTTTATTTAGGGAAAAACCATTTTAAACCCATTTTGAACTGTGGTGGGGGAAGGGTATTTGCCTGGGTTGCCAGCTCTGGGTTGGGAAACACCTAAAGATTTTGGGGGTGGAGCATGAGGAGGGTGTGGTTTGGGGAGGGGAGGAACTTCCATGGGATATAACACCATCTTCTAAAGCAGCCATTTTCTCCAGGTGACCTCTGTCACCTGGAGATCTGTTGTAATAGTGGGAAATATCCAGCCACCACCTGGAGGGTGGCAACCCTTGTATTAGCCCATCATTTTTCCTACCTAATGGTTAAAATGGCAGACCTCCTGCAGACTTAAATGTTATTATTCCCTTTTAATTTGCTTTTAGAATGTTAGAAATAATTCTCTATGCACAGTACTTCTGGAGTAACCCATTGCAAAGAATCCTTGTAAAGGTTTGGCAGGTATCACAACAACAAGCACACTAGCTGATGATATGGATTCCATAACAGTTCCTGTGTCCTACAGGTTTATTTTGTTTCCCAGGAAGGTTTCAGGCACACCATGCAGCAGATATAGCAGTTCCATGCATGGAAGAATTTGAGAATCCTATGGCTTCTGGCTGCTTGGAGAAAGATTGAGATTGAAATAAACCCAAATTACTAAATAAACTAAATTATACCCAAGTCCATTGAAGTCAAGGCAATTAGAATGGTGTAACTCTGTTCAGAATTACACTGTGAATGTGTATTGTTTTTATTGGGTCTTTAAAAACCAGTTTGGTTAGATCAAATGGAATTATTTCTCCTCTAAGTGCCATACTCTGAGTTCTCTCTCTATACAGCAATAGCAATATAGCAATATATATTTAAATTCTAATTCCTGATTAGTGTTAAAGGACATTCTTATCAACTGCGCAGGCTGAAAACATCACCCAATGTCAACCTAAGCTAGCTGCATTTCGTTTACAATTGTAATCCATGCCTGATATTGGCAGATCCAAGAATTCTGACTTTTTAATGTAAAATTTCTTTTCAGTTTTAACACAGTTGCTAATAACAGACTTGAGGTCAGCAGTCTTGTATTTCTGTGTCAGTGAAACACTGAATATAATTAACTGTTGGCTTGAAGTTTGTTTCCACTCTCAGACCATAAACTTTGAAAAGAGAAAATGTTTTTCTTCTTCTTTTATAACCAAATGTTATTTTTAACAGCTTTTTCTTCTTAGGAGGCAATCTTGGAATAAATTACAGCTATTTTCCTCAAGGTCATCCATCAAGTAGTAATAATAGTTATAATAGAAGTTTGCTAGGGATGGATGAGCAGGTGGGAGGAGTTGGTAGCAAAACCCACATTTTGTTGGGAATATCTTCTTTTGTAAGTAAAGATACAAACAAATGCATAGATCGAATCTACAGTATTTGCAACTCACTGAATGAAACATTGACCATGAGTCAGGGCTTAGCAAATTCCATTTTCTCTACCTCACTATGGGCTTTGTCATGCATTCTTTCAAAAAGGTGTTTGCCTAATTTTTTATGGTGGCTAGATGAATTTGGTGGCTAGATGAATTAACGTACTGTTACCCATTTAGTGCTGGGAATGGGAAGGTTATGAGTCAGAGTAAATAATATGTCATTATTACAAAGTGCTACTCTGACACATTTATATTGCCTAAAAACATAGAATAAGAAGTGTTGTTTAATTATTTGTTTGCATTGATCAAATGGGAACTGCGGCACACTCAGGCCAAACTTCACTCTTAACCCACCTGCAGTGTGGGTGATTGGTGGGATGCAGAAGATTCAGGCCGCCTTTTGTTTGTGCATTCCCACATTTACGGGCGAGGCTATTCTGGCCCTGAGCTTTAAGGCATCACATAAGTTTGGCTCAGGCTCCTTCTTGCCAGTCTTTGTGATGATTGAGGGAGGTGTGCCGCTTCCTGTCCCCCTCCCCCCAATCGCAAGGCCTATGGGTTGAGGATAAGGACGCCACTCGAGGGCTTCCTGTCCCAAGGCACCGAGGCCCCAAGCCTGGTCTGAGGGTTAACCCTTCACCACTCACATGATGCCCCAGGGCATTCACCTAAACTATACTGTGTACCATTCAAGCCACTTAACCTGCATGAAACACCAGTGCCTAGGCATTGCTGAAACTGGTAGATTGCCTGGAACCCTTTTCAGAGTACGATAGGTGAAAAACCCATCTGGATTAGTGCCAATCTGCCAAAGGGACTCAGCCCCCAAAATGAAACAAGCATCTTGCCTCTCACTCTGGCCCCTTCCGCACACGCAAAATAATGCGTTTTCAAACCACTTTCACAACTGTTTGCAAGTGGATTTTGCTATTCCACACAGCTTCAAAGAGCACTGAAATTAGTTTGAAAGTGCATTATTCTGCATGTGCGCAATGAGCCTCTGAAATAAAGAGGGGAAGGATGAGTGTTTACCCTCACCCATGGTCAAAAAGAGAAGGGTGTGGGGCTCATGCCTGCTCTTATATTTATTTATTTATTTATTTATTTATTTATTTATTTATTTATAATTACATTTGTATACCGCCCCATCCCCTGAGGGCTCTGGGCGGTGAACAACAAAATAATATTCCAGAAACAATAATAACAATAAATAATCAATATAAATATACATATTTAAAACATGAAACTACAGCATTCCACTTGGCGTCCAGGATTTATATAGACTTCATTTCCCCTTCCCCAAATATCTGTAACATAGGAAGCAGCATCATGCTATTTGCGTTCATCCTTTTGCTGTAAATTGCACTCCTCTAGCCTTTCTGAGTTGTGGACTCAGGAGCTGCCTTGGGAATGCTTGTTAAAGAGGTTGGAACTTCTTGTTGAGTAAACCTTCAGTAGCAAATTTGGACCAGGGTTCTTGAAGGGCCTCTTCCAACATGAGTCTGCCTGATGGTTAAGATGTGAAGACCTTGAAGAAAGCCAGGAAAAAACTGGGATTTTCCGCCCCTCAGAACCCTCCCCCCTCCCCCAATATTTTCAAAGGGAAAAAGGGACATTTTTGGACACCCCTGAAGAAGAAGAGGAGTTTGGATTTATATCCCACCTTTCTCCCCTGTAAGGAGTCTCAAGGTGGCTTACAAACTTCTTTCCCTTCCTGTCCCCACAACAGACACCTTGTGAGGTAGGTGGGACTGAAAGAGTTCTGAGAGAACTGTTCCTAGCCCCAGATCACCCAGCAGATAAGCCTCTGTCACTCAAGTGGAGGAGTGGGGAATGAAACCTGGTTCTCCAGATTAGAATCCACCTTATTTTAACCACTGCACCTTACTGGCTGTCGAATTCCAATGATGAAATACATCCGCTTTTGGAATAAGTGCACTTTTAAAGGACAAGCTTTGACTCAGATTATATAGATTTTCTTGTAGGTCGGTCTTTAGATAACAATTCTTACATATGCTGTAAACATTTACAAGGATTTATTGCTTAAATTTGACTGATTTCGTGCACTTCTAATAGGATATAATTGATTATGGTGACAATACACTGTGGCTCAGTAGAAGAGCTCTGGCTCTGCGTGCAGAAGGTCCTGGGTTCAATCCCTAGCATTTCCATTGAAAAGGACCAGGAAGTAGGGGATGTGCAAAACCTCCATCTGGGACACTAGGCACTGTGCTGCTGCCAGTCTGAGCAGACAAAACTGATGCACATGGACCGATGGGCTGATGCACTATAGGGCAGCTTCTGGTTTTCACGGTTGTACGGTTTAACTTGATAACCCAATATGCAGCTAATTTAATTGTGAATGGATGAGACATTTTTTCTTGAGAGCGTTTCTACTCTCCGCTTTTATTTTTCCGGCTTCTCAGATGGCAGAAATGATAGCGGGAAGTGCAGCAGTCTGCAGCTTTCTCTCATTAGTCCTGCTTATGTTTGCAATCTTGCAGTTCAATCCTAAGCATGGTGATACCCTTCTATGGTCTTATAATGATATAACTCTGTTTAGGATTGCACAGATGAGCCATATGTACTTTTAAATTAATAAATATGCCAAATAATACAATTTTATATGCTTACTATGTTATAAATGAGGCACTGTGATGATGTTTAGAGCTGTAAATTGAGCAATTTCCCCCCAAATTTGTATTTCTTACTTCCAAAGACCTGTTTTTCCCAAAGGTTCTAACATTTCAAAGTAGCACCTTAAAGACTAAAAAGCACTTATTGACCTTTTGTGAATCATCATCTGTCCCATAAGAAAGATTCTCATCTTGATTGCCATACACATCTGAAGACTGGGATATTGATTTATTTTTGCTACTACAGACCAACATAGCTACTCATTTGCGTTCAAGCTTTCAAGAAATTTAAATTAATAAGCAAGCTAAACAGTAAAAATTTGTTTTCTTAACTCCTATAAATGATGCCTTTTTATTGCTTTGTTTTTTTTACTGCTAGTTTGTGTTGGTAGTGTGCTAGTTATACAGAGAAGCGGCAGACTTAACGATTAAAAGTTAAATGCTTATTAGGGAACTACATTTCAGATAGGAAAGCTGGGAAACATGGATAGTCTGCAGCTACCATGCTAGCTAGGGAAGGAGAGAGAAATGAACGTCAAAGAAGTTGGAAATTAGATCTATCAATCTAAGGACAGAAAAGAAGTGACACAAAAGGAAGGAAAGGTCTCTTACTTCACAGCCCTATCTAGCTGACCCTGCCCCTGTTGGGTCTTTTTCTCAATTCCTTTGCACACTATACATTTTTACTTCCAAAAGTTTAATCTAAGAATATTATCTTATTTTATTTCTGCTTTTGTGCTATTTTATTGCTGATTTTCATTCAGCGTGATATTAATTTTATTGATGTTTACCTATCTCTGGTTTCTGCCATCTCATTAATGATCTACTGCTTTTTTGTATTGCATTTTGATTATTCTGTTTTAATTTTAACAGTTTCTTGCTATAATCGATATTGTAAGCTGCACTGGAATTTCTTTTTTTATTGAAAATATAGAGTAGAAATATTTTAGAAATCAGACCATAGTGTGCCAAAACAGAGGGCTGTCAAACACCTGACACCAAGAGTCATGGCTGTTGGGTTGTGATAAGCCCTGCAGTGACAAGTTGTAGAGGCTGCCTTTTCTGTCAGGAGCTAAAGAAAAAAACCCACACAAGGGCAGGATAAAAATGTACTAGATAGACAAGTGGCAATGTTATGTACATCTACAAGGCTTTCAAATATGAGCTTAGAGGCATAGCACAAAAGTGATGGATGCTGGTCAGTGTAAGCCAGTATGATGGCTTATTCATCAACTTGCTATGTAGTTCAACTCTTCTCTTCAATTTATTTGAATTCATGTTATTCCAGTCAGCTGCTTATATGCATTCTTTTGTCTGCCACCATCTTTTTGAGAGAAAATTGAGTGCTAACTAGTTAAATGTGCTAGAAGGAATTTCCACATCTGCAGTACTTCTGTTGAAGTCTGTCAACTTTTGCTAATTAAATATGAGGGATCGTGATATCTTTGTTCTCTGTAACAAATATGGAAGTATGTTAAAAGGATTATTTTAGAAATAAATTAATTCTCATATCTAAAGGTATTTGTTAAGTCTCGGAACCTTAAGCCAATAAATGGACTTTGAGGTGTTGATCAGTAGCATTTATTGATGAGGCATCAAAGCATCAAAGTTTGGCAAAGCCAGTTCTGATAAACCTGGCATTTGTCATCCTCTTTATCCCCACTGCAAGTCCCCCCTCCTGCTTTCCCAAGAGGTTGTGAAAACAGTCCCTGGAGCTGAGGCGCCCCAAGGTCAGTGGTAGATAGTAGGAGAAAGCCACCTGGCTTTCTGCCTCCAAGAGATAACGGATGTAACTCTTTTTTCTCATGGCACCAGGATGTCAGGAAAAGCCTAGTTATCTACAAAGCATGTGAAGCCATAAAGTAAAGATCAAGGAAAGAATGCTCCAAATGGCAGTGTTTACATATAGCAGGCTGGTTACATATATCTTGTAGCAGCATTGGCCCTTTCTGCATGGGCGTTTCATGGCCCCCTGGGGACGGCAAAAAAGCTTACCCGTTCCCAGGGAGACAGTGGCAGCCCCGTGCCCGCTAACTAGGCGTGAAGCCCGGCATTTTCCCAGCCTCGCTTCGGGGAGCGGGGTTGCTAAAGCTCACCAGCTTGGAGCCGCTGCCGTGCGAACGGCAGCAGCTCCAAGGCACCTACCCCCCCACTCCCTCCCTTCACTTACCTGGTCTCCGGCCCTCTGGCGCGTCGCCGGGGCCTGGGGACATGCTTCCCCCTGCGGCCTGTGACGCTGGAAGCGGCGCCCTAGCGGGAGGCAGGAGGCGTGTCCCCAGGCCCCGGCGACATGCCGGATGGCCGCAGGAACGGTAAGTCCACCGGGCGACGGCACCCAGTAGCGCTGTCTTCCCTGTTCTTTCTGGGACCATTCATGCGAACGGTCCCAGCGGCGTCGGGTCAGCGTCGACTATGCCGACCTGGCTGCTTCTGCCTCCGTGTGGAAGCGGCCATTGATTTGTTGTTTTAAGCAATTACATTGAGTTAGGAAACCAATCACATAGATACTATCCCCCTGACTGTATTCTTGCATGCATGACCATGGATTTCGAGTTTCGTTGAAGGCTGTTATTTTTCCTGCATAGCATTTAGAGTTGTTGTCATTGTTGGACCAGAGTAACACAAATTATATTACTTGAGGTATTCATGAAAACAGGTAGGGCTGGTTTAAAAGTAAGATTCAAAGATTGCCACAAGTCTTAGAGGAAACATAACCACATGAAACAAAGGCTTTACTGGTGCCCTCAGTTTAGCTGAAGTGAAACATAGTTATATTTTCACCCATCACATAGGTACCAGGTGCTAAGCAAATTGTTTAAGGGAACAAAAATTTTAAAACAAATCTTCAGGATGTGTTTAGATGTTCATCAATAAGATCTATCCATGGGTTTCTGAAGCCTTTCCCACAATATTTGTCATGTCCTGAAGAGAATAGAATGTCTCCCAACAGGACTACAATCTCTCAGCAGAGGATCCTGGATCTTAGCAGAATTGGACCCTTTGTGGTCCTCAAAATAGGCTACACCCTAATTCTTTAGTGGACCCTCCTAAGCAAGGCATGAGAGGGATTTGTAATTAGGAAGAAGTGAGCTCTGTGGAAACAGTCTGAGATGGCAGGGTTGGGTGGAGTAGGCTGGAATTGATACGTCATAGCAGCGGTCATGGGATGAAGCAAAGCGAGATTGGATAAGGAGAAGTTTGAAGTCAGGGTTTCATCACATGCTGTGTGACAGGCACTCAAGCATAAGCAATGGAAGAAGCTGGGGCCGGTGAGGAATCCTGTATTTGGGACTGGCAATTGCCCCCTAAGCTCAAATCTCCTAAGGAACCAAACAGACCAGATTTCCTCATATTCCTCTGTCCTTTCCCCCACAACTGTCAGCTTGTCAGTTTTGAGAGTAACAAACAACCTCTTCAAGCCACTGTTGAAGTATTTTATTTTTTTTAATGAAAAGCAATATTTTTCTGCATACCAGAGAGTGTCTTGTGTATGCAGAAACCCCAACCTTCGAATGGAGTGTGCCCCTTTCTTTTCCATTGTGATAAACCCGCAATGAAGCTTACCACAGGAATAAATTAAGGGAGGAGTGTGCCATTCAGGGGAGGGCAGACTGTAAGGAATAGTGTAAGATGGGAACAATTCAGAAATTACATCACACATTCAAAAATCTCCCCACTGGGATTATATACATTCTCAAGAGCTTGAACAGGCTTGCCTATCCTTTCGCCCTTTTCTCTTTGGGACTTTTCCTCTTTCTCATTTTCCTTGCTTGGTGTTCCTGTTACTTTGTGGATTTCCCCTCTGTTCTACATGTGTTTTGTGTAAATTGGTATTATCTCTCCATTTTAGATGGGGTGGCTGCTGAGAGAACAAGTGCCTTTTGGTAAGGTTGGACCAGCATGAATGAACCAGATCAGTGGATACCTTCTTCTGAGAAGGAAAGAATGACCAATGAAGCACAAAAGATGGTTTCAGAGGGCCCTATTCTGGGCAATATAAACTTGGGGAGTCCAAGTAGTAGGGAAAGAAGAGAAGAGTAGAAGTTGGACATAGTCAAATAACTCCATTAAAATATTATATTTGGGCTTGTGCTGGAGCTTGTCTTTTTTAATTACATTCAGTAATTCTCTGTAGGAATACTATGGCTTTCCCCCTGATTAGCACAAGTCTGTGTGAGGAGAAACTAAATGTAGTGGTTAAATATTCATCTAGTCCCTTACTTTTCCGAACCATTAGCTCTTTACAGCTGGAAAACACTTCCTTCACTACACTCCATGGATGCATTTTTTTTTCAGTCCAAGCACTTGAGCCTTGGCAGTATGTGGCAGCAAGAGTTTATTAAAAAACACACAACTTCAGCGCTAATTTAAATGAACCGGAAGCACAGCGATACTTCATCTTAATTTTTTATGCCAAGGGCCCTTGTGGCTATGCACGAAAAGTTCGCTCAGGCTGAAGTGTGTTTCTCATTCAGCAAGTGATGACAATCATGAAGGAGTGTCCATATGGATTGGAAAGTATACAGGCTCTTACAGAAGCCAGCATGCACACCTGACTGGAGTGTATCACACATGGATGTAACTGACAGCTACCATAGGCAAAACTTTTCTCACAGCTGAAATGTTCAAGAAAAAATTCGCCAAGTAGTTTCTATATAATGGCAAAAAAGAATCTCCAGCAATGGTGGGTAGGGTTGGTAAATGAAAAAAAAATTCGGCCCTGGTTTGGATTCGGGGACCCAGATTCAAGGTCTATCTCGGAGATTGATTTTTTAAGATTTGCGCAGTGACATCCGAGATTCTCGGATGCGTTTTTATTTTTTGCTGGTTTTTGCATTTTGGCCTGCAGGGGGCGCATTTTTAAAGGTATCAGCATGAAAATTTCAGGGTATCTTCATAATACTGTCTGGATTATGTCCCCCAAGTTTGGTGCAGTTTGGTTCAGGGGGGCCCAACTTATGGACCCCCAAAAAGGTGGCCCATATCACCCATTGTTTCCAATGGGAGCCAATGGAAGATAGGGGCTATCTTTGAGGGTCCATAACTTGGGCTCCCCTGCACAAACTGCACCACACTTGGGGTGCATGATCAGGACAGTATTCTGAAGATACCCTGAAATTTCCATGCCGATACCGTTAAAAATGCGCCCCCTGCAGGTACCCCAGGTGGTTTGCATTGAATTTTTTTTCAATTGCTTTCAATTGGGGAATTCCTGGGATGCCTGCAGAGGGTTTGTCTGTCCAGACACCCCCCGGGAGGTCTGTCCGGACACCCCCCGGGAGGTCTGTCCAGACACCCGCCGGAGGTCTGTCCGGACAACCCCCGGGAGGATTGTCTGGACACCACTGTCCGGACATCCCCCAGGAGGTTTGTCTGGACACCCCCTGGGAGTTTTGTCCCGACACCCCCGGGAGGTTTGTCTGGACACCCCCTGGGAGGTTTGTCCGGACACCACTGTCCAGACACCCCCCGGGAGGTCTGTCCGGACACCCCCCAGGAGGTCTGTTCGGACACTCCCCGGGAGGTCTGTCCGGACACCCCCCAGGAAGTTTGTCCGGACACCCCCGGGAGGTTTGTCCGGACACCACTGTCCGGACACACCCCGGGAGGTTTGTCCAGACACACCCTGGGAGGTTTGTCCGGACACCCCCCCAAGAGGTCTGTCTGGAACCCCCCCGGGAGGTTTGTCCGGACACCCCCCTGATGGTCTGTTCGGACACCCCCCGGGAGGTCTGTCTGGACACCCCATGGGAGGTTTGTCCGGACACCCCCCTGATGGTTTGTCTGGACACCAACCACTGTACGGACACCCCGCAGGAGGTCTGTCCGGACACCCCCCAGATGGTCTGTCCGGACACCCCCCGGATGGTTTGTCCTGACACCCCCGAATGGTTTGTCCCGACACGCCCCGGGAGGTTTGTCCGGACCCCCCCGGGAGGTTTGTCCAGACACCCCCCAGATGGTTTGTCCGGACACCCCTCGGATGGTTTGTCCAGACACCCCTGGGAGGTCTGTCCGGACACCCCCCGGGAGGTCTGTCCGGACACCCCCCGGGAGGTCTGTCCGGACACCCCCCGGGAGGTCTGTCCGGGCACCCCCCGGAGGTTTGTCCGGGCACCCCCCGGAGGTCTGTCCAGACACCCTGGGAGGTCTGTCCGGACACCCCCGGGAGGTCTGTCCGGACACCCCCCGGGAGGTTTGTCTGGACACCCGGAATGTTTGTACGCAGACCAGGAAGGTTTGTACGGACACCCGGGAGGTTTGTCCAGACACCTGGGAGTTTGGGCAAGATGCCTGGAAGGTTGGGAGGGATGTCTGAAAGTTTGGGCTGGACTCCTGGGAGGTTGGGTGGGCTACCGGGGCTTTTGGGCTGGATGACTGGGAGGTTCGGCGGTACTCCTGGGAGATTGGCCGGACCACCTAGAAGGTTGGGCGGGATGGCTGGCAGGTTGGGCAGGACCCCTGGGAGGTTGGGTGGGACCCCAGGCACAGGCATGGGGGGCAGGGAATTTTTCCCCCACCCCTTCCCTCAGACCAACCTCATGTATCACAGAGGGAAGTCTGTTACACACTGTGTCCTCACATCCCTCTTGGATGCACTTCTGAAGATGCCAGCCACAGATGCAGGCAAAACGTTAGGAACAAGATCTACCAGACCATGGCCACACAGCCCGGAAAACCCACAACAACCATCTGAGGAAAAGATTTCTGATTTATTGTACAAAAATGAATTTTGAACGTTAGGAACCATATTCAAGATTTTTTTTGCGGGGGCACTTAGTTGAGTTACTGGATTTTGAATCAGTTTGTGGACATTGCTTTCAATTTCCCGGTGCTTTGGAGCCAGGGTGCAAACTTTCTACTGATAGTGCTGTGCATTGCGTTTGCTGTAGAATGCTCTTGAGCTCTGATTGCACAGAGTCTATGCAGGTTGGTCCAAAGAGAAGTTTTTTTGTCTGGGCATCAGCTCCTTGATATCTACTCTGAAGACCTGAACTAAAGAACTGGTCAGCATCTACTCCTTCATCATTATTTGTAGGATGTTTAGAGCAGAAGACCACAGTTTGGAGTCTGAGGAACATGGCACCCCAACACTCATTAATGGTCCGTCAGATGGCCTTGGAAGAGAAGAAGATGACAGGATCAACACAGGTATTAAGTGTGCTGAGGAGGAGTGCTTCCATTCTCCAAGGTGGACTCTGGTTCTTTATAAAGCCCACCATGTGGGAAACATTGTACAGAGCAAAGCAGATGATGAAATTGAGCAAAGTGGCCACAGCTAGGCCCACCGCCCGTCGCTTCTTGCTGGGTTTGACATTGGAGAGGGAGCTCAGGAGGTGGATGACCTTCACATAGCAGAAGAGGGTGATAATGAAAGGGAAACAGAAAAAGAACAGGCAGAGTTCCAATCGGAGAGAGTAGATGACACGGAGCTGTTGGGAAGAGAAGTTATCATAGCAATGGGAGGTATTAGGAGAATACTATCTGTACCCGGCCACGCGTTGCTGTGGCTCAGTCTGGTGAAGTGGAAAGGAAAGAGAAAGTGGACGCTTGTTAAATTTTTAGTGTCACAATGCATGTTGGTATACAGTATCTTGTGTTGTTCCATTGTTTTGTTGTGAAGTAGCTGTTGCAGTTGGCAAACAGTGGAAGTTCTGATGGTGGTAGAAATCACACAGTGTGCATGCAGTGCATCATTGGCATCACCGATGGAATTAATTGGAAGGAGTTCATGGTGACTATCTGGATAGGGGAGCAGGGAGGCGAGTATATGGTAAATTTGTCCTGTCACTGTGAAAGTTTGGAGGAATTGAGTTGTGTCAATTTCCTTGGGGGAATGAGTGCATTTGGAAGCATGAGTTGTATTTCCTGGTGTTACCTAGGAATGGATTTGATTTGGCGGTGGTTTAAAGGCTTGTGGTGGTGTGGTTGTGCCTGTTGAGGCATTGTCATTGTTGTAGTGCATAACACATTCCTTTGGTGTTCCAGTGAATTTCAGAGCCGTGTAATAAGGACACACTTCAGTCATAGAAGTGAGTGATAACATGCTGGCTGTTTGCCATGTGGTAGTTTGTGTAGGTATGTGTGATGTGTGGAATGAATGGGGTTTAGCAGGTGAATGTCAGAGGACGGCATAGGAGCCTTCTGAGGGAGGCCAGTGTGGTTGTACTTCCCATAGCAGAAGGAGGCAAAGGAGGGTTTGTGGGAGGGCATGAGTGTGTATAGGGGTGTGTTGTGGGTAGTAGGGTGTTGTAGCAGTGAGTTGAGGATGTCGAAGAGGCCGTCATGGGTACATGGGTGTTGGTTGGTACAGTTAGAGAAGTGTAGGTGAAGTGTGTGGTAAGTGGTTGGTGTTGTGTTAGAAGCTGTGCATAGCCCCTTAGGGCAGTGGTGGGTAACCATGGTGCAGAAGCGTTAGGGGTGGCGTTTGGAGTGTAGGCTGGCGTGCAAGGCTGGTGTGCGCCCTGAGCCTGTGGCTGGGAGTAAGAGTGGTGGATGGGAAGGGGGGGTTGTGTCTGAGGAAATCCTCATTGGCTTGCGTGTCATACAGTGTAAGTGCTGCACAGGTGGTTCACCAGATGTACCCCTGAGGAAGGCACACCTGCATTCTAAACAGAAACCTCAGTAATCAGGTGGAGTTGGCATGGTGGAATGTAACGATAAAAGAGTGGGTTTTGTCTTGCAATTTGGGCAGTCGGTCTTGAGAAGGCTGGCCAACAGTGCTGTAGAGCAAGGAAGAGGAGTATATGCAGCTTAGGTATGTGAATTTGGAGAGAAGGGATGGTAGATTTGGGGTAGAGTTGAAATCCTCATAGCATAAATGTCAGTAAGCAGGATGAATTGCCAAATTGGTCCGTTCTGAAAAATAAGTGGGGTTTGTCTTGCAATTTGGGCAGCTGGTGTAGAGAAGGCTGGCCAACAGTGTTTGAAACCACAAAGAGGAGTATGAACATATGAGGTAGAGCGCAATGGGAGAGAGCAGGTGGTGGAGTAGTTGCAGAGTTAGTTGTTTGCAGTGGGAGAGCAGAGATGGTTGAGTTGGTGGAGAATTGTGTGTGAGGGACAGACTGTTTGTTGTTGGTAGTTATAAGCGAGTAAGTAAAGGCAGACAGCTGTGGAGAATATGGGTGAGGAATTGTGTATGTGATGGTTGACTGTGGCTCATTCCGCACATGCAGAATAATGCACTTTCAAACTGCTTTCAGAGCTCTTTGAAGCTGTCTCGGAATGGCAAAATCCACTTGCAAACAGTTGTGAAAGTGGTTTGAAAAGCATTGTGTTGCGTGTGCGGAATGGGGCCTGTGAGAGGGGGCAGAGTGAAGTGGGTGTGGAGGAGATGGGTGCAGGAAATGAAGTAGTGAAGGCAGAGAGATATGGAGAATATCTGAGAGGCAGTTATGTTTGAATGTGAGGGACAGCACACTGAAGTGTAGAGAGGAAAAGGTGGATGAGTGTGGGACAGGGCCGCAGTGAAATGTGTGAGGATGGGAATGTGTGTAGAGAGTATTTGTTGTGTGTGGGAAGTAATGGATTGAGAATTGAGATTGAAGGTAGCGATTTGCAAAAGAAAGAGAGGTGAGAGGCAGACAGTTGTTACTCTGTGGGAGGCTGAAGAGCGCAAAGGTGTTAAGCTGAGAGAGGGAAAGTTGGTCGCTAGGGGAGCAGGAGGCAGAGGAGTCCTTGTGAGAAGGTGTGAGTCGAGGTGTGGAGTTTTGGAGGATGCAGGAGAAAGAGAAATAGAGTGTGGGGGGAGGGGGGGAGGGAGAAGTGTGTGACTGGTGGGAATGTGATGGAGGGGCAGAGTGAAAGTGTGTGAGGGAGGTGGGAAATGTGTACATATTTGTATCTTGTGTATGTGGTAGTAGTAATGGAGGTGAGACAGCAATTGAAGAGTTAAAAGTGCACAGGAAATAATTTAAAGTAGAAAGGCAGAGAGAGATATAGGAATGAATATGTGTGAGAGCAGTGATGTTTTGAATGTGAAGGGAGAGGCAGACTGAAGTGTTGAGGAGGGAAAAGGTGGATGGAGAGTGTAATGGGACAGGGCAGAGTGAAAGGTGTGAGGATGGGGGGGGGGGGAACGATGTGTGAGGAAGTATTTGTTGTGTGTAGGAAGAGGATAATGGATGAGATTGAGAATTAGAAGGTAACAGTGCAAGAAAAGAAAAAGTGAAGGCAGAACAGCTATGGAGAGAATTGTGTATGTGATGTTTGAATGTGTGGGAGGGCAGAGTGAACTGTGTATGGGAGGGTTGGACACAGAAAAGTGGAGAGGCACTCACCACAACTGTGTAATGTGTGAAAAGGGGAGAACCCCCCCCTCACGTGTGAAATGAGAAGCGTGTGAAGTGTGAGTGGGGCAGTATATGGGTTGCTTTGGTGAAGGAGCCGTGAATGGCCGGAGCTGCAGCCCTCAGAGGCACCCGGCTGTGGGAGCTGAAGTGAGGAAATGAGGGCAGCCGAGGTGGCTGAGAGAAGAGGGAAAGGATTGGTTGCTGGGGGCGGGAGGCCCGAGGAGTCAGCTTGAAGAATGTGAGTCTGCAGGTTTGGAAGAGCAGCAGGGAGAAAAAAAGAGAGATGTGGGGGAGAGGGGATTGCCTGGAGTTAAGGAGGAGCGGCTGCGTTAAAATGGGAGACTTGTGTGGCCGTTTTGGCTGGGAATGGCTGAAGCTGGAGGGAGAGGGAGGGGGATTGCCTGAGTTAAGGAGGAGCGGACTGCGTTAAAATGAGAGGCTTGTAGTAGCCAGCCGTTTGTGGCCGTTTAAGAAACTGGGGGAATCACGAAGCTGGAGGAGGGGAGGGATTGCCTGAGTTTAGGAGGAAGGCGGACTGCGTTAAAATGAGAGAGCTTATTGTGGCAGACATTAGCGCTGGGGAGAATGTGCATCTGGAGGAGGTGTGTGGGTGGGCTGGCTGGCTGGTAGCACCAATTGCTTGAGAACCCGGTGCTTGAAGGCTGACGTAGCGAAGGTGGTTTTAGCGCATTTGGGCCGCGCACACTGGCCGAGGATATGTCAATGCAGATGGAGGCGTTATAAGGAGCTGGTTGATTTCAGCGGCGAATGGGTGATTGTGCTGACTTAGCGAGGGAGTTGCATGTAGAAACGCTGCTACGCGGACAGCCTAGAGTAGAAGCGTTGGGAGAGGCTGCAGAAGAAGTGTTGCTGGGACTGTAGAGGAGGTTTTCCTGGCACAGGAGGAGTGTCAGAGTTTCCGAAGATGCTTTGAACACACTCGCTTGGCTGAGGAGTGTGTATGGGAAGTTTCAGAGGAATTGGCCCAGTAGTTATTGAGGTACCCTGTCATCAACACATACACGGTTAGCTTTTTATATATATAGATGGAATGCTCGTCCGAATCTGTCCGAATCAGTGCAGATTCGGTCAAAATCTGGATTCGGACTGTCCGAATCTCCAACCCTAATGGTGGGAGTACTCTTTGGGAATAATGTTCAAGTACCCATAAGAGCTTGGAGAAGATGACCCTTCGCAGTTGAGGGGAGAGGCAGGTGTATGATGAGATGAAATGACAGGTTGAGTTTGGGAAGGGAACAGAAGCAGAAAGATGTGTGTTGGTTAAAGCATCTTGGGATATAGCATCTTTCTCCCTCTGTGGATCTTAGTAATACTTGATTCAGTACAAGCAGAGCACAGGTGGGGGACCCACAGCCACTCCCACGGGGCAACAGAATCTGTAGGAGTGGCTGTTGGTCCCCACCTGTGCTCTGCTTGTATTGAATCAAGTATTACTAAGACACTCTGTCTCCAGTGCTCATTTTCCCAAAGAGAACCAACCCAGGAGGCACTGACTCTGGACCTTTTCACATCTTGAAGAAGTTTGGTGGGCACAACAGAATAGTTAGCTCCTCACTGAACAGAATGTGTGTGCTCTGCCACATTTTTAATTGCATTCTTTCTCAATAGAAATTAACAGCTGGTCAGGTTTGTATTTCACTGTCAATTTTTTCCCCATTGTACTAGTGCAGTTTGCACAAACTATAGATCTGTCAAGACCTGTTCTGTTCTTGCCATGCTTCCCGGATGGGATATGGTGTCTGCAATCCTGGATTGTTTTTTTTAACTGTTCTGTTTCTTAGATTCACTTTTGCTTTCCACTTCTTTGCATTGCTATACTAACTGTGGGCTTCAAGGATGGAGGGGTTAGATTGCTCAGCAGTGGGAGGGGCCCTACAGAGCTGTACATCTTGGGGATTTGGGTGCCAAAAGGCAGTCTTGACTTTGTCAAAGATTCTTACCATGTTGCATTCCTGGGACCTGTCATTCAATAAAAAGGGTTTCATTATTAAATGAGTCTGATTATTGGACAGCCTAAGGCAACAACAAGATAGCATATTTATTTAAAACATCCAGGTCCCACAGATTCAGTAAAACATTTTCAAGGCAGCTTGCATCATTACTAGAACAATAAAACCAATAAAAAAATCTAACAGTTAAAACCAGCAGCATAAAATTAGCAAGGATTATTAAAATAAACAGCAGCAATAAAATAAATATTTAAAAATACAGCAGTGGCAAGTTTATCCTCTCTTTTGTCCTACTTTTACCTTATTTTGATATTTATAAAAAATGTTTTGCAGTTATATTGCTCTTGTTTTTTTGCTTAACATTTGAAATCCTATGAGAAATTTATGAGGTGAACTTTGCTGGTAGCCAGATGTCTTTGCATCTGCCAGAGGACTGACATGTAAAATAGTGGATTTAATGGATTAAAGGATGCCCTGGTGTTGCTATTCTAGTCTTCTTGGTCAGATTATATACCTCAATCAGTTATCATAATTGCTCAAGGCAACTGAATTATTATGCCGTTGCTAAGTAACCTTGGTCCAGGATTCTGGATAATTCCTCATCTTTCCTCATAATACGTTAATATGAACCCTTACATTAAGTATGGTTCATATGTTGGCTTGCATTTATCTGCAGGTTCAGAACAAGTCAAATGGACGAAACTGATGGTGGTGGAAAGGGCAATCAAGTTGCAGCTGACTTATGGCAACCCCATAAGGTTTTCAAGGCCAGAGACGTTCAGAAGTGGTTTGCCTTTGCCTGCCTCTGCTTTATGACTCTGGACTTTCTTGGTGGTTTCCCATCCAAATACTAACTAGGGCTGACCCTGCTTAGCAATCAAGATCTGACAAGATTGGGCTGGCCTGGACCATCCAGACCAGGGCTGGGAGGGTTTATTAGGACAAGATTAAAAATAACTTTTGGTTCTGGCAAAGGAGGCACCAGAGGCCAAGTATAATGTCCAAAGCCCAAGACAACCATGTGATTCGATTATTTAGAAATACTTTTGGAGAGGTTCCCCCAATGTGTTGGTTGGTCCTGAGAATCACATGAAGTGCTTTAGAGGAACCTTTCTGTCTTCCCTTCCTAGTACAGCCATCTCTATCCCTTTAAATTGTTTCCCCTGGGCATTAGTGCACCCTGGGAACAGTGTGCGGGAGTAAAGTTGGGGTCTTTTGTAAAAGGAAATTTGTAAAAGGAATTCTCTTCTGGGGATGGAAATTGTTTCTTTGTGGGGAGGGGGAGGTTAAGATCAAAGCCACAACTCAGGAATAATTGCAAGCCATCTTTTTATGTGACAAGGAAATTTGCAATTTGAGGCAGGTTTCCAAAGTATGAGTTAGAAAATTGGCTTTGATCTCAAGGCAGTGTTGAGTCAACTTACAAGTTTACTATTTTTGCTGATCACCTTTGAATAAAGAAAAGGGCCAGCAAATGCTTCAACATTCAAAACCCATTGCCTAGGGATATGGTTAATTTCTCCTAACTGTGAAGTCATTACCTTTTCAAGGACCTGGAGGGTTAGGGAAAGGCATGACTGATTACAAAAAAGCCCCTAACAATTGATCTTAATTTAGAACAGTGTTCATTTTTGTTCAGCATTTACATAAAAGACTGCAGAATCTACATTCTGTGCAAGGGGACCATATGAATATAATATAATTCCAGTTTTCAGATTCTCTGGTGTGTATGCAATAGGTTTTGGTGATAAAATAAATATAGTAGTCTGAAATGAATCTGAGACACCAAATGAGCTGTGCATAACATTTTTTTAAAAAAATGCGCTAAATGGGTTTTAGTGTAACTGAAAGCATTTACAGAGTTTGTTAGTGGTATAACAGCTACAATTAGGAAGAAAATCAAAGTATGCAAATCAGGCACATTTGTGCCTGTTTGCTTACTTCGTGTAAGTTATTCTGCTTGTGATGGACTGTAGGAGGAATATATGCAGGAATTACTCTTTAGTAGCAGGAAATTTTGCTCAGTGCCCCTTTGTTTTTCTTCATTTTTATGCAACAGAATAGAGACCATTTTGCGTAGGTGGCTGTTGTAGGCCTTTTTCAAATGTTTTATGAAACATCTTCTTGAAATAGAGAAGTGAATGCAGTTTTCCTCACACCATAGACACTCTGTAGTAAGTAAATGAGCATTCTGCATTCACAGATGACTGATTATGTTCTTGCCCTCCCGAAAACAGGGGTGGTGGTGGTCATAGTGAGGAGTATACGTGAGTTGGATCTCATGTTTGACCATCCTGCATTGCTAAAGATCTGTGTAGCATGCCTGTGACAACACCTGTGTGGTGAGAAGAAAGACTTCTGCCCCATTGCTGTAGACAGACTCCATTTTAGTAAATGTTCAGACTGGGCTGTAAGTCAAGTGATACCTTTTCAGGATAGAGATTGTGTGAATGTCTGAAATGTTTCAGGTGTCTTCTGTATTGTGTATCAGCATCCAGGGGGAATTTCCTTGTATGTGCACCCAAGTGGGAGAAGGGAAACAGTATTCTGCTGGGGGTGGGATATGTGTTATTTATGTACCCTGCGACCTTCATTTCAGCACCTGAAGAGTCCATGGTGAGTAGGGGGAATTGCCTCTTTCAGTTTAAGTAGGGCATCTCATAGCACTATTGTGAATACGTGAGCGCACAACTAAAAACTCTCCAGAAATTCTTGGACTGGCAATAATCAACTGTAGTAACCATCCAGAAACCAACTTCAAGTTTCTCCTTCTACAAAGGCCTTTATAATAAATGGGCCTTATACGGGCATCTGTAAAGTAGAGGCATAATACCTCCTAAGGGATATCATTCTGTACAAATGGGCAGCCCATGAGGAGACTCTACTCCATAAGGTCTAACCCCTTAAGAAGATATCTGAAGCAAGCCTTAGACAAAGGCCTGAAAAGATTCATGTGAGTTCATATGGGGAGAGGCAGTATCTAAGTTTTGAGAGTGATCTTGTCCATCTGAGCAGCAGCAAAGGCAATTCAAAGTTGTGATGGGCTTAGAGGGCATATCATCAGTCTTTCAAAAAGCAGCATAAAATCAGTGTTCCTCTTTTGTGTGGTGCCTAGTAAAATGACTTGAAGAACTGATGACAGCTGCTCCTTCCATGAGATTTGTTACTTTCTTTGAGATCCTCCATCCCACTGGTGCAGCATCAGGCCCTGTCACTTTCTGTAACACATGTTCCTCTGTGCACTGAAGGGGGTGATTAAAAGTCTATTTGTAAATACATGCAAAGTAGGTTTTCACTGGGTATTTGAAGGTTTTTTCAGAACATCTTGACAAGCATTCTGTTGTTCGCTTTATGTAATTGTCAGTACACGTCTAGAAATCCAAGCAATGTAAATTGAGGTTTTCTCTCTTGGCTTAGAAATTCCCCAGCTCCTTTCATTCTTAATTCTTTCCACCCCTTGGAATTACAGTTTTAGAGTCTGCAAAAAGTAAATAAAAACTAGGTCTGGTATTTAAGATATGCATTGCTTCAAATGGTAAATGTAGGCACGTATTAAAGAGAGAAATACAATATCTCAAGTAATACATGTGTTACTGCTTCTGTAAGTCTGAGCTCACGTGGTATTGTTTTCACAATAAATTCAGTTTTTAATTGTAAGTGGAACCTCAGTTATCACAAGATAATCACCACATACGCTGTGTATTGAGCTATTGCGGTTTCTGTTGTTAAGAGGGTGACGTCAGCTGAGAGTGTTATATTTAAATGACTGCATGTGTAGTTTCTCTCTCTCAGCATCTCAGCCTGATGTATCACTGTGGAAGCTGTCTGTGTAAATAAACCTTGTTTTTACCTTATTGCTCACCTGATGATTGAGACATAGCTGTTGGAATTTTCAGCCTTGTCTGCATGCAGCAGGAGCAAAGCAGCAGGGAATTATGGGAAGCTGCATGAACATTCTAAAGGTGACAGTTTAAAAAAAACATTGGTGGTGTTCTGTTCCCTCACTCACTTCCCCCTGACTGACTGACTAAGTGAAAAGATGTTCTCTGTGCTTTGTAAACCAAATGCTATGTAAAAGTGCTCTGACAAAGATATTGTATCACAACCAAACTGTAACAATGAGCCATGCATGTAACTATATATTTGTGATACTTTGTTGATATATATATTTTCTCTCTCAGTTAAGTAAAGTTCTCCTTATGCTTATGAACTTCTGAGGTAAAACGGCTGGTCTTTTGAGAGATAACTATTCTAATTTAACATGCCGCACAATCCACATTTCTGCTCGTTACTTTGCTTGATAGGATTATATATTGATTGATTGATATTTAATTTATATACTGCCCTCCCCCGGAGGGCTCAGGGTGGTGCACAACATAATAAACAATAACATGATAATACATAACCAAAAAGCTAAACATAATAATAGTACCAATTCCAGTAACCCCCCAACCCAAAAGTTCAGTCAGTAGTACAATCAGGTTAACAATTCAGAACAAAATAATCAACTTATAACAACCCACATTAATATAACATTTTCTAGTGACTGCATAATAATAAGTACAAAACACAATAATTGACATAACATTCCATATAACGTTTCGTAACAGCAACAATATGATAATTACCTAACAACAATAGCATAACATTACACAAAACATATCATGACAATATGATAATGTCAGAACAGTAACAGCATAACATTTCACAGTAAATTAACAGTAATACAAGAACAGCTACAGTATAACATAATATCTAACTACAGTTCCCCAACAACCCAACCTACAATAAACCTTGCTGCATAACAAATAACCAAACAATGTAACCTGACATAGTATAAATTGGAAAAGATAGATGGTGACTTCTTAGTAGTTCCATACTCCAGAAACCTTACCAAAATGACCTAAACAACAACATCAATCCTTCGTACACTACCAACCCCAATTTAGCGAATACAGATTAGTCTGTCTCTAATTCTCATATCACTAACTAAACTTTACAGTGACATTCTACTCATCTAAGGGCCCTAATACTTTGAATAATGAAAAATAATGTCCGAATCCACAATGTCATGCATAGCAGGATCTAGCGTAAGTACCAGCATCTTTACAGGGCCGCCGCCATGTTCTTAAGAGGCCCCATTCTGCAATAGGGGACTCTCCAATGTTTTGCAGGTGAAAAACTCTCGGAAGTTTATTCTGGGGGCTCTGCCACTGCCCCCTCACTGCTCTCTGGTATTTAATGGGCGAAAGACTCCCAAAAGTTTTGTGGCCAAAAGACTCACAAAAGTTTGTTCTGGGGGCTCTGCCACCACCACCCCACACTGCCATACTCCAGGCTCTGTTAGCAGGGGCTGCCATGTCACAAAGGGGTCCCTGCCACTGACCCCCTTCTCCATCCAGACATCCTCCGAAATAGGCGGATGTCGCAGCCCCCCCAACTTCACCAATATACCTGTTGCCCTTCAAGTTATGGGCCCAGCTGTACCCAGCTGTGCATTGTGTAGCCAAGTGAAACACAATCTGACCAGACTAACAAAAGCCAGCCAGATACAGGTTTTAACTGAGAGAAATATAAAAGCTGCAATAAGACTGAATTTTAAAAGACAATCATAATGTTTCTTGTAGAGGTCAAAACAAAGGGAACTATGCAACCAATTCCCATACTATCTACAAGTAATTATCAACAGTGGAGAAAAAGAGTAATTGTGTCTTTAAAGGCAGAACAATGTTATAAATGTATTGAAAGTCCTAAGCCTGGCCAAAGTGAAGAAGAAATTAGAAAGTGGGAATTACAGGATGCAGTTGCTACTAAAATAATTTATGCATGTTTAGATGATACTCAGTTAATATATGTATATGAATGTGAAACTGCAAAAGAACTGTTAAAGAGAATAGAAAATACATTTTCTCAGAGTAGTTACAAAACACAGAATAGATTGATTAAAGAACTAGTGAAAATTAGATTAGAAGAAAGAGAAACCTGTGAAAATATATTTTATTTTTATTTATTTATAATTAGTTTTCTATACTGCCCCTCCCCCGAAGGGCTCTGGGCAGTACACAACACAAATACAACAACAACAGATGGAGCACACAAATAACAGATTATAAAATAAACAATATAAGCTCCATTAACCATAACACTAACCCATTTACTATTGACAGTATTTGATCAACTAAAGTTAACAGGACTAGAATTTAATGAACAACAGAAAATTGACTTTTTAATGGGAACACTTGGTGAAAGATTTGATGCATTTGGCTTAGTCTTAGAGGGAAAAGAACGTTTAACTCTCAATGAAGCTATTTCAAAACTCAGTCAAGAATGTGAGATGATTGAGAGATCAGATCTCTGTAAGAGATTGAATCAAAAGGATTCAAATTATACTGTAAAACAATACAGTACAGGGAGAAATAAATTTAGAAGTCAAGCACCAAGATGCCTTAATTGTGGAAAATATTGTCATATTGCTAGAAACTGTAAAGAGAAATGATTTAGTAATCAATATGATAAATATGTAAAAAGAAAGATAGAGATAAATAATGATTCAAAACGAAGTCAGAGCAAACATAAGAATTTCAGAGAGCATTCACAAAATGCCCTATAGTATGAGAAGGGGCTTACAATAAGAAAAAAATAGTTTGAATTCTGAAAAATGGATTATTGATAGCGGATGCACAAGTCATAGGAGTAACTCAGAAAAAATCTTTAAAACTATTAACAAAAGTGTAAATGGAACACTCCAGACAGCAAATGGTGAAAGCATGAAAATACAAGGATCTGGGAGTGGATGTCTAAAGTGTAATTTACCACAGGAGACTGTTGAGCATAATGTTAGTAATGTGTTGTATCTACCAGAATTAGATTGTAATACGCTAAGCTCTAGATAAGAAAGGGTTTGCTGTACACTTTGAAAAAGGTAAATGTACTGTGTCTAAGAACATTGTACTGTATGCACAAGCATTTGAAAACAATGGTCTGTACAAACTAAGTATATCAGAACCATATGTAAACAAAGCTCAAATGTGCACAGAGAAAAATACTTTGGCACAGAAGACTTGGCCATAGGAATACAAAAGCAATATATGAATTACAGAGCAAGGGCTTTGCTACAGGAATCGAAATAAATCTACATGACCAGGATAAAACAACAAAATGCATACACTGTGTTACAATGAAAGGAGTTTGACCTTTTAAACCAAGAACAGAAAAGAGGAACACTAGAGCACTGGACATTATACATACTGATATCTGTGGACTTTTTAATGTACCATCACTGGGAGGAAGCAGATATGCCCTAATATTTGTTGATGATTTTTCGAGGTACTGTGTGACGTACGTACTGAAGGAAAAGGTCCAGTTGAATGAGATGCTTAAGAAGTATATTGCCATGGTGGACGTCGGTTGACAATCTTTCTCAAGGAAAAGTATATCTCTACTCGAACAGACCACAGGTTTACATGGACGCCGGTCTCCAAGGTTGGGGTGCCACACTGGATTGTCATGTAGTTCACGGGAAGTGGTCCCCGTCGCTCAGCCGACTACCGATCAATCTGCTGGAAACTCACACCATCCATCTGGCCCTGCTGCTCTTCAAGGACATAATCAAATACTGCCATGTTCTTGTATGAACAGACAATGTGTCAGGAAGGGTTTGAGAGAAGCATTGTGCAATCCGATTCAGAGGGAGTCAAGTCCGGACATAATTCTTTCTCCTTATGGTGCACTGAGCCAATGCAAGGAATGGGCTCCCTATTTTGGCACTGCACTGCTAGGGACCACAAGGGTTGGCTGAAGTGGAAAAGATGCCACTGTCTTCCAAACCGTTGGTCAGTCTGGCAACAGCATTACTCTGTTTCCATTGGCTTCAGCATTTTTTAAAAATTGTTTTGGCTTTTTTCTAATGCCTATTAAAGATTTCTGAAATCTGAAATCAGACAAGAGATGTTCCGCTAGGGTTTTTTTACAGTTATATTGAACACTTTCAGAACATTTGTAAACCAAATTCACCTGTTTGATATCATTGTATTTGTAGCAGAATGGAAGGTTGGCCTTTTTACAGGAAACTACCTAACTGTGTGTGTATGTATGAGTAGTGATACATAGAAAACACTTTGGCTAGGATGTAGGAAAGGCAAAGAACTGAACTCCAAAGGCCTGTGCCTGCAGTGGTATTGTGCAGTTCTTAAATTCCCTGGCCTGTGTCTGCAGTAGCCTTGAGGAAGTATTTTACTTTTTAAAAGGAAGGGTTAGTCTCCTGTTTTTCTTCTTTTATGAACACATAACAGAGAACTTTCCCATTGGCATGCCAGACAGGGTATCAAATGGAGTACTCTCGGCTAATTAGGCCTTTTGGAGTGGTGGCGCTGTCCATCAAAAGAGCTCGGGCAGCATTAAACATTCTGCACAGCTGGCTGCTGACCTTCTTCCACTGCTATTCGTCTTCTAAGATAGACAATCTGGCCAGAGTGCTGTTTCTAGCTGACACAAGTGGTGTTTACTTTTACTGAGGGGAAACTAGGAATTTCCATGTCAATCTTGGTCCTGAAGTACACTTTTTTTGTTTTGTTTTTATAGTACCGTTGCCTTCTTTTGTTCTGTAATGTTAAAATGTGCCAGTATTTTGTGACGGCAAGACAAGAATGAGGTGAAATGAACCCAGAGATGGGAATGGGAAATGACCTCTCTTTCAAGAAGTTCTAGTGGTGGGATCCAAAAATTTTAGCAACAGGTTCCCATGGTGGTGGGATTCAAACTGTGGCGTAGCGCCAATGGGGCTGGGCGGGGCATGATGGGGCGTGACCAGGCATTCCGGGGCGGGGCATTCCTGGCTAGGGCTGTGGCAAGGACGCAGCCACTGCGCCGGTCCTTGGGCGGGAAATGAATGTACGCAGGCGCAGGCTGCCACGCATGCCGGTGCACCTCCTGCTAGACTGCTTCAAGTTCTGCGCGCTACTGCTGAGAGGAGGGGCATAACTAAGGCAAAAATCACGTGGCAAAATCACCAATTAGTAACCCCCTCTCGGCACACACAAATAATTAGTAACCTACTCTCGGGAACCTGTGAGAACCTGCTGGATCCCACCTCTGCCCTGTTCTAGAACATCCCATAAGGACTTGACTGTAGGAACTGGGTGTTTGTTATGCCCTTTCCCTAGGCCCTTATGTGGCCCAGATGAGTACGAAATAGGGGAAATAGCACACATTACTTTTACAGCCATATTCTGGGGTTTACCTAAAATAGGCAAGTCAATTTTAGCACTATTTCTGGTGTCTGTTTCTTTCTTCCAGCTTCCTCTCCATCCAGCATTCAGTTCCTTCCCATTGTTCCCTCTCCCCCTCAGTGTATTCCTCAGTTATGAGAACTTTCCTGTCACAATTTGTTCACACAGTAATCACTTAGGTTGCAGCCAGGCAGTGCTGATCACCTTTGGACAGCTAGCTTTGTTCCCTCCTGTTGACATTGGCACTATAAGTGCTGTTGGCAGTGAAGAGGTGTTTGGACCAAGTGTGATGCTTGCCACTTTTGATAATTATGGGGAATTCATTAGTGCAAACTGGGTGGGAGGCATTCAACAAGAAAGCATGACTTGAGAACTAAAGCCTCAGTACCTCATTATAGGCACTTTTGAAAAGTCTAGTATCACCTGGAGGATGAATACAAGACTGAAATTAAAGATGTAGTGTGAGAATAAGTGGAACCAACATCCGTGTCTGGAAGAATTAGTGCAGTGGCGCTAACTCTGCTGATTGTGGAGAGCAATATTTGCAAAACAATCACATTTATTGTTATTCCTGGCATGAAATCTCCCTCCTAGGGAGGCTTTCAGCTTACCTGTTCCTCCAACAGCAACTATTTCAAGGTGGGAACCATCTGGCAATGCAAACCCCCAGGCAAAGACCTTGCCCCTTTCCTGAAACTTGGGGCAAGTGATCAGGAGAGCCAAAAGTGGAGTGTCAGGGAGTCACATTACTCCGAAATCACTGACTCTTCTGGTTCTTATATCCATTGGAAATGCTTAATGATCCTATGCAAACTTTTGCTGCTTCTTTGGTGCCCATGACTGCATGGAGAGTCTCTTGTGAACCAGACATGTGTGTTTTCACAGGTACATGATTTGTAGCATGTCCTTGGAGAAATTGAGCACCACCTTACCAGTGTGAGCTGACAGAAATCATGTCCAAGAGAAGACAGCAACAGGAAGTCATGGCTGATTGCTTCCTCTTATCTAGCCGGAACCCTGAATGGTTGGTTCACTTGTCTTGGGAGCTAGCCACTTATTTGCTACAAATAAATGTGGAGAAAAGCAAAATCCGCTCAAATATCAAAATATGAAGCTATTTGTAGTAATTACTCACCAAATGCTAAATAATAAAAACTAGCAATCAATAAGCTGCTAACAACCAATTTTGTCAACAGATTAAAGTGATAAATTCATCAGTGGAATGATTTACTATAAATTATTTTACCTAGCTCTGTTAAATATATAGCTTCCCCCCCTCCTTCATTTTTATTAACTTCTTTACAGCTGCCGTGTTCAAAATGTCAGCAACTGGCACACAATAAATATTAATGGCCCATAAATTAAGGCATTACTCTACCTGACATCACACTATTTCTCCGGGGTCCAGTAGAAGAAACACAGGAGACTGTTTATCAAACAAGAATGGCCAACCTGCAAAAGAAAATCACATTTAAAAACACTTGATCTATCGAAATTTATGAATTATAGGAATAGAATGGTGTGTTTGTATGCTACATTTGCACAAATGCTGAGGAGGAAAGTATATGCCATTATGGCATATAAGTTCATTGAGAAGATGTATGTTGGCCAGGCAAAAATCCATGGTGCAATTTAGACTTTAAACACAGAAAATGAAACTATTTGTGGGGAATTGTTTAGATTGTTGTGATCTGGATGGTGTCGTCTGGAAGTTAAGCAGAGTTAGCCCTGGTTAGTACTTGGATGGGAGACCACCAAGGAAGTCCAGGATTGCTACACAGAGGCACCACCTCTCAACATCTCTTACACTGAAAACCTTACAGCCCTTCTTGACCCTGCCCGCACAATGGGAATTTTGACATGGCATGGTGGGTGCAGCAACAAAATGGATGCCACAAAATGGCTGCCTCAGGAGATAGAGCCAACCACAAAACGATTGTCATAGCTTATTTTCAGTAATACAATGCTACTGCCAAAGCAATGTTTAACAAAATCTGTACAACCAATCAAATCTCCTCCTATGGTGTGTATGGGGGTGGGGAGTGGGATAGGATTTCTCAGGCTGCTCAGGAAGGAGAGGGGTTGTAGTGAGTGCCATGGAACTGGCATAATGTGAACCCTTAGTGTGAGATTGTTCCAATTGATATGAACATCAAAGTTGGATGGTTTTTATATTATAGAGCTATTTCCAAACAAATGCTAGTATTATAGAGCTATTTCCAAACAAATTTCCAAAGGTGATTGAAGTTCAGTAGTCAAGTCCTTATGGGATGTTCTAGTTCAGGTAAAGATGGTAAGGGAATTTATTGTTAATCACATAATCAGTGATGAGACCATGGGCATAGTTGTAGAAATTTAGCCCGGATAGTTCTGTGCCTTATGTTGTTACCATAAGCAATCACTGTCCACTTTTAAGTTGGGTGAATTAGCTAGAGACAGGAGAAGGAGAGGGGATAGCTGGGATCAATAACCAGTGTATACCAGAATTATCTGGGTAGGAGCTCTTAAATGAGCAGGCAGTTGTACAATTTAGAGCTGAGTTTTATTTAAAAAATAAAAAACCAAGGAATATATTTTAAACAATAAACAATACACACACAAGAGATACAAGAGCTGACTAAAGCCGTTTCTGCATGGCGGCAGAAGCGGCTGTCCACTAGCATAATTAATGCTGGTTGAGCAATGGGACCATTCACAAGGTCTTGTGTGGATGGCCCCAAAGCTGCTGCGAACCGCAGAGGTGGCTCTGCATGGAGCCGCCTCCGGTCTGTGTGTGTTGTTTACCTTGTCTTCCCTCCAAGGCTCAAAAGGGAGGAAGTGACATGCCCACGCTGCCCTCTGACCCACGGGGGTTGGAGGGCAGCAAGGGCATGTCTCTTCTCCCTCTGGAGCCTCGGAGGGAAGACAAGGTAAACAACATACGCAATAGACAGCGTCTGAAAATGGCGCTCTCACACTGGTGCCCTTCGCACAGCGCCAGCAGGAAGACATCCCTTTCCAAACCCCATGCTCATGCAAATGCTGCTTTTGAAAGCAGAATTTTTGCACTGTTGTTGTGGGGGGGTAAGCATGGTGTTGCTGTGCTGCAGCAGCGGCAGTTGAATGAACAGCGCCCCAGGGACGGTGTTTTTACCCTCCCTAGGGAGCTGTTTTTGGGCCGTGCAGAAACGGCCTAAGAGAAATAGGGAGGAAGTTGGATAGGGGTTTTTTTTTGGGGGGGGGGGGGTTGATCATTACTAGTCTTGAACGAATGTCCAGGAAAAACAGAGCACTTTGAGGAGCAAAAGAAAGAGCCCACACAGAAGTGGGGATACATGCACAGATCCAAAACACACACACACTGAATGACCAAAGGACCAATATTTATACCCCAAATGAGTCCTGAGGCAATATGAGTCAAGTCAGCAGGAAAGCCAGAGACAAAGAATTGATTGCTTTTCCAGTGTTCCAGCAATAAGATCGGAGAAGCTTGATGAGTCATCAGGATTCAAGAGAATGCCTCTACTATTCTCCTGAATACTGATTAATTGTTGGGATGGGTACAGTTTAGGGTAAATAAGGTCTGCTTGGAGCACTAATTAAATGACTTTCGGGTGAGACAATGGAGATTAACTGGCCATCTTGTCCAGCCAGATACACCTTTAGGCCAGGGGAAAAGTTCAGCTGCTGACAGCTTTCCTGCCCAGGCTTGACACACAAGATGGATCCAAAAATTCCATTTTGTGCGGAGCAGTGTCTTATTCTTATGCCAGTCTTTGGTCCCCATGCCTTAGAGCTGTGGTTCTCAACCTGTGGGTCGTGACCCCTTTGGGTGTCGAACAACCCTTTCACAGGGGTCGCCTAAGAATCTCTGCATCAGTGTTCCCCATATGTAAAATGGATAAATGTTAGGGTTGGGGGTCACCACAACATGAGGAACTGTATCAAAGGGTCAGAGCATTAGGAAGGTTGAAAACCACTGCCTTAGAGGGAGAAGGAGTCTGATAACTTACTATGTGTGGCTGTAGGGAAAGAGAAAGGGCCCATTTGCATGTTAATACAGTGACCAACTGAATCCCTTCTGACTGATGAATCTGCCTGTAGATCCCAGGGCACTTAGATGTCAAAGATTAACACCAGCATCTTGAATTGGGCCCTGAAGCAAGCAGATCCACTGAGGTGGAGCAGATCAGACTGAATATGAGCATGCCCCTTGTCACCACCCAGAATTGTGCAGCTGTGTTTTGTACCAAAATGAAGTTTTTGACTCACAATTTTATGTACTCTGCAGCAAGACATTAGTGGGGAAAGAAGAAAATTCCCAGCCTTTATTGACTATTGTTGTATTAACTTAGTAAGGAACTGTGGGGTTTTTTGTCATATGAAGAGGTCAAGGGAGATATTAAATTTCTTTTAATGCCATCAACAGGAAGCATTCAGCGTGCAGGCAAACAGCTATGGTTTTGAGTTATGGGGAAAGATGAACATTAATAAGTGGGGAGGAGGTCAAGGAACTTGTTGTAGGAGGTGTTTTTCTATTCTGCCAGCATTTGTCACCAGATGTCAGCCCTCAAATAAATCTTGCTTTGAGAAATGGTTTTTAAGACTTACTTATATCTGACAGCTGTAAATGTCCCTTGTGAACTATGAAAAAGCAATCTCAATCCAGCTGCTTGTGTTTAGGGTGACACAAAATGAAAAGTGCTGTACATGACACAACCTTTTTTTCTAATAGGTTTTACAAACAGTAAACAGCTGTATAGTCATAGGGTTTGATATTTTGTTTCTCTAATTGACTAGGTAGTAGCTTTTCCTTGAGCTAAGCATAAAATTAATGGTAGAATAAAGTCCTTTTCTTGGTAGCCACTGGTTGCAGAATAAAAATACAATTAAGGAATAAACAGCATGTTACAGAGCAGTGGTTTTCAAAGTTTGTCAGGGATTCTTTGATGTGAATGTTAGTAACGCCGCGCACCTAGACAAATTTCAAAATACCGCAGCACCCATTCCGGCAAATGCCTTTATTAAAGGACCAATCAAAATACTACAAAGCAGTATGGAAGCTTTTGAATTTGTCAGAACACTTCGTTGGGATGGTACAGGGCATACTGGGTGTGCTGCCAGCAGGTGTCAGCTAAGGCATGGTTAGATAGTCCAAGGTCAAGGCAGATGGCAAGCAAAGGCATAGTCAGACAGTCCAGAGCCAATACAGACAGGCGTGCGTGCATGCGTGCGTGATGTCAGGCAACCGGAGTTCAGAGAAGCTGAGGAAGACCAGGTGCCTGGAGCTTCCCAGTGAAGCACACGTTGCGCCCAGGCAAGACAGGGCTTAAGTAGGATGCCCCTGTTATTGCGGCCAGGCCCTCTGCGAATATGTAGTCCACTACGTATGCAGGTGTCTCTAGTTCACAGAGCCTTCTACCATACTGAACAGCAATACATGCACTTCTTTTACACTGTAGCTGCAGCCTCTTGTTTCCTTTGTGCAGCTGACTCATTACTGAGCTCATCTGAGGTTCCTGAAGACTTTCCCCACTGCAGAGCATCAGGCTCTGCCTCAGCGGGCAGGAAAGGCTTGGAGCTGCCTCTGCTGTCTGCATCTCCTTGCGAAAAACCAGCTGTGAATCCACAGTGTCTTCAGGCTCTAGGTCAGAAGCCTCAACACTTGGGGACCAGCTAATGACTGGGAGACTTCCAGTGTCTGCAGCTTCAAAAGGTAGTACAGGATATATTGCAGACTAAATTTGATTATGTAGCGTTATGTACCCAAAGCTGAGCCAGTATCAGGGCTGAAACTGTAGACTCAGGGTGATTTTCACCATAGTCAAACCATGGTTCTCATAATTGTTTATGCACTGAGTTCTGCAGAACTCAGAAGTGTAACATTGTATGCTATACATGTGACGTGTTGCTCTTTTGCGATGTTTTGGTTGCTCCTAATGAAAAGAAGGCTATGATATTTGCTTTAGGTCCCTGATGGCCGGCAAGCTTTTTGAAACACAGCTTGCCCACCATGATTGATCATCCCTTAAAATGCATGACTACTGAGCTGCTATAGTGGCATCTTAGGAACTTATGGAGAACAATAGTAAGTGCCAGTTGGCCTGCCTAGTCTCTCACGCAGTCTGACGGTGTTGATAATCCCCATTGCCAGAAGTACTGAATATTTACTCTGTTGGCTGCATATATATTTAGAATCCTAGAGTGATAATGGCAGTCAAGCTACATATAATCAGCTTAAAGCTTACTTTACCGAGACACTTACAGAGCAATCCTATGCAGAATTACTCAGTCTAAGTATCTTGATTGGGATGGTTAACTGCACTGGCCTGAACCATTATTGTCTTTATGGCATAATTGATCCTTTTATATGTACAACTGGGTTGCATCTGTATTGTGGAATTCAGAACAGTTTTTTGCTTTAGGGCATGTAGGTCATCTGTTTGGACATGTGAATAGATCAGCTTGCTGGAATGAAACACACAAACTTGAGACTTCTTTTCTTTTCTGTCTTTTGTAATATACATTATAAACCTTCTGATAAGGTTTCTGTTTAATCTTTTCTCTTGTTCCTGATTGTTGTTTTTAAGAGCTTAAAAATTAAAGTATAATGACAGACCTGAACTCTGTCCAAATCCATATTGTTTTTACATCAGGGAAATGTTGTGTAGTAAGGCATATTACCATAATTGGGAGGCCTCAGCATGGAGGGACCTGGATCCATACCCCCTTGCTTGTTGTTGTAACCCTTGGCAGCTGTACTGTCTGTAGCAATGAGCAGATGTGTTCCAGAGACTGTGACTGTAAGAAATGCAAAGCCTTACCAGACCACTCTGATTTCCAACAGATTTATATGCATGTTAGACTTACTCTCCAAGTAATGACCCCAAACTTGCAGGGAGTTACAAAAAGCTCCCCAATCCATTATGGAAGCATGAGTATGTAGATAGTGAGGTAATAAGGAAAAGTTCCCCATGGAACATCTTTTAACAAATTGTCTGGGAGAATGCACCAGTTGGGTGACCTAATAAACTGTTCTGCTACTGAGAGCTTATAACACTGAGAATCAATGTTTGGTCTAAAATTATGAAGGAACCAATTTTGCAAATGCCTCAAGTTCAGTCTGTAGAACAACAGAGGTATAGAGGCATAAAACCCAGGAATTTTTGGATGCAAATGGCCCTTTGAAATCTATTAGAAAAGACAGGGACTAAAGACTGTATGGCCTTGAACTATGTAATGGATAAGATAACCATTTGTGAACCATTTGTGAAAGGGAACCCAACACTGCCCCGATAAACTCTACATTCTGTGTAGGTTCTAAATGAGATTTTTCAGTGTTAATTAACAAACCCAGGTTAGTCAGTCAGCCTCTGCAAGGCAAAGGCCAAATTGCGCTCCAATGATATGTAGGAAAGAGCTACAAATACTCTCCTAGACAGCTTAACATTTCACCATCAGAAAGGGTACTACAGCTGACATATATGTTGTAAAGTTGCAAGGGGTGGTAGCCAATCCCCACAGGGGGCTCTCTGAACAGTTCTAAAAAAGGCCACACAATTTTTGGATTCCAGATGGTTGTAACCCGTTCTCTCTCCTGGCTATAGTAATAGAACCAAGATAGGTAATAATAGGAGTTACAAAGAACTGGTGCTCCACAGTGGTTGTTGGGGGTGGGGGTGGGGGTGGGGATGGGCAGAAGCATTTTAATAGCCTGGGCGTCCCTGCTTACCATTTACCTCATTGTGGAGAGAGAGAAAGCATCTCTTGGATATTTTTCTGAAAAGCCCATGCTTCAATTTAGAATGCATTCAATGAAAAACTATTTTCTTTCCCTTAAAAGCCTCAAAGAATGTTATTGTTGCTGCTGTCTGAGGGAATTGTCCTGCCAGCTGGATACTTGATAACTCGAAAGAGTCCAAGTACACCTTATTAATCTTACCTTTTAGTTAAGCAAACTATTCTCCCAGCTAGAGCCATTGAGAGTTTGATGAGCCGGGGAAGAGGTGAAAGTCAGGATTCCTTTGTGTTTGATTTCATATCGTTAGTGATTTTCACACATTTTGATCTCACCAATCTCAGCTGAAAGGAACTGCTTATGGATGTCAAACACAGTTTCGCAGCTTTTGCTTGAAAACCGATATTGCTGCTTTTCAGAACTGCATGCTCTAAGCAAATTAGCACTCTGCTGTCCTTTTCAGTGCACAGAAAAAGGAGAGGTCATTACAAAACCATCTTCTGATTTCAATGTTCTTACCCTCAGGAGCACTTTGAGATCTTGAGCTCTTCCCTGTAGTTTACCATCCCATCAGATAAGCTGAATGTACTTTGATGACTGGCTAGGCTCCTAGATTTAAGGCTGCCAGGTTGCAAACAACAGATTCTGGTTGAGATTAAATTGATTCTGTACATGTCCTTAACTTTTCTTTTTTGCCATCATGTCGCAGCTGATTTATGGCAACCCTGTAGGGTTTTTTAATCCAGAGATCTTCAGAGGTGGTTTGCCTTTGCTTGCTCCTAGTCACAATCCTAGGATTCCTTGGAGGTCTCCCATTCAAATATTAGGCACGGTCAGGGCTAAGAGTGTGCAACTGGCCCAAACTTACATGCTCCAGGTTCTAGTGTGACACCTGAACCATTATACTCTGCTGACTCTCTACCAAGGATCTATTGAATGTATCCAGCCAGCTCAGTTTCCCTAGGTCTCAACGAAGAGTTCACTTTGAACTGGTTGGCCTTGTTTCTCCTGGGCTGGGAACAGCAAGTATCACTCAGGGAGGGGATGCCTCAGTGACACCCACTTAATTGTGGGGTGCCGCAGTGAGCTCTCCTCTCCCCAATGATGTTTTACATCCCTATGCAACACCTGGCACCACTGGTCCAGAGCTTTGGGCTGGGTTGTCACCAATATGCTGATGACACCCAACTTGTTTTGTTGATGGAGGGCCGGCTGGCCACAGCCCCAGACGTTCTGATGCAATATCTGCAGGCCATTGTGGGATGACTGAGGAAGAGTAGGCTGAGGCTAAATCAATCAAAGATGAAGGATTCTGTAGTTACCTCTGGAGAGAGATGCCAGAGGGTTTTCAACTGCATCCTCTGTCAAAAGCCTGGGTGTGACCTTGGAATCCTCCCTATCAATGGAGGCCCAGGTCACCCACACAGCAGGAATGATGTTTTTCCTCCTTCAACAGGCCTGGCAGTTGGCCCCCTACCTCTTCTATCCAATGTACCCAAAGTGATCCATGTGACTGTCACCTTCAGGCTAGATTACTGTAACTCATTGTATGCTGGCCTATTCTTGAGATTGATCTGGAAGTTAAAGCTGGTTCAACACATAGCAACCAGGCTCATCACTAGAACTTCAGTGAGGGAGCATATTACTACCATCTTACATTGGCTGCTCTGGTTGCCAGTTGAATTCCAGGTCATGTTCAAGGTGTTAGTTTTGACTTTCATGGCCTTGAGCAGTCTGGGACACTCATATCTTCAGGACCACATTTCCCCATATTTCCCACAGAGGTTACTCCATTCCTCCAATGGAAATCTGCTGGTGGTCCCCAGCCCTAAGGATGGTCTCAACCAGAGCCAGGGCTTTTTCAGCCCTGGCTCCAGCCTTGGGGAACTTTCCTTCTGCTAACACCAGGGCCCTCAGGATCTTACTCAATTCTGCAGGGCTAGGAAGACAGATGTTCTTCTGGGCTTTTGGCTGAGACCATCCATCAACATTGTATCATTCTGCTGGCCTCCCGACCACTTATCACCATCTATAATTGGACCATTGAGTGATAGACCCCTTTTGTTCTGTGTTCAAACAGTGTGCCTCCCTCTTCCTGTTCACAACTTACTCTCCCCACTCATCTTTTTGTGATTTAGATAATGGGGATTTTATAGGCTGAATTGATATGTTTATTGCCATCAAGGAAGCAATTTAGATCTTAATACTTTAATTGGATTTTAATGTTTACATCTTACGTTGTGTTTTATTGTCTGTAAGCTGCCCTGAGCCTGGCTGTGGCCAGGAATGGGTGGGGTATAAACATAATTTTAAAAAATCAGATCTTTGTGATTTGAGATCACAGATTCACAGAGTTTGGGATACTTGTTTTAAGTTTTGAAGGCTGCAAAAAGGCTCAGCCCAAACTTTCTGTCGGCCTACTGTCACTTGGAATCACCCTGCCTGTGGCACCAAAGACTTCACTATGGAATGTACATGAGCTTCCAGCATAACGACCCTGAATGGCATGCAACAGAGAATCCTGTTCTCATTTAAAATGTCCTCTTACATTTTGAGAACACTTCAAGTTCTAGCATACACTTGAAATACGTCTAGTAGGAAACATTCCAGGCATACATGAACACTGAGGGTCTGCCCACCAAAAGCACGAGAACCTAATGAACGCTATATGACAACTCACCCAACTCCAGTCAATTTTCATAGCTTTTCATGTTCTAGAGCAGGGATCTGCAACCTGCGGCTCTCCTGCATGCCCAAGGACTCCAGCTCCCATCAGCCCTTAAGTCTGCACAGCCAGTTGGAAGGCTGGTGCGGATGGCTTGAAGGGCCAGAAAGTGATGGATTCTGTAGTCCTTAAACATCTGGAGAGCCGCAGGTTGCAGACCCCTGCTTTTCCAGAGTTTCATCTGTCCGGTTGCAAGCCCCAGCAACACAGGCCTATTAAATCAGTGTTCATTTCAAAATTCCCTCTGTATGCAACAGGAGAGAGCCTCTGCACCAAATGGTGAAAAGTGTTCATAAGGCAAGACTGGATGATTGCCTCAGGGCTCTGTGTCCCAGATATTTACCTCCAGGGGACAGTTGCTGCAGGCATCTACAAGCTGCAGGTATTGTACTATACCTTTTATTGAAAACCTCTCTCTAATTGGATGAAAAGCCTGATTACCGTGTGTTTTGAATCCCTTTACCATGTAGTGACTCATTCCTACCATTGGGAATGCTGAGAGCCCATCCCTAATTGCCTCAGAGAGCACAGGAGAGCTCCAGAGTGACAGCTTATGTATATAGTTGAACATGATCACAGGTTTTTTTGAAATCCATCCTATTTCTTTGTTTAATAAGAAGGCTGGCAAGGCCAGTTGTGAGTGAAAATTGCCAAGCAGCCTAATACAACGGATGGAGAGTGACTGAAGTCTCATTAGCATCTTAAATTTCATACCCTAGGAGAAGCTTGACTGCACCCCATGCACATACGATGTACTAAAAAGTATGCAAAATACAATGTATTAAAAATTATGCAAAAGGCATAAAATGTAGAACATGCATATAATGATGCCAATTGCTTTCCAATCACAATGTGATGTCGTGCAGCCCAGAAATATGGAAACCCTGCACGGTTTTGGGGCTTCTGCCTTTTGTTAGTGGCTTATTTGACATCTGTCAAATTAACAATTAAAACTTCTCACTCTTGGCATGGATTATTGGGAGCGTTGGGGCCAAGCCCTGATCCTGGTAAGCAAATCTGTGTTAACCCAGTTGGGCGGGGGGGGGGGGCAATAATGTGTCCTGCAACAGAACCCAAATATCTTAGCCATGCCACTATTATGCAGCTCTTATTTTTGCGAAGTGTCAGGCAATCATTGAAAAGTACTTGATTAAATCTAAACCAAAACATTTTAAAAAAGTATTTCACAAGCTCTACTTGTGCTATGAGGTGCAAATTCCAATTACCAGCCTTCACAGATCAAATAAAGAGTAACAAAGATGTGACCACTTTTGTGTATCGCCACTCCATCACAAAGGTTGTCTTTGTAGCTGATTCTATTTCATTGAATGACTTGATCCAATCTGTAATATTGCAGCTGTCCATTGGGCTCAATAGATTGCCAAATCTTGATGAGCTCTGAGGTTCCAACCGACTTTGATTAAATGGCTCAAACTGTCCTTCTCCTGGTATTTTTACACAGTGCGGAGCAAGAAAACAATTTCCCAGGTTTGCTTTTCTGGACAGTTAGATTGGAAGCTGTCCTCACTTTAAGTTACTGTACAGAGGCATGTATTGTTAGGTGTTTAATAAACAGCAGATTGGATCCAAATTATCATGAGCCTCTCCACATTATGTTCTTGTGGGTCAGGGGACCCTCAAAGATAGAATGGAAGGTAAAGTAAGAATCTGCAGTGAGGGGAAGAAATTAGCAAAACTTGTTTCCCCTCCATCAATTTAGATGCCATTCCACAGGTGTAATTACCACTGTGCTGACAGGACAATATCTTTGCATCCAACCCAGATTAGAGCAGATGTTGCAGTGTGGGGTAGAGAAGAAAATTTCAGCAAAATGAAGAAGATATGGCTTAACTTTAGAGCAAGCCTTTATTAGCATAGACAACAGTACAACAATAATAAAAACAGATTTAAAAGCATATACAAGAAGATATGGGATATATTAAGAAACAAAATGGATATATGGGATATATTAAGATATGGGATATATTAAGAAACAACTTTTTTCTTGCTACAGTTTTCATTCTATCCTTCTAAGCAGCTTGAGTTGGCCCACATGGTTCTCCATTTCACAGTTTACCGTTTCAACAATTTTGTGTAATCAATTAGGTATAGACAGATTGCCGAAGTTCACCCAGTAAGCTTTATGTTTAAACAGGGGTTACAAGGGCTGGTCAATGGAACCTTCAGCATTTGCCCGAAAATTTATCTGCAAAAGACATGCAACTGTTTCGAATCAATACTCTGTGACAGAAAGTTCCACGAGTTGACCAAATTTTGTTAAATTTCTAATATAATGTTCAGTAACTGGAGGACCTAGTAGCCTAGTCACATATCCTCTAAAGCTGCCAGTTTCTACAAGGGAACTTATCTCTTTAACTTGAAGATCAGTTGTAATGTTGAGCAATCTCCAGGCCACATTGGAAGGATGGGAACCTTAATTGGCACTATAGTCCAGCACACGACAGCCTCTTGTGATCAGTGAATGTGCAAAGGGTGGGGGGAACAAGTGTGAGTGTGCTGGCCCTGCCCCTGTCTCTGTGTGATACCCTGGTTGTCTCAAGGTGTGACAGTGCAGAGGTAGAACTTGTTGATATGCCCCCTTCCAATGATGAGCAACATTGTTTTCCAAATGTCACTGATCATGGGGAGAGAGAATTCTTCCCTACAGTCATCACCCTAGGGACTGGAGTTAGTGTGCTCACCCCCAGCAGCATAGCACCAACGGGGCAAGGTGTGTGTGCGACACCCTGGGCATGTGCTGCAGCAAGGGTGTGGCAGGGGCATGGCATGGTGGGCCGGATGGGCGGCACTGCAGAAGGGGCTCAGGGCATGTGTGCACCCTGGGGGCAGTTTCCGCTCACGCCGCCTCTGCTCACCTCTGCTTCTCCCTCTTCATATGTTCAGTGAACACCTGGGACTGTTGTGTGTTCCTTGCTACTGTGGACACCTAATGCAGAACTCTGACCTTAAATGAAATGTTATTAGAATCTGTGGATGTCTTTTAATTAACTGCTGGCATTATCTACATGTGAACTGATTATGAACTATGTCATCTGGTTAATATTAGCCTCCCCTGCTGATTTTTTTAAAAAAGAATTGAGTTGGCAGTGTGGCATTTCTCTCATCCTTGGTCTGAAGGAGCAGCAACAGTTCCTGTTAATCCTAAATAAAGGAAATGAAACTTTTTCAGTGTGGAATTGACTTTCACTGAACTAGGAGTCTGTTTGTTACATAAGAGTATTTTTTGCTAAACTAAGATTTTACATAATGATGAATTGTAAAATGAGGACACATGCAACAAGTAATTGAACTGGTCAGTAATACAAAATAAGGTGGATCTTCAGTGCACTTTCAGCCATTATTTCAAACAGGTTTAATGACACAGAGAGGGAAAAATACATATCATCTTCTTGATACATCCTTGTGCTGTGTATTCAGCCCTATGGTTGAGAAATATAAAAGCTTTCTGTCCTTAATTATTCCTCTTTACAAGTGGTTTACAAAAAGCAACATATTCTAATCTTGTTTAGATAGAAAAACCTTTGTGTGTAGTAATTTTGTAACAGAAAATATAATTTTCTGCCCATTATTTAAAAAAGTTGACTTACCTATATATACTTGTGTATAAGTTGACCCGAATATAAGTCAAGGCACCTAATTTTGCCATAAAAAACTGGGAAAACTTATTGACTTGAGTATAAGTCTAGGGTGGGAAATGCAGCAGCTACTGGTAAATTTCAAAAATAAAAATAGAGACCAATAAAATTACATTAATTGAGGCATCAGTAGGTTAAATGTTTTTCAATATTTATTTCAAAGAAAAACAGTAAACTAGCTCTGTAGGTGGAAAGGAGGGTCAACAAGAACAGTATGGTATCAACAATATAACTTTAAAAGTACAAAAACCTTAGCTCAATCAGCAACCAAGCTAAAGCACAAAAGTTAAAATCCTTCAAAACTGGATTCCTCGTCATCATCTGTATGTCCAAATGTAACCCAACTTAGATTTTAAGAGGGATATTATCAGAAATGGAAAAGGAGTTCAAGTCTTTGACAGTGTGATCCCACCTTGTGACCCTTAACATTCATCCGACTTACAGCAAAAGAAACTTTAAATCTGTTTTCTGTTTCATAACCAATAGTGTGCAGTATAACAACTGGCTAACTTTTTGTGCTCTGTCATCAGCAAACGGTTATAACTGTACTGGAGATTGTATCATTACACTGAGGTCGCCATTTTTCTGGTATATTGCTGCTGTTTTAATTATGCCATTAAAGGTTTATATATATAAACTTTTTGTGCTCTGTCATCAGCAAACGGTTATAACTGTACTGGAGATTGTATCATTACACTGAGGTCGCCATTTTTCTGGTATATTGCTGCTGTTTTAATTATGCCATTAAAGGTTTATATATATAACAATGAAATATGGCAAACCAATACAGAAACAATAATCAACATATAATAGTTCTGGCCTGCTATGCAAAACAGACTAGCAGGCCTCTTAACAATTCTGAGGAAAATAATATTTATATAGCACCCATTATAACATTTTATAACAGGAAACCAAAATATAAACTAATAGTCAATCAATGTAAACACAATATACCCTTCTCAACAATTAATACAAACATTCTCATACCTGAAATATGCAAATACAGTTCACAACAACTGAACTCAGGGGAACTGAATTCTGAGGAAATGGAGCCTTTTCTTCCTTCTATGGAAAATCTGAGCTCTTTAGCTTCCCCTAACGGACCCTGGGTTACACAAACAGAGCTTAGCTATAGTATAGCACCAGTTACTGTATTTTCTTGAGTATAAGTCAACCCGAATGTAAGTGGAGGGGGGCTTTTTCAGCATTTAAAATGTGCTGAAAAAGTCAACTTATACACAAATATATATGGTACATTTATTGTGGAAGCACAACCACAAGTATGGAAAAATTGCAAAAATTTGGAGGGGCGTAGTTTTTTGGTCACCTGGGGTCTGAAATACAAATGGCCCCAATCCTACATCCACTGAAATTAATTATAGAAATATAATATACTCCAGTAGATTCTGTACCAGTACAATTTTCAGTGCAATCCACAGTGGGGTGTTGAAGCCACTTCGGAGGTTATGTGACGCTGATGCCCGCATAAATGCCACTTGTGCTGGCATAAGGGGCATTTACACTGGCACGGAGGCACTTATGTCTGTGCTGGGGAGCTGTGGCAGCATTGCTCCTCCAGAGCAGGATCCCATTCTGCCTACCACTTTTTTCACCCTGTCTTTGATCTAGCATTACTTAACTAGACCATGTCAATTCCATGTCAATTTCACAAAGTCTATTGCTCCAGTAATAGACCTTCAGTAAAAAGGTAGTCATTATGATAGTTTTGAAATTGTGGCCCGAAGAGTGGGAAGTACAGCTGTGGCAGGTAAAGGAAGGGAGGAGCGAGAAAACCCACAGAAAGCCTAATGCACATACATCTCCTTCGTTTTTTCTGAGAAGGGAGATTAAAAGTTGCACTTAAACAGGGTTTGGAAACTGGATATTCTCTGGTTTGAGGGTAGGGTGACTGCCGAAGAGGGGAAATGCATAACTGAGAGTCAAACCCTAAGGGAATGTACACTCAACGTGAAGGAGACCACATATGTGTAAAAGCCTGTTGTGATATGGGACTCAAAGCACAGGCTTCTGCGACAGAATTTCGTTACAACCATTTTACCCCATATGTCCCCCTGGCTGGTATGCCCCTGATGCTAGGCATTAAATATGAGGTTTCAGTCTGCAAAGGATGTGATGTGCAACTGAGCTATGGCTCCTCTACTTCACTTTTATGACAGCCAGCTTGTGAAGACTGATTATGACATTTGAGCTAATAGGTTGGTATATGTATGTACAAAATCAAATAAATGTGCATGAAATATGACAGTTTAGTCAGTACTGAAGTATATGGTACAATCCAAACTGAGGCAGTCTACTGGTTTAAGATTTAAATTCTTTACTGGATCAGAAGTAGAAAATTGCAATGTGGGGCTACCAGGTCCCTAGCAGTTGCAGGGGATCCCCCAGCTCTCCTTTGCCACTGGAAGAAGAAAAAATGTGGGCAGGGTGATATCATTTCTGGGTAAACCCAGAAGTTACATCAGTACTTTCTAGGAATCACCAGCTCCAGGTGGTAAAAATTCCTAGAGAAGCGTGACAGAACTTCTGAGTGTCCCCAGAGGTAATGTCACACTGGCACCGATGGCTGCCCTCATGTAACCCCTAGTCTCCCTCGGGTAACCAGTTGTGTTGCACTGCACTGTCATAAATCCAATAACCTTGTTTCTTAAGGGGAAAAAGGACTGAAGCAGGAACACAGATAGTCTGAAAAGATAAATGCAACATTTTGGTTTCCATATAATGGAACTTCCACACTGACTTTAAGTGCCATCTTAAACAGGAGCACTCTGTTTGTGTCCCCGGAACTGTGACCTATAATTAGCTTTCTAAATGTGTAGTAGGTAACGAAGAAGTAGGCATAAAAAGCTATTATACAAATATATACGTATTCTACAGTTATAGAAAATATATTTAAATACCTGGCTGCAGAATGAGTAAACAAAACCCACAGAAGTCTTTGTTAAGTTGGCATAGGAAAGGTATCTCCCTGCCTTATTTTAGTAGATGTGCTTTCAGAAAATCTCATGTGGCTACTTCTGTTTTTCTCTACCCCTCAATTCTGGGCTTTTATTTCTCAGTGGTCAGCAGTGTTTTGAGACCGAAAGCCAAATTTGCCTCTGTAATTTATTTCTCCATCTTTCAATTTCACCCAGTAAATTCTTCAAGCACTCTTGTACAATCTGAGTGATTTACTGAGGGCTCAATAATGATTTATTTTCTTTGGCTTCAAAGATCTGTGGGAAGCGATAAAAATGTACCTCCAACTGCACCGGGCACAGAATAGTTATTTGGAATGGAGGAAAATAGTCAGAGGAAGGAGCCATTGCAACTTGATTAAATATTTCAACAGTGGGACAATTCATGTTGATCAAAGTGAAAAAAAAACACCTGTATGGCTTTGGAAAGACAATCTAACAAAATTAGGACAAAATGAGGATTTGAAGCTGTAGACTGTGTCTTCTCTTGGCTGCTTTTAAGAAAGTCCACTGTGTCTTGCTTCCTTTTAGTTCTTTCAGTCCCTTGTCTGGTTCTAATCCCTGTTAACCTTAACTTGTGCTCTATGGACCATCATATACATCACGAATATTCCAGTCTCCAGCTACCCTTGGCACCTCACTCTGACTGACTGGCAAGAGCTAAAACAGGGGATTGCTGGGTAAAAACAGAAGACTGCCTATTGGGAAATGTCTTAAAGGGACAGGGGCTAACTAAAATTCCCTCCCTTAGGCCCAAGCTCTCGCGACGCGATCGGCCATCGAGGCGCCTCCACGCCGGCAAGAATTCTGCCGGCGTGGAGGCGGAGGCCGTTCGCATGCAAGCATGCGGACGGCCTCTGGAGAGGCCGGCAGATGGCAGGCAGCTCCGCATGGAGCCGCCTCTTCCCTCTTCCTCGTCTGAGCATTCGTAATGCTGTCCTGCGGGTTCCTCCTCAGCCTGCCCACGCTGCCCTCCCGACCTCCAGGGGTCGGAGGACAGCGAGGGAGGGACTTAGGAGGCCAGCAGGATGGCGACACGAGAGGTAAATGGGAAAGGGAAGGGGAAACAGTGTGTTCCCGGCGGTGCGGTTCGCACTGCGCCGCCGGGAAGACGCTTTCCCCTCAACAACAACCCTTTAAAGGGTTGTTGTTTAGGGTGGCCTGAGGCCGCCCTGGGGGAGGGGGAGCGCAGTCAACGCAGCAGCGCCGCCTGTGCGAACGGTGGCCTGGGGGCGGCGTTTTGTCAGCTCTGTGGGCCATCGTTTTTGGCCCGTGCAGAAAGGGCCCTAGAAAACAATGAACTAAAACCATGCTAACTATGGGGAAACTTAATGAGGAAATGAGGAAGCTTAATGAAATAACAAAAGGCATTACAGGCCCTCTTCTGGCTGCCTTATTTATGATCTCAGACAGAACTGGGTTAGTCCTAATTACTTGGACCAGTGTGATAATTGTTTCCATATTTATAAAGGGAGATCATATATTGCCAACAAACTATAGGCCCATCAGTCTTCTACCTGTAATTGGAAAATTATATTCTAAACATTTCTTAGGTAAACTTAACCTTTGGATGTTTCAAAATAATATACTAGATTTGGAGCCAATTGGATTTAGACTTGGTGAAACCATCCTTGATCACTGTATTGTCCATAACCATCTAATTAACAAATACAGCAGGAAATCAAAGTGAAGTTTTTCTAGGCCTTGAAGAGGCTTTTGATTCAATTTACAGGGACTTGCTCTGGCAAAACTTTGCAGAATGGGTATTGAAAGAAGAGAACTGTATATGGCTTGACTGTGAAATTTAATGTACTCACTCAGGAATTCTCTCCTAAAATTCTTATCAACAGACAGGTCAAACAGGCATGTGTTTTAGCACCTGTCTAATTTAACCTTTTGTTAAAAACCATCTGGCTCCCACTCTTTCGAGCATCAACAGCCATTGTCCGTCCTGATATTATTCTATGCTGATGATGTGATCCTGCTATCTTGCTCAAGGAAAGGTCTGAATCACCTGTTGGTGCCACAATTTCTGTATAAAGAACAGCCTCAGTCTAGATTATATGAAATTTAAAATCCTGGTCTTTTCAAGGTCTTGGAAAACAACCAGATGAGAGTTAAAATGGCAATATCCTAGAACAGGTCAAATCCTTAGGTCTCCATTTTCATCATAAAGCAGGCTGGTCTACACAACACAACCAAAATTAATGTCTTGGCCATCTCTCTCTTTTTTACACTGGGGTTCCTGCTGCACTTAAAGTATTCAAAGTCAAAGTTAGCCAGCAACTGCTTTATGGCATACCAATTTGAATGGGTTCTTTTGATCGCTTTATAGAAGGCATGCAAACCTGCTTTCTCTAAAAAAAATTGGTTTGCCCCATTGTGTACCTTATTCAGTCCTTTGTCTGGAAACTGGCCATCATTTACTTGAGACTAAAGAATGGCTCATTACCTTTAAGTTCTGGTTATGACTTTTCTTCCACTTGGATTGTACTAGTCTCACCTATCATTTGCTCTCTGATCTTCAGCTTATTCCTAATAAACAGGACAGTCCTACAAGTCCTGAAAGATGCACTTTTCTCTTCCACCCCACCCTTTTTGTTTTTAACATCCATTCTGATGAAGTGTTCTGAAGAACATGATAGCTTGCACAGTGTTCTGTGACACTTCAGATAGTCTCAATAGAAGTTATTATGCGGTTTGATCAGTTTTGTGAGTGGCTCTCTTACTATCTTTTAGTACAAAGTATAAAATTGGTGACAGTTTCTCTCATAACCAATAATTTTTGGCAGTGTTCTCATCTGCTTAGATAGTTTTCTCTTTTTAATTTGGATGCCTTTGGGTGATGAAAAGTCATGATTAACCCTGCTGCATGACAGTCTGGATAAGCTTCCTGTTAGATGAGTTATGTCAGGAATAGCTGTTGAACTGTTCCATGCAACTGCCCTACACCTAGTCAGAAAGGCAGAGTGATGGTAGTTTTAGGCTATGGTACTGTATAAATACAAAAATCAGAAGGAAATGCAGGAACAAACAAGGACAGAAAAATTCTGATTGGAATTACCCTTTGCCTTGGAATGAAGCAGTTTTTCTACTCTTGAAAGCTCTTCAAGGTCTTGCACCCACATATCAGCCATCATGTGCCAACTGTAGTCTCTGGTAGCTGCCCTCTGGTGGTTTCCCTATTTAAGGGTGTTCTCTTGGCATCTATCAGAGTCTGGTCCTTTTCAATAATGACTTTCAACTTGTGGAATGACTTCCTGAACCATTTCTTTTTCTATTTAAATGAAAAAATTATTTCAATACACAAAGTAAGCATAAATGTATGCATAAAGCATACATTAGATCATTTTCCCCCTTTGTGTTATCACAGTAAACATTATCTGGAAATGTTAATGGTGATGGTGGCCTTATTTTACTTTAGAACAATATTCTTAAAAAACTGTCTTTCAAAATATGTCTTCCATCTTGAATCTGATTTGTTCTTAATGACTTCTTAATCCATAGATACTTATGCATTTCTTCTTGGTTATCAGTTGTTTCCAGTTTTACATTCCTTTAATTAGGATTAATAATCCAATAGCAGCTGGATGATACTAGTTAATGTTGCTTACTGTTAGACTTCCTCTTCCTGAACCATTCCTGAGTAGTTCCAGAGCAGGTGAGAAAGGTCCTGTCCTTGGAAGATTTAGAAGATGCTATATGACTGTTTTATTTGCTTGGGGTTTTATTTGCTTGCTTGAGCTGCAGGGCTTTTGTTGGGGAATTTTTTAATTATTATGAACTAGCGGGGCCCAGCCACACGTTGCTGTGGCTTATTGTGGTGAAATGGGAAAGGAACAGTAGCAGCAAATCAATTGCAGAGGCCAGCAGTAAGTGTTCATGCAAACACGCAGTCTGATACTATGCGATGTCATTGATGTGTGTGCCTGCATTGGGGGGGGGAATGGAAAGGCACCTCTCCCACACATCTAGGCTGGCTAGTCATGATCCTTTACCTGGGAGTAAGCTTGGTTGGTGGCAATGGGTGTCTCTTCTAAGGAAACCCTCTGAGGGGCGCGACGCAGCCATTCAAAGTATGTCACGGTTGCTATACCGAGCTTACTCCTGAGTAATGTGTGCCTGGTTTTCTTAACTGTAACTGCAGTATTCAGAGAATCTAGGGTGCCTAGCCCCTCCCTCCCGTCCCTTGCATGTCGCCCCTCACTCTCTTCCCTCCCTCACTTCTCTTCCCTTGCATGCCACCCCCTCCCTCCCTTCCCTTTCCCTCCGCTAGGGTGGGTGGGTCATATCAAGATGCTGGGCCCCCTGCCTCCCCTCCCTTGCATGCCACCCCTCACTCTCTCCCCTCTCTCCCTTCTCTTCCCTTGCATGCCACCCCTCCCGCTCCCTCCCTTCCCTCTCCCTCGTGTGTATGTGTGTGTATGTGTTTCACTTCCACTCAAGTTACTGCCTATGTACTGTTTTCACTGCTCATATTTGGCCATTTGAGTGAGCATTCTAAGCAGCACAAACATTCTAAGGGTGACAGTTACACACAGGCAGCTGCATGTCCTTCACCATGGAGCGCCAGGAAAAAGGCGTTTTACCTGGGCCAGGTATGAAATTTCAGGTATGTGAACATCTAAAAACACTCTTGCCTGGCTGACTATAGTGGCTAGGAATTTTCAGAGGAATTGGCCCAGCAGTTACTGAGTTACACTATCATCAACAAAAACACTGTTAGCTTTTTATATATATATAGATGGTGTTAGTTCTGAATTGTAAGCAACCTTAGTTGCAAGGGATATATGGGGTATAAATATTTTAATAAATACTATCAAATAGCATTTGTGTAGTGGATGAAAATACATCACAAAAAATATCATATCTGTAAAGAAAGCCTACTGAATAAGTGAGATGTTATTATATTGTGTTTGCCCCTTTTCCTCCCTGAATTTGTTCATGAACATGAATATATTTTGACAAAGGCATAAGTATGGCAGTTCACAACGCAGTGACACTATTTAATTTAAAAATATTTATATGGTAGTTTCCATGGTTATGTATGTTGTTGTTTAGTTACAATTTTTTCAAGTACAAATAAACAAAACAAAATCTACCAACTTGTTTTAACCACTTAATATTATCCAAACTTTAATCCTATGTCCTATTAAGTAGGAAACATCATAAGGAAAAAATCAGAATGACTGATCAATGCAAGACTTTCTTGCATTAGGTAAGCACAATGAGCTTAAATAAATGGAAGCACACAGAACAGGAGTAAGTGGCATCTGGAGCAATATATGATTACAAAACAACCACCACCACCACAAGTCAGGGTGGTTTGCCTAGAAGCCTATTCACTGTATCCTTATTACAGGGGAAGAGATAAGTATTTTCCCTGATGTACCTATCAGGGAAATTAATTTCATCAGCTTACAGTATTTAAATGAATATGTTTTGTGATAGACATGTTGGGCGAATTGATTCTGTCATGAATCTGTTGTGCTTTGAATGTGAAGACTTAGAAATGAGGAAGAGGTAATTTATTTGCTTACTTCGTTAGCTTGCTGACTTTCTCACACAGTATAATGTGGTAGGATGTTGAGACAAAACCAAAGAGAAGTACAGTACAAACTAGAAACACAGAAGCCAATAATGAAGTACCTCAAAGCAGATTTAAATGTGAATTTAAAAAAAAGTGACCCGGGCATCAACATACCCCTTACAACAAATACTAACCCCTATATAAGCTACATTAAGAATACAAAATGCATACAAGTTGACTTATGACCATGCAAGTACAGATTCTCTTAAATAAGCAAAGCTTTTTATAAGATTATCCAAATCATCTCCACAAACTCATAAATACACTTCCCAAATGTACCTCCCCACAGCAGTTACATTGCCTTTCCCTGCCATACATATCTATTTGTGATTATTATCTCCTGACATTTATGCCTGTTGCATTGAAACAGACCTTTACTTTTATTGTAGTGGTAATAATCAGTAATTTGCATAAATCTGTCCAAATAGACCTACCTGTAGACTGATAGATGGTGAAGTTTTAATGCTTAGGGCTAATGCTGTGTTAGTGGTCTGGTCTTAGAAAACTCTTTGAAACTGAAATTTTGAATAGTTTGTAATGGAAATGGACTTGTCATAAAACAGGTACTGGTTATCAAGTGGCTGTGAAGTGATGGGAAGAATTAAAAAAACATTTAATGCATTGTAACTTAACAAGCAGAGACAAACTTGCTACTTGTCAGGAATTTTGCCAGGACTGATAGGATAGTCTGTTAATATAATCTGGGGGTAGCCCATCATCCTTGTACTTACTGGAGGCAAAGGGCAGAGGGCTGGCAGCGGCCTTTGGATGTTATAATTCAGCCCTGCCCCTGCCAACCAATATGGCAGGACAGTATTCCCTCAAGGTATGGGCCCAACTTTGAGGATGGTGGCACAACTGGCCCAGCAGGGCTAAACAGTGAGGCAAACCACCAGGTGTTGGCTGGAGATCTCCTGGGATTACAACTGATTTCTAGGTGACAGAGTTCAGTTCACCTGGAGACAATGGATGCACTGGAAGGTGGACTATATGACATTAGACCCTATCCCCAAACGTCATCCACTTTATGCTCCATCCCCAAAATCTCCATCTATTTTTCAACCTGGAGCTGGTAACACTAGGGCTGAGTAAGGGATGAATGGCTGCTGCTTGAGATGGCCCTGAACCTTAGTATGTTGGCATCAGCTGTCTGTGGGAAGACTGGGCAGCCATTTAAGGGAGACTGAAGTTGAGACTGGATGGCAAGTGCTCTGCCCATCAATACTGGATTGATGGGCAGTATTGCTTGTGGACCAACCCCAGGGAGGCAGAGGGGGAAAGGGATGGTCATGCCTAGGGAATCTCCCACACAAGGGCCAAGGTCTCAGGCCTCAGAGGGCAAAAGGGGGACAGGGTGCCATTAACCCCTTTCCACTGTCAAGTCTGAGGCCTGCCAAGACCCCCACAAAGAAACGCTGTAGAGTATGTCAGCCCTGTCCAGTGACACAGCCAGCTCTTGCAAATGTAAAGGCTTAACACATGTATTCAGCTAGACTGCCCCCACTTTCTTCACTTCTGACCTCTATGAATTCAGTTGAAAGTATTAACAGGAACTCATGTTCATGCAGTTTGAATGTGAATAAATGAGACTGGAAGCCATGCAAATGATAGAGCTCCCTGTTGCACACACATAATTTGTACATGTCGGTTGTACATATCTCGAGTTTTAGCTATATACATGAGGATCAGGGAGCACAGAATGGATGCAATCTACCCTTCATTTGTTCAATGAACGTAGATATATTATATGAAAAGAGCTTCAGTGTAACAGTACAAGAATGAGCAGTGAGCTTGGAAGTCATTAGTTCAAATTTCACTCAGGCAAGAATGTGCTATATAGCTCTAGATGAGCTGGTCTGTCTTATCTCTACCCCATCTATAATTTAACTGGATTACTTTGTGTTGTAAAGGTTATGGTAATACAAGTGAAGCACTGTAAGTACATGTGAAATGTGGTTTTTAAGTGTTACTTTATAATAATGTTCTATCTAGGCTACTCTTAATATTCAGACAACCTACTTATGAAGTAGGTTTAAATTCTGTGTCGAGATAGCTGAGGAATCCTGGGAAACAATATTATGCTGCCCAGGAGGATCAGGCAAATGTACAGTTCCGAGAGAGTTGTTTTTATTTATTCTCCTAGTCAGTCAACTATAAATATATTTACCGGTAGTTTTTTTTTATAAAGCACAGATTATCTCTCCTCTTTATTTTAAGTCAATATTAGAACAATGTGTTGAAGGTTAAGACATAGTCCAGTTCAATAGCTGCATTCATGATCAGTTGATTGTGTATCCAGTCATGCAGATATCATAATTATATTGGCCTTGTCATAGCCCAGAGAAGAAAGCAGAGTGCTCTTTGTAGTTTTCTGTCACTGGAGTTTGCTAGTATGAGCTATGTAACAACTTCTGAGTGACAGAAATCCTCTTCCTGTTTTTCCTGAATAATACTATTTGTGGGAACAAAACCTCTGTCAGCAGCATTTCAACTACAAAGACATTGAAACTGTCTTCGTGAGATCCAAGCTTTGTAATAAGCCAATATTTGGAGTTTCAGGTAGTGTCTAATCTGACCAAGGAAAATATGCAGATAGTAGAGGGTTGCCAACTCTGGTTTTGGAAATTCTGGAGACTTGGGGGGTAGAATTGGGTCTATTTGGACAGATTGGGTTGACAGCTCTGAGTGGAAAAACACCAGGAGATATTATTTTCATTCTAGCCGAGCGTGCTGAGGCCAGCAGACACTGGGGTAGGGACAAGGCTGGAAGGGCATACTCCTTCCCTGGCCTTGTCTTTGCTCCCAGTGTCTTGCTGGCCTTGGCGCCACTTGGACCGTCAGAGGAAAATAAACTGGATTTTAAAATAATGTTGCTACTGACCTTGACATGCTCAGTTTGAACAAAATGATTTTTAAAGGTCCCCAAAAGGGTTTTTTTGTGGGGGGCAGTGGCAGGGAGGCAGTGCCGAGACAGGCACTCACAGGTACCTTGTCCCTCACTGCACCTCTGACCAGATCCCACCTAGATGTTGGCAACCCTAGTATAGAGCTTCTGGAGAGGATTTGGGGAGAAATGGACCTCAACAGGGTATAATGTCATAAAGTCCACCCTTCCAAGCAGCATTTTCTTCAAGTAGACTGATCTCGGTAGCCTGGAGATCTATTGTAATTCCAGGAGATTTTTGGGACACTGGCTGGAGGCTGATAACAATATAGCAAGACAAGACCTGCATTGTATAGTGCAGATAATAGTGGGTACTTTGAGCCAGCATTTCTGGATCTTCTTCTACATCAGTCATGTAGCTACAACAGGGAGGGGGGATGTGTGTGTGCTGTGCCCCCACATCCTTCCCCTCTTGCCCCACCCTGCCAGGCCTGGCAGCCAGAGGCGGATCTACAAGGGGACCAGGGTGTGTGTGTGCATGTAGCACCGGGCGTGCTCCTGGGGGGACAGCAAAAATTTTAGGTGGTTTTTTTGGGTATTTTTTAGTGTTTTTTCAGTTTTTGGCCTGCAGGGGGTGGGGCAGGGGAGAGCTGCTTTTATAAGCACTGAGGCTGGGGACAAGGCTTGGGGAGTGTGGCCATGCCCCCAGGGGCGGGTGGAGGCATGGCCACACCCCCACAACCTACCCCATAAAAAATCTATACCTACGTCCCTGGCTCACCTAAATACCTTGATGACAATAAAAGGATATTTACCTGACTGGAAAGATAACAAATCTGGTGCTAAGCAGGCACAGTACAGAGAGCATTCCATACCTGGAGCATCATCTTTGAAAAGGACCTGCTCCGAGCTGCTATACACTTCTCCTCTGAACAGGTGGAAGGCAGAGCAGGGCTTTTGATCTCAGAAGACAGGTGTGATCCTATGAAAGATGGTCCTTCAGATATCCCAGTTCCAAGTGGATTAAATTAGGCCTGGAACAAATAGAAAACCACTAAAGTTGTCTAATATCAGTGAGATGCATTCTGTTTATGCGAACCTGTATTGTATATTTTAAAAATCCCACCACCCACTAACAGACTTCTGAGGAATGAATCACCCATGGTTCTCCTAGTATTACTTAACTATTATATTTTATGTATTCAGTCTGTTTATTTTTTATCTCTTATTTTTTCTCCCATACTTAACTCTTGTTTGTCATTAGGTATGGAATAGACACACACCAAGTGATAATAATAACTATTTTTTAAAAAAATATTTAAAAGGAATTAAGTATTAAAAGTATAAAGACAATATGATGGCTTATCTGGATACTTGTATAGCTTCTTGTTGATTTACTCAAAGTTCCTGTAAGAAAGGGAGGTGGTAATCACTGCACTACTTTAATCCCCTAATTGAATTTAATTACGTAGTCAAGTTCTTGCAGTCTAGCTTCACCCAATGCTTGGTTGTTTAACTTTGAAGTCTTCTTTCTGTTGGGCTGTTCCCAGGCTATGGTTGCCATCTTTTGGTTCTCCCAGAGTTACCACTTATCTCTAGATTACAGAGGTCACCTGGAGAGTAGGCAGTGGCGTAGCGCCAACGGAGCTGAGTGGGGCATGACGCCCCGGGAAGAGCAGCAGAGGGGGTGTGGCTGGGTCATGGAGGGGGCATTCCGGGGGAGTGGCATTCCAGGGCAGGGGCATATGGCTCTGCGGCAGGGGTGCAGGGCGCATGCGCGCCCTGGGTACAGTGCCTCCTCACTCCGCCTCTGAGGGTAGGCTCTATGGCCTCACATCCCTGCTAAGCTCCCTCCTCAGACTTTGCCCTCCCCAGACACCACCCCCAAACTTCTTGGAATTTCCCAAACCAGAGTTGGCAATCCTATCTTTGGCAGTTGTGCATTCTGAAAGGAACTATGCTGCTTCTGAAGCTAGTGACTTTCTGAACTGCTGATTGAAGACAATGGAACTAGAACACTAAAAACTGAGTGAGTGAGCTGGAACCTGTCATGTGGGAATAAAAAGTTCCCTCAGGACTTCTCTGTCTTTCCAAACAATGTTGTCACTAACCTGTCAAGATTTAGTTTCAGCTTATTCACTCACAGGCATTATAGCATAGGCACTGGTTCAGAACCTCTTCAACATTAGGCAATTTAGATTTTAAAAAATTGCAGAGCTAGATTACAGCCAATGCCAAATCCAGAAATAATTTATCTTAATGGCTTCACTTAAAGATTGAATAGCACAAGGAATAAATTTGAGCCCAGAGGAATCCTGTATTAATATTATCCACAAATGGACCAGGTGGTGTAATGGACTTTTCTAACATCTCAGTTATGTTGCAAACTGGGACCATCTCAAGTTTTCAACTGGAGCACTGACCATGCCAGCTGGAAGTTCCCTGAAGGCAAGCAGGAATCTCTCAAGATCTGTCAGCCTATGAGGGTGTACCTTGAGTCCCCCATCCCTGTGGAGGCTGTAAATCCTCTTTGGAAGGGCAGTTCTTTCGAGGGCTTTGTAGAAAAAGCTTAGCAAAAAGCTAGCAAAGAAAAGCAAAAACTTTGAAGCCTGGAAGAATAGAGTAATGCTGGCTTTGTTCTCAACCACATTATTTAGGATATAGATAAATGGATGTGACTTTTCATTCTAAATTTTCCCGTTCTTTATCAGTACTTCAAGGAGGCATAAACCTTCAGAATAAAGTATGTAGTGTGCATAGAACAATGAAAAGACACTGCAAGAAAAGACAGACGCAAGAGGTTGGGACCTTATTGTCTTTGCTGTGTTGCATTTTGGTAACGTGATTGATTTTGATCAGATTTGTTTACCCATTTCCCTCTTTCTGGCTTTTGTACTAAGATGCTGCTGCTATTTTGGTGGGCTATTAAATGTGCTTCCTTTTTTCTGATATGAAAGTGTTGACTCGGCATGCCTTCGACTAAAGTATCAAAGTGAGCCTATCCAAATTGCCTAGCAAAACAACAACAGCAGCAAAAAATATTTTTCACCTTAACTTTACCCTTGTTACTCAACCTAGGTGAGGTTTTGGAAATGTAGAATGAATGGCAAGTTTCCAAAGCTTAAAGGCATTCAAATGCAATCAAAGGTCACCCTTCACGATCATTTCCTCAACCTTTGAAATTAGCAAATATCTTTGCCAGAACTTTAATTAATAAAATATACTTCAGAATCAGCATTCAATTCAGTGCAACTTGCTGATGAAGAAAAAGGATTATAGTTCTGTTTTTTACGAAGTATGATGAAGGTAGGCCATCAGAACCGAGGAAATTATTTTCATATTTGGTGGTTGTGCACAAGATGTTCTGGAATATGATTAATACTGCTGTTCGAATACAGTGCCCTCTAGATTAAAAGATTTTCCTGCAAATTTACAGTATTTGATTTGATTTGATATATAAAAGCTGCAGCAAGGAATGGCATGTTGTGCAGGGTTAGATCCTCCTCCTAAAGAAGCCTGGTTTTCTTTTTAGACCTTGTCTTTGTGAATGATTGTAAAGTTCAGCACTCATTAGATCCAATATGAAGCAGAATACATTCATAAATAAGCCTCCAACATTCATCAGTACTATGAATTCATTTCAGAATAACATTGAATGGCTAAATTTGGTGTAATTATTGGTGGATATATATCTTATAATTGTGCATTTTATAATTGTTTGTGTTTCTTGTTCCTGACGTTTCACCTGCGTCTGTGGCTGGCATCTTCTGAGGTGTATCACAGAGGGAAGTGTAACTGGACACAGTGTGTAACAGACTTCCCTCTGTGATACACCTCTGAAGATGTCAGTCACAGATGCAGGTGAAATGTTAGGAACAAGATCCATGATAACTTCTTAACAACCTGCTGGTGCAACCAATATAAAAATTACATGAAACTGTTGTTCTGAGTTAAGGTGAGTAATTCTGTGTTGAAAATGAAGCTCCAGGGCTGGAAGTTTTCTAAAAAGTCTTATTTTTAAATCAGAAAAATTTAAGCTTGCCAGTGTTATGACATCAGCACTCAGCTTCAGATGCTAACTAGTATGCCACAGAGTGTGTAAACCTCCTCTATTGGCACATTAGAATAGTATAAAACCTTTGTGTATGCCCAAAAGGTGGGACTGTTTGAAGAAAATATTCTGCTACACTCAATGTGTTATTCACTGAATTCACTTCATAATTCTGAATACTACTGGTAGTGTTTGTTAATGAAGGCTATTTAGTAGTATTGTGGTTTACCACTATTTATTCACTTTGCAAAAGAACCTGAGAGAACCCTGCCCCCCCAATACTAATTACTCTGATCCACTGCATTCTGTGACAAATAATGAAAATGCAGGGATTTAAAAGGGGCTTTAAAATCTGGTTTTATTGTATGCTGTACAAAAGGTAACGGTTAAGTGCATTCTGTTTCTTAAAATGTAGAAGTTTGTTTCAAAGGAGCAGAAGATGTAGTTGGATAGGATAGGATATTTAATTTATATACCGCCCTCCCCCGGAGGGCTCAGGGCGGTGTACAACATAATAGGAATAACAGTAACATGATAATACAAAGCCATAAAGCTACATATAAAGACAATATCAATTTCAGTGGATCCACAAATTAACAATTCAAGATCAAAATAATGCTATCAAGTTAACAGCTCAGAGCAAGTTTGCTATCCAACTAACTATCCTAGAGTTCCAGCTAACCTATCAGAACATCCTGTGGGACCCTGAAATCAAGGTAAACATTGCTATTGGCATTCCCACAATTCAGGATACTAATATTGGAACTGGTTAACTGTTTTTTATGAACTTTGCCGAAGAGTTGAAAAGTTCACTGTATTGACTTAGAAGGTTACTTCCTTTTCTCACACCAGCTGTCTCTTGCCACATTATTTGAGAGATGACTCTCAGATGGAGGGTGCTGCATGTCACGGGTGTGCTGACAGCATTTCATAGATTTGCAAGTCACACAGGAGCAAGGCTAAGCGGGTGTACTCAGCAGTAGGTCCCATTTTCTTCACTGGCGCTCTTTCTGTGCCACTCCACCTGCTCCAAAGGGCTTTCCTGTGATGTGGGAAACTGAAAAAAATTAAAAAAAACCCCTCACCTTTGAATCCCCCATAGGCAAGAATAGAGATATGCCATTAAAATTGTGGCACATCTCTGCCGGCGATTCTGCCAGTGCATGGGGGTTGAGCAGTCTCTGGAGGCCGACTGAGATCGGCTCTACCCCGTGGAAAGCCCCTGGAGCAGCCCCACCATGCCAGTGCAGCTGGGCATGGTGTGGGAGCATCAGCCCAGAGCTGGGCACTGCATCCACCTGTCCCAGGGCCCCACAGTGACTGGATACTGATGGATTTGCCTCTCCACTGGCATAAGTGCTTCAGGGAGGGCAAATCCACTGGCATAAGCCTGCGTCACCTCCAGAGGGGGATTCAGTCCACCCCTCTGGATTGGGCTGCCCGTCTCAGGCCTGTTATGCATGGATGTGTTCCCATTTTCAAACATCCTTTTGCTTTGGATCAGATTTTTAATTACGCAATGATCCAGGTTAGATTTTTCCTCATGCAACTGCTCTGAAGTGACCACACTTTTAAAAGAGGAAGCCCTTCATTTTCCATGAAAAACCCACCATGCTTTCCAAAAAGGGCTATGCTTTCCAAAAAGGACTATGTGATGTATCTACAGAATTTTAGATTCAGGGTTATTGCCTGGAAACGAGTTCTGTCTGGTGAATTGGGATGCCCTCACTAAACTGAAGGATCCTTTGAGAGAGCCATCCGAAGCAGGTCTACTCAGAATCCCACTTAAAGAGAGAAATAGATATACAATTTTTGTTTGTTTATTGATCTACTTCATTTATCCCTTGCCTTTCTCCCCACTGGGGACCCAAAGCAGCTTATATTGTTATCCTTCAGAGCCGCCAGTTCTGGGTGGGGAAATTTGTGGAGATTTCAGAGTGGACCATGGGAAGGGCAAGATTTGGGAAGGAAGCTGGAGTTTCATAACTGACGTAATTAGCAGGTATGTGCGCTGTGTGCAGAAGCATTAACGAGCCTCTCCAGTCCACTCATGACCTGATTCAAAAAGGAGAGTTTTGTGAAGATTTGGTAGGAGAAGTTCCTTACATTTCCACAAATGAAGCACAGGAATATATCAAATATTGCAAACGACACTTATTTCAGCATGTTCTCACCCTTTATGTGTGTCTGCCCCAGGGTTGCAAGAAGTCTTGATGTACTTCTAAATTGAAATATATATTTCATTGTTATTCTACATGTATAACACTTGTTCTGATAGTAAAATGAGTTATACAGTTGAGAGGATCTGAATGTAACTGAAAAAATTGTTCATGGAAGAAACTGGCAATTTCTAGCCTAAACCATGCCCAACTTGCTTTATTTTCAACTAGTTGGTTTAAATTGAAAAGGGTTGTACAGAACTAGCCCATAAAACATCTGTGGATGTTTATTGATGGTTTCCCATGTGCCACTGACTCAGAAAGATAATAGAAATGTTTCGTGAAATGGCTCAAAGACTTCTCTGACCCCCTTTGCAATGGAAGAGTTACCCAAGTATTCATTTATTTTTCCTCTTTTTCTGTTAGTTTTATATTATTCTGTTTTTTGTTGATATGTTTATGATGGAGGATTTTTTTGACAGCTTCATAACACGAAGGTCTTTCTATAAAGGGAAAGATTTAGTATAATGGGTTTCCCTTTTTTTATAGCCAAATTGAGCCTATATTTTTTGAGCAACTTGATAACTAGCCCTTCCTGAAATGTCAACAGCCATTTCTTGCAGCAGTTCTTTCTCTCCATTTCATTTTCATCTATGGCTTTACTTTCAAAAGGTGAAGTAGGTGTTTTATGTTTCTGCTTTCAGTGATGAATTGGCTTAAAGATTTCTGTTAAAGGCATTTCATGAGACCTGTTGGGTAACAATTCGAGAAACAAGGCACTGGTGAAATAATACATCCTATGTGAAGTTAAATGATTAGCTTGCATTGATGCCTATAGTCATGTTCCCCAATCCAGAGGATATTAGCTGGTGCTTTGGACGTGATGGAATCAATTAGCTAGTGCTTTGGGCCTGTTGGAATCAATGGAACTTATTCATACCTCATTGAGTGATAACTTCTCTAGGGTGCTAGAAAGGGAAGGCTTTTTACTATCAAGAGATAGTAATGAACAGGTTTATGGTTAACAGTGTAGAGTTCGTTAAAATATTGAGAACTGTTACAATTTAAATAGTTGGGCATCTAAGGTACATAAGTATACCTGAATCAATCTACTTGCTCATGTTGCTGAAACAGACTGTAAAAATAACATGTTTGAATAGTCTATTTTTTCATAATAAATTGTTTCTTTTACGAGAAACATAGGTTTACAGTATCTTGTTAACCCGTCAAGCCTGTAACCTACTTGGCAGGAAATGATTTGTCCCTAAACTGGGATTTGTCTATAAAATGTTGTAAAAATGATACTGCATACCCAGAGCTACCATTTAAAGGACAGAATTGAGTGGTGACAGAGGAAAGCTGGTAGGGCAGAGCCCGACTTAGATCACCTTCTAGACAAAACTGGTGCTGTCTGACTGTTTTGCCACAAGCAACTTGACTGAATGGAAGAGGGAGACCAAAGTGAGGAGGGGGAAGTGTGGCGTTCACTAGGCTTTTCCCTTCCTGTTTTACTGCAATGAAGGATCTGGGAGGCTCAGGCTCAAACCCCATTCTGTCTTGAAATTTACTGGGGTAAGTGTGCATCAGTCAGTCTGTCTTGCAGCCTCACATAACACACAGGGGTGTTTGTGAGGATCAAATAGAGAAGGGGAGAATAACATGTCCCACCATACGCTCTTTGGAGGAAGAGTAGGATAAAAGTGTATTAAATAAATAGATAGTAAGGCTTTGCAAGTAGCTTGACAAATCAGGGTTGCCAATTAGGTTAGAGAAAAATACCCCTTCCATTTAATAGATGCTTAATGAAATGTTATTTACCACCATGCCTTAAAAAGCTTCAACTGCCCACTTCTTCACATTTATTAAAGGGACAGGACATTTTCTTCTTTGTTTCTTGGTTCCCCTTGTTCATGTGGCAAATATTGTTTATGTTATTTGACCTCAGAAGGGTGCGGTGTTAAATAATGATACACAGACTTAACAAATAGTAATATGCATATTTTTTAACTAATAGGACAGAGCTGCCCAAGAGCACGAAAATAATGGCAAAGTTGTTGTTTTGAAAAAAAAATCTTTAAACTGCTTCATTGCAGCCCTAGCAACATTGGAGAGAGGTTCACTCCTTGAGGAATACCACACACCCAAAGGTGAGGTTCTCTCCCCTAGTGCCTCCCTCTGTCCTTGGTCCTGGAGAAATGAGCGGAACTATTGCAAGTCTGTCCCATGGATACCAGCCTTGGCAAGGTGTTGAGTCAAGAGATTGTAATCAATCGTATCGAACATTGCCATCAAATCTAGCTATAACAGCTGTGCTGATCCACCTTGATCCACTTGCCTCCAGAGGCCATCTGTGCAGGCAACCAAAACTGTCTCTGTTCCATAGCCAGGATGGAAGTTGGACTAAAAGGGGTCCAGTACCAGTATATCCTCCAGGAAACCCAGAAGCTGCTCCACAGCCATTGCTGGGATCCAAAACACAAAAAGGCTTTAGTGAAGAAATCTGGCTGCAGCTCTACCATTTAGTATTAATTCTCAGGTCTGAACCCAGACATTATTGATCATGCTGTCCATCTCTGGCAGAAGTAATCTCTCTTACAGATACTTGGCAATATTATGTGTGACCCAGCTCAGCAAGGACATCCTTGTACACAAGTTTGTTTTGCCATTTCAGTTACTATTGTTAATCAACATGCCTGTTAATAGAATGTTAGATTAGACTATGAGTCTGGCCAGTTAGAACAAACTCTATATTAAGTAAATTTAGGTGGTAGGCAGATGATAGCTCCTTGGACTACAGGTGGGTGGAGTTATATTTCTCGATGTTCCCTGATTCTAAAAAAAAATCCCCATAAAACAGACCATTGGGAAGAAGACTAGCTTATCTACATCCAGGAAATTAATTTTAACACAGGTAACTATACAAAAAGGATGACTCCCTCCTTCCACACAAGTCTGCAGTGGTATAGTCCAGAACCATTGGGCTTCATTGTACTTATTGGTTAGATTGGCTCATACTTAACCATAAAAAGTGTTTTTCTTCAAAAAATATATGGCATACACACAACCATGGCTCATTTAACATGCGAGCTTCCTTTTACCAGTTGGTCAGAATGATATCTTTGATTAACTCCATGCTTGGTCAGTTGTCATTCATATGCGATTAACATAATTCAGAGTGCACTAGACCCTGTGCCCCACTCAATTTTATGTATTTTTGAAACTTGAATTCAGGCATACATACAAATTATTTTGGACTCCAGAGATGGAGTACATGCTTGATTCTGGAGCATAGCCCCAGGTTCTCACTTAAAGCTCTATTTGATTTACATCTAATAGAGTACTTCAACTTCCAAGTATTTATTGCCTAGGGCAGCGATGAATGGGTAACCAAAAAAGTAGGCAAAAGCGGACAGTATTTGCACACTCTGATTTATATTCATGGATGCAAATTAACACAATTACTATAATTTAAATAGCAATGCAACTCACCCTAGTGCCAGCTGTCTGCCTTCCAAGTGCTAACGGTTGTGGGGAAACTTTCCAAGGCCCCCATTCTCCTTATGGCTCATCATCTTTAATTCATCCCAAACAGCCTGGTGAGCTGAAGCTGCTCTTTTCCAGCTACAAGTAGTGATGGAGGTCCGTTGGCTCCTGAGAAATGGAGCCTCCACAGTCATTTCAGCTGATTTTACTGGACAAAAAGCAGAACCCAGACATTTCAGAGGACAAGCCTCAAAAAAGATGGTCCTCTGAAGAAGAGTTGTACCCATCTGACTACATAGTTGTACCCACAGTTGTACCCATCTGACTACATAGTTGCCTCGTTTACTGGAACTTAACAGTTTCCTCAGTGTATATTCAACTGTCCATTAGTTTGCCTTTAATACCTCATTGGGACCCTCCCAGTCAAATGTTCGCATAGAGGCTGAAGATAAAAGCTGTCATATGTTTTCTTCTGACTACATAATCCTATATATGAAGGGGTAAATAAAAGCATTTACTCCTTTCCATCATGATCCAAGAGGGGAACAATCACTCAAACTAAAATCATCATGTTTAAAGCTATCAAACCTTAAATCTGGCAACCCCTCAGACAAAAAATAAACTCATAAAGTTCATGCAATTGCTGTCTGAAATAAGGGTTTTTCTAGCCTTCCTGCAGGCGAACAAGGGCTACATCCACACATCATTGCACTATATGTGGAAAACCTGCTGAGTAACCTCTCAGCCTAACCTACTTCAGAGGGGTTGTTAAGCGATTACTACTGTTTTATGGTTTTTATCGTAACCCACCCTGAGTCTGCGGTAAAGGATGGGGAATAAATGTAAATAAATAGAAATAGAATATAAATAGATTTAAACTGAGGATAGGAGACGATATAAGTCGCTTTGGGTTCCAGCTAGGGAGAAAGGTAGAGTATACATGAAGTAAGCAAATACTGTTGCACCATAGTTATCCATCACAATTGGATTTTCCTGTGGAACTTAAGTCAGTCTGGGAGGTAAAAGGAAGGCTATGGTGCAATATTGGTGGGTGGATGCAGCCTTGGAGGAGATATTTTGCATCTTTCAAGGAGTTTGTTCCATGATTGTGGGCAGCCTCAAGGCAGCACCTTCAACAAGCATTGTTCATTGAAGTGTAATTCTTATGCCAATACTGACCTTCCTTGGCTGAGCAAGGAGTATATAATTTGTTTGACTCATGTGATACTCCTCTATGGGTGTTAATGTAGCAATGTAAGACTGGACCATAGGAGAACAGCTTTCATGCTGCTCTGGTAAAATCTGAACGGGCTAAAGTATTATACCATAAGCTGGGATGCTCTTTCCCTTGGAAACCCACCGAAACATAAGCATTTTCTTCTGGATGTGCTGCTATTCTGCTGCTTTTAAATCTGCTTTTATGGCCAGAGGCATATTGACATGGGGGATACTTTGGTTAAGATCCTGATGGATTTAATGTGGGTGTATTGTGTAAGTCAGCAGTGTTGAATGCATTTATTACAAGGGCAGGATATAACATAAATGTGACTTGGGCTGATTATGCACAAGGTGTCTGCTGTGCTGCAGGGGTGAATGCCTGTCATGGCAAGAATTTTTGTACAGAAATATTTCCTTGAGCCCCACTTTCACATTCCATTCTCCCTGTGACAAGTGACACCCCTTCTAGTATGACTTAATTTGCTTCACCGCCTGAGCAGGGCAAATTTGCCAGTGAGTACAGCTTTGCCCCAGATATCTTCCCTCCACCCATGGCCAGCCTATCTAGCTTCGCCATTCATACTCCCTTCCATTGCCATCCACACCTTCCCCCTTGGCCCCCCATTCCACATTTCTGGCTCCTTCCTGCTTCCTACTCATCCTGCTGGCATCTTTTGGTAGCCATCAAGTGGAAGTCAGAGAAAAGAAGCTCAACCACATGGGTTTAGCCAAAGCACACCAACCTCTAAATTCTCACATCAATATCTCAATACAATAACAGTGCATGATCCCATCATAAACCCAATGTTCTTGTGAACTCAGTCTCCCCTTTTCCAGGGATGGTGTGAATCTCCCCCATACACTACAAGGATGTCAGAGAGCAGATGTGGGGGTAGATCTAATGCAGGGATATAAAAAATCAAGGAATATTGAAATAACAAGCCTCTCTCTCCTCCTGTGGCAGCAGTTGCAGCAGGAAGTATGAGTGTTTGTGTGGAGGGGGGAGAATATCAGTTTTGGGACATAGTCCCCTTCTACCTTGTGATCCAGAAAATTGCTTTGCCACTTTCACTGGGGGGAATTATTTTGGAAAGGAACTACGATATCAGTTTAACTGCAACAACAGTAATATTGATAAAACAGCAATTTAAACAGCTTTAACAAAGTTCAGCAGTCTTGTGACTGTGTACTTTAAGTTTGAGTTAATAATAACACTCTCTCGCATTTTAATCTCAACGGATCACGTTTTTATCCCACCCTTCCTCCACTGGGCCCAGGGTGACATACATGTGAGCTGGAAATATGGGCTGCAAGTGACTGGCCCCCACATCACCCAGTGAGCTTCTTGGCTGAGGCAGGTTTGAACTAGAGATGTGATTGAGCACCTACTGGTTTGATGCCCATGATCCATTTGTTTATCAAAAAGCTGTTTATCAAATTTGTTTATCAAAAAGTTTTGATATGTTTATTAAAAAGTTGGGTTATTTGTGAGCAACTCACTAGGTTGCTTTCTGCACACACACACAGACAGAGAAGGGCTCATTAACTCCTCTACCCATGGCTGCCACCTTGCCACACTCTACCACCAGTAGTTCAAATGGGAGTGGTGGTGGAACACTTCATATATCAACCGTACTTTAAAAAAAGACTTATCATTTTTGTGTTTCACGGAATTTGTCACACATCAACATTAATCTACCTGCATCTGCAGCTATGTGCTTATAAGCACTGTTGCACAGCCCCATGGGATCCATAGTTTTCCAATCCCTTTCTAACCTTGTTTAGTTACCTGACTCAGCCTTGCTTACGAGGGAAAAGGATTTCATGATGCACTACATAGGTGCCAAAAAGGCCACAAGGGAGAAGGAAATGAAACTTCACCATCACAATGATTATATAACCTCAAAGTTGCTCAACACAATGTTCCAGTGAATTGGTAAAAAGTAAAGGTGAGTCAAGCTTCACTTGTGAGTAATTGTAGCTGTCAAAAAAGGTGTATTCACCTGCAAAACTTGTTCTTGTGCTTCATTCAAACCTAGGTCTCCCCTGTCCCAGTCTGATATTTTAGCTACTCTGCTGTATTGGCTCTTGGCTTTTGAATGCATTCCCATCGATCTCATAGTTCTATTTATAGTTGCATAGCTCTTTATGGTACCAATCTGTGGACATCATGTTATATCTATCGATTCAAACAAATGGAATTATATTAACATTTTTGGATGGTGACATTCTTAAAAAAGCCCAGTCCATGAAACTAGGAGAAAGTTGACAAGGAATATTAGAGTCATGTGAATGGTCATTTCTGGAAGGAATCTTGGCTGAGACTCTTGAAAACAGGTTTCTCCTCTTTGACTGACAAGTAGTTAGTTTTCTTATTCTTGAAAGCCCAGCTGTGCCCGACAATGCGACCAAGACTTGTCATCCATTACTTGCAAAAGAGAGGGTTTTTCATTCTATCCTGTCACTTTTTCATTACTTTTTATGTCACAGACATCATTCACACATTCTTCAAAGTCTCCTGTATTTCTGACCTGAATTAAGTGAGCTGAGCCACAATTCTTTGTTTCTCATTGTATGTGAAGGCAGCTTGTCTTGATGTTACTGTCACAGGAGAAGTGTACAGACCTACCATCTTTCAGAAAATGAGATGCACCTATGCAACAAGCCACTTCCTTTATTTATTCCTTTATTTAATTCATTTGCACCCCACTTTTCTTCCCAATAGGAACCCAGTCACTTATATTGTACTTTTTTCTGTCCATTTTATCCTTACAGCAGCCCTGTAAGGTGGGTTAGGCTTAGAGAGCGTGACTGGCCCAAGTCACACCAACGAGCTTCCTGGCATCAGTGGGGATTCAAACCTGGGTCTCCAGAAACTAGTCCAACACTCTGGCTCTTGATTATGTTGAACTACACACTGGTGCAAGCCAAGGGGCTATAGAGGCAGAGGGCTTATCTCCAGGAAGCGCAAACTGTATATAATGGGCTGGTTACTGCAGTGCTGAAGTGGCAAATTACATTTCCTCCATTAGACTTAGTGGGGGGGCTACTATGCAATGATTTCAGATGAGTTGCAGGCAAAACTTGCTCACTGAGAAGTTCAGTCGTGGTAAATAAGCCTCCCTAAAAGATAATGTCTAATGCTGTCAGTCGTCTCCTACTGTGAAAAGCTGTTGGATACACTCTCATTTAATGCAAAATGATGGCAAGAACCAGCGCTGCTGGATCTAGTCAGTCCCAATCTAGTTAAAAATTTCAGATTATTTTTTAATGTATTTTGTTGTGCCTGGTTTCCCAAACAGTCATTTTCAACTGAAGCAATTTCAAAATACTCATTTTTATCAGAGACTGACAGTGTTTCTAATGTTCTCTCTCTCTCTCCCTCTCTCTCTCTCTCTCTCTCTCTCACACACACACACACACACACACGCACGCACACACACACACACACACACTCTTTAAAAATTACCTTATTTATAGCCCGCCTTTCTTGCTGAGACTCAAGGCACATTACAGAATACAAAACAAGCCCCACAGAAGAGACCTCCATTTAGCAGTGCTGTAGGACTAGGATTACAGTATTGGACGACAATGCAATTAAAAAAGAAAAGAAAAGTGTATTTCAGGCATAACATGCAATAATACAGAAAGCAGGTAAGAAAGCCAGAAGACCATGTAGTAAAGGGAAAGTGAGAGATACAAATAATATTGCAAGAGAATACAAAATCTGTCCCTTATAAAATGGCCTCATGCACTGTCTTCAGTTTTAATCCTTTACAAAAATGCCCTTCTGAACATTTCTGATTGCAAATTCTGGAAATGACGTTAAGCATTGGGGGGGGGGGCGCTTTGTGACCTTCTCGGCCAGGCTGTTCCACAAGGCGCACTGGAGTCCTAGGTTTGGATCATGTAAGTACATTTCCTTTAACAGAAGCATGATTAATTTTGCCAACTTCCCCCTCCTATTGCAGACCTCCAATTTGCCCCAATGTTGTTTCTGGGGCATTTTGGACTGTTGTGGGAGGAAACGAGTTGGAAGGTCCTATTTTGGTGAAAGAAGTATCTTCCATTATTGGAGATCATGGAGCCAAGCTTCTATCTGATTGCAAAATACTGTGATTCACTTGAAGGCCAGGTTCAACAATTTTAGCATACATTTTTCACTCATCTCTCAGCTGTGCCACTTTCAACTGATGGGCAGCCCCATCCAACAGGCCGCCTGTCTGCCCATGGTGCTGTGGCCGTGGCAGTTGCCATTCCCAAGGAGGCTTCCTGGCAGCTTGGGGAGCCTTGAAATGCAAAAAAGCCTCCCCATCACCAGGAACCCCCATTGGGCTTAATAAACGTATGCTACCTTTTCTGTGGCATTAAGTCCAGAGCCCCAGCCACCAGCCCAACAGGGACAATGGTTGCGCAGAAGCCAACTAATGTCAGCTCCTCCCCTGGCCATGCTCTAGGACTGCCCCGGCTACACAGGCAGCAGGAGCTCAGAGATGCTGGTGGGCATTCAGCACCATGTCTCACTGTTGGGAAGGTCTGCGACAGCTGCCCGTTGGCAGATTCACCCCTCTGCCAGGACAAGCACCCAGGGTAGGGCAAACCTGCTGGCATGGCTTCACACTGGTCCCACTGATGGATTCAGACTCTCTTTTGGATGGGGCTGTTTGTGCCCGAAGTGGCTTTTTAGTTCACGTGGCTGGGGTACTGGTCCTGTGAATAGGGGTATGTGGTAGGGAGTTTAATATAAGTGTTCTTGCCTTTTGGTCATTTACTAGAAAACAGCTGAGCACAAGATTAATAACATCATCTTGGATGGTGATGCAGAATACCAAATAGTGCAGAGTGAAGGAAAAATCTAAGTGTCAAGAGCAGCTGAGCAGTACTGTGTAAGAGGAGACATAAGGCTATCAGGATTGGCAAGAAAGATTGTGTCCCTGTCTATGATCAACTATATTCCCAGATTTCCCTTTATTTCAGAGTCCAATACAGAACACGGGTCAACTTATCTGCAACAGCTGGTGCCTTCGGCACTCTTTATACATTGGCTAAGATTGTGAAATGGCTGTTCAAAAACATGAACATTGGAATGGGTGGGAAGGGACAGTTTGTACTCTCCTCCTTCCAGCAAAATGAAAATGGGATTATTTAGTTTCCCATACTCAGCCCAATGGGCCACAAGGAATGCAACCCAAAAGCTTCTTATTTTATGTTGGAGACCGAAACAACATCCAGGCTCACTTCTGACACCATGTTGTATCCCCTGAGTTATAGTATTCAGGCACAGGTTCTCAAATCCATTCAACAGAGACAAGCTGGTCCAAAAGAACAGCTTTTTAGTTAACAGGAGGAGCAACTTTTGGAACCATCAGCTTTAGCTAGCTGCCAAGAACTGGGAACTGGAACCAAGAGCTCCAACCAACCAGCAGGGCCAAACCAAATCACACATGTAACAGGGGAGGAGCAGACTATTCTCTTGCGTACATACAAACACAGTAACTATACCACAGTTACCAAAGAGTCTAGAAATGAGAAGTGGCAGCTGTTTGCACCTCAACAGAGTAGACACAGACAGCTTAAAGATAATGGGAAGAAGGAACAACTCTGCTTTTGTTGAGAGCTAATCCAGATAACAGAAAAGTAATTTCATGGGGGGAGGAAAGGAGAAGAAAAATGTAAAAACAGGAAATGAGCTTGCCTTGATCATCTGTGTAAGAACGGAAAAAAGCAGTAGATAGGTAACAATTTGAAGAGGACTATGGGATAGATTACTGAGTTCCACATAGAGCTGTCAACTATGTGCAGAATATAAAAAGACTTGAGTCTTAATGGGATGCTACCTACCAGGTGATGTAATTTTAACTTTCCATTTCTGCACATAAAGCCTTTTGTTGAAGAGTTGTAACATTTTTTGAGGTTGTTGGCATCCCTAGCACCATGGCAACTCATCATATTGCCTGGCTTCATTATGACACTACAGAGAAGAGCTTGGGGAGGGATGAAGTCTGAGATAGGTGCTGGGTGCTCCCAGTTTTCCGAGGAAAACACCAAAATGGATCTTTTTGAAATATCTGCAGGATGTTTTATTTCTGCTGTGTATTTCTGCTGTATATTTCTGGATTTTCAAAGGGAAGTGTTAGATGATAAAAACCCCTTTTGTGCATCCTCTTTCTCAGGATTTTTTTAAAACTTTCATTTAAATTTAACAGACATTCACACTTGGGGAATGGATCTAATTACCATCCATATCTATGTATGCTTGTTTAAAGTTAATTAAGAGACCACTCAATAATTAATCAGCAACCAATAATTAAATGCCTACAATAATTAATTTTTAACAACACACCTGGCGGAATGCTTGAAGTCTTAACACTCTTGTGTTGAGTCTTGTCATCCAGAAGATTCATTTTTCATTCAACCACACAAGTGACTAAGCATCAAAGGAACAGAATCTTGACAAAGCAGAAAGGAAAGAAAGCCTTTTTGACAGGAGATTGTATTACATTGGGCCGGTGACCTAGAATTGCCTTGGAATTGCCAGCAGGGGCTGGAGGATTTTTTTGGTCCATTTAATAGAGGATTAATATGTAGAAATGAACTGCTGGAACTTTTCATGGCATGGAAATAAATGACATCACCTGTTAAAAAAGATCCCATTGAGCCTCTGTTAAGTTGCCCGGAAGTTTTTTTATTCCTCTCCAGGCAATTGGGAACTTTACTGCAATCTTTTCATTGAAGATCCTGGGAACTAGGGTTGCCACCCTCCACATGGTGACTGGATATCTCCTGGAATTACAACTGATCTCCAGGAGACAGAGGGCGTTTCCCCACTCACCCTGATCCCCCCTATGCCGCGCGCTGCTCTCAGCGTGCGGCATTCCACGCGCGTGTCCAGGCGTCCCCACAATCAAAAGGCGTCCTTTGCAAGAGCGCCTGGGATGCTGCGCGCTGAGGGGGCGCGACAGCGGCAGCGTCGGGGCGGCTGCGCTGTTGCCGCCCCTGTCATGGGGAGTGCCGGGGGACCCCGCGCTATTCTCCTCAAGTAACGCGGGGCTTAAGGTAAGTGGGGAAAGGCCCAGAGACTTTCCCTGCATAGCACAAATAAAATATTTTGAGGACTGGGGGGCGGCGGGGGGGGGGGCTCTGCACAGCTTTCCCACCAAAATATCTTCACAACATTTTATTTCAGCTCAACCCAATGTATTTTGCAAATGCTAAACTAGCAATCTCCCCCCCCCCCCACGTCACTGTCACCCTGTTTTCCTTTGCATATGCAGAACAAAGAAGCGTTTTATTTTTTCCGCCCGATTTATAAGCTTTCTACTTTTCCCTTCCTGCCATTTTCTGCTGCTTGGCTCCTCCGTTCCTCTCTTTATTTGTTGAAGATCCCCTGGGACATTTGCTCTGCAGGCATCATGGCTGCCTGCCTTTTTAGTCAACAAAGTACACAACTGAACTTAGCTTTTTCTGGTTGTTGTGAGTTTTCTGGACTGTGTGGCCGTTGTCTGATAGATCTTGTTCCTAACGTTTCACTTGCATCTGTGGCTGGCATCTTCAAAGGTGTATCACAGAGAGAAGTCTGTTACACAGTGTAACAGACTTCTCTCTGTGATACACCTCTGAAGATGCCAGCCACAGATGCAAGTGAAACGTTAAGAACAAGATCCACCAGACCATGGCCACACAGCTCGAAAAACTCACAATAACCAGTTGATCTGGCTGTGAAAGCCTTTGAGAAGGCTTTAGCTTTTCCTGCTGATTTCGGCAATGTATAGTTTTCCTGGGTTTTTAAATTTTTTGATGACATGTCTTTGAAGCTGCAATGACTAGAAATGAGAATCGGCATGGCTTGGAAGATATGCGATCATTTTTTTTAATGGAAAAACTATACATTGCCAAAATTTACAGGAAAAGTTGAGTTCAATTGTGTACTTTATTGACCAAAACATTGGGAAAAGCAAATGTCCCAGGGGATCTTCAGCAAATGGCGGACAGCACAGAGGAGTCAAGTGGCAGAAAATGGTGGGTGGGGGGAAATTGAAGTAGAAAGCTGGTAAGTTGGGCAGAAAAAATAAAATGCATGGCAGGTGCGGGGAAAATGTCTTCTTAAATGCTTCATTTTTGTCCATGTTTGAACAAAAACATTGAGAAGACAGCGTTTTTTAAAGATGTCACCAGGCTGTCTTATTTTTGTTGTGTGGAATCAGCCAGAGATCAGTTAGCACGAAGAAAATGCTTTGGAAAGTGACTCCATGGCATTATGCCCCATTGAAGTCCCCTCCCCAAACCATCCCCTCCTCAGGGTCCACCCCCCAAATCTCTGGGTATTTTCCAATACAGAGATGGCAACCCTACTGGGAACTGAAAACTTAAAAAGCAACCTGATTTTAAACATGCAAACTGTGTCATGATGTGCAAAACAATGGTTCAAAATGCTTCATCTTCTAGTCAGCAGAAAGCTTGCCTAGTAACACGGGCCAGAGCCGGGAAGCCTGGGGGCAACCAGCTGCAGTTGACCTTTAATGTGATTAGTGCATTCAACTGTGACTCTGGTCCAATGGGAGACTGTTACGGGGAAAAATACCTAGCTTGAATGTATAAAGTGGTGCAATGTATATATGCAGTATTCTCTTCTCTTCTAGTCTTCTAGTCTGTTCTAGCTCAGTCTTATGGTATTGCTGAAGTGTTCTGTATAGCCGTGTAGTCTTATCTAGTATAGTCTTGTGTAACCTTGCAACTGCTAAGTAAAACCTTCCTATTGGAAAGAACATCTAGCTTGGACAGTTTCCTTTTCCTAAGAGATAGGAGGCTGCAGCGTGTGCAAGAATACTAGACCTTCTTCTCTACTCTAAGTAGCTCTGCTTTAAGTCTGCTGATAAACTGCTCATTTCAGAATCATATTTGGGGCTGTCCAATGGAGTTTACTCCCAGGCAAATGTTTGAGTAGAAACGTAAACATGCATCATGTGGGCAGATGTAGGGCTGAACCTAAAATGTAAGATTTTGTGGAGAGATGAATTTTAATTACATCAGGAAATAAAGCACAGTAGGGGCTGAAATATGGCTGTTTCTGTCATGCATGGATTTCACAGTCCCAGGTTACCTGCCTCAATAAATTAACATTATTGTTCCACTCCCACCTCCTGTCGCCATATTGAGTAGTAGCAGTAGAATGCTGGGACTGCCTTGGCAAATTTCCATTTGACCAGTTGTGTAATGTAAATTAATATTAACAATCTGTCTGTTTTCCCATGTAATTAAGCAATAATGATCAAAGCTCAATGTTTTTTCCTGGGGATTAATGATGGTTTTGAGAATTGATGGTCTGAAGTGAAACCAAGGGCCATTAACTACAACCAGCCATTAATATCTCAGAAAAAAATTATTTGCCTGAGCCATTATTCCTACTCTATGATTATTTAATGGTGTTTTCCTTTTCCTGCCTCTTTATTTATTAGAAAACTAATTGGTATTCAAGCGACGTTCTGTTGGGACTTTTTCAGCAAGAGAAATGCAATTATACTGGAGGCACCTGGAATCTGACATGAGCCGTGTGCTTGGGTACAGAGTCTGCGACTGTGTTTATTAATTTTGTATGGGGGTGGGGAGGAGATAGAAGTAAGGGTAAGACCCTCTGTGTATACATGCTTCTCACTGCTGTTACTGTAGTCATTCTGTTTGCTAAGTGTTGCAAATAAACTGAGATTTTAATGTCTATCTAGAATGAAGGTTTTTAGCAGATGAGCAGACCCCCAGACCTCAGAATACAGGGTCTGATTCTAGAGATATCATTTTTCCTCACCTCCAGCTCTGCTTGCTGAAGTAAAATATCACAAGAGCGAAGGTGCCAACGGTTCTGTATTTCCTGTTCCACTCTGTTACCTTTTTAGTTCCTGCTGTTTCCTAAATTTAAAGGCAACTGTACTGTTTCAATTACTCAACAGGATACACAATTTGAAGCATTAGTTTTCACTGCCAATTGTAAGGTGAATTGAGGGAAGAACGTGTGCTCCCTTGTCAAGATGATGACAGCTTTTGCTTCTTCCTTGTTAAAGTGCTTTGTTTATTATCTACCTGTTTTCTTTCTCTTTTACATCAAGCCAAGGCTTCAGATATGTCAGTGGGCTCTTCCAGAACATCTGGCATAGTCCAGAATACCAGAACCCTGCATACTCTTTAAGAACTCATGCATAGGTAATTTTAAGCAGCTGCCAAGTGGGACAGTATCATAGGTACTGAGTACTGGCAGGCAGGGTCAAGGATTAGCAATATCCAAGGCCCCCAAGCTTATTTTCCCCAAAAGTCAAAGCAAAAACAGTGTTGCTTACCATAACGGTTGTTCATCTAGTGGTCCTCTGTACAGGCACACATGGGACTGCGTTTGCCCAGGGCCAACTGTGGAACATTTTAGATAACATATTAAGAGCTTTAGCCAAATAGTAAGTGCTTCCCTGCCCCAGCCACAGACCTGGGTTAGCTATTTTTCCCACCCAGGTCATGTGACTAGGGAGCAGGGGCACACCCATTCCCTCCAAATCTCCCTTCACCACCATGAAGAACTACCACATTTGCTAGATGACAGGCTACAGTGGGGAAGGTGGGAGGGGCATGTGCTTGTAGAAAGGACCACTAGATGAACAACAGTTACAGTAAGCAACACTGTTTTTCATTGTTGTGTCCTCTGTACAGTCCCATGTGGGAGAATAGCAAGCTTACTAACTGTGGAGGTTGGTATGGATGTTTAATGAAGCACAGATTGCAATGCAGCTTGACCTACGTTTGTTTCAGCCCTAGCATCGACATCCACAATGTAATGCTTGATGAAACTCAAAAGAGTAGACCTCATGACTGCTCTGCACATGTCATTAAGGTCTACTCTATTCTTAAAACCTATAGAAGTGGCTAGGGCTCTTGTAGAGTGCACCCTAATGGCAATTGGGCAAGGAACCTGAGCCTTGCTGAAAGCCAATTGAGTTGTAGACATCACCCAATTCAGTAGAGTGGAGACAGATACTTGGGAACCCTTCTTGGGGCCTTTAAAACACATGAACAATGTAGTTTCCTTCCTAAAGGACTTAGTTCTAGCAGTGTAGAATGAGAGGGCTCTGTGCACATCAAGGGAGTGCAGATTGAGAGTCCTGAAAGAATTCAGGCAGGGCCACATCCTGGAGAGGTTTAGGACACTGCTTTAGGTAAGTGATCAAGGCTAGGTCTTAATGCTACCTTATCAGGAAAAAAAAACCTGCATGAATGAGGGGTCAAAGTATAGCTCCCAAAAGTCACTGACTCTGCATGCCAAAGCGATGACCAGGAGGAAGGCTGTCTTCTAAGAAAAGAGCCTTAATGGATACAAACTCAAGGGCTCAAAGGGAGCTCTAATGAGATGAGTCAGTACCAGGGTCAGGCTCCACTGAGGGGCAGGAGGTTTAACAGGATACATGTTATTAAGCCTCTTAAGGAACCTCTTGGAAAAAGGCAGAGAAAACAGTGAGTGAGAGCCCACATCATCATGAAAAGTGGATATAGATGCCAGATGGACTTTAACTAATGAGCAAGCAAACCCAGCAAACTTGAATGACAACAGGTATGAAAAAAAACACTGTTAACAGGACAGGCTAAAGAGTCTAGCTCTTTAGATTCAGCCAGTGGCGTATTTACCTAGGGGACATGGGGTACTCTATGTCCCTGGGTACTTCCCAGCGGAGGGTGCAAAAATTGCAGGTTCGTTTGTGTTTTTTTAGTGTTTTTGGCCTGCAGGGGGCACAGTTTTTAGACTAGCAGAACCAAAATTTCAGGGATTTTTCAGGAGACCCTCCTGAAGATACCTCCCAGGTTTGGTGAGGTTTGGTTCAGGGAGTCCAAAGTTATTAGACCCCCATTTTGATTCTTGGCAGGGTTCAATATCCCTGCTAAGTGCAGTCACTTTGCTCCTGGATCAGTGACAGGAGATGAACAGGTTTTTACACTGGTTAGGGCTCCAGTAAAACGGGCAGTTGTCCTTATTCACTTTGGTAGCATGTTGTAGAAGGTTAACCAGCAAGTCTTGGGCAGTTTCCTTTCCTTCTGGGTTCTAAAAGATTTTCATTTTTTCAACACACCATCCCCATCAGTCTCTTTGCATTTTAAACACAATTAATTAGGCCGCTCTGTCATCCCTAAGCAGGACTGCTGAGGGCCAAAGCAACTGAGCATATATTTTGTCTTCAATGCGCTCTACAATAACTGCTCCAGAGAACGTTGTGTCACTGCAATACTAATCTTCATTTTGCCTCTTGGAAACTAATGTCATCTCTCGGCTTACGCTTAATGTCTGCTTGTCACAAGCTGTAGCCTCTTCTTTCAGCATCAGTGGTTCTTGCACTTATTTCTCTGTACGCTGTTCTTCTAGTTAGATGCAACAATGTGGGCTTTCTCCTAGCTCCACTTCCCCCTGTCCTCATTAGCACATTCATTTGCAAGACTCCCAAATAGATACAATTGAACATGAGCTTGATTTTTTCTTCTGTGAAAAAGTAGACATTAAACCTTTTAAATCGGTTTACAGGTTCCCCATGGATTATGCAAAGATCTGTAAAAGAAAGACCAGGTGGAAATTCAGAAACACAATTGGTCCCTCTTTGCTTGGGTTATTTTTTTTGTTTTGTTTTTTTGGATTCCTTGAATGCAGCCTCATTGCACTGGGAACTGGATTGCCACCACCAGCAGTGGCGTATCTACCTAGGGACAAGGGGTACCCCTTGTCCCCGGGCGCCACTCTTCTGGTCACCTGGGAGACACAAAATCGTCCCCCCACGTGACCAGAAAGTCCTGCTGCCTCGTCATTTTCGCGTGCCAACCTATCCATGTCAGTTGAGGCACGCAAAAACGATGAGGCAGCAGGACTTCCTGCTGCCTCCAAGCACCCTCACCCCCCCGGACTCCCCCTCCCTCCCTTCCTCCCCTCCCTAGTCAGAAGAGACTGCAGGCTGCCGGCTGGGAGCCCAGCCGGCAGGGGGAGGGGAGGTGGGCACCCTAGACCTTGTTCATGTCCATGGTGACATGGGCGGGGTCAAGGACAGTGGGTGGGTGGAGCCTGGGGGCACCAGGGGGCGGAGCTGGGGTGGCGGTGGGGCAGAGCCTAGGGGGGCATCCTGGAGACAATTTGTCTCTGGGCACCATTTACCCATGGTGCGACTCTGACCACCAGAGTGGGAAATTTCTGGAGATTTGGAGGTGGTGCCTGGAGAGGTCAAAATAGAGGGATTGTGATGCTATAGAGTCCATCTTCTGAAACTGCCATTTGCTTCAGTGGAACTCATCTGTGTAGTTTGGAGACTGGTTAGAATTCCATGAGAACTCCAGCCCCACTATGAGATTGGTAAACCTAGAACTGAAAGCCTCAATTGGTAAATGCTTGTGTTCCTTCCTGCATAGTCTGGACTATAAATGGGTTTAGAAAGCAATCTGTTAAGACTTTGATTGTTCCCTTCTGTATGTCTGTCTTGCTTTGTTGACTAAAATTTCTGATCTACTAATCTTGATGCACCCCTGTTACATGGTGAATTCAGATGCTTGAAACCTCTTCTGTTGGACATCAGATGTCACTAGATAGGTTTCAGTGTATGACTGTGTGTAGCCTGGGAACCATTGCATTGTTGAGGCCTATTCCAACCTATCCACTTTTCTGTTTAATTGTCTCATCGCTCCTTCATGACAAAGCTGTATTTTATTTTATTTTTATTCTATTTTAATAATATTCTTTATTATCTACCTCTCTTACTGAGACTCAAAGTGGGCTCCAAAATATGATAAAAACTGTACAATCAGCACAGATTTCTGATAAACAAGAAAATGCAGTGGGGTTAAAATTGAAGAACTGGAAAAAAAATGCAAGCAAACAAAATGCCTAGGCCAACAACACAATCACGTGAGAAAAGAGCTATTTGAGATGAGACATATTTTGATCTGTGTTAAATTCAAAACTTCAAATTTTGCATTTTAGGTTCTGAGAGCAGTCATTATCTAAAGATAATCTTTTGCAGAAAAAAAATTCCTCTTCATTTGTACTTTAAAAGTTGATTTCTGAATGTTAATTAGAATCTAGATCTTGTGAATGTAGCGTCTATGGTGACAACTAAATATCTTGAATAATAAAATTGAGATATTTGCCTTTGTTTAATCAAATCATTTTTGGAGGCAGCTCTTGCTAAATTAATAAGACTGAATAATGAAATGATGTCATTTTTCATCTCTCTGTTTTGCAGTTAATATCTTTATTTGCGTTGTGGCTTTTCCCTCTTTAAAAAGTCTTTTGCAACTACTCAGGGATTTGTATTGTCCATATTTTCATAAGTGAAGGCCAATAGCATGGATTTTTTTATGGCAAGCATGAGGGGAGGGACAGTGTAATCCTTCTCTGCACCATTTTCCCAACTGAGAGGGCCCTATGGTGAAATTGCCATAAGGTGTAAACCAACATGGAAAAACAGTGCAGAGACCAATTCTTAACTCCCCTTCACTTCTGCAGTGGTATCAATCTGAGTTATGGCAAGTACCATCATGTTGGAACTGGCTTACAGCAACCCCAGCAAGGGACTTCCAAGGCAAGCGAGAAGCAGAGGTGGTTTACTTTTGCCTTGCTCTGCCAAGTCTTCCTTGATGGGTCCCCTTCTAAGTATTTGACCCTGCTTAGCCTCCAAGCTCTGACAAGATCCAGTTACACCCTGCTGCCTTCCCTCCCTATGCTGAATCATGCCCCTACACATCTGATATATAAAGAAAAACAAGCTCTGGAAGCGATATTAGTAGGACTCTTAGCATCACATGTCAAGTTTTTTATGCCTAGCTAAGGGCTGACTTCTAGTACAAGAGCCTGTTACAGCTTTTCCTTAGTGCAAAGCAGCTTGGGTTAAGTCCTAAGGAACGTGGAGTAAAACTTGTATCATTTTGTAAAAAATATGTGACGGCACACAAACTCTTATAGGATATAGTAGGTCACTGTCCAAAACTGATGCCCTTTTCTCATGAAAGATTGATCAAATAAATTACAGTATAGAGGAGGCCTGGCATGTGGTCAGTGACACCATTTTGTTCACTGACTATAACACTCCCTGCACCTTAGATCTGGGGGAAAAGTGGGGGAGCATGGGGGATCCCTAAGAAGGGTAGTGGGGCAGCTTCAGAACAAGGCTGCCCTGTTAGAGTACATAAGTGGTAGGAATGAGGAATGAATACTTAACCCAGGCCTTTGGGGGCAAAGGGTTCAGTGAGAGAAAAAGCCTTCTCAGGAATAAACTGAGAAAGTCATAAAGTAAACATGGCTGGAAAATGGTGGGTCAAAGGTTGAAGCAGGAGAGACAGAGAAACAGGGCAACTTACAAGAGCTGGGATTTCCACAGCCTAAGGCGAATTGGCCCTCCTTGGGGCCAATCCTGGCTCAAAAAATCACCAGCTGCAAGGACACTGGAGGCATAGCTGCATCAGCACCTAACCCTTCAGATGGTCAAGAACTGGGAAAAAATATCCCGCCCCTTTAATGAAGCTTAATGTGTGGAACCACGCATTTACCAGGTCCTCCCAGCCACCAGCAATGGATAGCGTAGGGTTGCCAGATCCAGGTTGGGAAACTCCTAGAGATTTGGGAATGGACTCTAGGGAGGTCAGGGATTTTTTTTTTGTATGCTACAATGCCATGGAGTTCACCCTCCAAGGCATTCATTTTCTCCAAGTGAACTGATCTCTGTAGCCTGCAGATGAGTTGTAATTCCAGGGTATCCCCTGGTTGCGCCTGAAGGCTGGCAGTTGAACAAGACCTGGAGGTAAATATGATTCCATTAAGCCTCTATTAAAAGGTTGGGGCATTTTTTCCTCCTTGAGGCTCTTGGGATTTCTGTCTGAAATAAAGATTGGAGTGGATGGTGGTAGTAGTTGGAGGAGCTTGGGCTGGTACACATGCATGGAAATACACCAGTTTGCTGTGCCTAGTGAAGCTGATGATTGACATGTGGGTCACCTGGTCTTAGCATGGCTGCCAATAAGCTGATTGGTATAATTAAACAAGAACCTGAGGTACTGCTCTGCTGTTGACTGTCTCCAATGAAGGTGGAGTAAGGTAGAATAACTCAGTGGGAAAGTGGCCTTAGCCCTGGGGGCTTAATATGCCTCCTGCTTGCAAGGAAGAGGTGATCTGTGAACATGGAGGCTCTTGTGCATATGTTTGGGGACAGTTCTCTGTTCCCAGCTGAATCCCAAAGGCAAATAATAAGATATGTTTCCTCTCTGTGGTGACTAACACTTCCATTTGCTGAGATAGGTAGTTAATAAGGCCTGCATGACTCAGTTGGTCTGATATTAAAGTAATAATTTACCTTAAACAGTAGGCAAATATTCTGTAGAAGCAAAGTGATTCCATGAATATTTTATTTAAATGCCAACTGACAATTTGGCATCCCTATTCTTTTGAAGTCTAGAGCTGTTCAAATAAGCAGAAGTAAGTGGGAAGCCCATTCATCTGGACAGTTCTGCAGTGTTGAAAGGTGGGGGCTTCTGTGGGATTGCGGTTCTTTTCGTGATTAAAAAAACCCAGCAAGTTGAACTATTCAGTGATTTCCAGATTTGTTTGGAGTATACTAGAACAAAGTTGACATGAAAGCGCCAGGTGTCGATTGCCTAGTTCCCCTTCAACAGGGCTTACGTGGGAAATCTTCCTAGTGCTTTCTTGTGTTTAATAGGCAGCAGCAGAGATACCAAATGCACAATGATAGAAAGATTCTTTCAGGTGCTGTTCTTATCAGGGGATGAGACAGAATCTAGTATTTATTGGATTGCATGCAGCAGATGGTGGCACCATCTGGAATGGGAGGCAGAGATGGCCAAAGGCTCACTGCTTGCTGCCTGGTTTGGATTCCACAGTGTTTTGACTGACGTTGCCTGGTAATTCACAGGTTATTGAGTTAGGGAGTTGGTGGTCCGTTGCCTGGAATTAAAGCCACTGTGCAATACTTCTTTGAGGCTGTCTGGTATTTTTAATGCCAATTATTCAGAGTATATTAGATATGAAAATTGTTCTCCTTTAGGAATATATGTGGTAGGTAAAAGAATATGGAGTAGTGGAGCTGTTGTACAATGGTTGTAACTCAAGGCAGTAACCAGGCATGGATGTTGGAGAAAATAGTACAATCCACGTCTAGGGGACGACTAAATACCTGGAATTCCCTTAAAGTAAAGAAGGCTGCAAACTGCCTGCATAATGCTTGTGTATGACTTGCATATTTTGTAGCATGCTTTTTCATAGTGGCACTTTGTCTTTTGTTTAATGGTGATGTTTGATGGTATCTTCCTGAATAACTTTTACTAGACAGCATCTGTGCAGAAGAATCTAGGATGCCAGTTCCGCCTGTCAAGTGGTCCACTGAGGTGCATCCACTACCTTGACACATTTTGGGCATCTGTCTTACTGAGAAGAATCAAGGATGATTTCTGCTACTTTGCCATTGAACATGTTGGAAAAACAAGAATCCTCTTGCAAAGTCATGTCAAAACTACATGTAGAGATTGTGTCATATCAGATATAGCTCTCTTTTTGATGCTTCTTAGCCCAAGAGTGTGTATTTTTTAACACTGTCCCCAAGCTTAATATTGGTCAGTTTTTAATTGTTGTCTTGATATCTATTGGCATATTTGTTATAAGCTACTTTGCCCCCTCCTTGGTGAGAGGCAAGGCAAGGCATTTGTTTCAAACAAATAAGAGGTCTCTACCCATTTTAGAACTGTATGCTTGCTCTGGAAGAATCCTTAATGCATCTGTTTCTTTTTGTTAGCAGAGGGATCTACTAAAGACTGTGTGCTACAGGTGGAATAGGCTGGGGGGGAGGTGAGTGAGCTGGGTAAGGGAAGAAGAAACTGTTGCCCTCAATGAACTCACTCCCCCCAGGCTTCGTGGCAATCCACCAACCCCAGACACATGGCCGGGGGGCATGGCAGTACTCATCTGGGATCCCATCCCCTTTCAAGCAACCCCTGTCCCACTGATCACCAGTATGAAGTGTTTAGGGTTCCATTGGGACTTGGAAGAGAGACTGGCTGTCTTGTTGGTGTACCAGTAGCCTAGCGCATCAACTGACAGCCTGCCACGGCTCCTGGAGATCATGTTGGGGTGGCCATTGAGGTTTCCCAAACTTTTAATTCACTTTAATTGTTGCAGTGTGTCCTAGCCATGATGGGGGAGGTTCTGCCATTTTTCTCAATCCTTTTTTATATCCTTCCAAATCTTCTCATAATTTATTGTCGAAGGCTTTCATGGCCAGAATCACTGGGGAAACCTCAGGAGAGAATGCTGCTAGAACACGGCCATACAGCCCGGAAACCACCCCCAGCTTCTCATAATTGTTCTATAATCTTTTTTTTGCCATTACTATTCCTAAATATTTGATTTTAGAAGCTATTTTAAATCCTATCTTCTGCTGGAGCAATGTTTCTTTGTCTTCAGAAGTACATCTGGAGGTTTTTTTGGCTATTTATTTTGGTAATTATGCTAAATTACAAAATTTTCTTATTTTGTTCCTTAAAATTTATACTTTTTCTAGGGGGTCTTAATAAATAGCACTAAATAGTCTTCATATGCTCTTAATTTGAATATTTTCCCCTGAATCTTAATACCATCAATATTTTGTTCTGTCCTAATACTTTTATTTAAGATTTCAATTAATATAGTAAAAAGTAAGACAGATAATGGGCAGTCCTGTCCAGGGTCTTTTTCAATATTGTGTTGAAGTGGTTTTGTATGGTATGTATAAGTGGCTTTAATCTGCACTAATTAACACATTTTTGATTCCCATATTTTATAATACCTTAAACACCTTAAACATAAATTGCCAATCTAAGCTGTCAAATGCCTTCTCAGCATTGAGGAAAATTAAGGTCACTTGGATTTCCGGGTGTTGTTTTAAATATCCTAGGGCATTAATTACCATCCTTACATTCTCCCTAATCTGTCAAAACCCGTTTCATCTTTGTGTATACATTAATTCAATATTATTTTTAAGTGATTTGCCAGGATTGCAGCAAAAAAAGGTCTGTATTCAGTAATGAAAGGGTTCTAAAATTCTTAACTTTCATACATTTTGGATCTTCTTTCAGGATGAGCATAATATTGGTTTATTCCCATGATTTTGGGATCCTCCTCCACTTAATATGGTATTCATTATATTTAGTAATAGTGATGCCAAAATTTCCTCAAACTTTTAAAAATATAGTGCAATATATCCATCTGGTCCAGGCACTTTGCCTCCTTTGAAGCCTCTAATTACTCTTGCTGTGTTTCCTCATTTGTTATAGGACTGTAGGGTTGGAGATTCGGACAGTCCGAATCTGGATTTTTACCGAATCTGCACTGATTCAGATGGATTCGGATGAGCAGGATCCGAATCTGACCTGTCCGAATCCTATCAGATCCGAATCCATGGGATTCGGATCACCAGCCGAATTGCGTTTTTATTTTTTGGTGTTTTTTCACATTTCGGCCTGCAGGGGGTGCATGTTTAAACATATCGGCACCACAATTGCGGGGTATCATCAGGAGACTGTCCTGATGATACCCCCCAAGTTTGGTGCAGTTTGGTTTAGGGGGGCCAAAGTTATGGACCCCAAAAAGGGGTGTCCCTATCCCCCATTCTTTCCAATGGGAACTAAGGAGATGAGAGCTACCCTTTCGAGGGGCCATAACTTTGGCCCCCCTAAACCAAACTGCACCAAACTTGGAGGGTATCATCAGGACAGTTTCCTGATGATACCCTGAAATATTGGTATTGATACATCTACAAATGCACCCCCTGCAGGCACCCCCAGAAATTTGCACAAGATTCTTTGTTCTGCAGTGACTTAGCTGCATTGCTGTCAATGGGGAATTTCTGATAGAGGGCTGTGGAGTGCACATTTTTCATGGTAAACCCACAAAACTTTCAGGGTATCTTCAGGAGATTCTCTGGATGACACCATCCAGGTTTGGGGAACTTTGTTTCAGGGGGAGGTGGAAGATGGGCCCTACCCTTTTTGGGTCCCATAGAATTAAACCCCCTGAAGCAAAATTCCCCAAACCTGGATGGTACCATCCAGAGATTCTCCTGAAGATACCCTGAAAGTTTTGTGACCATACCTTCAGAAATGTGCACCTCACAGCCCTCTACCAGAAATTCCCCATTGACAGCAATACAGCTAAGTCACTGCGGAAAAAAAATCTTGGGCAAATTTATGGGGGTGCCTGCAGGGGACTCATTTTGAGATGTATCAGCACCAAATTATCAGGGTATCATCAGGTGACTGTCCTGATGATGCCCACCAAGTTTGGTGCAGTTTGGTTCAGGTATGGACCCTCAAAAGGGGTCAACTATCCCCCATTGTTTCCAATGGGAGCTGATAGGGGATAGGGGCTACACCTTTGAGAGTCCATAACTTTGGTTCCCCTGAACCAAACTGCACCAAACCTTGGGGGTATCATCAGGACAGCCTCCTTTCACTGCTCACTCACTCCAGCAGGCTTCATGTGCAGGAGCAGTGAAACATGCAAACCGGAATTTTTAAAGCTAGTGGCACCAAATTTCAGGGTATCATCAGGAGACTGTCCTGATGACACCCCCCCAAGTTTAGTGCAGTTTGGTTCAGGGGGGGCAAAGTTATGGACCCTCAAAGGGGGCCCCTATCCCCCATTGTTTCCAATGGGAGCTAAGGAGATGGTGGCTACCATTTTGAGGGTCCATAACTTTGGCCCCCCTAAACCAAACTGCACTAAACTTGGGGGGTGTCATCAGGACAGTCCCCTGATGATACCCTGATATTCTGGTGCTGATATGTCTAAAAATGAACCCCTGCAGGCACCCCCAAAAATTTGCCCAAGATTCTTTTTTCTGCAGTGACTTCTGCATTGCTGTCAATGGGGAATTTCTGGTGGAGGGCTGTGGGGTGCACATTTATCAAGGTACAGTCACAAAATGTTCAGGGTATCAACGGTCACCAAACCTGGATGGTGTCATGAAGAGACTCTCCTGAAGACACCCTGAAAGCTTTGTGGGTTTACCATGAAAAATGTGCATTCCACAGCCCTCCCACAGAAATTTCCCATTGGCTGCAATGGAGCCAGCCAGCCACTACAGTGCACAAAATCTGGGGAAATTTCTTTGGGTGACTGTGATGGGCGCAGTTGTAGAGTTACTGTCACCAAAATTTCAGGGTATCATACAAGTACTGTCCTTATGATACTCCCCAAGTTTGGTGAAGTTTGGGTCAGAGGGTCCAAAGTTATGGACCTTCAAAAGTGTAGCCCCATCTCCTGTTAGTTTCCATTGGAAACAATGGGGGATGGGGCACCCCTTTTGAGGGTCAATAACTTTGCCCCCCCGAACCAAACTTCATTAAACTTGGGGAGAATTATCAGGACAGTATCCAGATGATATCCTGAAAGTTTCGTGCCTCTAGCTTTAAAATTGTGTCCCCTGCAGGCCAAAACGTGTAAAAACACCAAAAATTCTAAAAAATAATAAAACGGACCCGAATTTTTCGGATTTACCCGAATTTTCGGGCATATCCGAATTGGCTATGATTTGGATTCAGGCATACAAATCATTTTATGCCCCAAAATACCCAAATCCGAATTTTACCGAATTCTTTTCGTATTGACCAACCCTATAGGACTGTTTACATTCTTTAATTGTTCTGTGGAATGTTGGCATGGTTGACCTTAAAAAGGGAGAAAAAGCATATCCTGATTCCCTTGCTGCTTATTGCTAGCTGGTAAAAGCTTCCTTATTCTAACACTTATTCCTTATTCTTATTCTTATTCTATTCTCATCAGTCTCTTCTGTCCTCCAAACCGTAAGAGAAACCTTTAGAGAAGTTGCAGGAGATCAGTTGACCTCCACAAACTCCTCTTTGATCTGAGGATGTTTCCAAACAACTTATGGCTCCAAATGGTGCTCCTAAGCTAAATCAATAGCAGCAGGAATTCTCCTTCAGTGATAGGACATCCAGCTTACTCCTCTGACCATCCCAGATGTCCCCATTGTTTTTTAATGGGAGGTGGGCCAACCCTCCAAACAGCTGTGATTCTCATATGCTGTGGTTGAAACTATGAAGATTTCTCATTTGAAACAAAAAGAAAAAAAATACATGTATTTATTCACAACACAAACAGGTTTATTAATAATACGTTCATTTATTAACAAAAAAGACCTGCTTAGTCACAAACATCTTTGCTGTTGTAGGAGTTGCTGTTGGAATCTGATACCAAAGGGATCTTTATTGAGGGTGTTTCATTGTTTTCCTGAAGAAAGTCAAGATCCCAGAATTGCTTCTCCTTTTCCATCACATGCAGGACAAAACTGTTCTGCATCTCAGGAGTCACTGCATGCACTCCTTCCTGAAAGAAAATCTTAACGTCATTCAGTTTAAAGGTGGTGTTATTTATTTCCACACGTTCTTTTATGTGACTCCACGCCAACTCAGTGGGGTTCAATTCCACATGGTAGAGAGGAGGCAAAGGACTTGATGCCCAGCAGCAATAGCCATCTTGTCTGTTAGATAATGAATGAATCTGTGCTTTTCTCTTTGGACTAGGAGAATAAGCTCAGGATTGACTTGCTTGGGCTCCCAAGAGATCCCCTTCTCTGTTAGCCATGTCCTGGTGGTTTCCTCTTTGGATGACATCATTGGGATCTTCTCAGACCTCACCGAGTGATAAGAGGTGTTATCCATCACAGTTATGCTTTCAGGAGGCAGTTTAGGCAGCAGCTCACCAATCTGTTTCTTGAAGTTGTTTCCATTCATTTTCAACTGAAACAGAAGCAATGCATCCTCCACAAACCTTCCTTTCTCCCACAGTGCATGCAACTCAAGCAACTTCCCTTGCCAGATGGCTCTTTCAGTCCTGCAGACAAGCCCCTAAGGAATGCCTCCTTAACTGACTTGACAGTTTGGTCTTGCCAACATTTTGAGACTGTGTGCCCTCCCTTCACCCATGTCTCATCCAGAGAAGAAAAATCTTCCTCCCCTCAGAACCGAACTGGCAAATCTTTCTCAGATATTGATGCCTCCCAGCTATGGCTCATTCCACACATGCAAAATAATGCACTTTCAAACTACTTTCAGTGCTTTTTGAAGCTGTGCAGAATAGCAAAATCCACTTGCAAACAGTTGTGAAAGTGGTTTGAAAACGCATTATTTTGCGTGTGCGGAAGGGGCCTATGATTTAAGGCTTGTCTGTGAAGATGCAGTCCTCATGCCGGCAACTGTAGGCAAAGCCAATGCCTTTCAAAATGCGATAAAGTGTTGTTTGGAAAATGCATGGCAGATTCGGGTCACTGTTTACATCATTAAGTATTTTCTTCAGTGTTGGTGGCTTTTTTTCTGAAGAAATACTTATGTACAATACTTCTAATTGTGCAGCAAGAAAAACTATTGCAGTTCACATTGCTTCCCTTTGTCCTGGATTTGCAAGGATGCTTCTTGCCTGGTGTCACAAGAACTCCACCTCTTGTGCGTCATTACTTCTTTGCCCTGTGGTTGGGCAAAGAAGACTTGCCAGTTAATCTCAAGGTTTCTGCAATACATTCATCAATGCATAGGCTTGACTGCTCTTCCCTAACGTGTAAATACACATTCAGGGTTACTTGCTGAGTCTGACTCCAAATTATCTGCCCTCTGCGGTTACATTTGAGGTAACAGCAAGGAGAGTTCTCTGTAGAGTTTGAAAAGCCTGCTCCTACTCCATCAACCATTTTTTCGATGGGAAAGAATGACGCAGTTTGAAAAAGGCAAGTTTTGCTAATAGTCATTCGAAGAACTATAAATAAGGTTTTATCACTGTACCATGTTTAATAATGCAAACAGTAATGGTTTTGATTACGGCTGTGCTTAAAAATGAGTTTTAATGTTCATAGACATTTAGGACTATTTTCTACTTGTGAACCATACTACTTTCTCTTCTGCCTCAACACTATTGACTGGACTTGTATCTTTTGGTGGAAAGCTTTATAGTTTTAAATGGTTTTGAATGGTTTGATAGTTGCCTGGAACACCCAGCGGCTAGACAGAATAGTGAAGCAAAGCATTACAATTCTGCCATAGTTACTGTACACTTCATTTGTACCCATGGACTAGTTCTACAACTGTAAAGTTGGCATTCTGTCCTTGAGAAAGCGGTAAGGCTTTGCAGGTTTCTTTTCACTCAAAGCCTGGCCCAGTCCTGGTGATGGCAACAGGCAACCTTGTTAATTGGAAGCTATTCCAATCTTGACTGAAAATATTCCTGTTGAGGCAGAGTGTGTTCTGTCAGCCTGAATGCAAGTTCCGAGAGGACATCATGGTCTTCTTAAATAAAAGAGCAGACTGTAGATATCCTTCCTGGATTCTTTCATCACTGGTGAGGTTTGAGTGCATTTTATATAGTGCATTTTATATAGTGATTAAATTCCTGACCTGCCTCTGTTTCCCTCTATATTGTGGTTTGCTTTAGAGACTTTTAAAAATAGACCACAGGCTGTAAATGGCAGTTGAGCACATTTGCTGTTGTGTGATAATGTCATCTTACTCTGTCAATCACTGATAGCGTCTACAGGCCAATAGGTGGGGACCACTCCATCTTTCCATTTCATTAAATGGCATTGTTGCAGCTCAAGCAATGAGACTAGGTAAGCAACTGAAAGACTGCACCAGTTCTTCATCTGGTCAGATAGATCTTTCTCTCTCTTTTCCTTGAAGTGCTGCTGGAAAAAGCAACTCATCTTTTGTTTCCTTTCCTCCTCCTTAAACTGACAACATTTATCTTGTTGGCCTTGAATTTAATGACCTGTGCTTTTGTGAAGCACTTGACCTGATTAAAAATAAACTTCTTGCCATTGCTGGGCAGGTTGACATGAATTGCTATCAGTATATTAGTTCACTGTAGCTGTTTTTTGAGGTAGTGTTAATAGTGTATCCCAAGAACTTAAAACTGTGTGGGTATGTTTCCATATATGTTTAAGAGCCCTTCGGGGATCGGGCGGTATACAAATTGAATAAATAATAATAATAATAATAATAATAATAATAATAATAATAATAATAATAATAATAAGATACCAAAACTTCTAAAATAAACTGTGTTGGATATTCAAGGATCTTGGCCCCTTAAAAACCAGTCAGATTCTTGATGCAGTAGTTTAGCAGAGTGCATAAAGCTCTTGTGTGTGCCGCAGGGTTCCATCCAACCTGTATGTGTCCCAGGTACAAAATAATTCAGAGCCTTTTGTCTATTCAAACTAATATACTACACTAGCAGGGCCTGGCCATGCGTTGCTGTGGCAATTGTCCTTCTCATCACAGTCCGCAACCCACACAGATGTCCATGCAGGTCCAATTATTCCCAGCATAGCCTTTTGGGAGCAGCAGTGGCGTAGTGGCTAAGAGCAAGTACACTCTGATCTGGAGGAACTGGGTTTGATTCGCAGCTCTGCAGCTTGAGTTGTGGAGGCTTATCTGGGGAATTCAGATTAGCCTGTGCACTCCCACACACACCAGCTGTGTGACTTTGGGCTAATCATAGCTTTTTGGAGCTCTCTCAGCCCCACCCACCTCACAGGGTGTTTGTAATGAGGGGTGAAGGGCAAGGAGGTTGTGAGCCACTTTGAGTCTCCTATAGGAGAGAAAGGGGGGATATAAATCCAAACTCCTCCTCCTCCTCCTCCTCCTCCTTGGGTGGTCAAATTGAATTCCTCTTTCCCTTTTAAATTCACATTATTATATGGTGCTGTCTTAGTTTTTAGTATAAGGTAACCCTTTCCATTCCACAAAGGAACTGTCCAGAGTGCGAATCCCGCTCTCCATGAGGCTGGTTGACACGCACAGTCTTGGTTTGGGTAAGGCAGAACTGGGGCAAGGAGGCTATCCCAGTCAGGCAGTAGAGGCAGGGTGGTGAGGCGCTCAGATCGAGGCCAGCTCCCTGGGTTTTTAAAGGGCCACGTGCAAAAGAGGCGGAGCCAGTAGTGTTGGTTTGCCCCCACCCCGCAGATTTTCTTAGAAGAAAAAGGCAAACTCCAGCTTGCTTTTAGTAAAAGAGAGCAGTGGCAAATATGGGTGAGGAAGTGGGTAAGTGGTGGTTGGATGTGAGAGAGGGCAGAGTGAGGTGTGTGAGGATGATGTGGATGAGAGTATGTGTGTTGTGTGGTAGTAGTGGGTGAGGCACAGAGATTGAAAGTTACCTGCATGTGTGTGTGGGGGGGGGGAACCCCACCTGACGTCTCACAAGGCGAAGTGTGTATGTGTTTCACTTCCACTGGTATTACCTACCAGTATTACCTATTTACTGTTTTCACTGCTCATCTCTGCCCATGTGCATGAACATTCTAAGCCCTCATACCAAGCCCTCAGGCCACAGACAGACAGGCTGCACGAGCATTCTAAGGGTGACAGTTAAATAGAGCCAGCTTCATGGCCTGGTGTGCCAGGAAAAAGACGTTTTACCTGGGTCAGGTATGGACTTTTGGCGATTTGAAGGTCCAATTACCTGCCCGCAACAGGGAGGGATGTCATGTGAAAATTGGGGGGCGATCCGTCCGGCTGTTTAGCATTAGGAAGTCACCAACAAACGGATGGTTAGCTTTTTATATATAGAGATTTATTGTAGGAACTCCATTTCTAGATAGAACAGAGTAAATATAGTTTCCTAATATCATCTAACTAGAATTGGAGAGATACAGGACTTAAGTCCTGCCTTCATACTGGCAAGATGGAGAAGCGTTCATGTATGTGTGCTTGTGCAATGGAGGAGGTATGAGAAGAAGCAGGAAGGAAGGAAATTACCCTGAGAGTAGCAGTCTATACCTCAAAGGGACAGTGTTGGAGCAGTAAATAAAAGGATGCCCAGTGTCTTGACCTTTCTATCTGTTTGACTCTGTAGTCAAGATCATTTCTGAAGTTTGAAGTTAAGAGACAGCGCAAAGTCCTTTACATCCAACACATTGGTGGTATTTATTTTGCATTGATGAATCACTTTTTTTTGCAAGCACTCAAGCCAATGCACAAAGAATGGAATAACAGTTAAAACAAGACTGCAGGCAAAAGAAAAGAGCTTGACAGCATTAACTATTAAGATATTAGAAAACAGGTTTTGATCTGTCAGACCCTGGGCACATTGTCCATGAGAACTCATCAAATGAGACAGGGCTGTCTCTGTGTTTCTTTGCCCCCACTAGCAAATGCTACTGATGTGTATTACAGGCAGTGACAGTCATAATATGATGGTCTTGAAGGACACAATGAGGTGATACAGCCATCAGAGTTGCTTTCTGATGGTGAATGTGATGACTAGACTGGGCCTCAGTGGGGCTATCATATCCAGCAATCAGTTGCTCGATGTGTGAAGAGCCCAGTCCGTGCTTGAAAACTCATGCACATTTACCTGAGAGTAAGCAGATCACTTTTATATGAGTAGCATAGAACTGTACTGTCAAAAAATCAAATTGAATTTGGAACAGGAGGCAATCTGGCAAGTTCTCACACTTGACAAAAACAATCATAAAGCTGTTATTTATAAGCTATAGAAAGTCTTTAAAAGATTATATATTTATTCCACCTGCCTTAGTCCACTTCCAAGTTTTATTTGCTTTATTCATAAACGTCAGCCATGAATTATTTGAATGCAGCACAAAGTATATCATCTAGTAATAATTCATTCCTTCTTCAACCTGGTATGCCCTACTAGCTGGTTTTCCAAGTTAATCTCTATGAATGCCTATTAACTGTATACTGCACAAATATTTAGCTTGTGTTTGTTCAGTTCAACAGCTGTCATAGTAAGAGAGGTTATAACAATGCCATGCATTAAAGCCAGGCACAGTTTGAGAGGCATCCTAGCTACTGCCTAAATCAAAGGAGCTGACATTAATTCTGAGTTGCCTGTTGAGTTGGCACTGCTAGAGGAACCATCAATGTATTGAAGGTTTCTGGAAATCTTGAGGATTCTGTCTGCAAAGGTACAAAGGTACTCAAGCAGTCATTAATGAGATAGATTTCAGATGCCCCAGGATTGTCCACAGTCTGTTTCAAAAAACATGGCTATACTGTTGCAAATCGTTTTGTGGACCTAAGTGGGGCTCATATTGGGGAATAGGGTAAATCAGAGTGTGCATTTCAGTGTGCATGTAAACGTGTATGCCTACATTATTGGCTTGGATTCTAACAACTGTGGATCAGTTTGTTCTACATGATAAAAGAAAAGTAATGTGTTTTAATGATTGTGGATGTATACTTCATATGCCACTATTGGTAAATGGTTTCGACCAAGTGTTTGGAAGGGTTGATCCCCCACCTATCTAAAGAATGCAAGCAAGTAAATGTCTCTGAGTCTGAAAAGTATAATTCAGACTCTGAAAGAGGCACAGAGGGGGAGGCAAACAGATTACGGCGAATAGTATCTTGTTCTTGAGATATGACATCAGATGGCAGATATCCTGTTCTGTAGGAATGCCTCTGTGCTTCCACCTTTACTTTTTTGTACAGTTGCTAATAAATGAAATACTATAGAAATTCCATGAATCTCCAGTGTTCTCTTCTCCAGGGGAGATCAATCTGATCAGCCAACCTGTGTTGATAATAATGAAGTATAATTTGTAAAGTAGTTCTTGCATTCCAGTTTCTGTTTTGTAGAAGTTATTTTGTTTAGGTCCCTGTGCACTCTATTGCCAACGACAAATAAGTATTACAAGGAAAGGACTCACAAAGACTTGTTGTCTCCCCTTCACCTCAGTATTCCCCCTTTCCCTGCTTCATCCTCCCACCCACCAGCCTGTTTACCTTAATTCCCCCTTCAGTTTTTCCTCCCTTCAGCAGCTTCTCCTCAGTTCTTCTCTCCCATCCATCCAACAACATGCCATGACCCCCACTGAACTGGCTCTAGAAGCCTTATAGCAGTGGTGGTGAACCTTTGGCACTCCAGATGTTATGGACTACAATTCCCATCAGCCCCTGCCAGCATGGCCAATTGGCCATGCTGGAAGGGACTGATGGGAATTGTAGTCCATAACATCTGGAGTGCCAAGGGTCCGCCACCATGGCCTTATAGAATGATCATAGGGAAGAGCAGGAATCTAAGGTATACCACAGCGTGGTAGAAGACTTTGGCTCATTATGGGAAAAAGGTAAAATGAGGATCCACAGGAATCCTTGAGGATGCCCATGATTTCTGCACCAAGTCACCCCCAAATCACCATCACATCACACCTCAAGCCCTCACACACATGTCTCACCACAGCAATCACGCGGCACATGCTTCATTGCGCACCAGTGGCACAAAAACATGTTTGAAAAACAGGGATCCTCGAGGACGACCATGATTTCTGCACCAAGTCACCCCCAAACCACCATCACATCACACCTCAAGCCCTCACACACATGTCTGACCAAAACAATCATGCATCACATGCTCCATGGCAAACCAGTGGTGCAAAAACATGTTTAAAACAGGGATAATTGAGGATGACCATGATTTCTGCACCATGTCACCCCCAAACCACCATCAAGACCTCAGCCACAGCTCTGATCACAGCAATCACGCATCACAGGGTCCCTGGCGCACCAGTGATGCAAAAACTTGTTAAAAACAAGGATATTCAAGGAGTCCCATGATTTCTGCACCAAGCCACCCCAAACCACGATCACAGCACACCTCAAGCCCTTAGCCACACCTCTGACCACAGAAATCATGCAGCACATGCTCCCCTGGCACCAGAGGCGCAAAACCCTGTTTGAAAAACAGAGATCCTCGAGGATGACCATGATTTCTGCACCATGTCACCCCCAAATCAGCATCACATCACACCTCAAGCCCTCACACACATATGTGACCAAAACAATCACGCATCACATGCTCCCTGGCGCACCAGTGGTGCAAAAACATGTTTACAACAGGAATCCTCAAGGATGACCACGATTTCTGCACCATGTCACCCCCAAACCACCATCATATCACAGTGCAAGCCCTCAGCCACAGCTCTGATCACAGCAATCATGCATCACATGCTCCCTGGTGCACCAGTGGCGCAAAAACATGTTTAAAACAGGGATATTCAAGGATGACCATGATTTCTGCACCAAGCCACCCCAAACCACGATCACATCACAGCTCAAGCCCTCCTGTGTGTCCGGACATCCCGCCTGTGTGTCCGGACATCCCCCCGCGTGTCCGGACAGCCCTCCTCGGATCCGGACAGCCCCCCCGCCTGTCCGCACAGCCCCCGTGGGTCCATACAGCCCCGTCATTCCAGGTAGCCCCTGTGTTTTTGGATAGCCCCCGCGTGTCTCGACATCCCCTCGTGTGTCTGGACATCCCCCCGGTGTGTCCGGACAGCCCCTCCGTGTGTCTGGACAGCCGGCCCGCGTGTACGGACAACCCCCCTGCATGTTCGGATATCTCCCCGTGTGTCCGGACATCCCCACCGCGTGTCCGGACATCCCCACCGCGTGTCCGGACATCCCCCACGTGTCTGGACATCCCCCCGGCGTGTCCTGACACCCCCTCCGCGTGTCTGGACAGCCGGCCTGCGTGTACGGACAACTCCCCTGCGTGTCTGGACATCCCCTTGCATGTCCGGACATCCCCCTTGTGTCCGGACATCTCCCTGCGTGTCCAGACTGCCCCCTGTGTGTCTGGACACCCACAGAGTGTCTGGACTGCCCCCCACGTTTCCTGACAGAACCCTCGAGTGTCTGGACAGCCCACCTGCGTGTCCGGACATCCCCTCGTGGGTCCATACAGCCCAGTCTTTTCAGGTAGCCCCCCGGGTTTTCTGATAGCCCCCGCGTGTATGGACAGCCCCCCGCATGTCTGGACAGGACCCCCAGCGTGTCCGGACAGCCTCCCCGCGTGTACGCACAGACCCCCTCGGGTCCAGAAACCCCCCCATGTGTCCTCACAGCCCCCCCGTGGGTCCAGACAGCCCCGTCTTTCAAGGTAGCCCCCATGTTTCCGGATAGCCCCCCGCATGTCCGGACAGCCGCCCCGCATGTCCCAAAAGACCCTCCACGTGTCCGGACAGCCCCCTCGCCTGTCCGGACATCCCACGCGTGTCCGCAGAGCCCGCCAGCGTGTCCGGAGATCCCCCCGCATGTCCGGACAGCCCGCCTGCGTGTCCGGACATCGCCCTTGCATGTCTGGACATCCCCCGCGTGTCCTGATATCCCCCCACGTGTCCTGACATCCCCCCGCGTGTCCGGACAGCCCCTCCGCGTGTCTGGACAGTCGGCCCGCGTGTCCGGATATCCCCTGCGTGTCCGGACATCCCTCTGCATGTCCGGACAGCACCCCCACATGTCCGGACATCCCCCCGCGTGTCCGGACAGCCCGCCTGCGTGTCCAGACATCCCTCTTGCATGTCTGGACATCCCCCCGCGTTTCCAGACAGCCCGCCAGCGTGTCCGGACATCCCCCTCACATGTCTGGACATCCCCCCGCGTGTCTGAACAGCCCCACCGCGTGTCAGGAAAGCCCCCCGTGTGTTTGGACAGCCCCCCACATGTCCAGACAACCCACCTGCGTATACAGACATCCCCTGGCATGTCTGGACATCCCCCCGCGTGTCCGGACTGCACCCCTATGTGTCCAGAAATCCTCCCGCGTGTCCGGACAACCCACCTGTGTGTCCAGACATCCCCTGGCATGTCTGGACATCTCCCCGCGTGTCCGGACTGCACCCCTACGCAGTTCAGACAATCCTCCCGCTGCGTCCGGACATCCCCCCCGCGTGTCCGGACTGCACCCCTACGTGTCCAGACAATCATCCCGTGTCGGACAGCATCCCAGCGTGTCGGACTGCACCCTCCGCGTGTCCAGACACCCCCCGCATGTCCGGACAGCCCCCCGCATGTCCGGACAGCCCACCTGCGTATCCGGACATCCCCCTGCGTGTCCGGACTGCACCCCTACGTGTCCAGAAATCCCCCACGTGTCTGGACAGCCCACCTGCATATACAGACATCCCCTGGCATGTCTGGACATCCCCCCGCGTGTCCGGACTGCACCCCTACGTGTCCAGAAATCCTCCCGCGTGTCCGGACATCCCCCCGCGTGTCCGGACTGCACCCCTACATGTCCAGACAACCCCCCCCGCATGTCCGGACAGCCCCCCGCATGTCCGGACAGCCCGCCTGCGTATCCGGACATCCCCCTGGAATGTCCGGACATCCCCCTGCGTGTCCGGACAGCCCCCAGCGTGGCCGGACAGCTTCCCCCGCGTGGCCAAACAGCCCCCTGCGTGGCCGGACATTCCCCCGCGTGGCCGGATAGCCCCCCGTGTTTCTGGGCAGCCCACCCACGTTTTCGGACAGTCCCACCTCGTTTTTAGAACCGGTGAACTATTTAAAATCCTTCAAGATGTGCATGTTCATCATTCTTGAAACCAACTGCAACAATGTATTATTCATATTGCAACTTCATTATGGTGTCAAAAATTCAATGTGGCTTCTCTGTAACAAGTGCCTGCGCAAGCATCCACAACTGTTACCATTTTGACAGTGCTTGGGTATTTGAATACCTTGCAAGAATTCCCTTTTGCCTGGTAAATATGAACTAGCCCTTGTGATAGGAAATTGATTTTAATAGCCAGTATGTTGTTTTGCATTGTAATGGAGAATAAAACTTAATCTTATGCACTTTTATAGACAGTTCCACTGACATAGTTAGAAGTGCAATGAAAGACAGCACATTTTTCTTTAGTCTTCTTTGGTTGCTGAATCTGAAATATTTTAATACCTTGTATATTTTCATTTTATTTAAAAACATTTCTATCTTGCTCTTCTGAAGCTGAAAGTACAGTTGTGAAATCTTGGGAGAGATTTTTCATGCTCATATCAACTGTTTTATGGGACCTAGCTAAAAGTTTCAAGTTCAAATAGTTATCATCAAAATACAATGGTTTGGGAAGCAATATCTCTAGCTTATGATACACTGGAAATGACCCAGTTTTTTTAAATATATTTCTCTCTCAAAGCTCTTTTCTGTCTGTGAAGGTTCATATTGGGCTGCATGGATCATTAGCTTTTGATGCCTTATATACTCTTTTCCCCCAAACAAGGTGTTTTGAAGAATCTAGTTGTCCTTTTTCTAATTTACTTCGTTTTGCTCAAATGCCACTTTGATGTTACCTGGATGTATTTATTGTAGAATGATGATGAAAACAAGAAATGGATAAGAATCTTTTAGTTTGAGGAGTACTACGGATCATTTGATAAGGTAGCATCACTCTCAGATAACAAAATGTCTTTAATGAGGGCTACATATTGGGATATTAGAATATAGTTATATCACTTCCTTATAACTTTGTATATTGTCGGCTCAAAGCACTTGCCAATTAAATGTACCCTTTGCTTTCTTACAGCCCAGTCCTGGTCATGTTTCCTTGTTTGTGACTTGCATCACGGAGCTGGCTGATTTCCTTGATAGTAGTCATGGGGACTAAATACTAGGAGGCATACTCTGACCAAAACCCAGTGGGGTACATTGTATTACATCAGCTCTGGCCAAAGATTAGGGGTTTCCAATGTCCCTTTGTGATCATTTAAAGCCTGATCCTAATCAGAAGTAAACTCCACTGATTTCATTGTGATTTACTTCCAAGTTGGTGTCCATACGATCACAGCATTAGAAATCTTATTGTAAAGATTGGGATTTTGTCTTGGAAGATAAGCCAGCTCTATAGTGATGCTCATTAAGTGCTTTGAAACCCATCAGGAGCTCCACAGTGCTGTCATTTAAACTTTGAAGGAAACCTATTCCCTGGAGGAATAGAAAGGGCAGGATGGGCAGCCAAAAGTCAGCTTGTATTAGTAGCAAAGGGCATATTTTATTCATGGAAATAAGAAATAAAAGGAAACTGTAAAAAGACATGCTGCTGGATTATGATACAAAATAATATGCACGACACTTACAAATTGGCTGCTTGACAAAATGCCGCTTACTCTTGGGAACACTACATATTTTAAAATCTAATTCAAAGCTGCCTGTCAAGTTGTATCTTTTTCTCTTACAAGTTCATTTGTTCACTTTAATGTCTTCAGTAGATATACATGCATCAGGCGATGAAGTGACCCCAGTTTTTGAGATTGGAGCCACAATGCAGAAAACTTTTCTTGCTCAGTTTTGCATTATGTGTCTAGAAGTGTGTCACTCCAGAGGTGGTTGCCCCAGTATCAATGGGAGTTCCTTGTGAGGCAGTGTCTACATTGCTAACAGCACTAAAACATCAATATATGGTGTTATCCTGAATCTCAGGAAAGTTTTCCAGCAGTACAGCCTTGAACAGATATGGGACCCAGCAAGTGTTCTCAAGCAGCATACATTGTAGAGTTCATCTAATAAAACAGTCTGGGTAACCAATATTGGGACTGAAAAGGATATTTTCTTACCTGAGCCACTAAGTGCCTTCTGTCTCCACTGTGACCTGTTTAGATTTGCATAAATTCTAGTCTTAGAAGGTCAGGGTTTTTGGCATCCAATGTTGGCAACTGCAGGCCCTGCATTCTGACACCATTAATTTGGCAGACAGTAATGATGGGCTTTGTGACATCACCATCATGACAAGATTATCAGAAGTTTCTCATTTATGTCCTAGCCTAACCCTGCTGAAGCTCTTTGATTAATATATGGAAGTTAAGTTCTAGTTCTCTTTCTCTGTCCTCCTTGCTGCTGAAATCAGTTTTTTGTTTGTGGGCATTGTCATGATTACAGCTGCCTCCCATTTCAAGGTCGGCCCTTGATTTTTGTTGATGAATGAAAAGAAGCACCAAATAAACGATGCATTGTGGGAGACTGAATTATATTGCTGGAAGAGCAGGGGACAATAAAAGTCGAAGATAATGGAAAATTACTCTTTCCCTCCCCACCCTGAGGAGAAGAATGCTTTCCTGTTATCTAACTTTACTTTATGGCTTGTTCCTTGTTGTGATGTCTGCCCACAGGGTAGAAACCAAAAGATGTTAAGGCTATTTTGCTGTGTTTCTTTGGGTACCTTATCATGGCTATACTTGTATGCTGAATATTGGCGAGAAAGCAAATGGGTAAAGTAATTAGTAGGTAGTACCTATGCAGGTATTCAAAATGCACCCACAGAAAAACATCCTTGGTATTTGTGAGTAAAAGTATGGTTGTTGATACGCCAATGGTTGTTTGGTCACTTCCTACATAGGGGGAGAAATCTCATACCATAGCCCTCCTAGGACTCTACCATTTTAGACTGGCTGCTTTGAGATTGCAAGTTTTAAGCAGTGGCGTAGGAGGTTAAGAGCTCGTGTATCTAATCTGGAGGAACCGGGTTTGATTCCCAGCTCTGCCGCCTGAGCTGTGGAGGCTTATCTGGGGAATTCAGATTAGCCTGTACACTCCCACACATGCCAGCTGGGTGACCTTGGGCTAGTTACAGCTTCTCAGAGCTCTCTCAGCCCCACCTACCTCACAGGGTGTTTGTTGTGAGGGGGGAAGGGCAAGGAGATTGTAAGCCCCTTTGAGTCTCCTGCAGGAGAGAAAGGGGGGATATAAATCCAAACCCCTCTTCCTCTTCCTCTTCCGTTGCTGCTGCTGCTCCTCCTCCTCCTGAAGGTAAACTGCAGCTTGCATATAAAAAAACCCCAGTGTGTTGGGAGAAGAACAGATGAGAATCTTTCTCCTTGCTATGTTACATTTCTAAATGCAGGCCATTACTGATCACAGGGATGCATTCATATATTCACTTTGCTCACCTGCAGTATGATGTGGTAAGGTCTGGGGGAAAGCTTTACTACATAATTTTGTCTGTACATGTAAAATTGATTCTTAGTGCCATGATTTGTACACAATTAACAAAAGGATATATCTTTAAGTATACGTCAAAATGCAGCATCACTGTTGTCTTGGGTAGCAAACTGTGCTCATGGGAACAATGGAATTCTTTGACAGCTGCAGTGGTTGTTAGCAATTTTGTTCTGTGTGTGATAGAAGTGATAATTGCCTATTTAACAAAATAGATAAGCTTATTAAGAGACCAGGAGGAAATGGAGAATGGTGATGTGATGTAATGCCGTCTGATTCTGAAATGGCCACAGAGATTCCTCTAAATAGTTATAATAATTATTATAATCTATGCATTGTTCCCAGCTGTACGTCCAAGTAAAAGTATGTAGAATCTGGTGGTTGATGTGACTAATAGAAGAATGGTTTGAGGAGTCACCATGTATCCAGGTTTTTTCCTATCACTTTATAAAGACAAATTCCATGGGATCCATTTACAGAGTCCTTTTAGAGATTAGTACTCTGGAGGGTGCCTGCAGAAAAGCGAACACCAAGTTGTAAAAGAAATACCTTCATGCTTTGTTGTTGCCCTTTTTGCAAAATGGTGCTACTTAGTCTGTCTCCTCTATCTGAGAAAGTTGTTTGGACAATAGCTTCCGTTATTACTTTAAAAAAATCTTTCTTCAGTTCTGTCATGTGATGGGTGGGATTTTGAATTACTTGTAAGCAGCTTCAAGCAAAATAATAGTCCTTTGCAGAAAGCATTTCCAGGAAACAGCATGCGCATGCCAGCCCTACCAAATAAAAAATAAAATCTTACCCCTCTGCCAGAACATGTCTGTTGGAGCCTGAGCATGGCACCTATGCATCTATGGAGTGTAGGCTTATAGGCTTATAGTAGGCTTATAGGCTACTATAGGCTACTATGGAGTGTAGGCTTATAGGCTCCATCCCTTAGACCAGGAACAACAGAAGCCCTCCTCAGTTGTTGAAACAATGTGAGTTGAGAGGGAGTGGGAAAAAAGCATTCTTGCACTGTCCATTTGTGAACATTGGAATGTGAGCACACCACCTCTTGTGTATACACAGGCACATGATTGATGCACAGAATTTATGTTGAGCCTCTATAGGAATAGATAATTAAATAATTTCCTTGCTAGCTTTAAATATAGAGTGACAGTGTATGTATATTTTTAAAAAATGTTAGCTGCTTTGAGCATTCTAGTTGCAGACAAAGTAAAATTTAAAAAACCCTGAAAGTTAAAGCCCAATTTGGAGGGGTGGGAATGGGTAATAGGAGCAGTGCCCACCCTGTCAGCGTAAAGGGACCTATGCTGGTAGAGAGAGCAAACACTGCACCGCAAAGCTCTGTGGTGCCCAAACCTGGAAGAGTCTGCTGTTTCAAAGCTGCACTGGCATTGGAGAGCACGTCAGCATAGCAGGGGGTGGGCTGGGTGCATCCCTGTGGGTGGAGCTGAGTTTAGTTGATTTCCACTGGACTTTCAGCCTGGGAACTCCCTCTTCCCTGGCCACAGACTTATGCAACCGGAAAGTGTGATGTAAGTGCTTTTTTTCAATGGGAGTTTTTCAGGTGGCCCGGCTCACCCCCACCCCCTTTCAGCCCTTTCTGAGCTCCCTGGTGCACCACCGTCCCTGATTGCCATGCCTCTGGATTGGGCTGTTATCTAAACATTTTTATGTCCTACTTTTTCATAACAAAAAGCACCTCATGACATTAAAACATATCCAGCTAGTTCCATATATTTTGATATTGTGAGGTGCTTTGTGTTATGAAAAAGCAGGACATAAAATCGTCGATTAATCTCTAAAATACAAGCACTGAAAATGGTAAAATCTACCATAACTTCCTCCAGGCTGAACATTGCCACAATTATGCCAGCATCGTGTTTGCTGTTACTCCCAAAGCTCCAAAGACCATGGACCCCAAGGAGTAAGAAAACAACAACCAAAGTATCACACTCCTCTGCATCAGCCAGTTTTAACCTTCAGGACAGCACAGCCTTGCACAATTGGCTAGCTTTTGCAAAGAGAAGGCACCAAGCATCTCTGCTGGCAGACCACAAAGTGTGTCTGTGTGTGGAGAATATAAAGTGAGAGTCAGACTGTTGTTATAGAATTGTACAGTGAGCTTTTTGAAAAGTTGAGTTAAAAGGTCATTTTTTGGAAAATGACTATCATATAAAATCTTCAGGCAACTCGTAAGCTGCGGAGCAGTTCAAGGCTGCTTCATTAGCTGAACATAATGTAGGGGGAAAGTGCATTCTAATAATACATGGAAACTGTGAGTGTTCAATTGGCTGTGTGTGCATGAACTCAGGGAGCAGGACAAATGCCATGTTTGAAGCGGCTGTCTGGAGATGTTAAGCATGTTTACCTCCAAATATCATCCTAATGATTTTTTTTTTAAAGTATGAAAATATTTTATCCACATTTAATTAATTTTGGTATTAAATTATGCCAACCATGAAAGGCCACTCACAAATCAGTGTTGGGAAGCCATTGTGATGACTGGCTTGAAACAAGTGAGCCTTCTGCCAGCTGTTCAGAGTTGCCTCCATCTTCCTGATCATCTGCATGAATTAGTGCTTAAGGAATGTATTTGCCTCTTTTTAGTGGACACTGGGTGCAGCAGGAATTTGCTGTCATGGGGCAGATTGGCCTTGTACTTACTGAGAAAGCTTCTTGAGGATTGCTGCTGCCACAGGTGGCCCAGGTCAGATGGAACCCAATGGCCCCTGTGATCTTGGAAGTGCCACAGGTTTGCTTACCTTGGTCCCAGGGTTTGGTGACATTGGCAGTGGATCTGCCAAACCAGGAGAATCCTGTGGTCACTGTTGAGACCACCACAGGGTCCCCTAGCTGAGCTTGCACTGGCACTGATTTTGGTGTTCCAACTCATGCCTGGCTGCCATACTGAATCTACTCCATTTGTAGGGTCCTTCCTCTTCCTGCCCTAACTTGCTGCAGAGATGGAGCCACAACTTCAATTTCTTATTAGCTGAGAGAAGGGAATTCCGTGTCTTCCTGTAAATAATTCATGCACCCAGTCTCCAAATTGCCTCTTCAACTCAGGAACTGTGTCAAGTCATCTTGCTGCCCTTCTTCATGGGATATTTTTTTTGTAATATTTGGAAACAATTATCATATTATTCCTTCCCCCAACATACACTTGCATGCCAGTGGTTCTCAGACAGTGAGTTGCTCCTCTGCACCTTTATTAATGTCCTGGGGAATTCAGTCACTCTCAGCAGTGAAACAGGTAAGGGGGCATGCATGGCCGGCCTATGCCATTGCCCCCCTGCTCTAGCAGTGCTGCTGGTCTGGAAAGGTGGAATTGGTTTAGAAGTTAGTTGTGCTTGTAAAAGCTTTAGAACTACTTATTTAAGCTCACTGTGCTCTATTCCTTCATTCTGGTATATAAAGCCATATCTTCCAAATAATGATAATTTGGTATTTTCCTCCATACGTCCCATTTTTTGGATGGCCAGAAAAGTTTATTTTTAAAAAATTCTCAACAGCTTTCTCATATTTCCTTCCCTCCTGCAGAGTAATAATTTTTAAAAGTTCTCAACAGATTTCTTGTATTTCCTCTTCTCTGTTAGGGCCCAGCCTGGTCTGAATGGGAACCCCTGGGACAGTGTTTCCCAACCTTTTTGAGGTCAGGGTACCCTTGACCTCACTCTTCATATCTCACGGTACCCCTGCTGCCACCCTCCACCTTCCCCTCCCATTGCCCCTGCTTGCCACACACCCCACCTTCCCCTCCAAGGGTGAAGGGAAGCACTGGGGGTGGTGATGGCTGCTGACCTTGTGGCAGGCCCTGCCCCATGTCCTTGCTGGTGCCAGTGGGAGACACCACAAAAATGAGGGGTGTTGGTAGTGTTGCCGCGGTACCCCTGGGACATGCTCACGGCACCCCAGGGTACCACGGAACCCTGGTTGAGAATGGCTGCCGTGGGAGGAAGACTCAGATAGAGAAGAGGGGACAGTGTTGGTTCCAGAATCTCATTACCTGTAGAAGCAGAGACTGAGCAGCCAGAAGTTCCTGCAGGACCAGGTCCTCAGGCTCAGGCAGAGCATTCAGGCTGGGATCCTCAGCCAGGTCCAAGCTCTGAGATTCCCCAGCAAGAGCTTATCTCTGAGACTCTTCAGCCCCTTGATACAGAGCCACAGGGGACTCTGACTGCTCCCTCACCCTCCTTGTCTCCAGAGTCCCAGGAGCAATGCAGGAGGAGGCTGCGTGCTAGTTTACAGCAGAGGAGACACAGCAGCAGGTTTATATTTATTTATTTTTATTTATTGGTTAAACTTATATACCGCCCTCCCCTGGAGGGCTCAGGGCGGTGAACAGCAAAACAAAATAGAGCACATAAACCAAAAACAAATCCAATAAATATTAATTAAGTTAGCTCTATATAGATAAAGTAACCCCACCCCATTAAAACGCAGCATACTAAAATCAACATAATAGATGGCGCCTACTGACAATCCCCTAAAAAGGCCAGAAGGTTGACAGTGATGAGGTGAGCTAGAGTAAATGCAGAGTCTTTTCAGGAGCCAGACTAGAGTAACCCAGCTGCAAGAGGTTATTGCACAAGGGAATGGGAGGCTGGCTATAAAAGAGAGGTTGCAGCTGAACTATCTTGTGGCAACAACATTGTGGTTTAGCTTGTCTGTTTCTTGTCTAGCCTGGATTCCTTGCTCTGTGCACATTAAACATCTGAACCTGCAAAGACCTCTGTGTAGACTATCCTTGGTTCCCAAGGGCCTTTCTACAACACCCTTCTTCAGAGTAATAATTTATTATGCGTATGAAACACTGGATTGTAAGTTGACTATTGTGTTGGTCATTTTTCTTCTTCCTCTGTTGATTTCTTTGGTATCTGTGTGGTGCTGTTTTAGTAACATTAGCCCTGTCCTGCAACTCTATTTAAAAGTTACCATTCTTACTTAAACCTGAAGAACCAGTAAAAAACAGTTAATACTCACCACATTGTAAAAGCATGTTCTGGTATTCTCAGGTTTCTTGAGTGTGTTTCTTCTCATAGCTGGATACGCGTAACTTGGATTGCAAACTCTTTTATTTATAATGGTTCACAAAAATTAATTAAATTTTTAAAGTCTGGTTAAAATATCACTGCAGCCATTAGCTCACTGAGCGGCTTTAAGAAAGCTACTGCCAGATCCTCAGCACAGTAAATATGCCTACTTCTGCATTGTTCCAGGAAATCTTTAAAACTATCTTGTATTTTGGAAAATTCAGTAGAAGTTCTTCTGGAACACTGAGCCCAGTTCTGATTACTTGTAATGCTTGAAATACCATGGCATCCCTGATGTGATTGGGGAATGCCTTGGGCTTTCCAAAGCTCCCAATCCTTGCCTCTACCCTAACAAGCTGCTGCAGAGAAAGATAGTGGGATAGGGCGGGAGACTCCCCAGTCACTCAGGAAGACAAAAGAGCCTCTCAGTTCCTTTCTGTCTCCTCACCACCTGCCCCACTTCCATTCCTCTAGCACTGTGGGCTGGTGGTGGTAGAAGCATAGAGGAATATTCTTCCATTCTCCTGTACACCTAAGTAACCATTCCGCTACCAACCAGGAGCTACCTGTCTTTACAGCAACAGGTAAGTTGGAGAGGAAGGAAACAGAAAAGGAGAGGAGAAAGTTGTCTTTTGCCGTTTCTACAGAGCCAAAATATCCCAGGGTAAGCAAGAAAAGTATCCCTGTGCAGCCGAGAATTCCGCACAGTTCCTCGTGCTAACGTGGGCCTGCCCCGTGTTGCCCCACGATATTTACCTTAGCCTGGGATTTTCAAAATGGCCATTTGGAGGTTCTTTTAAAATGTGACCCTGCTTGTGCCTGCTACTGGTGTGACCTTGCTTGTGCCTGCTACTGTGCAAAAGCCAATTGGGAGCAGGACCAGTTTATTTTTTCCACTCAGCTGCCTGATCCCCCCACCTGATGTTCATTCAAGCTGCCACTCAAAAGCAACAGCCAATCAGAATGTGGGACACTGGGCATGCTCAGATATGCTTCCGAAGTAAATACAGATGTCCTGGGCTGTGCAGAACAAACTGGAGCATTTCCTCCCAGTCCTGAATCTGCTCCTGGGAAGAAGCAGGGAGCCGTGCGGAAGAAGAAACAGGGATAAATTAGATGCAGAATGTAAGACTCCAGTTCAAACTCGGTATAATTGTGCTGTGTGGAAACGGCCTTTGACTTACTTAAAGAAGAACTTAGGTGGAGGCTGTAATGCTCACCTTTCCTTGATGGCAAATATTATGAACTACAAATGGCCCTTTTTTGACCAAAGGGAGTACAAATTTTAGCTATGTCTTCAGAGCTGAGGCTCAGTCCTTTTATCAAGGGTTTCCAATCAGCCAATGGCTGGCTGGGTTTTCAGAGCTGTTCCCGATGCCCTCATTTAATGCAGCTGATGCTGTCATGCATAGGGAACAGAAGAGGAGATCGTGAAAGAGATGTTTGTTCAGCAAGCTATGAAACTAGATACACATTTGACACATCAGAGCAACTGCACTCTTCTCCATTAAGAACACTATTTGTATATCACAGGATGAAGGAAAGAATGAGAATCAGTTGAGCAGAACAGGTTTGTGTTTTCATGTCATTGCACCTTGCAGTTTGATTTTTTTGGAAGCACCACCCCTCATGGCAGCCTTTTGAGCAAAATGGGAAAGGCCATTTAGTGACTGGAACAAAGATGACAGAAGGCCACTAAAACACTTTAACAAATGCGAGCCCCTGATATATTGCTTTTAACTTTGGTCAGTAATATAGGGGTGCAAGCCAGTTCAATGTAGCGTTATAACATGTGGGAACGAAAAGTTGCATGCAGTTTTGGAGCAGTCTGATGTGTTCCTTTGCAGTAACCAACTTGAAAATATTTTTATGCATGGAGTTTTTTCAATAGGATCTTTTGTTGTCAAAATCCTTTAGGCAGGAGCATTATTTAGAGGTATTACGTTATACAGCAACCTCTCCCCCTTGGTGTTTCAGATTAGAGGTGCTTGTTCGTAAGAGACACCACATCCCTGCTCATAACTGCACCACTCTTCCATTCGGCTTTCTGGGACTGAATGGAGTCTCTGTTAACCTGCACAGTGGATGATCTGAAAGAGCTCTGCCTGAAATCTTGGAGAGCTGCTGACAGTCAGAGTAGAAAATACTGAACTTGATAGACCAGTATATTTGCCCTGACATGACAACCGTTTTATGTTTTGCCTCCCACAATGGTAAAAAAGATATACAGGTAATAAATGTCAAAATTCTGGAATGTGCATTCATGATTGCTTAATATCGATTAGCAGTACATGAATTCTTGAATCTGCCTTCCACTGAGCCAGATCCTTGGTCTTTCAGGATCAGTCCTGTCTGCCTGCCAGCAGCTCTCCAGGTCCTCAGGTGAAAGTCTTTCGGATCACCCACTATCTAATCATTTTAGCTGGAGATGCTGGGGATTGAACCTAGGACGCTTGGCACGCAAAGCAGATTTTCTTGTACTCATCCCTGCCCCACAAACAAAAGCACCCTTCTACTTCATTTTAATGAGTCAAGAGTAGTTACTGTAGTGCGCAGTGACTGATAATGTGCTGGGACAGAAAGGTTTTTCTGTTGTTCTCAGTGATCCTTATGTGAGAAATGCATTTATAAACTGTGTTTATAGTCCATCTTTTTCATTGAGACTTAAGGCTGCTAACCTCCAGGCAGAGGCGTAGCTCCAAGGGAACAGGGGGGCATGATGCACTGGGCGCACACCCCTGTGGGGGTGTGGCGAGGGTGTTCTGGAGGTGTGGTGGGGGTGTTCCAGGGTGGGATGGGGGTATTCCAGGGCAGGATGGAGGCGGAGGACGCACCAGTGCACTGGGTGCTTTTCCTCCTTGCTACACCTCTGCCTCCAGGTGGCACTGGGAGATCTCCTGCTATTACAATAGATCTCCAGAAAATATAAATCCGTTCTCCTGGAGAAAATGGCAGCTTCGGATCATGGAATCTATGGCATTGTATCCTGCTGAAGTCCCTCCCCTCCTCAAACTTTGCCCTCCGCAGGTTCCACCCTCAAAATCTCCAGGTATTTCATAACCCAGACTGGACACGGTGTATAAAAAGACGTTTCTCTGTGATACACCTCTGAAGATGCCAGCCACAGATGCAGGCAGAATGTTAGGAACAAGATCAACCAGACCGTGGCCACACAGCCTGGAAAACCAGTTCTTTTGTTTCCTTTGGCATACCTTAATAATAGTCATTATTGGCTCTCCTCCCAGGTTGGTATTGTGTGTGTGTGTTTTTGGTAATGTTTTTATGTTCTTTGCCTTGGAAACTCTGATTGGGTAGAAAGGTGGCATTACATTGTTTTAAACAAAACAAATAAAGCCATCTGCAGGTTTTTTTAAAAAAACTGTTTGAATTTCACTGATGACTAGGGGTGCCATCCTCCAGGTGGTGACTGGAGACCTCCTGTTATTACAATTGATCTCCAGGTGACAGATCAGTTCTCATGGACAAAATGACTGCTTGAGAAGGTGGAATTACACCCCTTCGATGTCTCTCCCCTCCTCAAACCCCACCCTTCTCAGATGCCACTCTCAAAATCTCCTTGTAACTTCTAACTAGGAGCTGGCACTCCTACTGATGTTTGGGAAGGTCTGCATTACAATAGTCTGCACCATGTGGATGAGTGTACTTGAGTTTAGTTTTTGAATATTCTGCCTGAGGCTGCAAACCGCTGTATGCATTGACCACAGTTTATCCTTACCTATAAGATTTCTGATTGAGGGCAAACATTCCTTGCAGGTGGAGATGAATTGTATAAGGAACGAAGAGTGTTCAGCTTTAGCAGCAGGTCAGTGGATGACAGTTGAACTAACCCATTTTCTTTGTAACCACAAAGGCCTCAAACTGCAGTTGTGTTTTTGCTTAACAAACACATAGATTCCCTTTCCTGGACTAGACACTGAAAGTGAGCGCATTTGGAAAAACAATGCTCTCTAGAGGGCAGGCTTCGTCTAGTTATGCTTTTAAAGATTTTTTTTCCCACTGAAGTCTAGACTGCAACCTTTTAATTTTTTTAAAACCATGATTAGCTTTGTAAAAAATACTTTGGAAAACTGAGGGACCAAGCTCCCTGACAGGGTGGATGGAGCACGGTTGCTAAAAACAGACAGCCTCTGATGTATCCTTTCTTTTCCTCCTCTTGTATCTGGGATTGTGGTGTTGGGCTGCTAGACACACTGGGCATTTGCTTGCCTCTGTTCTTTATCATTAGCAGATGCTGGCAGGTTAGTCATGTTGTAGTTATGTGGAACGATATATTAGGGGAGAATGCATCCTGGGGCTGCTGTTTTTTAGCAGCATCTGCAATAATATGCAGTGTGGCCCCAAGCCAGACTAGTGCAGTCACTACATATTTTGGCAATGCATTCTACAATAAGTCAGGCAGCTATACACATTCTATTTTGTTCTGTGTTCTCTGTGGAAACATGTATTGGAGAGCACTCTCTGCAATAGGTTTTCATCTCAGAGTTGTGAAATAAATGAGTATTGCAATGGATTTGCTGCTTCTGCAATCTGTAAATTTGCTTGAGTCTAAACCCCAGTAAAGGTTGGAGGCACAATTCTCCAAAGTCTAAATTCAATCTGATCTATGAGACTGAACTACTGGTGTTTGTTCTACAGCAGCACATAGAAGAATTCTCATTAAAATAAGCTATACAGATAAAGAGAACTCAAAATACTTGAAATATGTGTTTAGGAATAGAACTGAGTTTATAAATGACTAGAAGTTTTTGCATGGCCAAACCCCTCTGTGGTCTCTTTTCACCGTATTGTTTTTTAAATTCCCACTTTAGGATGTTTTGAGAGGTGGGGTTTTATTTTAAACACATTTTTACAAATTAGGAGAGCTTACATTATTCCAGTTGCCTCCAAGATTGTTCAGAAATCTATTAAAGCAAACTATGTGAAGGAGGAACTGGATCTTTTGTTGATGCAGTGTGGTGTGTGTTCATTTTGCCAAGAGGGTTGCATCTGCACAGGGTTGCATACTGCACTATTTTGGTGATCTGGCGGTCATTCACAAATGAATTTTCCTGTGTGGACAAGACAATTCAGTTGCAAACTACTGGCTAGAGAGCAGCAATAGCACAATCACCTTCTGATAAGCAGATATAGCCCAGGTCTCTGATTAGAGCTCTTTTCCCTCTGTAGCACAGACTCACGTTAAGTAGCCTTTTGAAACATTTTTCCTTGTCAGCACTCTCTTCAGGAACCTGAGAAAGCATATGAGCATCATGAAACATGACGGGTCTTCAGTGATCCTAGCTTGGAGTGGCTTATCTGCTTAGCTACTGCAGTTGGACCTCCTATGATGCTGTTGCTGCATAGATTTCTTGTGTCTTCCATATTCCAGTGCATTCTGATTTGATGGCTGTTTCTGCATGGTCAAAATATCCTGGGGTGAGCAAGAGAGATATCCCTGTGCGGCCGAGAATTCCACACGGTTCCTGGTGCTAATGTGGGCCTGCCCCAGTGTTGCCCTGTAATATCTACCTTAGCACGGGATTTTAAAAAATTGCCAGTTTGGAGGTTCTTTTAAAAAACCCCGGTGTGACCCCTGCTTGTGCCTGCTACCGTGCAAAAAACTAACGGGAGCAGGACCGGTTCATTTTTCCCACTCAGCTGCCTGATCTCCCCGCCTGAGGTTCATTCAAGCTGCCACTCAAAAACAACAGCCAATCAGAACATGGGACATGAGGCATGCTCAGAGGTGCATGAAGCTGCCACTCAAAAACAACAGCCAATAAGAACACTGGACACCGGGCATGCTCACAGAAGCTTCCAAAGTAAATACAGAAGTTTTGTGCCTGTGCGGAACAAACAGGAGCATTTCCTCCCAGTCCTAACTCTGTTCCTGGGAAGAAGCAAGGGGCTGTGCGGAAGAAGAAACAGGGATAAATTAGATGCAGTGTGTAAGACCCTGGTTCAAACCCGGTATAATTGTGCTGTGCGGAAATGGACAGAGTTTCTGTATTGTCTGGCCTCCTCCCTTGTCTGCTTGCTTATTTAGATGATTTCTACACTACCTCTGGATACAGCTGCTCAAGGTGACTGTTTGGATGGATTTCACAGACAACCTTCATAATTTGAACTATAATTCTGTTACTGTCTTTCTCTTTTGGATTTAACAGTTGGCTAATTATCTGGCACTGATCCATAGCACTGATTTTTATATCTGTTTAGGATCAGTGTAATATCCAGGCTTTGTTCCTATAAGCCAACTGAAATAATTAAATATATGTCTATCTGTTTTTTGTAAACCCAGCAAATAAACAGTGGTGGGATTAGAGGTGTCAAATTCATACCCATGTCTCTGCAGTGTTCATTTTATCTTCAGGAAGTACTCAATGGGAAATTGCTTTTCCTATGAATTAAGGATCTACCCTATTAACGAATGACCTCTGTCTAGTCCTATCACTTGTTACAAATAGTACTGTTGTGCTGCTCAAGGTCTTTAATATTACAAAGTGGTCCTAAATTTCCAACAGTCTCTAACTGATCCTGTTCTTCAAAGCCACAGTAGAACATACAGTGCATAGTTTTCTTTGCTTCTGATATGCTTTCCCCTGGGTCCCTAGCTGTACCTTCTCTTTGGTAAAGTTTCACCCACCTGTTTTTAACAGCCCAGGAAAAAGATGTTAAGATTGGCATAGTTTATTTTTTATTTTTTTCTCAGCTACTAAAATTGTGGACAGTTGAAAATGTCACAGGCACCCAATATGATCAACAGGTTTTTGGATCCACGCTCCCTTTGCTGTTTTGCTGAGCTTGCCTTGAGAATTTCAGACAAGAAAGGGTCACTGTCTAGTACCTGGACACACAGCTGCATCAAGATTGTGCAGCTGCATTCCTGCTTGCAAAGTGCAATGTGCAAATAATTTACTTGATGTATTTCTGGTTACTTGAACAAATATTTTGTGTGAAATATCACTTGGTAATGATGAAACTTGTGCTTAGCCTGAGATGCTGTGCTGCTGGCGAGAGAGTTCATTTCCTCAGCATCATTACTGACAACTCCCTGCAAAAGTCACTCCATTCAAATCCAATATGAATTCCAGAGCTCCTCAATTTTAATCTGTCCCTGACTTTCATTCTAGTGCACATCTAATATATTGACATACCTCTCCTTCCAACTGATGATATCTCACTTCACTGCCCTCCAATATAGCTGAATTAAATGCCAAAATAATGAACGATCCTGCCCGATCAACAATGATGCTTTTTTCCATTCCGTAGAGCAAGTGTTGAGCTAATTTTAATGTGTGAGCAGCGGCGCTGGAAGACCTCATTGCCATTAAGTGCCAGTTGAACATTAATTAATGGCCAGTTAAGCCTTTCTTGGGACACGCTTAGTGAAAAATGCTCCTTTGGCAGAATAGGAATTGTCTTCTAATTACCACGTATCCTTGAAAAATGAGCCATGCATCTGTGTTAGTATTCCTTACCAGTTGATGTCCCTTGTATCGTGATCTATAAAGATAAGGCAACATAAGTGTTCCATCCCACCTTTCCGCTGAATTTGATCAATTTTCAAGTAAATGTGCTCAAACTTGTGCAGCAAGCAGAAATGGAAACATTTGTCACCTTTAGAAGGAAACATGTGCAGAGATTGTTAATATTTGCAAACTCACTGACATTCCGCAAGAACTGACCGTCTTCAGCTACCCTTTCCAGCAAGAAAAGCACTCTGAGTCATTCAAGTTTGTTCTCCTTTTTCTTTTTTTTGCTTCGTGATACTGTATTTTCTTACCCTGGATGGGAAAAAAAAATCAATAGTAGCTATTAATCATTCTTCTCCATGTGCAAAGACTGTGAACACCTTAAAGGTGAATTGCAAAGGTTTGCAGCAAAAAGAAAGGGTATGTGAATTGCCATTTAACACACCATAATTGGAGTTGGTTGTGATGAAACTCAGTCATGTTTTCTGTAGTTGCTTATACAGAGCTGGGCCAGCATCCAAAGCACTGCACTCCATGGCAGTCTGAGCCAATGGGCAAGCAGAGCAGCTCCTCCGGGCCCTGTGCTTGAGGGGAGGCCTGCCCTGCCCACAGCCTTGCCTTGTAAAAGAAGAAAAAGAACAGGCTCCTTTTGCTGTTTGTATGTCTCCATCTGGAGATTTGGGTAGCTGTCTTCCAATGCTAGTGGAAAGCTTGCTTGGCCCCAGTGTGTGTGGGTGGTGGTAGCTGTGATTCTGGGACCCAATCTTGGACTTTTCCCCAGCACCCTAGAATCCCAAGACCCCCCCCCCCCACCTTCACCCAGTGATTTATAAATACACAGACTTTTCAGCTCCTCCCTATTGGCTGATTCTTTCACACCCTCCAAAAATTACCATGTGACCTACCTTAAAGTCAAATATGAATTTTTAACCAGCCTCCTAAACTATGCATACTCAGTAGTTCTGCTAGGTGATATTTAAAAATTACTAAAATTATATCGTCAATAGTTCAAATGTGCACTTGATAATTTAATATATTAACATTTTTTAGAGAATTTGTTTTAGAGAATTTGTTTTAGAGAATTTGTACATTGTTTTAACTTAACTTAATTTTATGGTGTGAACTGTTGTTTGGCCTGTGGGCATAATGATGTTCTTGACATGTTGTACACGCCCAGAGCCCTTCGGGGGTAGGCGGTCTAAAATCTAATATATATATATAAATAAACATTAATTATACTCTAGGCCAGTGGTTTTCAGATGGACCAATTTACTATAGTTTCTGGGACCCACTTGTAAAATAATCCCATTATACATTTCTCTTTCCTAACATAAAATGCAAGAATCTCACACTGGATCATACCAGGGGGAGGGGGGTAGTATTTCATGTTTTTGATAGATCTGTAGCATGACTGAGCTTGTAGAGCTATAGCATGACTGAGCTGAGCATGGCATAAAATAAAATATGCAAAGGCAAACACTTGCAAATAAACCTCCCAAAATTTCCTGTCCCAGCTCACCCTACTCCTTCTCCTTCTTGGCTTCACAACCCACCTGTGAGAGTTTTGCAAGCCATTGCTGGGTTCACACATTAACATACCTGTCTGATACAGAATTAGCCCATCTGCCCATCAAAGTCAATATTGTCTCCTCAGACTGGCAGTGGCTCTCGAGGTCCCGAGTGGAGGACTTTCACACCATCTACTTCCTGGTCCTTTTAAACGGAGATGCTGGGGATTGAACCTGGGATCTTCTGCATGCAGAAGCTCTTCTACTGAGCCACAGCCCCTCCCACATTGACAGCATCAATCTATAATGTGAGAACCACTACTATAGGCAGTTAGGGATCATTTCTAATACGATCTCTAAATACACATTTTCTGGGAATGTGTACAAAAAACATTTAAGTGAAGCTTAGTGCAGAGGCTCATAAATAGGCAAGTGACTTAAGCTGATATGACTTGGAAAGTGAACATGCTAGTTTTGCTATTTTGAAAATGGAAGCTGGTCATATAAAGCTGGCAGTATTATTAGTCCTCAGGGCCAGCATAGGCTTGATTCATCACACATCCCTATAAAAGTCAGGGGAGGGTTTCCAGAGCAGTATCCCTTTAAGGAAAATGTGGCCATCTATTCTGCATGCATACAGGAAACTGACATAGTTCGGCACATAGGATTGGATATTTTCCACATATGGTAGACTTTCCTCTGTTGCAAAGAACGTTCCACTGACGCCAAAGGCTCTTCTGCTCAGTAGACATTTCCTTGAAGGGGAGGGGAAAATCACTGTTTCAGCAGAATGAATGTGTGGAATTATGCTGCTGAATATAGGACGCTCCCTCTTCTGATGATGGTCCATCTATATCAGTGATGGCGAACCTTTTTGAGACCGAGTGCCCAAACTGTAATCCAAAACCCACTTATTTATTGAAAAGTGCCAACAAGGCAATTTAACCTGAATACTGAGGTTTTAGTTTAGAAAAAATGGTTGGCTCAGAGGCATGCGTTACTCAGGAGTAAGCTTGGTGGTAGTCGGTGGCTTTGCTTTGAAGCAACCGTGCATCTGTAGGGTGAATCATGACCCTAGGAAGGTTTACTCAGAAGCAAGCTCCATTGCCAGCAACCGAGCTTACTCCCAGGTAAGTGAAATAGATTAGGAATAGATAGTGAAATAGATTAGGATAAGAGAATAAGCAGAGCCCTACTGGATCAGACCAGTGGCCCAAGTGGTTAAGCAGCCTGTTTCATCCAGTGGCTACTAAATAAATGTGCTATAGACTTGCAGTTAACTTGTCCTCCTCTTTTCCACAAAAATGTCTAAATTGGACCCCAAAACAATCCCTCACTCACTCATCCAACTATGCTACATGAACAGTTGTTGTCTTCAATGGAGTAATGGAAATGGAAGCAAATTATTTAATTCCAGAGGAGGTGATTACACAAATCCAGAAAAATATGACCTATATGATTAAAAACATGCAGAGTGTGAAGTGTGCCCTTTAAATAGCAATCCTTAATTGCAGTAATGCGATATGAAAATCAATGATGTATGTTTATGAATTAGGCATTTCATTAAATTGTCTTGATGGTAAATAGCATAATCAGGTCTCTTATCAAGACTGATAACCAATTTCCATTCTGGTATTTGTTAATAATAACGGACAAAATACCAGAGACTCTCCATAGCTGTCAGCATCTCAGTAATGGCTTTTCAGCATAGATATATTAAATATTCTTCTGTTAAGATCCAGATCATTGATAATACATTAGCATCTGATGTGACAAGAATTAAAAGTAGGTCACTTTCTTAGAGTATATTTATTATGCCCAAAGGTAGGTAAATGCAATTCAGTTACCGGGCATCTAAAATACTTTTGCCCTGTTGCCCTCATAGCCCTTCTATCGAAAATTTAATTTAGCAGGAAATTGAAATCCGATTATAAATCCAGCAAGAATCTGCCTTATCATCTGGATATACCAGGACTATTGCTGTTACAGTAACCCTAATTATTGCAGTTACACTCTCTCTGGTATTAATGTATATTTCATCTTGTAGTATGCTAATTTTGCATTGTTAAAATGCAAGAAAAAAAATCAAGAGTTTTGCATTAATTATCTAAAATGCCTTGTTAAGTAACTATATTGCCTGCTCTGTGTGTGAATGAACAACATTTGCATGCAGAAGGGACACTGCTCCTTGTACCTCATTGCATGTTATTCCAGAGGGGTCTCTCTTAGAAGATGCAGTTCAGGGAGCACTAGAAATATATTCCCCCCCTCCAGATGTTCATTTCTATCTAGTGCTGAATTACTTGGAACCACATGAGCATATTAAGAGCATTTGGTGGTCTTTGAGATGTAGACGCAAACATGTGCCATTAGATATTATGCCTCAAAGACTACTTTCAGCATTTACAGCTTGCTTTAGTAAAGGCTGCCGTTTCATCATGCATCATGAATATTAGAATTCATATTGGTCAGTTACCGAATGCACTTGGTTAGTCCACAAATTTATCTGATAAATATAAGATTTTTCAGACTTCTGCCACTCACTTCAAAAGGACTTCTGCCACTCACTTCATCCTTCAGAGTTCCATCATATACAATAGCATGCATATCAACATCATTATGAAAATAATTCTCTCTAATATTTATCACATTTTTACCCCACTCTTTCTCCAATCAGCTTTGGAAAGCATGCACAGTTATCATTGAGAATGGCCAATCAGCATGCCATGACCTACTGCTACATTTTCAGAAATTTGACAGACTTACAAGAGTAACTCTTCACCCAATTCCATTCATAATATTATAGGCTGCATAGATGAAATGTTGCATAAGCATGAACAATTCTTTCTAGTAGATTACAGTCCAAATGAAAAAAGAAAGGAAGACTCTTCAGTTTCAGAAATATACATCTTCTAGCAGCGGACCATGAAATACATTAAATATAAAATCACAGAATCAATATAATCTTGCCTCCAAAATCTAATTACAATATGTTTTTCAACACAACCACAGTTTTCTATTCTCACGATATCAGTTCCAATCCATAAAGTTCACAGTATCACAAATTTACTAATTATCTCTGATTTGACAAAATCTATAACCTAATAATAATTATACCAGTTAAAAAGTTTGTGATTACGGCTCTATTTTAGATTAAGATTTCCACAGGTATTAAAAAAGACACATTCCAGCTGTTTACTGCATAATTATTTTCTCTGTCTTCTCTATATTTAGCCATATACAAAATCATTCCAAATCATTCCCAGACACTTCTGAAAAACACCCCTTCGTTTACTAGCTATTTCTACTAGCTATTACTAGCTATTTACTAGCTATTACTAGCTATATTCAATAGTATATCCTTATGGTCTTGAGATGTTAAACCATCCATACGTCCCCAAAACAACTTTTATTAGGATAAGTGTGTAACGGTATTATATTGGAAATAGTCAATTACCAGTCTTCAAAGTTTCTGAATTTTATTATAATTTCACCACACATGGAAATCAGGTATGGAAGCCACACAGTTCAGGACCACTGCATCACATGTATTCAGTTTCAGAGATGTGAAATACAACTTATAGAAAACTGTTAGATGTTTTCTCCTTAAATTAGTTGCAATTGAAACACTTGTTTTATTTGGGGGGAAAAAAACAGCTTTCCAGGCCTTCTGATTCATGAGTTCTCAATACCATTGATTTTATCATGCTTCTAAATTCTTCACTTCCATTTCTGTCAGGATTACAACAGCAAATCCTTTCACAAAAGAAGCTCTATCAATTAATTTAAAAAAACCCTCAGGAGTAATACTGTTTACCTGTTCTTGTCTTAGCTGATTAGTGACTCAGTAAAAATATAAAAGGAGGAGAGGTATTTTTTTCCTTCTGTTAACTAACAGATATTCCCATATTTTTTATTTTCCCTTTACTCAAGAAGTCTACAAATCTTTTAAAATGGCATTTTTAAAATTCCGTTTACAGGCTATGAAGTTACTGAGCTACTTCTACCAAACTTTTTTTGCAGTGCTGAACCAGAAACCTCAATGATTGTTATCTATCAGTGAGAGAATCATTCAATATAATCAAATATATTTTGTCTTACAGTTAAACTTGTGTGTTTTCCTTTTCTTTTATACAAAAGCCTCTGAAAAGCAAACTAGGCATTGCTGAACAAAACCTTACCATACCTTTGTTGATAGTACATTCCCTGCTTATGTATTGTTCAGGGAGAAGAGGGAAGACAATGCAATGCTCTGTAGCACAGAACACAAAAGGTGCGTAGAATATCCCAGACAACTCCAGCAAAAAGATTTCAGAAGGAGAGGTCTGGAACATGGATATAGATCAGTGGTGGCGAACCTATGGCACGGGTGCCAGAGGTGGCACTCAGAGCCCTCTCTGTGGGCACGTGCAAACAGAGTGCCCCCCCCCCCACACCTAGGCTGGCCTGGGCCGCTGGGATCGATTATTAGCATTAAACCTAAGACCAAGTTTTGGGGAAGCAGTGTAGGTAATCCTGTTAAGCGCTGTTAAACCCCACTGATTTTCATGCAAAGAACAAAAGCGCAATTCTTTACCTGGGAGTAAGCTCGGTTGCTGGCATTGGAGCTTGCTTCTGAGTAAACTTTCCTAGGGTCATGATTCACCCTACAGATGCACGGTTGCTTCAAAGCAAAGCCACCGACTACCACCAAGCTTACTCCTGAGTAACGCATGCCTCTGAGCCAACCATTTTTTCTAAACTAAAACCTCAGTATTCAGGTTAAATTGCCGTGTTGGCACTTTGCAATAAATAAGTGGGTTTCACGATATTTCACTGTCGTAGAAGTTGAGTTTTGTTTGTTGTTGACCAAACTATCTGTTGGCAATGTTCCATGCAGTTTATTTAATGTTTCTAATTTATGGTCCAGAGAAGAAATTTTTGTCAGCAAGAATCCAAAGGTCCTAGAGACCAACATTGCTTCCTTAGAAAAACGTTCTAACAATGAGTTAGAGCACATAGTGGGATCAATTGCATACATGGAATGTCCACTATTCACACGTTCTGTCTCATCATTTGGTTCTCCAGTCTGTTTGGGTAGAGGGTGTGGGGCCTGTTGTGTCAATGCAGTAGTATCAGCAGCCTCATGAATTTGTCTCGTTGCATTTGATCTATTTCACTAGATTGTTATGGGATTAATTCTGTACACGTGCCCTGAATATCTTGGAAGAAGGGTGGGATGCAGTGGTGGGATTCAGCAGGTTCGCACCACTTCAGCAAATCCGGTTGTTAAAATGCTGCTTGTAAACAACCAGTTGTTAAATTATTTGAATCCCACCACTGGAACTGGTTGTTACATTATTTGAATCCAACCACTGGTGGGATGTATATGTGTGTTAAGTGCTGTCAAGTTCCTTTCACTTCATGGTGACTGTATGAATCAATGTCTTCCAAAATATCCTATCGTTAACAGCCTTGATCAGATCTTGCAAACTGAAGGCCGTGGTTCCTTGAGAAAGTCAATCCATCTCTTGTTGAGTCTTCCTCTTACTGCTGCCCTCAACTTTCCCTAGCATTATTGTCTTTTCCAGTGACCCCTTGTCTTCTCATAATTTGACCAAAGTACAATAACCTCAGTTTAATCATTTAGTCTTCTGCAGACTGTTTAGGTTTAATTTGATCTAGAACCCAATGATTTGTCTTTTTAGTGGTTTACTTTATCCATAATATTCTTCTCCAACAATTACTTCTGTCATGTCTGTAAGAAGACTGTTGGGATTTTTTGTATGCATAATTATTACACGGGGAATTAAGGTTGAGAGTGTGTATAGAATTTGTTGATCCTCAACTGCAATTTGCTGTATAGAATTTGTCGGTCCCTGACTGTAATTTGCTGGTCTTTGACTGTAATAAAGTGAAATTGAAATTGAAATTGTATGCATAATTGGCAAGCTACAATTGACTCCCCCCCTCCACATAGAAAAACTGTTGGTCCATGGAGGGCAGGTCAACCCTATGCTTTTCAATGGGTGGCAGACCCATCTTCCGAATTGCTAAGATTTTCTTATATGTGTCTGCTTAGCTACAAAAATAGTTCCTCAATTTTTTTTAAAAAAGAAAAGCCATATATTGCTGGAATTGGCAGGACCACCTGAGTGCAACTATGTACTTTTGGGGCTGAAAAGGTGCCCAGGATTGGAACCTGCAGAGCAAACATCCTGGGGCTACCTTCAGCAAATGGGAGCAAGGAGAATCCCTTCAGTTAGAAACAAAATGTCAGCTGCAAGCTGAGGATGAATCTGACCAGAGAGCAAAACAGTCAGTCAGAAAACTGCCTCTTTTCCACTCTGATACTGTCTGGGAAGCACCCAGAAGCTGCCTCTTTCTGAGACATCTTATTCTGGGTGTGCGGAGTGAAAAGAGGCAGTTGCTTCTTTTTAAGACATGCCACAGTTGTCTTTTTTGTGCTGTGCAGAATGGAGCCATGATAAAAAGGAGACATCTGGGGAATGTGAAATCATATTGCTTGCTCTGACTCTGCTTCAATGAGAGCTTGCTTTTATGTTAGTGGATAAGATTGTAGACTTGGGCTACAATCCTGTGCGCACTAACCTAAGAGTGAAGAAATGGCACTTGCTTCAAAGTAAATGGGCTTAGGAAAGAACTGTTTTCCTGCATATAGTCATCAAGAACCAGGCTGCTATCAAAAGGAAACTAACAGTTAAAACTGAGACTTTTCTTTTCAGCTATGTATTCATGTAGAGATGAGCACTGCAGCATTGTGGGAAGCTGTAACTGATTAGTATGTTTAATTTATTTTATCAGAAGTAGGAACACCTGGAGGGTTCGCTAGTTCATTAGGTTCTTTGTTGGATTGTGGCCATTATATATTTCCCATGCGACAGGGCTTTCATTACTGTGCAATAATTTGAGCTCTCTTGTGTATTCTTCCCTTGGAAATGGCTGCCACTCATATTCTGTGTTGAGACTAACCACTAAAGGACAAATGGGTATATGCGTTCTTTGCTTGCAAAGATCAAGTTGAAGTCTTAGCGGTATCTCTCCACAGTCTGTATTATTCTACTATCACCGATAGCCCTCTCAAAGAAACTCACCCATTTCTATTAGAATACAATCCATCAGTTCAGGTGGAAGAAGAAGAAGAGTTTGGATTTATATCCCCCCTTTCTCTCCTGTTGGAGTCTCAAAGGGGCTTACAATCTCCTTGCCCTTCGCCCCTCACAACAAACACCCTGTGAGGTAGGTGGGGCTGAGAGAGCTCCGAGAAGCTGTTGGTAAGCCAAGAGTCACCAAGCTGGCATGTAACAGCAGGAGTGTACCATTCATCTACGTTCCCCAGATACAGCCTCCAGCTCAAGTGGCAGAAGCTGGAAGAATCAAACTTCGTTCCTCCAGATTAGATACACGAGCTCTGCGCCTCCTCTATATGCCAGCAATGCGCTTCCTCCTCCCCAGTTTCTATCATAGCAGGAGAAATAGAATCTGTCCTCATCGCCTCCAGCTGGCAGGGTAGAAACAAAGCATATATAATGCAGATTTTGCAATCATACTTTTTTCCAATGTGGATGGGTCAAAGCTCATTTTGGGGGCTCATAGCTCAGTGGTAGAGTGCATCAATTTGTGTCTGCACTTAAAGGCCCTCAGATGAAAGATTCCTGAGAAATAATAGAGCTGCTACCAGTCAAAATAGACAGTAGTGTTCCTCACACTTTGTCTGACTGTATGTATGTGATCTTAGCTGATGTGCACATTAAGGAAATATGCATCTAGAGGCTGAGATTCCTGCCCTGTGTAATCTTCAGATAGGAGTTGTGGATTTTCTTCAATTGCCACATTTGTGGAGCCTGATGTGAATGACAGCTGCAGTGCACATGGAGAAGTGGCATCAGTCTTCCCATCATATCACTTTCGTGACCAGAAACACCCCTAAGGGAGCCCCATTTGACCATTGTCAGAAACACACAAGATCAGATAGAGGTTCTTTCTAATTGCCATAACTTACGAAGGTTTTTGTAGTGATATATATCAGTGGTAGTAGCCATGTGGTGCAGAGTGGTAAACTGTAGTACTGCAGCCAAAGCTCTACTCATGATCTGAGCTCAATTCCAATGGAAGTTGGTTTCAGGTAACCAGCTTGACGTTGACTCAGCCTTCCATCCTTCTTAGGTCAGTAGAATGCGTACTCAACTAGCTGGGAGTAAAGCACAGATGACCGAGGATGGCAATGGCAAACTACCCCAGAAACAAAGTCTGTCTAGTAAATGTCATGATGTGACATAACCCCATGGGTCAGTAATGACCTGGTGCTTGTGCAAGGAACTACCTTTATCTTTACATCAGTGGCAGTGTTCAGAGGCATCTATGTTGACCATGCGCATTGACAAAACAATAGAGAAAGGTTATTGCTTTCAAGTAGCAATTGTAAGTTTCTAAGAAGTGTCTAACTGACCACTGTAGGAACAGATGACTAGATGGGCCTTTGGGTCTGATCCTACCTTGGCTGCTCTTGTGCTCATATTCCATAATTTATGAATGGCCTTTTTGCCCTTCCATAATGGCTGTGTCAATTATAAGTTTTTTCTCTGTTTTTTAAAAAAGGAAGGCAATGGCCCAGGGTCTATATTTCTTGGTCTGAAAGACAGTTTAATTTTGACAAGGGTGTATCATTTTATTACTCTGCTAACCTTTTGTTGACAAGGGTGATTAGTAGCTTTGATGCTTTGGATCTCTGAAAGCCCTTCAGATTTTTTTTTTGTACAAAGCATTTTGTTTTCCTCAGAAAAGAAATTACATCAGTTGACTTAGAAGGAGATTAATAATTCAGAGCTTTGAATGGAAAATGAAAATCAGGCAGGCAATAAGTTAGCAGCGTTCATGTTTTGCTGATCATATGAGTTTTTGTATGAAATGCTTTCTCATCAACTGACAAAAATGCTAATGTGTTAAAATATCTATGTGGTACTGCCAGCCTTATTTCACTTAGGGAATGATATAAAATCAATTCTATCTTGCCTTTTTGAAGAGCACTGAAAGTAGCATTTTGTACTAGGTATGTTAACACAAAGTTAGGCTTTTTGCTCCCTACCTCTAATTTGTGATCTCTTCAATTCATCTGCACAATGAGTTAACTTACCCGTCTGAGCTATTGAATCATAGAACTAGAAATCACCTCCTATGTGATTACACCTGTTTTGGGAAAAACATCCCTGAGAAAATTTCTGGCCAGACTTCAATCTTCCATTCTTGGCCAAGGTTGAGTTGCTGCTTCTAAGCTGCAGGCACTCTTGGAAGAGTCTGATTTTCTGGACCTATTTTGAGCTGATTCAGACCAGGATTTGGAACAGAGACTGCTTTGTTTGCCTTGGTTGATGATGTCTATTGAGAGCTAGAGAGGGGGAATGTGACTCTGCTAGTTCTGCTGGATCTTCACTGGTCTTTGATACTTTCAACCACAGTATCTTTCTGAACTGCCTCCCAGTACAGGTACTGACTTGCGGTGGATTGAGTCCCCTGGGGAATCAGTCTCAGAAGCTAGTGTTGGGGGATTACTGTTCTACTGTATGGCTGTAAGCTTGTGGGATGCTGTAGAGTTCTATCTTATTCCCCATTCTATCAAATATCTACATGACGCCACTGGGAAAGGTCATCAGAAGGCTGCAATGTCACCAATATGCAGGTGATACCCAACTCTACCTTGCTTTTCCATCTTTCTGAGGATGATGTTAATGTTCTGAACTGATACTTGGAGTCTGCAATGGACTGAATGAGCGTGACCAAGCTGAAATGTAATCCTGACAAGAAAAAAGTTCTCTGAGTTAGTAGGAAGGCAGACTAGGAATATAAGATCTCCCCTGGCTCCCCTCACTATAATATGCAACTTATCCCTGAAATCAGGCTCCATCCCTGAAGACTGGAAGATGGCCAATGTCACACCAATCTTTAAGAAAGGATCTAGGGGGGACCCGGGAAATTACAGGCCAGTCAGTTTGACATCTGTTCCTGGTAAATTAGTAGAATCTATCATTAAAGATAAAATTATAAAGCATGTGTAGAAAAGCAAGAGACCTGCTGAGAAAGAGTCAGCATGAAAAGCAGAGAACAAATCATGTCTTACAAACTTACTAGAGTTCTTTGAGGGTGTAAACAGGCATGTGGACAGGGGTGAACCGGTGGACATTGTCTACTTGGATTTCCAAAAGGCTTTTGACAAAGTTCCTCACCAGAGACTGTTGAGAAAACTCAGCAATGAAGGAATAAGAGGGGAAGTCCTCCTATATGGATTAAAAACTGGATTTGAAACAGGAAACAAAGAGTGGAGTGTAAATGGGAAGTTCTCACAATGGAGAGTCTTCGAAGGAGTGGTGTTCCCCAAGGATCCGTTTTAGGACCAGTGCTCTTTAACCTATTCATAAATGACCTGGAAGTAGGGGGGTGGAGTAAGCGTGGTAGCCAAGTTTGCAGATGAGACCAAATTATGTAGAGGTGGGTGAGAACCACAAAGGATTCTGAAGAGCTCCAATGGGACCTTGATAAGAATTAGGTGAGTGGGGTAAGAGGTAGCAAATGCAGTTCAATGTAGCAAAATGTAAGGTGATGCACATAGAGACCAAAAATCCAAACTTCACATACAGCAGCTACAGAGGGGTCCAGTGCTATCAGTCACAGACCAGGAAAGGGATTTAAGGCGTCTTAGTTGATAGTTCCATGAGAATGTCAACTCAATGCATGGCAGCTGTGAAAAAGGCAAACTCTATGCTGGGGATCATTAGGAAAGGAATTGATAAATAAAACTGCAAAAGATTATTCAGTAACCCTTATGCTAAAACAGTGAATGCTGACCGCACTTGAATTACTGTGTCCAGTTCTGGTCGCCGTATCTCAAAAAGGATGATTGAGGAGATAGAGAAAAAGTGCAGAGAAGGACAACTTAAGGATGATTGAGGGACTGGAACTGCTTCCCTATGAGGAGGAGCTGCAGCGTTTGGGACTCTTTAGTTTGGAGAGGAGGCTGACTGAGGGAATATGATTGAAGTCTACAAAATTATGCATGGGGTAGAAAAAATGTTGACAGAGAGAAATTTTTCTCTCTTTCTCCTGTCAATACTAGAACCAGGGGGCATTCATTGAAAATGCTGGGGGGAAGAATTAGGACTAATAAAAGGAAACACTTCTTCATAGCGTGTGATTGGTGTTTGGAATATATACCACAGGAGGTGGTGATGGCCACTAACCTGGATAGCTTTAAAAGGGGCTTGGACAGATTTATGGAGGAGAAGTCGATTTATGGCTACCAATCTTGATCCTCCTTGATCTGAGATTGCAAATGCCTTAACCGACAAGGGGTTCAGGAGCAACAGCCGCAGAAGGCCATTGCGTTCACATCCTACATGTGAGCTCCCAAAGGCACCTGGTGGGCCACTGCGAGTAGCAGAGTGCTGGACTGGATGGACTTTGGTCTGATCCAGCTGGCTTGTTCTTATGTTCTTATGTTCTTATGTTCTATGGGGTTAAATTCCTTTTGAAAAATCAGGGTTACAGCTTTGGAGTACTGCTTTACACAGACGGCACTTTAGAAAATCAAATAACTGTTGTGGTTCGGAATGTGTTTGCCCACCTTCACTTGATGCATCAGCTTCATTTGTTCCTGAGGCAGTCAGATTTAGTCATGGTGATCCATATCATAGTTTCATCCAGACTGGACTATTACTTGGGGATTAGCATTTGTTAAAAATGAATTTTAATTAAAGTGTACTGTGATGGATTGCAATTAAAAGGTGATTTTAAAAAGCAATTGTGTTAAAGCAAACTTACTGTTTACCTTCCAAGTGGGTCAAGAACAAGGGAGCTACCGTATTGGTTGTGGCCTCCTACACTCTGATTGGGCAAGTAGCAGTGTAATGCAGAGGGAGGAGGGGGATATCTCTCTTGTTAGTACATTCTGAGCAGCTTTTGGAATTTGGGGTTACTGACGTGAACCGCTATCTGCCTTTGCTGTGACAAACATGACCTCTCTGACCAAAGTCAGTGTGACTCTATGGTGGTGACAACCTTCTCTCTCTCTCTCTCTCTCTCTCTCTCTCTCTCTCTCTCTCTCTCTCTCTCTCTCTCACACACACACACACACACACACACACACACACACACACACACACACACACAGATCGAGATCTGGTATTTAGGTTATTGAGGAGCTATAGATATAACCAGTGTCGGGAAAGATATTCCAGGAGAGGGAGGAAGACTCTTGGAGACCAGTAGTCTACTGTATGGGGTTTTACTTCATTTTCCTTGCCGAAAGTGTTTTATGTTCATTTTGAGGTTATCTAACTGTGTGTGGCTTGTGAGGGCACAGTGTTAAGTTTCAGCCTGAGTTAGACCCTAAGTGTGAGGGAAATCTGATAGCCAGGGAACATCTGAAATATAAAGAACTTTATCATCTTATGAAACAACATCTCTGAAATAACACCTAAACGAAACTGAACCAAGTAATCTTAAGTGCTGGGCTAAAGAAACCAAAAACTATGTCTCTGTGCCAAGCTGCCTTGTGTAATTAGTGTAAATATATTTCTCTTGTCTTATTTGTCTCATCCAAATCCATCTACAAGTTTGATATTCTTAACTTTAACATATTCTGCCTGCTAAATAAATCTGTGTTACTCTTCTTTACATTTACTTTACATTTACTTCTGCCTCAGTTCATTTTAGTGTGCCTGAGAGAGGGGTGTGCATGGAAAGGGAAAAATTTATTTATTTATTTATTTATTTATTTATTTATTTATTTATTTATTTATTTATTTATTTATTGTTTAGACTTCTATACCGCCCAATCCCCTAGGGGCTCTGGGTGGTGTACAACATAAAACATAATTATAAATAGATTACTAAAACCTTTAAAACAGCGATAACAGTAATAGAGGCGTCCGCCACCCCACTTGGGGGGCAGAGTCCCATTAGATGGTAGATCGAGATGACAAAACTAACTGGGGGGGGGGGACCATTTCAGCGGCTGGTCCCTCCAAAGGCCCGGCGGAACAACTCCGTTTTACAGGCCCTGCGGAACTCATTAAGGTCCCGTAGGGCCCGAACAGCCGGAGGAAGGGTGTTCCACCAGGCCGGGGCCAGAGTCGTAAAGGCCCTGGCCTGCGTGGAGGCCAGCCGCATCATTGAGGGGCCAGGGTCTACCAATAAATTGGCCTCCACTGACCGGAGAGGCTGTGCAGGGACATATGGGGTGATGCGGTCTCAAAGATACGAGGGTCTCAGGCCACGTAAGGCCTTAAAGGTCAACACCAAAACCTTGAAGATGATCCGGAACTCCACTGGTATTTGAGGTGTGATAACTGGGATGAAAGTGCTTAAACCTAATACTATCATTATTAGAGGCACCTCCCTTTCTGAAGTGAAAAGGTAGAAAAAATAAGACTTAGTGATTTCTCTACCTTGGTTATATAGGAGGTATGTCACACATACTGTTAAAACATACCATATATCACATCCTTAGAGCATCTCATCAGTGATCTGGTAGAGAATGGGTCTAAAAATTTGATACTTGAAGCTTTTCAAGACTAGTATGGGAAAGGTGTTACGGGAAATCTTCAGGCAAAGGATATCCTATTGTCAGGCAAAGTGATCCATTGATAGGAAAAACAGCCAGCCCAGATTTTATGGTTTGATAAGAAAAACAGATCAATAACAATTATTTGGGTCTGAAAAGCCTCTTGAAAACCTACTAGCTTGTTTAGCCTTGCATGGATGCTCCTTTTTCTCATTTTATCCACTTAACAAACTTGTTAGGTAGTCATGCAGTAAGCTCATGAAAGAGTGAAGATTTCCACCTGGGTTTCTCTGGCTTTAGTTTGATGCTTGGACCCATTCATCACACTGGTTGTCCAGTCCACTCATGCTACACCTCAACATTAACTTAGCTTTGTTTCTGACATACAACATTCTCTCCTGATCCCATACTTGTTTTTCACAATATTTGATCCTGGGTCCTCCCCAGTCATACCAAATTCTGCCCTTTTTCATGTGTCATGGCTTCCTTCCCCACCATGCTACATGGAGTAAACATATTTGAAACCCAGTGTGTGCTTTCCCACTGCATCATTTGATGTCTGTAGGTGTTGTCCCCTCTAGACATGTACCTGGGGTGGAAGATATTCCTGGGAACTGAAAATGTGAGTATTTTTCTAACTGTAGAAGCCTATTCTCTGTAACATTAGAGGAATGGAATATTGAGAGTAAAATCTGTATGAATATTTCATAAAACATAATAGACAAGTTTACATCTAGTGCACATAACCAATCTTGGTAAATATCATTATATTTATACTAGCGGGCCTGGCCACGCATTGCTGTGGCAATTGTCCTTCTCATTACAGTCTGCAACCCACAGTCCGTGTGAGGGGGAGGATCTGCACGAACAGTCTAAGGGCATACCAACCCCTCAGGCCACAGACATGCTGCACGAACATTCTAAGGGTGACAGTTAAACACAGTCAGCTTCATGGCCTGGTGTGCCAGGAAAAAGACATTTTACCTGGCTCAGGCATGGACTTTCAGTGATTTGAAGGTCCAATTACCTGCCCGCAACAGGGAGGAACATCCTGTGAAAATTTTGGGGTGATCCGTCCTGCAGCTTCTGAGGGAGACCATCAGGAACAAACACACGTTTAGATTTTTATATATATATAGATGATGACCAAAAACTTGTATATGTTCAGTTATGAATGACATGCCAACTAGCTCATGATCAAAGTAGTTATAAACTCTGTTGAAACCATTTCAGCATAGTCTCACTCTCAAGGAAAGCTGACTTGGTAACAGATTAACAAATTCTGGGAGAAATGCTCAGGAAAACAGTGGAGAAAAAATGAAGGGAAAATGTTTCCAGAACCAAATGGAGGAAAAAACTTGTGGAATTAAAGTGGGCGGGGGGCGGGGAAGCATTTGGCAGCAAGATACATTATAAACAACTCATATGGGAGAGGCCTAACTTAAGACGTTATAAATTGATGTTACCTTACTTTGTTCCCTTCCCATTTCAGTAGAACTTTATTTGTGCTCCTGGCATCAAAATAATCAGAAGTTCAGATAAATTCATTTTTTGTATGTGTTGGGCATACATTAACTTTGATAAGTAGATAACGGAGGTTAAAACATATGAATTTTTCAATCAATACAAATTTGTAGAATTGTAGTTTTGCTCAGCTCCCACCCACTACTCCAGTTTCCTGGCCTGGCTGCCTCTCTTCACTCTAGTGAGAGCAAAAACGGAAGTTGAAAAATGATATTATTTCCAGGTACAACCGAATGTGATGTCATAGTGTTGGTCTCCTCCCCATTTTTGCTCTTTCTGGAGTGTGGAGGGCAGCCGGGACCCCTAGTAGATCTGGGTTTAAAGCCCAGTGCTACCACTGTGTGGCAAATCATGCAACTTGAACTGATCATGTGGGTCTACTTAGAGTTACCATAGGACACATGTGTATATACATTTCTTCTACATAGTGTTGGTTTGGGTGAACAATCTTCTCACCTGTCACCTTTATCTGTCAACTCAATCATGGATTCAGAAATACTTTGTCATTCTTGTACTGAGAGACTTCCAGTAGAGTCTTAAGCAGAGTTATATCCTTCTACGCACTTTGAGTTTAATGGGCTTAAGAAGGGCATACCTTGGCTTAGGATGGCATTGGCTTACCTGTACTTGTAGAGATACACCTTGAAACAAATGTAAACAAACCCCTTTGTTCAATTTCAGACTTCATTGACTTAAAGCCAAATGAGATTAATTAAGATATCTGGCTATTGGCAACAATATTTAAATGAAGCACATAATTTGCTAAATACCAAGACATGTGGCAGGTTTTAATGTCAGGTTTTAATGTCAATTATTTTTCATATTTTTGTGCTCCTTTGGTAGTACTGAAGTGTCAAGTTGCACAGCTTCATCATGGTCATAGATATAATCAAGACATTCTACTTTTTCTTTAAACAAATAGGCTCAGTCATCTTTTTGTCTTCCTTTTGGTACCAGCCCCACTTGCTCTATTTGATCTTACCCGTATTTGATGTGTGTATCATTTAGAAGCCATCACCAGAACTGGCTCCTTGTAAACTTTTTAACATACAAGAGGCGGAACATAGCTTTTCTTCCTCCCTAGGCATGGACTATAAGGATCCCTGCTTTCTTAAGCACCCTTTTCGTAGCAGACCTGAGCAGCCTCAGACAAGACAAACTTAAACTCTATGAGTCCCTCCCCTCAGACTGTTAAATCCAAAAGTGGGGTGAAAAGCTCGCATTTGTTAAGGGAAGGAAGTGTAATAGGATGAATTAACATGCATAGATCACCAAGTAATCAGGGGCATTTAAAGGCTGAACTTATTAATACACTTCAAGGTATTAGTATTATAAAGGAACCTTCAAAACAACATATAATCTCTAATGCATTTAGCTCTCAACTGATATGATTTCTGCCATTTTCTGTCCTTTCCTGGAAGAGGATAGAAACCGCCAAATCAACCTTGCTGCTCTATGAGTGCAATTGTGTGCAGAGGTACTCCAGTCTGAGCCCTCTGAAATGGTCTTAAAATGGAGCAACTCTCCTTAGGATTGCACTGACTGCAAATGAGCAGAAACCAAACAACTTGTTCCACTTTTGTTTAACCATTTGAAGTGGTGCTGCGTTTGCAGAGGGGGTCAGTTGTGCTAGTCAGAGGAGTGGCCTCCTCCCGCAGATAAGCCGCATGGATAAAATAACATTGGACTCTGCGCGACTCTACTGAAAGGCTTCATGGGGTGATGCTGGTACGGTGGCTAAATGTTTACTGTCAATTCTCAAGTGGACTGCTGCTGAGAAGTTTTTGTCATCAGGTCAGACATTACTCTGAGCACGTCTGAACTGGGTCTTAAGTCAACACTGAAAGACCAGCATGTGGGCTTTTAAAAATTGTTGTGAAAGGCTGTATTACCTTTTAGGATGCTGCTGGAAATCTCAGGAATGCTCCCCTCTATTTTTTTTTTAAATGATAACCATACTGAAGCACCCTGAAAAATGGCCCAAACTAATCCATGAAAAAATCAGCACAGAGGCTTGCTGAGATAATCTGGAAGGGTTTGTTTAGATGATTTCAATATCAACCTTTGTAAGGCCAGCATAACTGTTTTTGAAGTGATTAAAGTTAATTACAGAACATTTTTTGTTACAGAATTTTGCCAGCATCTGCAGGGGAGGAGAAAATGTCTTTTTATTCAATGTCCTCATTTGTTATAACCTTCCTGATGCACAGAAATTCAGCCCCAGGCACTGTTTGCTAGAAGAAAACTTACTTAATTGTGTTTTGTTCTTTCACACACTGGAGAAAAAACATTTTTTCATAAATTGTTTTTTGAACATTCAGTTTCCTAGACCTACACAAGCTCATTTTTTTTTGGCACAACTCACTCTTAGTTGAGTATTTTTGCCATGGTAGTAATAACTTCATTGTATCCAGAGCTGGACAAATATCCGGGTATGGTGAATAACGTTTTCTCCCAAAGCTTGAGAATTTTTGTGAATGTAAGTTTCTGTCTACAAAATATTCCAACACAGAGTAGTTTAATGTATTTATAACCCATGTTTTTGGGTTTTTTGGACCCCAATAGCAACTCATAAAATAATTCCAAGATTTAATTTATGCTGATACAAAGGTAAGGCTACAGCTATTAAAAACATTAAGCCAAGATGAAAAAACAAAACAACTACCCCAAGTATGCACAAATACAACACAGCACTGCTTCTCTTAACTTAAACAGTCATCAGAAATTTTTAAGTTTTCAGTAGTCTGGGTGAATGTTACTTGTATTTCCAGGAGGAAGAGAGTTGATGATTGGAATTAGCGTTTGTGATACTGAGTATACCCAGGATTTCCAGGTCTCTCCAGCGACCAGTGGGAGATGGCAGCATATGGTTGCCAGATCCAGGTTGGGCAACCCCAACTGATTTAGGGATGGAGCTTGGGGAGGGCAGGAACCTCAGTCCACCCTCTAAAGGATCTATGTTCTCCAGGGGGTAACTTACCCCTGTAGTCTGGAGATGAGCTGTAATTCTGAAGAATCCCCAGATCCCACCAGGAAGTTGACATTCCTACCTGGATTCTGTAAGTGCTTTCTGTGGAGTCAAAGTTTCTTGGATTACTTCTAGCACTGCCAGCTCTTGAAATAAAATATTCTGTATTTGATTATGTACTGTTGCATTTCAATTTTTAAAAAGATAAAATTATTACCAAAAATATTTTGCTTCAGTCAGGCTGGTGGCAAATCCCAACAGGATTAATGGATATAGGAATGAAACCAATAAGGCTGGGCTTGGGCTAGAGCCCAGTGGGTCCAAATGTGGAATTTAATGCAAAAAAAAAAGTCTGCTCATATTCTCCTAAACGAGATTGCAGAAGGGGAAACCTATTTATCTCTGTCTATGTTGCCTCTTAATTTTTGGCCACCTGACTCCCCAAACATTTCCTTCCTTAAGCCATTATTGTGGGCAGTAAATAGTTGAAGCCAAAAGTGTTTTAAAGTATAATTTATGAAGACTCTAATTGTGCTTTGAGAATGGTTGTCAGACTGTGAACTGGCTCCTTGGAGGAAGGATAAAGAATGTTAAATTTTATTGCATTGTAAAGATTCTTAGGCCCCTTTCAGATAACCATTGGAAACCAGATGCTGTTTGTTCTTGGGGTGATTCTGTGTAAAGTGATACGGGGTGGTAGTTTCATACAGCTAATTTTAACCCATCTACGATCCATTTCTAAAGTGCTCTGAAATGCTCTGACCATTTCAAACGCTTCCCTCCCCAACATTTTTCTAAGTTGTATGTTCTTTCCCAACTTTAAAAAAAGTTAACCAGTATTGCATCATAGCAACCTGGTGCATCCAAATACTGATGATATAGCAATGTAATGCTATATCACCAGCCTTCAGGTTCATTGGATTGCTATGGTGCTATAGCACTAATCTTAGAACATTTTTTAAAAGGCACAAAATAATGTGTCACTAAAGAGGCATGAAAAAGTTCTTTTGGAAGTCCTTCAGACATTTTAAACAGCGCCCTGATTCAGAAGTGCAAGAAAGAACTGAAAATTGGAGAAAACAGTTTTCATTAAAAATGGTTGTGCCCAGGGGATTCCAATAGGACACAAGCGGCTTTGTCTCAAAAGGTTTTAAAAAAATAAGCTGGGAGGGAAAAATCGTTGTGTCTGAAATGACACAAAAATCTGTTAGCAGCTGGTTGCTGAAATGAAATATAAGGGAGGTTTGAAACAGGCCATAGTATGGCCCCAGTGCCTAGATTGTTTGGCCATTTATGCCTGTACTACTTACCCTGTGGCTGTTTGCTTTGCAGTGGGGTGTTCCCATGATTTTTTGTTTGCACAGGGATTCTCCTCCTATAAAGTATCTCAAGCCAAGTCAAGCCATCATTTTTCCCACCCGCCACTTCCTTCTTGTTTCTGTGCAATCTCTATGTTTGTGTGTGTGTGTGTGTGGGGGGGGGGGGGTTGCCGTTGCTGTCTTTAGTTACTTTGCTAGATCTGGCCAATTCTATGTCAAGTTCACCTTCAACGTTAAAAAAGAAAAGAAAGCCCTTTGGATTGTTCTGAAATAGTGGCCCAAAGAGTGGGAGGAACTGCTGTGGTGTCGGCAAGTGAAGGCAGGGAGGAGGGGAACCCCCCCCCCCAGCCTAACCCATATGGATTTCCTGTGCTTTCCCTGCAAAGGGAGAGAAAAGTTGCACTGAGAACTTTCAGAAACTGCATGAATTCTGTGATTTGAGAGTGCTGGGAGTTCTGAATAGGGCAAAATCCAACCCAAAGGGAAGGTACAATCACGATGGAAGCCACAAGTGCACAAATGGTATTCATCTTCTCCATCTTACTATGGTTTGACAGAAATCTTTTCACAAAGTAAACCTTTAGGGAGGCTATGCCAGCATCCATCATTATTAATTTTTGGTTCTAGAAATGTTGTTTTGACTTCTTTAGATAGATCCCATGGTAGGAAAAGTTTAGTTACCCCCTCCCCATGCCCAAGCACAGAAAAACATTGTATGTTATCTAGCAAACAAAATCAAGGCAGGAGAACTTTTGAAAACTTCTTTGTTAATTATGCATGCAGCATTAGGGAATGAAGAAGCAAAACAGAGAGCCTCAAAAAAACCCTTTCTTTAATCCATAAAACATTTTATTTCAGTGAGCAGAAAGAAGAAATATCATATTTTCAAAAATGGTATTTTGAAATCTGCATGACAAAAATCATGGGGAAAATATTTACCATGTACAAAGGAGTTCGTGGTATATATAAATGGGGGCTAGCCCTTTGGGGCAGTTGACTTCAAGAATGAGTTTTAAAAATTGTTTTGCAGATCTGTATTCTGGGGTAAAGTGTTATGGCAATAAAATGATTGCTAAGATTAATAACATCTGGAAAAGATATTGATTTTTTTTCTTTCAGAAATGCAAACTGTAATATAAGTAGAGAACCAAATGGAAACTGTAAGGAGATTGTAGACCAACTTCAGTCTTGTTTTCTGTCTCTTTGCTCAGGGAGTTGTAGAGAGCAGAAGAGGATTTCAGATCGGTATTATTCTTTTGTGCCTCCTGTATAATAATGAATGGCAATACAGTATGAAAGAGAAGATCTACAGAGCTCAGCCATGAGCTGAAATAAGTTCTGACAAAAACTTCAGACAACAAGACAAAGAGGTCAAAGTCAATTAAAAAGGAATATTTAATGATAAACCTAGATTGCAGTAAACTGTAAGCAGATGGCAAGGACTACATTAGGTCATGGTAGCAAAAAAAAACACCCAGAATCACCATGGCACCCCAGGCACTAACAAAGTTGTTGTGGTCTAAACTAATGGACCAGTTGATCCAGCACAGCAGCTTTCCCAAGGCTCAGTTAAAATAGGCTGGTGAGTAACCATGTTCAACTGTGTTTCCGCCCCCCACGTGACTAGAAATGGTGCACCCGGTGTGCCGCGCACCCCCTGTTCCCTGGTGGCTTTGCCACTGTTCCTCCTTGCCTTCCTTAGCTTTTCGTACTTATTTTCACTTCTACCAAAGCCTTTTAATTCTTAGTTGGACCCAAAGAACAGAATGGCTTAGTTATAGTTGGTAGAATGACAGGATGTTCAGCGCATCTAAATGGGTGTGATGTAAAAGGGGTTGGTTTTTTTTACTCTAAATAAAAAAATTGGTTTCTCTTAAACATAAACCGAGTTTACTTAGAAATATAACAATGTAACAGTTTCTATGTGGTTCATAAGCAGAATGGCAATGAGCATAATGGTTTTAAATAGATACAGTTCTCCTACTTTCTCTAAAGTTCCTGAAACATACCTCAACTTGCCACTTAGGAAATTAAGGTTTATGGCAGTCTAATTTATCACTTAGGCTAATAACATCCACAAAGAACCTACCTTTTTCTTACAATCTTCACTTTTTATCCACTCAACTCTCTTCTACTCTCTAATGCCCTCGCTCTTCTCAGACCCAGTCAACTTCCCCCAGTGGTGGGATCCAAAAATTTTAGTAACAGGTTCCCGTGGTGGTGGGATTCAAACTGTGGCGTAGCGCCAATACGGGGCTGGGCGGGGCATGACGGGGGTACGGCCAGGAATTCCGGGGGTGGGGCATTCCTGGGTGGAGCTGTGCCAAGGACGCAGCCGCTGCGCCGGTCCTTGGCCGGGAAACGAATGCACGCAGGCTCAGGCTGCCACACATGCCGGTGCACCTCCTGCTAGACTGCTTAAAGTTCTGCGCACTACTGCTGAGAGGAGGGGCATAACTAAGGCAAAAATCACGTGGCAAAATCACCAATTAGTAACCCCCTCTCGGCACACACAAATAATTAGTAACCTACTCTCGGGAACCTGTGAGAACCTGCTGGATCCCACCTCTGCTTTCCCCCCCAAGAATTCAGCTATATTCTGTTTCACAGAAAGATGATAGTTTGGTCAGTTGAGGTGCAGCAGTTGGGAAAATTGTATGCTTCCACATTAGAATATAGGTCAGAATGAAATTATCATTTATTTTTATACTCTGCCTTTGTCAAAACCATTATTTTGTGCATTATTGAACATGGTACTTCAACACAAGAACATTTTTGTCGAAATGTATTTTTACTGTCAAACACTTGGGGGAGCAAGGCTAGGTAGGCACTAGTTCCCAAGTGGACCATTCTTCAACAAAGAAGGTCCAGCATGTTTTGTTCTGTGGCGGAGAAACGTACAACCCTACTATATTCTTTCTGTGGAACAGATTAAACCACTCAGTCATAACAGTCTTCAACCCATTCAGCCCCCTTTCTTTGTCTTAAAGCCTGCATTTTAATCCCCAGTACCATAAAACACCACATTAAATCACAGAAATAAAACATACACACATAGAGAAAACCATAACATTTGTGGTCCATATGCCCCTCAACCCACAACACCCACCAAGAAAAGAACACAAAGACAATTTCCGCATGGCACAATCATACCTGATTACAACCAGTTTCTTACAATCTGGGTATGTTTTATCATGGTTTCTCCCTTCACATAACTGCCCATTTTTTGAAGGAATCTAGTGAAAACTGGCAGGAAATATTCCAATTTCTTTTGCACAAGCCTGGGACTTCTGTATTTACATTGCAAGCATATCTGAGTATGCCCGGTATCCCAAATTCTGATTGGCTGTTGTTTTTGAATGGCAGCTTGAATTAATGTCAGATGGGGAGATTGGGGGCTAGTGGAGGGGCAAAGAGATCTGGAGACTGGGCGGGAGAAATAAACTGGTTCTGCTCCTGTAGTGTTTTCATGGGATTTCAGAAAAGAATCGCCAATGTGGCCATTTTTGAATACCCTGGGATGAGGGAAATATCGTGGGGCAAGCCTGCTTGAGGACCGGGAACCGTGCTAATTTTTCTCAACCCAGGATATTTGGATTGTGCAGAAACTGCCAAAGAGGACAACTGCATTGTGTATGTTTGTTTATGTGAGCTGCTTGTGAAAACAAGCAAGATCAGTTCTCACAGTATATACTAATAAAGATGCCAGAAAGATGTCCTCAAAGGGATTGACTAATTAATTCTGTATATGTAAAATTGTGAATTGGAGCCTTAAGATACAAAGCAAATACACAACTGCCTTTTTGCCTCTGTCACGGCACTGCTTGATTGTTATGATTTGCCTTTTGTTATTTTAGTCAGGGCTCAGTGGGAGTTGGCTAAAGGATTCTAACAGATCAGCATGGAAAGAGACATTTTCCTGTTGCATTAATGTTTCTATGTAGTGCCAAGGCACTAAAAAAAGAAATAAAATTATTTTTGTGGGTGGAAAGGAGATTGTTCAGGGATTTGGGTGGAAGTGGAATAAGCAACTCTTTCTCTTAACTTTTTTTGTGACAGCTAGAATTACAAAAAACTGAAACATTGAGATTTATAAATAGATGATGTGGAGGGGTGAAAATATATAGAATGGTTGGATATTTTGGCATGAAAAGAAAATAGATAACTGCTCACTCTCCAACGATCCCTTCCTATTAATCATCAGTACAAGTGGTGGAAGGATATGAATTTTGTTATATGTTTCATGAGGTCACCATCTGTACAGTTTGCAATTGCCGGACCTGATACGATTGTGTTCTAAATGAAAGGAAAAAAATGGCATATTCCAGCTAAATAAATAATGGATCTCTTTAATGTAAATACTTGCCTTGAGGATTTGTTTTAATACCCTTTTATGAAGCCAAACTGAAGGGGAAAGTTCTTTGGCATAATGTTGCAAGAAAGAAATAACCCAGTACACGATTTCTCTGATGAATGCAACCAATGAGAGGGCCCATAAATAATATTGTGCCCCCAAAGGCTTAGTTCAGAAGGTTGTTAAGCAAAGTAGTAATTAATTACTTTGGAGGGATTAAGCACATGTTTAAATTTAGGAATGTGCTTAAATGTTTAGCAGCACAGTGAACATGATGAATGAAAAATTGCCACCAAAATCAATGAAACTTTTGCAGGCACAACAATCTTCTGGCAGAGTAGTGATTTATGTATTAAGCATATAAATTCTCTGAGCAGTGTAATTTATTAATTTGGCAATCTATTACCCTGCTTTTCTCCCTGATGGGGACCCAAGCGGCAGACTAGTATTTGTAAGGATAATTTAAATAACCAATTTAAACAAATAAAATACAACTTTATATTTTTATTTAATTGTTTACATTTTTAATATGTACTTGCTTTTAAATGCTTTTTAATGTTTTCAATGTTTTACTGTTTAAATGTTTTCATGTTCTCATGTTTGCTGACTTGAATGGAAAGCCAGCTTTTAAATAAATATTAAATAAATACAATAATCAAAGGCTGTTTCTGCGGTGACGAAAGTCCGTTTTCACGATCGACCTGGGCGCCAAGTAAAAGCCCCCCCAGGCCGCTGCGTTCCTACAGGCGCCGCTAAGCGTTGCTGCAGCGGCAGGCAACCTGGCGCTTCTTCCACTCCCCAGGCGGTCAAGCCGCCTTCTAAACAACTTTAACCCTTTAAAGCGGTTGTTGTTGAGAGAATCGTCTTCCCTCTTGTGGTCGCGGCGAACGGCGCCCGGGCGCTTTCTCCAGCCCCACTGACGGTGTCACTCGCTGCATTAAGCCTGCTGAGCGTCGCAGCCTGCCACACTCGTCCTCCTCGGACCTCCAGGGTCGGAGGGCGAAATGAAGCGGGCTGGCAACGCCCTTAGGCTTAATGAGGGAGGACACCGGGTGGCTTGGAGGTAGAAAGCGACTCGTCGGGCCATACCTTCTACCGACACTCCCTTCGTCGTGGCCTTGTTGCCTGCTCGCACGCAGCAGTAATCGCGAAGCAGCACTCCGCTCCCCACGCCGGGCAGAGCTCCTGCCGGGCGTGGGGCCGGGAGGGCATTCACGAAAGCTTTGCGTAAATAAAGAGCACAAAACCACATCCGAAGCAGCTCTAGCAGACTGGTTCATTCAGGGCTGAGACTGAAGAGCCCTTTGGCTCCTGCTTTTAGCCACTTACGAGCTTTATAGCTGTAGACAGGAACAGGAAAGAAAAGCTTAGCTTTGGTCGATTCCCCACTTACCACCTGCTGCGCTATTCTGCGTAAGTACGTAGCGGTCCGGCACTCCACTACAGAGCGGCGATAGCGAGCCGCTCGACACTGCCGCTCTTCGCCTCGCGTCAGGTCATTCCTGGCTCCCTTAAACGGCGCTTTGATGACCCTTCTGCGCATGGCTGGAGTAATCGCGTGGGAAGCCCAGGAAGCTGCGATGTCAGAAATGGTGCGCGCTGAGAGTAGCGTGCAGCAAGGGTGGTTGATAGTAAGTGGGGAAACGACCTTTAAGGTTATATGGCTGACAGATCTGTTTCTGGATGGCTCTTCCTGTAATGTCCAGTCTTTTAAGCTGTGACCGGGAAAGGAAAGGAAGGAAGGGGAAATCCTTCTGGGAGTGCTCCATATTTATCACCTTGCACTGGAAAAAAAAATTACCAGCGGATGAAAATGACCAATAATTCATATTTGTAAGCTGTTGCCAATACAACCTATCTCTGTAGGATTTTGCAAGATGAAAAGCAGAAATCAGCGCTAGCTAAATTATCTTTATTTGGTATTAACAAAAGTGTTTCTGAAGAAGTACATTTCACACATATGTTACTTGCAATTTGTGGAAACTGCATGATAAAAAAGATTTGAAAAAGGCAAAATGTAACCCCAAAGCAGTGGTTTATGTTTACTTCTTTCTCTTTCCCAATCATCTTTTTGCAATCATCTTAGGCAGTTTATCCGTTGAAGCATAAGCTGTAACATAAAGATTTGGATGTCATGAATTACATTTATTATAAATGGGAATTATAGAAAAGTGTAAATATGTCCCGAAGCTCTCCGAGGTGCTGCTAGTTTGCAATCTGTTTATTATTACTGGTCTTATTTAAATTGGAGTAAGAAAATGGAAAAGCATGGATTAAATAGGGTCTGTAATAAAATTTGCACCAGACAACATGTTAAACAGTTTAGATGGATGCTGCAGAGTTAATGTTTAATGACATGCTAATTTAATTGCAATGAGTCCATGCAGTCTTTGCCAGCTGGGTAAGCTGGAATCTGTTCACTTCATTGGATAACCTGTTATTGTTTGGAAATAGAAGTCCAAATGAGGGTATTTCTGTGATGCTGGATGATAAGTTAATTAAATGGGATCTCCTTTTAAAACAAATAAACATGTATTTCTTAATACATATATTTCGTAATAAACATATACAATGTCCAACATACAGAATTATCTAGAGGAAAATCCATTTAAGTTTAATACAAGGAAGGGGAGAAGGAAATGCAACACACTTACTGAGTGGTGTAGGTCTTTTATAGAAAGGGGATGAGTGGGTAGAGGCAATTATCCAAGGTTTTACACATATCGACTCTGACAAATAATACTGATTTGGAATAATACTGATAATACTGATTTGGGAAAAAAAATCAGAAAATTTTTTTCTTTCTAAGGCAATAAGAATAGTCAATGAAAATGTAAGTCCAGGGCCAGAAGACATTTCAGCCTTCCATTTACTGGGAAGAACTGGATCTAGCTTCAGCCAAAATTAGTTCAGAAGTTTTACAATTCTATAAAAACATCATTAATGAATTTAAAGATTTAATTCAACCACCTTCAGCAAGGACATAGGTAAGGGGTGGGTTATCGGGTTCCAACCCCCCCCCCCCCATTACATGTCCAAAGCTATGCCCCCTGTTCTTGGTTTTTTTTGTATTTTTTAAATGTTTTTCGGTTTTTGCCCTGTAGGGGGTGCAGTTTTTAGGCTAGCAGCACCAACATTTCAGGGCTGTTTTGGGAGACTCTCCTGATGCTACTACCCAGTTTGGTGAGGTTTAGTTCAGGGGGTCCAAAGTTATGAACTCCCAAAGGGAGTGCCCCATCCCCCATTGTTTCCAATGGAAACGAATAGAAGATGGGGCTACACTTTGAGGGTTCATAAGTTTGGACCCCCTGAACCTCCACCAAACCTGGAATTAATGTCGTGGGAGAGTCTCCCTGAAAGTTTGGACACTGCTAATAGTTTAACTGATGCACCCTGACAACCCCCCAATTTCCCCAGATTCTCCCTTTAAATCCACCCCTTTCTGCATGAATTTAAAGGGAGAATCTGAGGTCCCCAGTTTAAACATTGAAAGTGATGCTGTTTCAGGGTGGGGAGAATCCACCCCCAAACAACATGACTTTCAATGTTGTTTTAACTGGAGACCTCAGATTCTCCCTTTAAGGTGGACCCCAAAGAGGAGGAGTGGGCTCTTTGGCCCCAAGCTCACCATTGAAAGTGATGCTGTTTGGGGATGGATTCCAGCATCACAGTGGCTGCCCATGTGGAGGGCGTGCACAAAACTCAGATTTTGCACCGGGCTCCATTTTCCTAGCTATGCCTCTGCCCAGAGGGGAGGGCAGAAGGGACTGCTGGCTGCTGGCTGGGAGCACAGCTGGTGGGAGGCAGGGCAGGGCAGGGCAGGGCAGGGGATTATGCCATCCCCAGCCTCAGAGAGCTTCTTTTATAAGCACTGAGGCTGGGTCAGGGTTTGGAGAGGCATAGCCATGCCCCAGGGGTGCATGGGCTAACCCCCCATAAAAAAATCTATACCTATGTCCCTGGCTTAGATGGGGCAAATCACAGCATGTCAGCAAAGCTTCATTAACAAATTAAGTCAAAATACCTGGTTTAGTCTGCAAAATGTCTGTTGCTGAACCTGAGGCAAAACATGAAATGGGCAGATAAAATACCCGATCACCAACATCCCTGTGGAATAGTGATTTCTGCCATTTGGAGTGGATTGAATCTGGGATAGAGAACCAGGAAATAAAGGAAATCTGGGGTGCTGTGTGGTTTCCGGGCTGTATGGCCGTGTTCTAGCAGCATTCTCTCCTGGCGTTTCGCCTGCATCTGTGGCTGGCATCTTCAGAGGATCTGATGTTGGGAAAGCAAGTGGAGTATATATATCTGTTGGAGTGTCCAGGGTGGGTGGAGAAACATAGTCTGTGAGTAACAAAGAAGGCAACCAGGTCAATAGTTGAGGGCATCTGAATAGAAGTAAGAGTAACAATGAAGACTATAGCCTGGGAGTAACCCTGTAGATAGCAAGGTCACTGGTGGGAGCATCTGAATAGAAGTATCCTGGCCTTTGTTTCTTTTGTCTCTGGTCATCCTGTGTTTGTGTGGCGCTGGTTAGACACTGTGTCTTGACTCTAGTATTTTCAACACTGGCAGCCACACGTTCATTTCATTTCAGAGTTCTTCCTTCTATTAAAAATTGTCCATGTGCTTATGGATTTCAATTGCTTCTCTGTGTAGTCTGACGTAGTGGCTTTCAAGTGGTCAAATTTCTGTTTTCAAATAATAATCTATGTCAGGTTGGTTTATCATGTGTTCTGCTATTGCTGATTTTTCTGGCTAGAAATAGTCTGCAGTGCCTTTAGGTGTTCTTTGTCGTGTCTCGTGCGTTTAGTGGTTCCTATGTAGACTTGTCCACAGTTGCATGGTATCACGATAGACTCCTGCACAGTAGCTAAAAAAGGATCCTCTTGTATCCTTTGCTAGACAGCCAGCATCTGTTGAATTTTCTTAGTGGGTCTGTAGGTGTTTGTAGGTTGTGCTTCTTCATCAGTTTTCCTGTCACGATCAGTGGTTCCCTTGATGTATGGTAAGAACACCTTCCCTCTAGATGGCTCTTTATCTTTGTTCATGTGGCTTGTTCTTGGTCTTGCAGCCCTTCTGATTTCTGTATTAGAGTAACCATTAGCCTGTAGAGCCCTGTTTAGGTGATTTTGGTGATTAGGTGATCTTGTAGGAGGTGAGGTTCACAGATTCTGTTTGCGTGATGTACCAAAGTTTTTATGGTGCTCCTTTTTTGCCCTGGATGGTGATTGGAGTTTTTGTGTAGATATCTGTCGTTAATGCGTAGGTTTTCTGTATACTGTGTGTCCCAATTGCTGGTTTGGTTTTGGGATGACTAAAACATCTAAAATGGCAGTTTTCCTTCATTTCTTTTCCATAGTAAATTGGATGTTTGGGTGGATCTTGTTGATATGGTCCAGGAACTTGTTTAGTTCTTCTTCTCCGTGGCTCCAAATGGTGAATGTGTCATCCACATAGCGGAACCATATGGTGGAGCTTTTGGTGCTGTTTTCAGGCTTGTTCCTCAAAATGTTCCATATAGAAATTAGCTATTACACAGGGCTAAGAGGCTACCCTTGGCTACCCCATCTTTTCTGTTCATAGTATTCATTATCCCACTGGAAGTAGCTAGTAGTGAGACAATGTTGAAACAGGGTTGTGATGTCTTTTTTAGGAATTTCTGGTTAATGAGTGTCATGGTGTCTGCTATGGGGCAGATTTTTCAATGTCACAGATTTTGGTACATCAAAACAATTTATTTGTTTACTTAGTTACTTACCTATCTTGTTTACTTACTTACTTACCTATCTTGTTTACTTACTTACTTACCTATCTTTCTACCCATTGAGGATCCAAAGTGGCTTACGTTGTTCTGCTCTCCTCCATTTTTTCCTCTTGATAATCCTGTGAGGTAGGTTAGGCTGAGTATGTGATTGGTCACCCAGCAACATTTCATGGTCGAGGAGGGAGTTAGCTTCTCTCCCTCACCCCATGTCTGCTTTTGCAAGTATGGGGTTCTAAACATGGGTTCCCAGATCATAGTTCAGAAATCTTATCTGTATGCACACTGATTCTTTATCAAAGTTAATTTTAGAATGCTTCACATATCACATCACCTGTATTCATGATTTTTTTAAAATGTTCTCTCTGCAGTAAGCAATGATACAACCGTAAAAAGTATTCTTTTGAATGGGCTCACTATTTCTTCTCCCCACCAAACTGGCCTCTTGAAATCTCAGTAAGCACAGCTTAGATGCTTGGCTAGTTTCTTTTTCTATCATCCTGATGCAGGAAGGTGCACCTGGATGGGATGGTCCAGGGAGTGTATACAGCTCCAGGCAACTGTTGCCATGGTTTTGGAATGTTAAAAGAAAGCCAAGTGGCTGTTGAATAGTGGGGAAGAGACAGAGATCAGAGAATTGAGGGGGAAAAAAACCTAAAGAATGTATTGAAGCTGTGAGCACTGTTGAGAACATCCTGATCGCTACAAAAGAAACCCCTAATGAAGTTGGTGGGATAATAAAAAAAAGCACTCTTGTGGATTCCGCACAGCACAAATATAACAGTCTTGAGGAAGGAAAATATCCTGTTTTGGGGAACAACTTTGCACAGGTCTCTCCCCCAAAATGGACTTATACTGTTATATTTATTTCAACCTGGGGTTTACAAAAATTGCTTAACTAGTGATTGTTTTGCAAAATCCCAGGTTTCAAATGCTTCCTGCTTGCCTGTGTGAACGATAGCAGCAGGAACCATCCAATTTCCCACTTTCTAGCTACCATCTGAGTGGATACTCTAGAGCAGGGGTAGGGAACCTGCGGCTCTCCAGATGTTCAGGAACTACAATTCCCATCAGCCTCTGTCAGCATGGCCAATTGGCCATGCTGGTAGGGGCTGATGGGAATTGTAGTTCCTGAACATCTGGAGAGCCGCAGGTTCCCTACCCCTGCTCTAGAGAAATCAGCTGCATGTATGAAGGCCAAAACTGTGAGTGTATGTCATTGTATTTTACTTTCTCTGTGATATGGTGTTTTGATGTGTACATATGAGCAAGGGGAGAGGGGGAAAGAATGGTGGGCCAAGACCACTGCGACTACCATGTTCAGATGGGGTGGGGAACATTCTTGGTTGTGGGGAGGGGAATTCTCAGTTACAGGGGAAATCTCTTGCTGCCCACCATACAAAAGTCCCAAGTGCCAGGGGAGGGGGGATACTTTTTTCTTTTCTTGCCTAGGTATTGTGTGGCCACAGAGGTCCTCTGTAGCTAAACATGCATCCTAGGAAGGAGAAAAAAAGTGTCCCTGTACAAAGGATCTGCTTCTCGAATGGGTAAGTATCTCATGTGTGAAAGGAGAGGGGGAAATAAGCTCATTCATAACAAGTTACACTCATTATGAATGAACTGTGCAGAATGAAGCTGTATGCTGCAGAAAGGCTGTGAAGATGGTAGCCTGCCTTGTAGAGTTGTCACAGGAGCAAGAGCAACCTTGTAATTCTTGGGCAGCTCAGTGGCACCAAACAGAACTTCATCGTTTTGCTTTAAGAAAATAAGATAGTTTTAGGGTAACCATTTTGGTCTGCAGTAGAACAGATAGATTTGAGTCCAGTAGTCTGACAAAGGGAGCTTTGATTCTTTAAAGCTCCTACCCCCTCCCCCCGCCCCACCCCACCCCACCCCAGTTCTTGCTGGCCTCTGCAGTGTTATTGGACTTGACACTGGCTGCTCTGCAAAAAAGTAATGGCCGTTCTGACATGAAGTACATGCACAATTACAATAGAGGATCCCTTTCAGTAAGTAGTGGACTTTTGAAAATATCTGACTCCTGTGTTTTCCTGACCACACTGGGAGTTCTGATTGGATCATGATCTTACTTCTGTCTTCTGTTTAATTCTCTTTTGTTTATACCTCCACAGTTTCCCTCCAGTTTGAGCCAATTAGCACTATTAGGTCATGAAATCAGGAATATTACCTAATGGTAGAAATAGTTTTGATGCCAGCTGTCAGTGGGATAATTATGCTTGTATCATTTTTTTAAAAAATTGTGGCCAAAGCATTTGGAAATTGACAACCAACACTGTGCTTTTCTGTTGCACTGCCAAACCACAAAGGCCAAAACGTGTTATCCTGAGAATGTGGTATGATAGCAGTGCAAAGATGTGCTTCTGTTCTGTGTGAAAGCAATATATAACAGTGAAAGAACGGAAGACTGGCAGATCAAGAACACTGCTGTTATGTCTTTACAATAAATCCTCCAAACCTTGTAATCAAACTTTATTCAAGTTCATCCAAACACTCTGTAAAATACTCTCACAGCTGCATGCAATCCCCTTCCTTACATGTCCTTAAATACTAGTCTCTTAAGGGGACATACACACTACACCACAACTACCACCTGGAACATTATTATTCCGTGTACAAGCTGTTAGAAATTACATTAGATGTGACTAATGGGAATCATCCAGGTTTACTTTTCTAGCTTGTACTGATTTCACAAAGGGGGGTGGGAAGGATTTTGGAGTACTTAGAGGATTTTGGAGTACTTAGAGGGAAATTATTTATTCCAAAGGAAGAGGGTTTTTTTAAAAAATTTCATTGTGTGCTTTGATTTCTGAACTCTCAACTACAGAAATGTACTGTGGCTTATACTTGCCACATCGCTTAGATCAGGTGTATTCCAATCTTTTTGAGCCTGTTGGGTGGCTTTGAAATTCTGATAGAGAATGGTGGATGCCAAACTGAGACACGTCTGAGCAGACAGGCTGCTGTACTGTGTGATCGCCGTCACCCTTTGGCACTTGCTCTGCCATTTGTTTGGCCCCGGACCACACTCATCTCCCCCTCTCCTCTTAATTTTTCCTGTTTTTGTGCATTTCCTCCCCCCCCCCTCCTGCTTTTATGTACGATTGAATAAGTGAAGCTATATAGCATTGCTGCAGTGTATGCATGGGAAAAGGTGGTGGTGGTGGGATTACAGTGGCCAGAAAACAATGGCTCCTTCCGCACATGCAGAATAATGCACTTTCAAACTGCTTTCAGTGCTCTTTGAAGCTGTGCGGAATGGCAAAATCCACTTGCAAACAGTTGTGAAAGTGGTTTGAAAATGAATGATTTTGCGTGTGCGGAAGGGGCCAGTGTTTCAAGGAGGGAAGTGCAGGCGAACATCAAGGTAAATGATGTGATCAAAAACACCTTCAAAATGGAGTAAGTGAGGTGTGCGGAAAAAGACCTGTGTGTGGAAGCTGGAGTTGTTCCACTTGTGAGGTGGAAGTGGTCAAGGGCCCATGTTATTACTTAGATGTTATTTCAGCTCACAAATTCTGCCCCATGGATGCACACACTCATTTTGAATTAGTCATTTTTTGCTGTGCCTCCATGTTTTTTGGCTGTAAAATGTCCTTTTAAAAGTATTATAGTGTTGTAGTGCATATGCATGTATTTATTCGACTCCTGCTTTGGACATGTGGCATTACCTGCTTACATTCATTCTAGTTCCTTTCTGTTTTCAGCCCATTTGAGTCAGGATTGTCTTGGCCCTTGCTGTTGTCTCCCAGACTTTGCCCATGGCCACACCCACTCTTGTACAATCATAGCCTTATTTTTATCTGTAAGATGACACTTTAGCTTTCTCCATTTAAAGACAGGGATTCATCTGACCGAAGTCTCAGGCCTACAACCCTCATTGAAGGGAATTTAGTGGAGGTGCACACTTTGAGCAAGATTATTTGTTTCCACCAGAAATAAGCGGTTAGACAGATTATAATAGTTCCAAATCAGGGTGCATGCCTGATACAGCTTAACTTTATTATTTTTGTGTGTATTTTTCTTTTCATTTAATCATACAAAGTTAAACAGAAAATATCTAGACCTGAACATAAATGCTATAAATATATTTTTATATTTTTCCTGCCATAAATTGCTATTAAAGTTTTCCCATATGATAATGATTTATCTCCAAATGTTTACATCATTTAAGCCACAGGTGTCAAACAGGTGTCAAACTCCAGATGTTATGGACTACAATTCCCATCATCCCCTGGGCAGGGGATCATGGGAACTGTAGTCCATAACATCTGGAGAACAGTTGAAAGACACCTATGATTTAAGCTATTAGGCATCTATAAATAATCTCACTATGCATGAAAAGTCTTTTGGTTTGTCTCACTAACTGTTCTCGTGTACCTGAACTCAATACCTTGTTCTAATGCTGGGCAAAAAACAGCCATACAGGGTCGAGCAAGTATAATACAAAAGTCAGGCCCCTTCCGCACATGTAGAATAATGCACTTTCAATCCACTTTCAATGCACTTTGCAGCTGTGCAGAAAAGCAAAAACCACTTGCAAACAATTGTGAAAGTGGCATTATTCTTCATGCGTGGAAAGGGCCTCAGATACCTCTGATCTTTAGAACTGATGCCTTCCTCATATGAATTTTATATCATCTAAATATGACCTATTTATTTTCTACAGGCATTTCGACAACAGTATTTTGGGAAGCGTCAGCAGAAATAACAAAAGAGGAAAATAAGGGCTGTGTGTGTGTGTCGAGTGAAAAATGATAGGAGAAACTATATATTTCTATCATTTTTTAATGGGAAACGATAGGTTGTAGCTGCCTTTTGTCCTTCTCCTGTAAGCCCTTCCATGGAAGGGAAGTTGTCTGCCCTAGTAGGTCAATATCTAATTACAATAAACAAATTTACCTGTTCTTCAATTCAGAGGTAATCTATATTTCCATCCGTTTTTGCTATGTAGTTTACTCAGTGGCATAGCTAAGCCCTTATTTTCTACTGCTTTATAAATATAGATGAGAAACAGGGCTGTTGATAACATTTAAAGAAGGCAAACACAAGCGCAACAATTCTAGGCACATCTGATAGCTAAATCAGTCTGTTATGCTAATGGCAGCTCCTTCTGTTTTGCTGTCTGCTTGAGATACTAAAGTAATGCAAAGATTTCTATTCAGAATTATTTTCTAATTCATTTTCAGCATGACTCATCTCTTTCCCCTTCACATGATTGTATATGTGTGGGGAGGGGTCAGTGTGCTTGCGGCGCTGTCTAAGGAACCCTTCTCATATTCTTTACTTTGCTACTGGGCCTGCAACATCCTTAGTCATCAATGGCAAGGAGGGTTCCCAATCTCCAGGTGGAGATCTCCCAAATTTAGTTCACAATGAGATTACTCCCCAATAATACTTGTTGCTCCTGGGAAGACGTTTGCCCCTGTTCTTCTGGAGGTCAGGCTGATAATTCTCTGCCAATACCCAGATTCTGTGCATTCCCCTCAGGAAGAATGTAATGGGAAATTGACCCTTTATTATCAGGCAAATTGAAGTTATATCTTCCTGGAGAATGGATGGGTGCTATCAGAGTATAGCCTGATTGGCAATTCGTACATTTGCATTTGATCATCTTGCTATCAATGAGACAATGAGTAATTATGTGGATGGATCATATAGCACCATACCAATTTCCCCTATGCATGCAGAAAAAACAACATAACTTTTACTTTCTCCCAGTAAACACACCTCTACTCCATGCAATGTCTTTTAAATTATGTTTCAATGACAAGGCAGTTAAGACAAGCGTCCCATCATAAAGTTCACCAGTTTTCTTTTTGTGCTTCTGAACTCCTGTTCTAAATACAGAGTCTCAACTGCTTTCAAAAATGTTTTCAAAATTAGCTAAATTGAGATGTTGTGTAAAACATTTGAAATTCCTGTTCTCCCTTGAGTCTGATAAACCATGAAATTATGCATAAGTTAACAATTAAGCTCGTCCAATGTTTGATGGATAAAAAAATCAGATATATTTGAACTTCATTCAAGACAATTATGTTTCTCCTCCCCCCATCTGGTGCACCAAAACTATTCATGGCTTTTCCTTAGGCGTGAAGCTACCAATGTGTTCCTTTTTGCATGAACCTGTTTGGTAGGTTCCCGCCCACCCCCATTCTTACTATTTCAATTATTACTATCTATCAAGGAGTTCCAGTAGAAAATTTGGCTTAATGTTCTGTTATGTCATATTAGTGCAGTATGAATTCAGGATAAATTAATGGCACTAAGTAGCCAGCAATCTTGATTTCAGGCTTATACAGTTTGTGACCCACCAAGATGAATGCAGCCTGCCAATCAAATATGATGGTCCATCAGGAGCTACATTCATCTTGCTGGCTGCCTGGCACTGCAAAAATGAGACAGAAGTCTGACAAGCACCTGTCAGACTGCAAATATATTTCTCTTTGAGATGTGTTTGTTTTGGTGGGCCACAAGATATATAAACCTGATTTATTTGTAGTTGTTTTAAAAAAGGTAAATAAATCACTTACATTTGCTTAAGGTCAATTTGTATAGATTTCCTTTTACTGCAATGCTTTTGTTGTTTCCTCCTTTGTTTCATTCAGCAAGTAAAAAGTAAATTCTTGTCTGAAATTCATATTTTGGTTTGTTATCCTGTAAAACTGGGGCCTGGTATTTTTATTTACAAGCAACACCTATGGAATTTTAAATGGTTTTACAAATAATAAATTTAATAAATTAGATGTCAGCTAGTTTGACCTGTCAGACTCTCAAACGTGGAAATAACAGAGACCACAGGAAAGTCCAAAAGCAGTTTATTCCAGGTAATATGAAGAGTAACAATGGCCGTTTTCGCACGGCGGCAAAAACGGCTAGAGTGCGCCCGACCCGGCAGCCCGCTAGGACCGTCATGCGGACAGTCCTGGAAGCAACCGGGCAGCTGGCGAATGGCTGACGACCAACGACCCTGGGCCTCAGCGCGTCGCGGGAATACGGGGACCGCCCTGGCCCTAACGCGCCTGCTTCAGCGGCAGAGCGAAGTGTCCCCAGGCTTCGGCTCAAAGGCCCAGGGACAATGGAAGATGCCAGGTAAGGGAGGCTGACATGAAGCCGCTGCCATTAAACCGACGGCGGCCACCAGTGCGTATATCCCCAAAAAGAGCGCTTCTGAGCGCTCTGGGAATACGCCGGCTTCAGGCTGGGCGGACGGCGCGGCTGCGCTGCAGCTGTGCCCCCTGTGCGAATGGCGGCCTGGAGACGGTGTTTTTACCGTCTCCAGGCCGTCATTTAATGCCCGTGCGGAAACGGCCAATGTAAAGGAGGATCTGAGGTAGAAAGCTCAGATCCAGGACCTATATCCTTTAACCCTCCCCCCCGTTTCGCCCCACACCAAATGTCTACTACAGTTTCTACTACAATTACACTACAGAGCTTCAAAGGACCTGGGGACCTTTCACACCTCTTTGAAGGTGGGCTAGTGCCAGGAGATTGCCAGGAAGGGAAGAGGGAAACAGGGAAACATTTACAATTCACACACAGCAAGACATCAAGGCACTGACAGGCATGGTCCTGACATGATCCAAGTGAGAGTAAAGGATGTTTTTCATAGCAGCTTCGGAGATATTTTAGTAGGTGCCACAAAGCAGGAAAGAGTATAAACCCATGCAAAGTGGAAGAGATGTCTTTATTAGCTAAGCCTGAGCATGCTGTTGACTGTTTCCATAACTTCTTGATTGTTGGCAGGCAAGAGAACTTCTATCTAAGGCCCCTTCCGCACACGCAAAATAATGCATTTTCAAGCCACTTTCACAACTGTTTGCAAGTGGATTTTGCCATTCTGCACAGCTTCAAAGAGCACTGAAAGCAGTTTGAAAGTGCATTATTCTGCATGTGCGGAATGAGCCTAAGGAAGAGGCAATATGCCAGTGCCCGGCCGACCCGGCTTGTCCCTGGGCCTCTGGCACGTCGCCGAGGCCTGGGGATACGCCCCCCTGGCCCTGCGCGCCTGCTCCAGCGGCGCAGAGCAGGGGGGCGTGTCATGTCAGTGTTGTATGATGTCATTGCTAATGTTTTGATCTGCATAGGTTTTGTGGTTGTGGATGAGATTCTTTTGTTTGGCACCTTTGGGTAAGTGAAACAAAACACTGCAAGCTTTTCACAGGAAAAAATTACATGAGAAGAAAAAAACCCTGTTGCATAAATGGACCCATGAGTTCATTTTTCACAAAGGAGAAATAAAATCAAATGGGGACACTTAACTCAAACCAGTGAGCTTTTGAAATTTGGTCTCATACCTACTTCTGTGTGATAATTAGATCAAGTACAGAATAGGTGTGATGGGAAAGTATTTCAAGAAGAAAAATTGTTGAAATTGACTTGCAAAGTACCAACAAAGATCTGCTCTTATCCTTTTGGTTGACAACTGTCTTCTGGATGAGACTGTGGGCCTTTCCCCACTTACCTTAAGCCCCGCGCTACTCTCCTCAAGTAGTGCGGGGTCCCCAGGCACTCCCCACGACAGAGGCAGCGACAGCACAGCCGCCCCGATGCTGCGGCTGTCGCGCCCCCTCAGCGCGCGGCATCCCTGGCGCTGAAGAAAACGGCGCCTTTTGATGACCCGGCGCAGAGCGCAGGGTCGTGGGGATGCCCAGGCGCGTGCCAGAGATGCCGTGTGCTGAGAGCAGCGCGCGGCATAGGGGGGATCCTGGTGAGTGGGGAAACGCCCACAGATGCTGGAGAAGAGATACAGGAAACACAAAAGTCTCATACTTCTGGATTCCTTCACATCTCTGTAATGTCTGAAATGGAACCCCCCCCCCCTTTAAGATGCATAAGATCCTGATATAGGGGGCACTAAGTTTGAATATCTTCCTGTTCTACATAAGATGTTATGGAGGAGACTGTACTACACTGAATATTTCAGGATAGGAAAGCCTTTTTATGATTGCCAGAATCAGGTCTCCACCTTTGGGTTTGTCTTTCCTTCCATTTCTGTACATTGCTATTCCAGCAATAAGCAACCAACACCCATTTTTCTTAAGCCTGAAAATGTGTTTTTAAAAATGAGTAGGAGTTTAATTTACATTTCAAAAGTTGTTTTTATACCAAGCTGTCAGTGACATCTTGCAGGAGAACCAGGGAGTTTGAGCCACCCAGTTGTAGATTAGCAGCAGTATGTTGAAAGATTAAGCCACTATTTTAGGGCAGCTGTAATTCCAGAGCAGAACAAACAGAAGGCATCCTTTTCCTTGTGTGTACACTTCCTCCTGATAAGAAGCAAATTGGAGCCTAGGAAAATTAGAAGTTGAGCAAACTCACAAGAGATCTGAATACAACATTGTATCCCAGAGGCTAACAACATTTAAATAATGTTTTAAATCTTGTAATGGGCTGAGAAAAGGAAGAGAATCTATATTTGGATGTGCAAGTGAGCTCAATTAACAAACTGAATACTGCTAATTTGGCAATGTCCTGCAGTCAGTGATGAGAAAATTCAAAAGTATTTGCCGCTATAAAGAAATCTGACCTGAGGAGAAAATTGGCAACTGTAATGGATGTAGCAGAGAATGAGGGACATAAAGATTTTACATATAGATTCTGAGGAAGCCCAGGTAAAGGCTATAAACAAACAACAAAGCCATGGAAAAGTGCTTCTGTTGAGGAGGAGTTTGTTTCTCCTCTGTTTGCAAGTATAAAAGTATCTCAGTTTTGTAGCCACCTAAAACAGTCAGTCAGTCAAAAACAGTACAATAAAAGCACAACAAGGCACTGGGAATGCAGATAAAAAAGGAGGGAAGCAGAAGTCTTGTAACCAAGCTGTGAGGTGTGAGGAAAACAGACTTAAAGTGACTGTTGAATCAAATGATGATATCAGCAGGATAAAGTGATTTCACTGTGAAAAGCAAGGGGGAAAAAAGGCTGCTTGAACTGGAGAAATATGCAGTGTATGTTCTCGTGAAATGTAAGGGACAACTGAGGAGTGTAATATGAAAGACTTATGCTTAACTTCTGGTTTTTATATTCTCAAAAAGTGTAGCCATTTTAAAAAAAATCTCTGAACCTGTAGCCTTTGGTGCATCTTGAAACGTGCCGTTCAGTTCACATCACATACGTCTACTATTTGCAGCACATCTTGTACTTCACAGTAAGGCCCCTAAAAGCTGTAGACCATGCTATTCATTTTTGGGGCTCCCTGTTACCCTTTTTTAATATTAAGCAGCCAATCCGATGGTGCATTCTGGGAAACTCTCTAGCTTGTTCTTTGTTTTGTGATTCGTCCTGATAAACATATATAAATATAAACATATATTGTGTGGATTTTGCTCTCTGAAGAAAAGACCAGCTACATGGGAAGTCTGAAGTGTTTCTTCTGCAGTGTTCTAAGATGGGCTAGGCACTGTGAAAAGGACTGAAACAAGACTTTTAATCCCAGAGGGGAGTTGGCAAAACACTTCAAAATCCACACATTCAGCATGCATCCAGAAAGGAAATGAAACTAAATTTAGAGTGGGAAAAGATGTTGTTTCCTTTACAGGGTTTTCAGAATATGTAACACCAGTAGTGCTGGTAATTAAGCTATTCTTATGTGTGACTCCTGTGTGTGTGTGTATGCCATCAAGTCACAGCTGACTTGGCAGCCCTGTAGGGTTACACAGTCACAATAAATTGGCTGCCACGTTGTACTTCTGGCCACCAGTTGCTTTCACTTGTGAGCTTTCTTGTGGCCTCAAATTAGTCTCTAGATACACAGCCAAGGAGCCTTTGGTGTAATCCAGTGGAGGTGATTTTAGTGTGTAAACCAGATGAATTTATTTTCTCCATTTATGATTCTGCCCAATGCAAGTAGAAATGCCTCAGTGTATCCAGAAGACCAATTGATAGAAAAGAATCTTGAGAACTCCCGATTAATGGTGTGCAGTTCAATTTGCAACTAATTCCTGTAGTGGGATCCTTGGGACACAAGAAAGGAATCCTTAGTTCTATATACTTGTGTTGTATACACATGAGGAGATGAAAGAGTGGTGCAGGACTTACCCAGGCTGCCACTGTTATCCCAGGGAGGTGGGAGGCTGGTCCATCCTCCTAACCTGACTGCTGAGCTCCATATGGGCCATGCTGTGTTTTGCCAGGTTGGTGCAGGCATGTGAGATCTGCATAGGGGCTGAGCCAGAAAGTGTATGGCCTTATACAGATGTGCAAGGCACTTCCAGCTCTCTCTGGCTCCTTCCCTGATGGTGTTCCCACCCACCCACCCTTCATTGCATGGTTTGGGTTGCATTTTTTAGTTTTGTTCCAGGTACTGCCTTTGTAAAGATGCTCATTTCTTTATGTCATAGCTCAATGAGTTGTGCATGGGGATGGATCCTTTTGGGGGGAGCTGAGCCTGTGTACCTGCCTCAAGTGGGGCGGGCCTCAATGCCACATGCCCAGATGGTGGGCTGCCAGTGGGCTTGCACCCCCAGGCAGCAAGGGGAGATTCATCTAGTGGTCAGCACCCAATGGCTCCCATCAACTTTCTGCTCTGATTCCCACAGCACTGGGCTTAGGGAAAGGTGTGTGTTGGATTCAGCAGATGTGCTGCCCAGTGACAGGATCTGCCCCTTATGGTGTGCCTCAGTTTTGTATGCCAACAATCAATAAAACCAGGTTGTGGCTGATTTCATACCACAAGAATGTTGTGCGATGTTGTGTGGACCCCTGTCCTCCTCTCAGCCAGCAATGTGACATTTAGTGCACAAAGATATGTTATTCTTCTCTTAGTCTTTCTCAAAGTCACTGCTTTTCAACATAACCAAGATGATGTGATGTCCATCATGGACAGTCCATGGCATTTATGTAGTCTTTAACAGAGCTTTTTGAGTCAAGGGGACTGTAGCTGGGGAATCACAAGGCTCCATCCTGTTTACTAGATGAGCAAGTCAGGGAGGATTCCGTAGCCATGGAAACCCTGACAGCAGTTGGGGAGAAGCTATTTCTTGATTGTTTGAGACTTGACGTGAGGAGCCGTGTGGCTGTGGCTTCCTGCCTCTTTGGGGTGAGAGAGGATGGTGAAGGAAAATACTGAACACAGCTAGGTTAGGGCAGTGTTAGGCCACTGTGTTAGGATTTCTTGTTGTTTTGACTGAACTCTTGGAACTGTGTAAACTGGTGTTTAAACCTTTCAGCCAACACACCAGGTTTGGTGAGGTTTGGTTCAGGGAGGGCAGAAGGGACTGCTGGCTGCCAGCTGGGAGCCCAGCTGGTGGGGGGGCACACGGGGGCAAAAGAGTCTGCCATTGCTAGCCTCAGAGAGCTGCTTTTATAAGCACTGAGGCTGGGGGTGGGACTTGGGGAGGTGTGGCTATGCCCCCAGGGGCAGGTGGGAGCGTGGCCCCACCCCCAAACCCACCCCATAAAAATTCTATACCTATGTCACTGCTTTGTGATTTCTTGTTCTTGCATGCCGTTTCCCATTCCCTGCCTGTTCAATGAATATGGGAGGACATGGAGTCCTTCACATCCCTGAAGATAATCAACTTGTATATTGCCCTTGGCATCATAGACATGGAATTATTTAAGAATCATTAACTTTGTGCAGAATTAATATAGGAACCTCTTTATGAAAATATGTATATGTACAGACCTTAGAGAGAACCCCCCCCCCCACAATTCCGTTAACATGAAGTGCATGTGTTAAATCTTTTCTTTTAAAAAAGGTTTCCTTATGTGTTCACAGCTTCATTTTAAAAGTTCCCACAAACTAAATGGAGAAATGGAGCACATGCTTAAAATAATGTCAGTTTAAAATAATGAAACTTTAAAGGTTTCTTTACTGCCCATGGTGCCTTGTGGCTCTGGTGCTACCCTGCTGTTGTCTATCCCTGCTGACTCTGCCAGTTCCTCAGGAGTTTGGTAGGCCCCAGAAGTGAGGGAGGAGGTCTCACATGCTGCCTCTCCCTCCTGGCAAATTAGGTTTCCCAGCATTAGGAATCTATGCCAGCATCCTCCAATTGTTGCTGTGGCATCTTCATATAAAACAAGAAGATACTGGGCGTTTTCCCGCTTACCAGTAGCCGCGCGCTACTGTAGCCAAGTAGCGTGGGGTCCCCCGGCACTCCCCACTACAGGGGCGGTGACAACGCAGCCGCCCCGACGCTGCCACTGTCGCGCCCCCTCAGTGCGCGTCATTCCCGGAGCTCTTCAAAACGGCACCTTCCCCGGTCGTGGGGAAGCCCGGGCGCGCACCAGAAATGACGCGCGCTGAGAGCAGCGCGCATGGCAAGTGGGGAAACGCCCTCATTTAAAGGAGATTTTGCAGGGTTTGTTTAATTGTAGTGATATAAGCCATGTTAGTGTATATGATAAAAACATGTTTATCATTTTTGCTTTTGCTTTTGCTTTAGATCTGCATGATGACCTTAAATCGCAGGAGAAGCATTTGCCAGTTTTTAATATTTTGCCTGTTAAAATGTCAACACATACACATGAGAAACAACTGAAACCTTTGCGTGGGCTTCTTGTGAGCTTCTAATGCAAGAACTGGTAAGTTAAACCCCTACGCTCTAGCAGTTCACAATAATAGTAATAAAAGTATAGCTTGATACTTTAGTCTATGTGCAAATCCTAAGGATAAATGTATCAAAATAGAAACACAGTATAGCAACATTTCTTCATATTGATTCATTTATGATCTTCAAAATGACAAAAAAGTCAAACACAATGGAAATAGATAAATATGCCTTAAGGCTGCATTATATATACATTTCTCTGCATCATTCCTGGATAATACAGCTAGCTGTCTTCTTGTGCATTGTAAGAGAACGAGGTCAATAATTGCAAATTGCCCACCAAAGCTGGGGAAAAGTAAGGCATACATGGATGTTGAAGTGCAGATTGTGGTTGCCATAAGGATATGAATTCCTTAAACCTCAAAAATTAAGGAGGGGAACAATTACCTTATTATTAGGTGAGGTATATTTATATCACAGATGGAAATTGATTTAGTAGTCATTCCTTCTCTTCATGGAATCCTGGTAAATGGAGTTCTGAAAGGGGTGCCAGAGGCGGCCAATTTAGAATGCTCTAAACTACAATTGCCCAACTAAAATTCTCCGGATATTTTGAAGAAAGCCAGGACAAGCTGTAAAAATAAACAGAAGTTTCTCATGTATGTGAGCCTATTTTCTACTGGTGCTCCCATTTCACAAGACTAAGCAAGGTGGCTAGACCTATTCTCAGTTGTTATTTATTTTGGGGGTGAGAATACAAGCCCAAAGTAGTGACATGGGTTAGTGAGATGGATCATTGTTAAAACTCCATTTTGAACTAAGACAGGTTTTAATTCAACTGAATTATTCATTGCTTTGAGCCACAAAAAGAAAGGGTGTAAATAATAAAAATATTATAAATTAAAGAGCTAGTTTAGAATTGTGGTCAGAAGGTTAGATTTGCAAGAATTGTGCTTGCAAGAGTATGGAAAACTGATAAGATACCAACTCTGGAGGACTGGAAGGAATAGGTCCAATATTTCTCCAGTATGGATTGGGCAGCTCATACGATAAGGAAAATACCTTACGAAAAATAAAAAGAAAGATGGGAACCTTGGTTTGTCTGCTTTAAGGAAACAAATGATATCAAACATCACTACATTACATACTGAACTTTATATCAAGTATAAAAATGGGTGAATGACTGGCTCCAATTGTTCTCTTAGTGATAAATAGCTAAACATGATTTTTTGGATGACCAATGTTACAGGAGGAAACAAAGGGGGCGGAGTATTACGCATTTAGTGTAATAAGGGGGACATTGAACGTCTTAGTCTGCTGATAGTTGTCTTGCTGGTGTATTGCGGAAGGTTTACGAATCGTTATTGATAGTGAATAGTAGTGGATATAGTAAATAGGAATTTTTTGTAAATATCTGTCGAATAATAACAATATGTAAAGTTTTACTATTATAATATAATAATCTATATTTAGTAAGGATTGTAAAATTGTCATATATTTATGTTGTGTAACAGCTTGATTATTGATGTATATGTCAGTGATCTTTGGTTGGAAATAAATTTATTTGAAAAGGAAAAAAAAGAAGGTTAGATAAGGACCTGGGAGACCTAGGTTCTAATCCCCACTCTTGCTATGATCCGCCCCCCAGGATTGTTATGTGGATAAAATGGGGTAGCTGAGAATACTGCATGCCATCCCAAGCTCTGTGGAGAAAGGGCAAGCTAATGAGGTGTGAAACAAATCAATATTTTAATATGCATAAATCAATCACAACATAAACTAATTCTGGCCAAAGGCTAGAATAAATAAAAACAGGTGTTTTTTTTTAGCGAGGATTAAAAATAATAAAACATTTGTGTATACTTAGGGAGGTTGTTCCATGATCAGGGTACCACAAAGGAAAGGGGTCTGTCCCTGGTAGCCCCCATCTGACTACCAGAGGCATTGGTACCCAGGGGTAAGACCTCATCTTCACAAATATGAGTCCTTTAGATAGCCACATAGCTGGCCATTTCTGGCTTTCTTGGCCAGAACCAGTACTTTGGAGATTTTTTAAACTGATGTTAAACTGATCCCTTAAACGTTTGTTGTGGAACTGAGGCTGAGAGGAATTCTTATATTCATACTGCAAAAGATTGCTTTTGCTTCCCTCTCTCCCCCAAATAAGCATAGCCCCCAACACTGTAGGATTTTTGGCCACCAGCTGCCTCACAAACTCCCTGTTTTTTTCAATCAGGCAAGTATCAGAAACAGGTGATTACAGAACCTCACCTGAGATCCCACATATGAGTGACCTTGACTTTGTGGGTCATATAATGAGCAAGTTCATCCTTGTCTCAGTACATACCTGCTTTGTCTTATTTGAGTAAATTCTCTTATTCTCTCCTTTTACTCTTCTATATATTTCAAATATGCACAGCGGCTTATTTTCTGTACTTATCTTTCACATTTCTGCCCTAAGCCTCAGAACAATATAGGCACTTCTCTGAGAAATAAGCTAAACTATTGTCTGAAACTATTTTACCGTGTCTAAACCTGCAGCAGAGTTCTGCTGCTATGTATTATAGAATCAGCATTATCCTGAAAACAGATGGTCTGGTAGTACTTGAGTGCTTTCACAGAATTAATTCAAACATTTTCATTGGCCGGCATTGTATGTAGCACCTGAAAAGATTTTCTTGATTTTTAACATCCTTGGGAAGAGGAGGTTTGTGATCAAAATTGCCTTCCCATAACTGGTTGGATTAGCTGCAGCTTCACATAAAAACTTTGCTGACGCAACACACTCCTCCTGCCCCAGTTCCATTTTCAAGCTTCCAAATTCACTAGGATCTATCACAGTTTAGCTACAAGTTTAGCTATACTGTTGGTCCTTGACCGTAATAAAGTATTTATACAAATAGCAGACGAAGTAGTGATTGAATGATGTTACCCAATGAAATAACAAGCTTGCATTTCAGAACTTGAGCTTGAACTCTGTTCTGCGTATAGGAGGACCATTCAGTCATATTTGCCTGCACCTTTGCATACACTGGAAACCATGTTATCTACTCTTTGTGAAAATGAAGCTGATCAACAGCCAGCTAGTCTGGTATAGAGGTCAGAGTGTTGGACTACGATTTGGGATACCAAGGTTTGAATCCTCACTTTGAATCTTCACCAAGAGAACTTGAGCTCATCATACGCTCACCCTACCCTACATAATTATGAAGTTATGAAGGTAAAATGAAGGGCAGCAATAGAAGATATTTTGGGTCCCCCCTGGGAAGAAAGGGAAGATGCAAATGAACTACTTTTTCAAAAAAGATCAGGAGTGAGTAATGTAGATAAATAGTTAGGACTATATCAATTGCCAAAATCTTGACTATCAGTATCTGGGAATCATCTGAGGTTTAACTACTACCAGGGGCGGAGTGTGGGGGAACTGCGCCCAGGGCACGCATGCACCCTACTCCTCTGCCACTGACTACTACTATTACAATGGTGCAACTGTATGTGGATGATTATTAGTCAGTTCTTTGGGAAAATGGAAAGCATTGCCATGGATGGCACTATTGCAATGAAATTAAAACCTGTCCTGCAGCTCCTCTCACTAATATGAAGTCCATAAATATGGGTGCAGAACATTTCTCTCAGTGTGCAGTCCCTGGAAAAAACACTTAAGCACATATAAGCACCTTCCTACACATGTGCAGCCGAAGACCCTTTATATTATGATGTATATTTTGCTGACTGCAGATGTTAATATATGAACCTTGTTATAAGCTGCTGCCACCTGACTTCATAAACAGGACCAGATTAGCACCCAAGCATCAAATCAGCAGGGGCACTGAGATGTGCATGGGTTATATCTGTTGTCTCCCCCCAGCCTGCCTGGTCCCAGTGAACTGTCCCTTTGAGTGATTCCCAACAAGCTGAAAAATGAAAAAAGAAACATTCAGTACCATTGATGAAGGAATGAAAACCCCACATTACCGCCACGGATAGGGTTTTGGCCTGGAATATTGTCACACACTGAGAAATTTTCATGGACCTGCGTGCCCATTTTCCTCAATTCGGGGATTCTCCTAAGGGATTTTGGGGTGAGAGCTTTGGGAACATGGCAAGCTCAGGGGTTGTTTGGATACCCTCGCTCTGAGTGGCAGGGGAGATCACATAGAGGCTAGTGCCCAGGTTGAAACTTTGAACCTGCCATCCCTTACCCAGCAGATGAGTTGCAGCTAGGCGGAGTGGTATATCAGCTGACAGGGTGGTGGCCCGAGAGCTGGATCTGTTGCTCCATGCAATGCAAGGCTCTGACAACTGCTGTAACCAATGGAGTTGTGGCCAATTTTACTCTAACAAGGATGTCAGTCTCTTACTTTGGGTTTTAGGGGTTTCATGGTAGTTTCTACCCTTGCTATTTCCTGCTCTTCTCCTAAATGCTGGGCTTGCAACTGCTTTTAAATACTTTAAGAAATATAAAATTACAGATGGAAATGAAAAACCTGTCTGACAAGTACTGTTGGCCCTTATGCTTCTTTCAATTTGCAACATATTATAGAGGCAAGTTTCTTGAAATAGGGTTTTTCTTCTTAATAACATTTTAGTGGCAATATCAAGGCGTCTCCTACAATTATTATATACAAGATAGCCACTTTCTTGGCAGTTCTTCAAATGCTTTTCTAATGCATATATTGCATCCCACTGACTTTGTGCAGTGGTGGGAGATGTCAGCATAACTGAGCGGAGTGCATTAATCACAATAGAAAGGCTAATTCTGTGTGGCATATGCTCCAGTTACCTAGGTAGTAGGTGAACTGGTATTTTTCATTGTACCTCTAAACAACGTCATGCAGGTCTATGACAAAATCACAAAGCAGGCCCATTCTGCACACTCATATGGACAACTTTGTACAACAAAAAGATGTGTTTTATTTCAGAAATGATCATATTGATAGGTCTTGCTACTTTATAATCCAGATTAGATAACAATAGTAAGTAATCTTTAATGGCATATCAAACTGTTTACAACACCTACATTTTTTTACAAAAGATTCTCAGCTAAATTTCATTTACATTGTTAAAAAAGATAACCAAATCAGTCAGGACTTGGATGAAATCATGTGACTTTGAGCAAACTACGTTTCAGAGCATTTTTGTTTCATTATAGATAACAATATTTGAAGGTCATGTTACGGCCTTAACAGGGGTAAGGATTTTATTAAAGGGATTCTCCACCAGCTGCTAAAAAGTGTAACAGCACACATATAGTTTTTAAAAGTAGATCAATGGGGAATGAACACTCACGTTGGCAGCGAGAGGGGCCGAGAGGAGATCTTTTAGACTGTATCTACGGGGAAGGAATTCTAGCAATGGATATTCCACAGAGAAGCAAGAGTCCAAATTGAGTTTAAATGTTTATATAAATTTGTTTAAAAATACACACACACAGCAAGACACAAGGGCACATACATTCAAGTTCCTGAGATATAAAAAAGGTTTTAAAAGATAGATGGGATGATAGAAATGGAGGGGGGGGTTTGTTGGGTAATACATTACCTATCGATTCTTAGGAGGGTAGAAGTAGAAGGCAGGGATTCCATGCCAGCACAGGAACCCAATGAAGGACGAATCCATGTCTCAACACCACAGCAAGAGAACATGTGGCAAATGAGCAATATGTTGCAGGTAAACTGAACCTTTATACCCTTTTGCCCAGGTGGGGCGGGAACAAGTAAGTTTTAAGTTTTATTTTTCTAAATTCTCTGGAACTTCCCATGCTGTGTTTGGGGGTGCTGAGGTAATTGGTCAGCTCTTCTATTGTTCTACACCTTGGGACAATGGGAGTCAATTGGTCCTAGATTAAGTCAGGAAGCACAGAATGGCTTTATGCAAAGTAACTCTGATTTTGGGCTGAGACATTAGACCGGGGAAAGGTGGGTGCTTTAGGAAAATTCATAACAATGGGAAGAGGAGATGCAGAGAAGCAACCATCTGTTGATGTCTCGGTTTCCAGAAGGGATAGGGAAAAGACAGTATCTGGATCCAGACATTCTTTGTTAACAGTATTCTGGTAAGGTGAGGTAATCAAGCATTCTTAGTGACTCAAATGAGGCCTCCAAGTTATGCTGGAGTAACTCATGATCTTAGCTTTTGTTAAAGTAGTTTTGACCTTTTGACATGCTGCTACCTACAACCCATAGGAGTGCTTTTGGCAACTAGCTTTTGCCAATATGATTTTAAAGCAGAAATATATATAAATAATATTCTTGGGGTCCTTTGGGTCGTTACAGTCATCTCTTGTATATGGCCCTGTGTATCAACTCTGGTCCTTTCTGCAAGCACAAATAAGACATCCTGGGAATGTCTTAAAGAAAGCCTCATTTTTTGTTCAGACAGCATGGACAAAAATGTGTCCGAGGAGAAAGAGGCTTTCCCCCCTTGCTGCCTTTTCTTTCCATCCGAGTTTAAAGCTCTCTCGCCCAACATTTTATGGTGCTGCAGTGATTCTCTGTGCCTGTAGCCATTTGAGGAAGATTCACCCAGGGCGTTTGCTCAGCAGGCTCTGGTGCTGGATGTTTTTTCAGACCCAAAAGTACATGATTGTACTCAGCTCGTCCTGCTGATTTTGTCAATATATAGTTTTACCTTTAAATATTTTTAATTTTTTTAATGATAATTTTTATTTGTTTTACACATCTAAATAACACATACATAGAAAGATAAATAAAAGATTCTAATCTAGTCCCCCTCCCCCTATAATAAAAAATACTAAATGAAAAGAAAAGAAAAAAAAACCTACACAAACACCTGTACAAATATATGGTGACTTTCAGCTACCTCACTAAGGATCCAAGCATAAATAACGGCACTAGAGTTAACTGGGCCGTAATTGCAACAGGGGGCAGGGCACATGGTGAGCTCCGGAGCAGTGAGCATGTGTGCCTTATGGCCGGCCAGGCGGCTGAGCCTTACCCAGCCTGTTTGCACGTGATGCACGAGTGCAAGGGGAGGAGCACGCTCCCTATATATTAGGCAGCACGCGGTTGCTCCGACCTTTGACACCTGGAGAAAACTGATCCACCCTCTCTCCCTATTTGGATAGGGCTTTCTTGCTGCTCAATTAGTCACAGCCTTTGGCAGTTTGGGCAGAGGAGCACATCTTTATGTGGAGGACGAGCTTATGCACCAGAACTCCCCGTGGTTGGGGGCCTCCATAAGAGGCTTGGGGTGGAGCAGGCTCAATGGCACATGCCGCGGAGGCCTCTGCGAGCAAGTCTGACACCCCAGCAGGAAGGGGGCCACACTGGGCGGGCGCCCAGGTGGCTCGGTACCTTCTCTGTTCACTCCCAATATGGATTGGGATTGGGGTCGGGGTCAGCCATGGGTGCAGACTGGCTGCTAATTTATGCGCTCCTCTTGCTTGCCCAGCTTCTGCCTCAATCATAAAGGACTGCGACCCAATTTAATTCCAAGAAGTGTCCTGTGGTTATTCACCAGATGAAACGTCTGCACATCTGGGCGCAAATCTAATTCCATGCTTATAATTAATATCTACCTTTTCCCCCACTTTTAGACTTCTTATAAAGTTGTCTTAATCTAATATGCTGTTTTCATTTAAGTCTCAAATCCTGGCATGGCTTCTCTGTTTGTATATGTTTTCAATAAGTAGTCTGCAAAGGATTTCGTCATTCAGAAAATTGTCTGTATTCTTGTCTCTTATAACCTTTAAATATTTTTCCCGATGTGCTATCTCCAAAGACATGAACACATGATATGAGAATCACAGCCAATTTTCATGTCATGTGTTTGTGTCTTCGAAGATAGCTAATTGAAAATAAAAAAGGGAAAACTATATATTGCCGGAATCGGCAGGATGAGCTGAGTACAACCATGTACTTTTTGGGCTGACAAGGCACCCAGCAGATGAGCCTGCAGAGCAAACGTCTCAGGGAAACCTTCCACATATGACTGCAGGCATGGAGAATAACAGTAGCATGATAAAATGTTCAGCATAAGAGGTGGAAGAAACTGGCAAGAGCCTTAACATCTGGGCAGAAAAAAATAAGATGTCACTTCAGCTCCTGAGCTCTACACAGCGAGAGGACAATCATTAAGTGCTGTACCTTATGATTCTTGACAAATGTATTTTCTTTTATGTACACTGAGAGCATATGCACCGGAGACAAATTCCTTGTGTGTCCAATCACACTTGGCCAATAAAGATTCTATTCTATTCTAGTGAGATGACTTGCAGACAACTTCAGGAAAAAAGGTCCATGTTTTAGCGACTTCAAAAAAAGACACCTTGAGCTGAAATAAGGCATTCTGAGGACATCTTGGAGGGAAAAAAACTGCAGAATTCCTCCCCAAGATACCTTTTTTTGTGTCCTAATGATGTTTTATTTGTTCTCTGCCAAATAGATCTATTCTTTTCTGCTCATTATTTTTAGTTGTTCCTTTGCTTAGGGTGGTCTGCTTTTTAGAGTTTCTTCCTCTTCTATAATGGATCTCATCTTGTGGAACGGGCTTCTGAGCAGTGCTAGAGGGATGTCTTGGCCATGACGAAATCAGGCTAGCCTGGCGTTTCCAAGTCAGGGCAAATAATATAGCATATCCTGAAAAAAGGCATCCCTCACCATTGTCCATCCAGTTCCCCATCTAGACACAGTCACTGTCACAATCGGGCCCAGAGTCTAGGACCCTCTCAACAGTGAAGTTCCTGCTCTTCTCAATCCTGAATGTCATTGTCTCCCATCATGGATTCTGTTATCCGTACCAGTACTCAGCTCCTTCATCATCTGAGGACACCATCTCCCTTCTTTGACAAACACTCTTCCCCTTCCCTAGGGGATGATGTCCTTTGGATTGAGGAAAGCATCAAAACTGATTCCTCATTCATCTCGTCAGCCACAAGGTTACCACTCTCACACTTGCCAGCTTTCCTATCCATGCTGTTTGGCCATACCCATTGAGGCATGCCTTCTCTTTGTTATATATCTTCTTATCATCCTCTGAAGTCAACCATCAAACACTCTTTGAAATTGAGGCATGAGCAGGCTACAGCTTTACTGCATCTCCATCAAGGGGATGGCTCCCATTCCTCTCCTATAGATAATGAAGCATCATCTAATTGTCAATTTGAGACTAGATATGAATAGCCTCACGGAACACAAGAACCACTCCCCAAGATTGCTAGATGCATGCTGCATGAAGCAAAATTACCAGAAAACTTTTGGGAGAAGCTAACACAGCAACCTAAGTAGTTGCAAAACAGACCACCTACAAAGCATATAAGGAGCTCACCATATGAACAGTGGCATGGGCACAAACCCAGTGTAAATCCTTTGAGAATATTTCAGTCAAAAGCATATGCTTACTTCCTAAAGGAAAAGCACACCAAGATTAATCTTTGAGCTGAAGAAGGGATTTTGTAGGCTATATTGTGGGATACAAAGGATACAGACTCCTCAACCCAAAAACAAATGTAGTAAAGATTTGCAATGTGATCTACATTGATGAAAGGGAGGAAACAAATTCCAGTGAATCTATTTCTGCAGAGCAAAGTCAAACACAGCAGCCAGACACAGTCTGTCTAAGTACTATGGACAGCATGCTTGGACTACCTGCAGACCAAAGCACCATGGACAGCACATATGAAGTGTCTACAAAGCCTGTTCAGCCAGAAGGGGTTGCAGAGCTATGTGCCAGATGCTCAGCAAGGTCAAACAAAGGAGTACCACCTTGGAGATTTGCTTAACTTTCAAAAGCAACAGTTGTTCCGGATCACTCCACCTGGGAAGATTTTGCAATAATGCCTACCAGAGAAGCAGAAAGATGAAGGGAAAGGTGCTGAAGAAGAAATTGAGGCACTGATTCAAAACAAAATATGAAAACTTACAGAACAGCCACCTGGAAAGAATGCAGTAGGATGCAACTGGATCTTCAAAACAAAACATGGAGCAGAAGGGAAAATCAAAAGGTTCAAAGCAAGGCTAGTTGCTAAAGGCTACTCTCAAAAATTTGGAGAGGACTATGATGAAACCTTTAAACCAGTGGTGAGACACACTTCAGTGAGATTATTTTGAGCATCATAGCAGCAAGAAAGATGCATCTAGATGTAAAGACTATCTTTCTATATGAGGAAATTTTAAAAAGTCTGCATGAGACAGCTGCTAGGATTTGAGTAGCATAAAGGCAAGCAGCTTGCTGTGAACTGCAAAAGACTATCCATGGACTAAAATAAGCTGAGAGATGCTGGAATAAGAAACTTCATCAAATGCGTAGCGGAGAAGGACTGGAACAAGAGAAAGCATCCTTGCCTGTACTCAAGATACAGTGACAGCAGATGGACTTATCTCTCGGACGTATGTAGATGATCTAATTCTACGCTAGGAAAGCAAAGAGAACTGTGATGAAACAATTCAGCATTTAACTCAAGAAGTAGAAGTTGAACCACTTGGAAACATTCACTATCAACTTGGAATACAAACAGAAAGGGAAGAAAATGGAAACTGTGCCAGTGCTAAGGCAGATTACATACTACAAGTGTGTACTCATTCCACCAGGGCCCAAATCTCCTCTTCCTAGGGTCATTCTAATGACATCTGAAAGGTGGTGACGTGGTCTAGTCCATCCATGTTTCTCTGACATTATATCATCAATGTGGATTCCAGGAAAGATGCAGCTGTTGGGAGAGTAGTTTTACACTCATTACAGTCATTGTTTTGTTGACAAAACCACACCCACTTCCATGGGAAGTGAGCTTGTTACTCTCCCATGTGGGACTGCACTGATGGCAGTGAAAATAAAGTTGTACTTATCTGTAGCTGTTGTTTATCAAGTGTCTTGTGCAGGTGTGCATCCTTCCCTCCTTTCCCCCCGTTGGGCTGCGGTTTGCTTGATCATCTCTTTCATGATTTTAGAGAACTGAGCGAGCAGTGCTCTCTCTGTCCTTTTCACATTTTTGGGGTGGGGGTGGGGGTGGGGTGGGGAATCAGCCTGCTTTCAGCTCTGGAGAGGACAGAGGAGAGTGCTCTTAGTGTTCCGAAGCTTCTGGAAGCCTTCTGGTCAGTTCTCTGAGTCCAGCCTGTGCGGTCCCATGCATGTCTTCACAGAATACACTTGAATGACAATGGAGTCAGCATGGTGTAGTGGTAAAGATCAACAAACTCTAATCTGAAGAATTGGATTTGATTCCCCACTTTTTCACATTAGTGGCAGATTCTGATCTGGTGAGCTGGGTTTGTTTCCTCACTCCTCCACATGAAACCTGTTGGGTGACCTTGGGCTAGTCACAGAACTCTCTCAGCCCACCTACCTCACAAAGTTGATGTGGGGAAGGGAAGGTGATTGTACGCTACTTTGAGACTCCTTAAAGGTAAAGAAAAACAGAGTATAAAAACCAGCACTTCTTCTTACAAGTAAGTGCAGCTTTGTTTTTCTTTTGCGATTACCTCCTGTCATCTACCTCTTCCTTTATAAATAAAAAAACTCCTACGTAATTAGCATAACTTTTGTTAACTTGCTGCATTTCTCAGGAAATTGATTGTCAGTAAGCCAGCCACCTGTGAGCATCGTTTAAAAACAGATGGTGTGGAAAAAATTAACCTAATTGTGGAGGGCATGACATAATATTGGAAAATGTTCTCAGCTGTTTGTTATTAAGTACGTTCCTGATTCTGGACATTTATGCATCCCTGTTTTGCTGTGCTCTCTGGTATGACTGCATAATTACCATTTTTGGAAGGTGCTTTCATTGCCAATCATGTGTGGCTTGTGTCGCATAACCTTGTTAGTTATTTCATTTGCATCATTTGCTGAATAGTCAAGCTGTCAATCAAATGTAGGAAAACTTTTAATGGAAGAAGGGGATTTAATGTCTATAATTGTACCAGGAAGTATATTGTATAGTGTTGTCAGGAGTCCGGCATGCTGTCGGGGCAACTGGGATTGTGTCAGCTTTGAACTGAAGAGAGGGAAGTTAATGAACAGTGCTTGTGTTTCACCTTCTCTCAATGGATTCTACATTCTTCACTGCTTTGAGCCCACAGAGGTTCCTTCCTGGCTGTGCCTATTTTGGCGTCTCCATTGCAATGCATTGTGTGCATGCTTTCTCCCATTTGCCTCAATTAGATGTTCACAATCAGTACCTGTCATTGTGGAATGGGTCAGCTGAAACGAAAAATCATGAGAGGTTTCTAAATACATTTGCATATGGTCTCCTTTCCCCTCTTAAAGTTGTTTTTGAGTATTGTCAGTAGTAAGTTTCCAAAAGCATTTACCTCTAGAGTTGACCTGTATCTCTGGTCATTTACACACAGGTGGTTTCTTTCACATTGAGCATACCTTTCCATCAGGTTTGATTCCCAGTTTGCACTCTTTGGCAGTCACCTACCTCAGATTAAAGAATACTTGCAGTTTCAAAAACCTGTTTAAGTGTGACTTTTTCTCTCCCTTCACATGAAAAGTGAAGGAGATCCATATATATGTTAGGCTTTCTTGGGGTTTTGTTGCTCCTCCCTGCCTTCCCCAGCCCACACAACAGCAGTTCCTCCCTCTACCATTTTAGAATGATCAGAAGGGTTTTCTTTTTTTAATTTTAATGCTGAAGATGGACCTTGTGAAATTAACATGAAATAGGATGGTTCAGCAAGGTAAAGCTAGACCAAAGGTGGCACAAAAAAAGAAAAGAAGGTGGCAGACTACCCCCACCCCCCCTTGTTTGTACAGAAGATCAAAGAAGTGGCAGGTGGACAAATTGGTGGCTCAGCTATGGACACTATGCAGGAGGAGAATCCCTGTGTAAACAAAAACGCATGGGAAAAACGCATGGGAAAAACCCATTGTGAATCAAACAGCCACAGGGTAAGTAGTGCATGTCTGTTTATATTTGGGAAGAAATTTCCCCATACATTCTGTTATCCATAAGTTTTTTAAACTAGCTTTAAAAAAAAACCTCAGAAGAACACAAAAGTTGTTGGGGGCCTATTGTCTTCCATGATGTGTTGTAAAGGGACTACTGATCCATTGGATGTGGTTGTTGGGGGAAAACCCATGTATTATTTTGCTTTGGTAAGAATGTGAGCACAAAATACATGCAGGTCTTTAGTGCTTCTAGAATTGGAATGAAGTTTAAAGAGTCACATTTAAATATTGTTTCCAAGTCAACTTTTGGGGAAATGTTGTGCAGTTGTTTGTTTTGGTTTTTCTATTTAATGCTGCAGCGTTGTTTGGCCAGTCATTTCAATATCTCCATTACCATCCCCTTCTCAAACTGGTAGGATTCCCTCTGCTTCTTTTGGAGGCACAGGACTCCGCATAGTCTTTAAGGTGCCACTAGACTGTTTGTGTATTTTGCTTCTACATACAGACAAACATAGCTACCAACCTGGAATTATTACCAGAGTATAGATGGCTTCCTTAAAGACAGAGAAAGCTACCTGTTAGTGGGCACAACCCAGAACATCACTTACCAACACTCATTGATTTCAGATCACTTACTTAGACTCAAATCTTAAATGACTCTTAAGAAATATATGTTTTCTCCTGACATGCTATCCAAGCTGAACGAGGCAGGATAGCAACCCTGGCATTAGCTTCTTTGCAAGGGACAGCTTTCCATACTTTTCTTCTGCTTCTTCCATTTTTTTCCAACAAATTTTTGTAATTAATAATAATTTACAAAAGAATTTAAACTCAGCTGTCCTCTTGATTGCTAATCGCAATTGTCCATACATCCTTAGAGTGTGTTCTGCCCCCCCATTACTGGCTTGCAGGGTGTAAACTTTGTTTTAAAATCCATTCAGTTCACAGCTTGCTTTTGAAAGAAAATATAACCTTGAATGCTGGCTACATAGATGAGGAATGTACACCTTTTTGTAACTAACATCTATGAATATTTGTTCTAGAATTATATTTAGTCTTTATATGTTTTGAAGTGCTGGTTTGTAACTTAGCCACCATCTGTTTTTAATTCTCTGACTCTTTCATGAATTGTGCTGGAGTGGTAATCATCATGATAATTTGGTGCGTCTTGGAGTAACATCAGAAAATCATAATGAACAGATTGTTTCAAGTCATTGACCATATGGCAAGGTACAAATGGATGAAATAAAAAGATTTTTCTTTCACACACACATCCATCAGTTAAATGTGGGTTTAGTGTGGCGGTAGGGTGAGAGAACACTTTGACAATGTGGAAAATAACATATCTATTTGCTTTGCTGCCTAAGGGCGCTCTGTGAGTATAGTTACAGATAAATGTGACTGTCATGGAGTTTGGTTAGATAAGTTGCCATTGCTGAAGTGGAGGACATGCTCAGTGAGAAGGTAAAGTAATTCAGCTGTTACCATCTTTGTTAAATGTATCCTCTTCCTCCACCGCTGTGCTATGAAACAGCAAATAAGCAGCATGTTTCCCACCTGCTCTTCTCATGCTGTTCCTTTCCTTCTTACCAAACTTGGTAGCAGGGGCTGGGCTCCTCACTGAGGGACAGGAAGGAGAACATAATTTACTTCATTTATAGTTTACCTTTCTCATTGTGACTCAAGAAAATGCTTGATGGAACGATGACGCAACACTAACAGCAATGCTTTTCCCTCTCAGCTGCTGGTGATTTGGAAAGCTGTTTGTATTTTGTGCCTTTTGAAATATGTGTAAAATTGAGCCAAATTGAATTTATTGCAACAGGAACATATATGATACTTGGTTCCCTAACATAAGTTTATTAAAAGTGAACTTTCTTTTTTTTCCCATTTGCATCTCTTAGTTCTATTGAGAAAGAGAAATGTTGGATTTTTTTTCACATGTCAGCATCTGCCAGTTCTTTCATAATCACATGTTTTACCAAAGTCATGACATATGTTTTGATGTTTCATCACCTAAGATTCTCCCTGTAATAATTTTTGTGTGTGTATGTGTGTGTGACTTTGAACTGAGAGCTGAGTTGGAGAGAGAAAGGGGGATGAGACAGTGATATGATTGATTGATTCTAGAGCCATGGTGGCAAACCTTTGGCACTCCAGATGTTATGGACTACAATTGGCCATGCTGGCAGGGGCTGATGGGAATTGTAGTCCATAACATCTGGAGTGCCAAAGGTTTGCCACCACTGTTCTAGAGTGAGCATGTGGGAGGGCTGTGCTGTGTTGAGTGAAGTCCTCAACGTATTTGTTGCCTCAGTTTGATTTTATTTTATTTTGGAAATATCTTGCTTGAAACCTTTAAGTTACCTGTCAGTTATAAATAAAACCTTACTTTGTTTGGAAAAAAACGTTGGAATCCCACCCTATTTTCCTTAGAACCACAGAGACCATCCATTTTGCCTTATAAGCTCATACACACTACCAAAAGAAGATAAAGGGTATTACACACACACACACACGCACGCACGCACACATGCACGCACACACACACACCTTCTCTGGTGGCAGCTACCATATGGGGAAGAATTAAGAGAATAAATGTGAGTTGGCACTTATATATTTATTTCTAAAGGGAAAAAAAGAGTGGAAATTGCATTTGGTTGCTGCAGGTAGAATCATCGCACTCCCCCTTCCCCAATACCAATGGTAAAGGTTCTTTTCCACGTGGTCTATTAACTTTATTTGAAACAGCTTGTTCTATACACACACACATTTAGCTGTTTTTACTGTTTGGCTAAGGAGCCACGTGGAGTAGTGGTTAAGTGCTTGCACTGCCACTCACATGGTCAGGAGTTTGAGCCCCCTGTGGGGGGCCCCCTATGAAATCACTGCTTGCAGTGGTACCCCAGGGTCAAACATGACTGAAGGGGAAACTTTATTGTTTGGCTAGAAATTTTCCAGGATAAGACAGGAAGTGGTACCACTGGCATTTTACATTTATACAGCCGCAAAAAGTCATGGCCTAGTCACACATTTTGAAAAGACTGTTATTTGATTTCATATACTCTAATGACAGTATTGTACTATGTTGCTACACATAAGTGCTATCAATTAATCTCTTTGCAAAATCTCATTGTAAAATTGTAGGTTGTACACTGGTGGTGGAAAGTGCTGTCAAGTCACAGCTGACCCCATAGAGTTTCAAGGCAAGAGATGTTCAGAGGTGGTTTGCCATTGTCCGCCTCTGTGTGGGATGAGAGAGTTCTGAGAGAATTGTGACTGTGAGACCTTGCCACCAGCTTGCTCCTGTCTGTGTGGCAACTGCACTATGGACTTCTGGCTTCTTGATTGTGGGATTTTGGAAAATAATGTTGTGTTAGTGTGTGATTACTTCTGAACTCAGGTTTGAGTGCTGGAACCTTCCCCCTGAGTTGTCTTGCATTTACCAGTTGCATTTACCAGTTGACAGGGAAAACAGACCACCTTTCTTTACAAGGTGATGAATGAATCAAGTGCCAACATCTTCCTGTGAAAACTAAAGTTCCAGCTAGTGTAGTGGTTAAGAGCGGTAGACTTTAATCTGGAGAACCAGATTCCCCATTCCTTTACATGAAGACTGCTGGGTGGCCCATAAGTTGGGAATGTAGTTGTCACACAGCCAGAAACAAGCTGGGTGTGTGTATGTGAGGTCTCACAGTTCCAGTTCAAAGATCAGGTTTCTAAGAAGATGAGTCAGATGGGTGTCCACATGGCCATGAGGAAATTGCACAGTTGTGTTCACAATCAGTCCAGCCTTTCCTTTTGTAATTGGCTGGACAGACTGACCCATGACAAGATGCAACTGCCCACTCAAAGTTTTTAATTCATAAAGGAAAGAGCAGAAGGTCTAGGAATGGTGATAACACGTTTGTCACTGCCATGAACATTTGGAAAAGGTATCCCCCAAATCTCCTCAAAAGAACAATGATTTGCCAAGGGGAACTCCAGATAGAAAAGAATAGATGGAGTGCAAAGCATGGGTGTACATTTGTACACCTCCCCCTAACAATCCCCCAAAATTAACCATTTCAAAGCAAAACCATGAGGGGCTGGGACTTTTCTTCAGCATCAGGCAGCTGACAATTACTGCAAGAAGGATGACCACTGGTCATCCATCTTGGAGTGATTTGACTGTCAGCTATCTGATGTCAAAAGTTTTCCTTGGGCTCTCCCCCTGGATTAAGCAGCTGGATTGACCTTTAATTTTCCATTTAGCTGGTAGTTTAGAGGTTGCCATGTTTTGAAAGAAAACGAAGGACAGAACACTGGCTGCTGACTGACAGCAGCTGTGGTTGTTTATGTTCCTTGTCAAATCACTGTCTTAAATCAGAAAAGAGGGATTGCCCCTTAGTGGACAACCAAGAAGGACCTCAAATGTCACATAGCTTTGCTTCTAAGTCAAACTTGCTGACCTCTGATGCTGGGCCTGCTTTCAGCTGCAGTAGTTTTTATGAGTGAAGTCCCCCCTCCTTGTTTTGTGTTCTGTATGGTGTAACCCTGCCCTGTATACCCTGCCTTATGAAATATTGGATTTCATATAGTTTCTTATGCTATGTGCTGAAAAATGCCAGTTTCCCTGTTTGTATGGGTGGTTAGCAGAGTGTCCAAGCTGAAAGCAGGCCCCAGGCAAAAGGTCTGTTTAGCAAGATTAAATCAATAAATGAGTTACTCCAGCATAACCTGGAGGTCTCATTTTGTTTGTGGGCATGATCTTGATTACTACTAATTCCTTGCGTATACTGTTAAGACAAAGTTGAAGGGAAATACCTTAGCATCAGATGCTGCATTTTCACTATCTCTTCTAGAAACCATGTCAGCAACAGAAGGTTGCTTCTTTGCATTTCCTCCACCTATTGTTATGGTCTTTTGTGAATTCTCTGCAGATACGTTTCAAGCCATTTCTGGTATACAAAGTCTTTAAAAGATCCCTACCCAGCCTGCCTCTCGCATTGCTAAGCCAAGTTATTTTCCCCATTGCTACTTAAATAGTTGTGCGCTGTTACACTCTTAGCAGCTGATGGAGATTCCTTAAAAATAAGTTCACAACCTGTGAAAGCTGGGTAACAATGGAGTCTACCAGGTGTTGCAGGAAAACATGCGAGGAATACTGGAATATGTTAAGTGATAAAGCTGTCTTCTCCCTTTTGAGCTGCACAATGTGATTGATAGGAAACTTGTGGCAGATTCAGAGAAAGTAAATAACCAGGTGGGGAAGGCATCTAGTAGAGAGCTGTACTTAAAAGTGCTCTTGCTCAAATTCCCCCTGCTGTGTGTGCATCACAAGCAAAGCCCTTGGGTTCGCCGAGGTTCTGTGAGACTCATTGAGAAGTCATAGCATTTGCATTCTCAGCAAGAGGGATCAGAAAAGATAGGGCTAGCTCTACATACATAAGCATCAAAAGCACATAGAACAAGGAAGGCCAGTTTGTTTGGCATTGAAGAAATGGCTCCAATTCAAAATAGCTGCAATTTCCTAGTTGAGGAGGAAATTAAGCCCTGCCAAGGCACAAAAGAGAAAATGGTAGGATCACGGGTCCCTGGTTGTCTTTGAAAGAAAAGATGAATGGGTTAGCTTTGTAAAATATGCTACACTGAATTAAGAATAAAATGGCATGAATTAAATATGTTGAGGAAGTCCAAGCCTTGATTGGGAATGGTTGTTAGAGGGTTGTTAACGGAACCTTCATGTTGCGGAGAACTGCATCTCTGAATATGAAGGGGGGAAGACTATGGGGGAGAGATTTTTTTGGTCAAGCTTGCTTGCACACTTAGGTCAGGACCTACCAGTGTCTTGAGCCCGATTGCTTGAAATCTGAAAGGGGGGTGGCACACAGACCCCATATTCTGCTTCAGTCAGTATAATTTTTTATTCTGTTTTGTATTTTGCATGTTCCTTTGACGTTCTGTCTTTTTTGCTTGGATATTGTTATTGCTGTTTTTCCTGTCTTGACTGTTTCATTTGTGCTTTTTTTGTAGCTTATGATTTTGTGTTTTTTATTACTGCTGTCATTACAACATGGTAGACCATTACAACATGGTCTACCAAGTTTATCTTGGTAGAAAGGTAGGGTAAAACAAATTATATATACTGGGACCAGGAAGACTTGACATCCTTTAGTGAGGATGCCTGCCCAGTCACTATAGCTGATGCCCTGTCTTGGGGCCCTAACCAATTTAGTCATTGTGGTATACACTCCCTTGCACTGTGTCCTATTCCCCACTAACACCCTATACTGCAAGAAGAGTGATGGAATCTACCCTTGGAAGGCAGAGTACTCACCTGATAAAGTATTAGAAGAATGGTTCTTCTCAAGCCCTTATGCTTAGTGGAGACGCAACAAATGAATTAATTCCAGGATCAGGGCTGCCTCTAATGAACCAGAAACTGTGAGTTGCAAGATCTGCTATCTAAACCTGTGGATTATCATTCTGCTTGTTATGTAGGCAGCTCCTAGCCTGAAGATACAGCCTTAGCCCTTCCTTGCTACAGCTTCCATGTCTTGCTCACTTGCCATTGTTTCCTGTGTTGGGGAGAATAGGACATCCTCTCGCAGAGGCATAGCTCCAAGGGGAGGGGGGCTGTGGGAGTGTGGTGAGGGCATTCCAGGGGCGTGGAAGCAGCGTTCCAGGGTGGGATAGGGTGGAGGACCAGTGTATCAGGTGTGTTTCCCCATTGCTATGCCTCTGGTCACTGTTGCATACTAACTAAAATAGATGCTTCATTAGATTCAGTGAAGACCCTTTGATGAGTCTATAGCCTGAAACGGAGCCTGGTGTGATTTATGTTAATTGAGCTGCTGTGAGTGATGGATGCTCAGGTTTCAGAGCCTCCTCTAAGTTTAGAAAAGAAATAATGAAAGACCAAGCAGTATTTGTTCTTACAATCAGCAGACAGCATGAAGCCTCTGAAGCCTCCAGTGTGGTAAAAGCGCTGGAGGCCTGACTGTCTGCCCTTGACAGGTCAATAGAACAATGATTTGTGCTGGTTACACTAACAGCTTTAGCTACCAATTTAAGTTATCACCCTCGTCTAGTGACCTCAGGCATCCTAAGCTGGACAATCCTTTCTCCAAGTCTAGATTTGACTGCCTTGGTCCCCACCGGGCTCTGACAGAAAAGACAGGAAGAAAACATAATGGCAGCAGTCTTTTTTCTAGCCTCTTGAGTGTGTAGAATTCCATGTTAGCAGCATCACTGATATTGCTTTTGTGTGTGTGTGTCATCTCACAGCTGACTTATGTTTTCAATGCAAGAGATGTTCAGAGGTGGTTTGCTGTTGCCTGCTTCCATGTTACAACCCTGATAGTCCTTGGAGATCACCCATCCAAATTCTAACCAGGGTCAACTTTGTCTAGCTTCTGAAATCTGACGAGATTGGACTTCCCTGGGACTATCCAGGTCAGGATCACTGACACTGGGAAAACTTTGTTAAGGATGCACTTGTACCAGCAGTGTTTTGTACAGTCTGGTTTTTATAGGATGAAAATGCACCGGCAGAGACCACTGCTGCTTAAACTCAGTTACTTAACTGTACGACATTCTCTTCTTTAAACAGAGGTTAGCATTTGGAACTGCTGGTGTGGAAGTGCACTTCACCATTGTCATACACTTTGCTGTCCAGCATCTCCCCCATTTGTGCCCTGATTTTTTACCTGTGCTCCCAGATGCCCAGATGCAACCGTTATACTATTTCTGAAAACTGTTTATTAACCTATAATTCTAGATGAGCAGCCTGTTAGATAAGAATCTTTGGATGGGCTCATCCTTGTATATTCATCCTTGACGATCTGCATGTGTGAATTGGCAGTCACGGCTTCTTGTACTGCAAACAATAAGAAATTCTGCAACAAATACATGGAGTCAAGTACATACATTCGTCAGCACTTAATCTTGACTAATCATCAAATGTTGAGAATCAAATTTTGTGCACATGCATGGGTGATTCTGCACAGGCCAAATAGAACAGGTTCAGGGCCTTTTAAAAATGTTTTTTTGGGAAATTTCCAACAGAACTCGCCCCCCTCCCAATGCTTCTGACCCGTTCTATTTGCCTGAACACCGGTTAAATGAAAGTTGCCAAATTAGCAACTTTTTTTTAACCTGGGTTTCAAACGCTTCCTGCTTGCCTACGTGAACTACAGCAAGCAGGAAGCATTCAATTCCCACCCCCTCCTGTCCACTGTTAGGTGGAATCCCCAGGCCACCACCATTAGAGTGGATTCTCTAATAGGTGCCACCATGTGCTGTTAAGTGGAAGGGGCGTGATTGTTGGGGGGGTGGATTCTCGGTGGGATTCTAGGTGTGCAGTTCACTCGGAAACACAGCATTTCCTGTGTGAACCATGCTGCCTCTTGCCACTGGGTTCCCAGCATGCTGGCCCCTGCACCTGCTGTGCAAATAGAATCACAGGCAACTGAAACAGGTTACATGAACCCATGTTGCCTGTGCAGTATCAGCCAATGTGAATCAGCCTTGTGCCATCCTTATTAGTCAAGTAGTTCACCAGCTGTGAAATAAATCTTTTCAGTATCAGAAATAAACCTAATAGATCTACATGTTTTATGCAGCTTCTCCAGATAACCTAACAGTAGCTCTGTTATAAGAAAACGTGTTCTTCAAGCCGAGGAGGTCATTGCCGCACGCTATACACATCTCATTAGTAGTTTGCAATTAATATGCACTGTCATTCAGGAAGGACCTGGGTCTTTGCAGCAGTGACAGACGAAAGAAAGAATGGCAAGAACTTTAGATCACTCCCTTCAGGATTAATTAATTTGCCAGAAGCTGACAAATATATTTTTGAAACAGCTGTAGGCAAGTGTTAATTGCAGATTTATCTTTCCTGCTTTTGAGAATGTTTCAGCCCAAACTTAAATTGGTTCAACTTCTTCTGAAAGTTCAGTTCCGCAAGTTACGATCAAGTCATTTACTTACTCATGTGATAAGGGAGGGAGAAAGCTAATTTAAGAGTGGTTGTTCTTAGATCAAAAGGGTGACTATAATTAGGGATGTGGCTTTTTGGTCTTTTAAGGTCAAACTGTGTAGCACGTAGTTGCAGTCTTTCTGTTATATTGATTGGCTTTGTACTCAGCACAGAGAAATTGTGTAAATTGGTGGCATATTAGAAGGCTTTCTGCTTCACTGTAGCTCAGAAACAACAGTCACCACTGAAGGAGGAGATGCCAATGTCCACACCTAGGGTTGCCAGCACCAAGTTGGAGATTTTGGGGCTGGAGTCTCAGAAAGATGGGGCTTAGGGAAGGGATGTGCTTCAATGTGCTGTAATGCCATAGAGTCCACTTTCCAAAGTGGCCATTTTTTCCCAGGTGAATTGATCTGTCACCTGGAGATCAGTTGTAATAGAGGGAGGTCTCCAGCTACCACCTGGAGGTTAGTGACCCTATCCTCACCTAATGATTTGGCTACCACCAATGAGAGAGGGAATAGAGATTCAAGGTGGACTTTGAATGCAAGATGAGGGAGTGAGATAGAGAGGTAAATAATATAGTAATACTCCCCCCCCCACACACACACATACACAACTTCCAGTTTCATTTGGGGGCATCCATCTGCCTCTGCCTGATCTGTCTGCTGTGTAGGTTAGCTCTGCTCACTGGAGCGAAGAAGAAAAAGTGGCATAATATAGTGGGTTGGACTGGCCATAGTTGGTGATAAATGCTGTAAACTTGGCTGTATAAAGACATTGCTGCGTACTGCTTATGCTACAGTTATATTCTGATTTAGTTATTGCCCTCTGCTGGGTTCAAGTCATCTTCAGGCATTCATATTGGGGAAGGCAGTAAGATTCTCCTCCCCTCCCCGCTTTTTCTGCCTCTTTTAAGCAACAGTGGGCTTCATTAAATTTCCCTGGTGTCCTTTGAGTTCATAGTTGCAATGTTCTACTGTCTCCTTTCCACGAGAGGGGCCCTTTTGTCCTGGTTTCCACTTGCTTTTTCACTTCCTCGGATGATTTCTAGGAATGATTTGAAATTTCTCATACCTTCCTTTCAGCCTGAAAACCCCAAATTTCCTTATACTCTTCCCTTGTGAGAACAGAATCCACAATTCTTTATTTCTGAACCCTGGTATGTTTCCTTGCGCCAAATTTCCCCCATAAAATGTACCAATTTTTCAGAGGTGTTTGTGCATCACTTAGTCAGCACAGGATACCAACATATATGTACAGTATAATCTAGACATGTATCAGTTATTTCTAATCTATAATATTCTTACATGATACAAATGAATGTGTGAAACCAACCATGACAAAATTGTTAAAAAAAGGCACCCCATAAGGAACATATGCACCTATCAGAGCCCTTTATGAAGCCCAAATTGTGCAGATTATAACCTATTTCTTCTGAGCCATGGACCTTTAAGTTCACCTGATTTCAGTGAATGTCTTGGGGCCCTTGTTGCAGAGGCCTGCCATCTCACAACTGGATTCTTGCCTTGGTAAGTACTCCTCTTCAGTTAGTGAATTCTAGTGGCGCTATTTTGCTGACAGGTAATGAAATCTGGATCAATCATAGGAATGAATAAATGCTGCTTATTTAATTATGCCATGTTGTGGTTAGAGTGTTGGCCCCAGGGAGTCCCACCCTATTTTCCTTATGACCACAGAAGCCATCTACTTTGCCTTATAAGCTCGCACACACTACCAAAAGGAGGTAACAGGAGGTTTTTGTGGAATGTATATTCCTGGTGGCAGCTACCATATGGAGAAGAATTACGGGAACAAATATTAGTTGGTACTAAATATATATTAATTTATAAAGAAAGAAAGAGTGGACATTATATTTCATGGCTGCAGGCAGGATGGTCATTGCAGTGTCAGACTAGACCTGGGAAACCCAAGTTCAGATCCCCAAATGCACCACGGAGGCTTGCAGGATGACCTGGGGCCAGTCACCACACATTCAGCTCTGGCCCAGCAAGTATTTGGATGGGACACCTCCAAAGAATACCAGCACCCTGATTCAAAGACAGGTAACAGCAAACCACCTCCAAAGATCTCTTGCCTTGCAAACCCCACAGAGACATCATAAATCAACTGTCACTTGACAGCAAAAAAAGTCCATATGTTGACCATCTGGTACTATGTTGCCTCTGTTCACCATCTACTATGCCCGTGATGGCGAACCTATGGCACGCGTGCCACAGAGGTTATGGGCAACGCTGAGGCCTCTCACGCGGGCAACGCGCCAAGTGCCTCGACTCTCTCCTCCCTCTTCCCCTGCAGCTGCTGGCATATCGGAGTCTCTCAGAGGCGCCAGAAAGGGCCTCTGAGAAAGGTTGCTCCTCCTCCCGCAGTGCAGTGCCTTATGGGGCGCTCTCCCAGGCGGCTCTGAGCCTCCAGTGAACGCCTCCTCTTCTGGGCAGCTGCTGTTTCCGGGCGGCTGTTTCAAACAAGAGTGGGCTCGTCGGCGGGTGGCTTCTCTCTGGAGGGAAGTTGCGTTTGAAGGTGGCCCCTGAGGGGGGGCTTTCGGTCATTTGGCCGCGACTGCATCCGGAGCTCTCGCCTTCCATTACTGTGCGCTAACCCCTGCCCAGGCTGCTGCGCATCTCCATTCTTGCCCCGCTTGAGCCATAATTCTGGGGCCGCCCGGTGGAGCTCTGCTCCCTGGGCGCTTCGAGTGTTCCCATGCAGGGGTCAGCGGCGCCAGCTTTGTTCCGCTTTCCAGGCATAAACTCCTTGCTGGGGCCACCAGTGCCATCCGGCTCCTTTCCCTCGGCTGCAGCGGCTTTTTTGCGCACAGCTCTGTCTGTGCTCTGGGCTTTGCTCTTCCACCCGAGGCTCTTGGAGGGCTTTTTGCCTGTCTTCTCCAGGCTTTGCGAAGCCCCCTGGTTGCATTCTGCAAGCCGCACGGGATAAAGATCTGTCGGCTCCGGGGAGAAGGAGGTAGCCATGGGGGGCAGGGGAGGAAAGCCCCGTGGCGAGGAAGAAGCAGAAGCAGTGAGGGGTGTTCACGCAGAGGCAGAAGTCAAACAAGTACATGGTAAATTTAAGTTACTTTGTAAAAGAATCTGCTGAGGCTGAATTCCAACCTGCAGTCTTAGGGCAGTATTGTGCATTTCTGTAGTGTACAAGAGCTTCTAATTGTAATTAGTGTTTATACTACAGTGATGCTTTATGTGTAGCTTTGATTTTTTTTAAAGGGATGTTTTAATCACATTTTTAACTATGACTCAATTTGCTGGATCTGTCCAGGCTGGTCATTTTAAGTACAGCATATTCTTTCTGCAGGGATATTGCTAATTATCTTCGAAGTCCCTTGAGCATGGCTACATTAAAGGGTGAATTTAGTAGATATGAAAAAATTAATTTGCCACTTAAAGTAAGAGTGTAGAGAAACACAGTCTTTTGAAAACTGACTTTTCTTTGATGATTTTAACTCCTTATGTGTGTTGACATTGGACAACTAGCCTCCAGCCCTTTGCTTTCTGTTGAAAATAGTGCAGGAAGTTCACAAGTACTACTTTGCTGCATGCGTTGTTCTCTTCTCTCTCCCTGCCCTTTTACAAAACTGTTCAGTCTTTGAAAAAGCATTTTTGTAAAGATAAGTATGTACATTTGGATATGCTTAAGCAGCAAGTGTGGGAGGAGACTGATCGAGTGTAAGTTTTGTCTTCTGCTCTTCCAATGTCTTCTGTGTATACATTCGATCTTTGTTGAAATTTTACCAACTTTTGCACAAGTAACCCATGTAAGAAACTTATCCCTGGATGTTTCCACAAAGTTAGCCAGGTTTGGCAGCACTTGGTTAAAAGTGCAAGCGTAATATAGGTATTGAAGCACTCATGGGCAGAAAAAGCTGGGCTCATTACAGCAATGCTTTGTGTGCTTGCTAGACAAAACCAGCTTTATTGTAAGAAATTAGAAGGTTTTAGGCCAAGTGAGAGAAAATAAGACAACAGGAAATAGGAAACTTTGTAGAAAGAGAGAGTACTTTTGAAAGTTTCTGCTACAGATAGCAGTTGTTGCAGGGTTTAATTATAGGCTTCATTCCGCAAGACATGCAGAATTTCACATGCACTTTCAAACTAAGCTTTCTGAAAAGTGCTCTTTGAGGCTGTGCAGAGATGGCAAAAATCCACTTGCAAACAGTTGTGAAAGTGGTTTCGAAAAACGCATTAATATTTTGCATGTGTCTTGGGAAGGGGCTCTAAGATTGCTGGAGGTGTGGGTGGTTTTCCAAGGTCTGCAGTGGAAACTGCAAAAGTCTAGTTCATATCTACCTTGTTGAGCAAGAAAGAATTGCCCTCAACTCCACTTTGGACAGACAAACAGATCTTCCCACACCTGTTGGTTTGGCTTTTTTTTCCAAAACATAAAACACCACAAATAAAGCATGTGTGTGAGAAAGGAACCAGTTGCCAGTGTTGCATTTGCCCTGGGTAGTTTATGGATTTTGCTGCAGCCCCAGGTTGCCTTGGAAAATACCTGGAGATTTGGAGGAGAATGGAGCCGCAGGGGCAGGGTTATTGGAGCAAGGTGGGGACTTAAGTGGAGTAGCAATAATGCTGGGCAAAGAGGCCACTTTCCAGTAAGAAGGGCCATTTTTTCTCCAAAGTGAACTGATCTCTCTGTCACCTGGAGATCAGTTGTAATCCCAGGAGATTCTCTAGGCCATCTACCTGGAGGGTTGGTAACTGCACATCAATATTGTGCAACAATAGCTGTTCTTAATTGCATCCCCTTCCCCTGGAAAAAAATGTAGGGAGACTTTTCTTTGGCTAGGTTGCCCGCTTTGCAGAAATTCCCTTTACTCTGCTGTGATGGCAAAGGGGATTTGGTCATCTTCTCAGAGGGGCCACAAAATCACTTTGTGAAGCAAGGACTACATGTGCATAATTATTTCCATCTCCCCACGTCTGCAATTTGATAATAACATCTGCATTTATATGCAACAATTAGCTGTCTGGGCATTGACAACATTCACAAACATGCCTGGAACCTGTTCGGAATGGCGGGGCTGATTTCTGAAAAATTTCCAAAAAAGTTTCCATTAAAGGTAGAAATTAGGGAAGCTGGATCATAAAAAGCTTTTGTTGATATAAAGTTGTTTATATCATTGAAAGCTCTGTCATTGTGTTTATCTTTTAAGACAAAAAATGGTAATGTATGAGTTGTTTTTTCTAAACAAAAACTTTAGTATTCAGGTTAAATTGCCGTATTGGCACTTTGCGATACATAAATGGGTTTTGAGTTGCAGTTTGGGCACTCGGTCTCAAAAAGGTTCGCCATCACTGTACTATGCTGTTACTTCTGAATCAGGATTTTCTGCTTTGGAGCATATAATAACTGTGGTTTTGAATGTGTATCTACCAGGCAATAGATCCTGATAATTTACCAATTCTCCAGCTCCTTAAAACTTTGTGCCACTTGTTCATCCCTGCATAGGTTTTTGAGTTCCTCCATTCTTGATAAGGCAGCTGTTAGGAATGCCAGTGTGAGATGCCTACCTCTTAGGTAATGACATATTTTTGTCAACAAAGGTTAACAACATTTATTTATCATAAGCAGTAACTACAAGTATATTCTTGATCAACGCAGGAATGTAAATGCAACTCAAACCCTATTATTGATTTTCAGCAGTTTCTATCCCATGATTAATTGTTTACACAGTGTTCAGTGTAAGGTGCCAGATAACAGATTATTCTTAGTGTTATGACAATATTCCCCACTGACAGCCTTTAGCTGTCTATGCTGTCTCCAGCAGATTTGGCAGACATTTCCTGAATGTTTAATCTTGGCTTGTTTCTCAGGAGCTGGATTTTTTTTAAAATGAAGATTGAGTTAGGAACTGGAAATCACAGACCTTTTCTACCAGAACTGCATTGCTCTGCATGATTAATTTCAGATTAATTTTAGCCTGTACCTGTACATAATTAATGGCATTCTGTCCCTCACCCCCCAAATTTAAAACATAGTATATATAGTGTATATGCAGTGCATGTTCATGAAACTGACAAGACTTAAGACATACCTTGCAGGATACAAATTGGTTGGTAAAATATTAACGGTGTTTGTAAAGGGAAAGACATATTTTGTCTTAACCTCATCAGCTTGGTTTAAATGTGAATATTTCACTCATATTTTATTCATATAGCAGTTCTCAGTTTCCCCTGACAGGGCAATTAATTCTGAGGCTTTTATACCCCTAAAGACTTGTGCACATATCTTGAATTTGTACTTTTTTACCGTAGAAAAGGAGCAATCTGTCTTCACAGCACTGGACAAGTCAAGTGTAGCTATCCCTTAAAAATATTTTCATATCCCGAGCAGATTATGTCTAGCCATAAATTAGAACAGGTCTGTATAGCAGATGAAACCCAACTGTTGCCCAGGATGGTAACACAGTCTCTCAATAATGTGGGGAAAATTTGCTCAGAGCAGACTGCTTAATAATGCAAGAGGCTGGGTAGGGAATCTTTAATACCAAGGTATACGAAGATCAGCTCTTGGAAGAAAATCCACAGAGAGGAATATAATGCGAATTTGACCATCTTTATTGTAGGATAAGAGGTTCACAAGCACTTGATTCAATATAATAAACTCACACACACCGAGTTCCTAAGATATAAATAGGTTGGAAAAAAGGTTTGGAAAATAAAGGGGTATGGGTTATATATAGCTAGTATGACCTGATTGCAACGTGAAGGAGTTCCGGGGTTCAGAACCACACGGCCAGCATCTGGTTCCAGGAAGCAACACACTGGGCAGAATGACAAAGAGGGATACATGTCAATGGCACTGGGCGATCGGCCCTTTGGAGGGTATGATATTTATAGGGTAAAGAACCACCGGGGTGTGCATGTCAGGATGACCTTTGGGAGGTGCTGGGACAACCTCTAGGAGCCGTCCAGATGGATTGTTTGAGAAACAATAGAGTGCACTGTAAGATGGTCAGGAGAAGTTAGTTACAGAAGGGAGTATCTGGGTTAAGATAATCAGGGGAAGTAATGTCTTCTTGTGGCTGGAAATGAGTATAAGTTCAGCAGAGCTACTGTATCGTGTTGAGGACACTTTCTTCTTTGGCTGTAGAACTGAAAATGTGCGGCTATGGCAAGCAATTTGAGAGCATGAGAACAGAAAGAAAAAGAAATCCTGGAAGTTCCTTGTAAGCAGACCTAGCTATTGCCAGAGAATGGGCTCCCCATCTCTACAATGCCAGCATCACCCTTTAGGCTGGCACACGGGCAGGAATACCTGTGAATAAGCACTCCCCCCGCTATGCCAGGGCAGTATGGTAACACAACCAAACACAGCCCACCAATGACTTGTTGAGGGCTGCTGGGTGCTTAGCTCCTTTCCCATTTTTCAGTCCTAGCCAGACTGCAAAAAACAGATGGAACCTGTTTGGATCATTGAATCTGATTCATGAGCTGCTAAAGGTGAAAAGCATCTGTTGCAAGGAGTTTCTCAGATTATGGAATGAATCTGTGAAGTGGATTGTGGCATTTGGAATAGGCTCTGCAATCTGCTCCAGGCACACATCCCCTCCGCATATTGGAGGCCTTGAAGCAGATGGCAGAAGGCCTAGTACAGCCTTGGAGGGTATCTCTGGCTGTGCTGGGTGTCCTTTTGCCTGCTGTGAAGCTTACAATGATCAGGTGGCAATATCACTGTTGTGTTGGAGCTACACATTGTTGGATAGTGCCCTACTGTAATAATTCATTCTTGGAATTTTATAACAATTCAGGTGGTAAATGGCTACAATTGCACGATACAACAGACATGTGCCAGAGCACTTTAGATACAAATGGAATATGTAGTGTAGCCAGTGATGGCCTGCGTAGCACTGTGCCCATCTGTCATATTTTCAGAATGAGTTGGAATCTGCCACAAACTAGTGAGTCATGGGTTTTCTCTAGTAATGCTTGGAATCTATCACATTTGGAATCTATCACACTTGGAAGCCATGAGTCTAGCACAGACTCATTTAGGGGATTTTGGGATGGGCTGATTTTAGCTCAATAAGAAAATCTATGCAATGCAGGAAAAAATATTTCTGAATACACTGAATCTGAAAAATGCCTCCCCCTCCAATAGTGGACACCCTTATTCTGGAGCCCATCCAGGTATATCATGGATAGCAGACTCTGTAATCTTAAATCACCCTCTTCCCCCAATGCTTGATAGTGGATAGAGGGGTGGAAGTTGAAGAGCAGGGGGTCCAGAGCACGAAGCTCTACAAAGACTACATTACTGGGAATTCCACCAAAGAATTTGCCATGAAAACTGCAAGAAGTATTCTTATATTTACTAACTGCAGCTAGAGGGGAATGTGGAAAGAGAAGATGAGGAAATAGGCTTCAATGCCAAGCTTACAGACTTCCAAAATCGGAATTTTATGAAAAATGGAAATTATATTTTTTGCATTGTACTATGTCTAAATAATGATTTGGAGAAGGAAGAAAGGTAATTAAAATATGGCATTAATGTTTCAAAATGGATCCCGTATACTGCTATTTACAGATATTTTTGAGAAGAAGGGCAACAGTTTGGTTTGTAATTAATATAATTAGTGTGTAGCAGATGTTTAATTTATTCTGACCTTCAAAAGAAGACTAATCTTATATTACTTGTTATATTACTTGAAGATAGATAAGAATGGCTTTATAGAAAAGTCAAAACTATATATATATATATATATATATATATATATATATATATATGGCGAGGAGAGCATATATATATATATATATATATATATATATATATATATATATATATATATATATATATATATATATATATATATATGTTCTTATGTTCTACTATGGTGGATATATTTAGGCCAAGCCTTATCGCCAAAGTAGCGACGCTAGCGATGACGCCTTTAAAATTTGGCGACGCGCATCTAAATGCAAAAGCGTTCGCGACAGACATGCGAGCTGGTACGTCCGAAAATTCCGCGAGATAAATGTCGGTTCTGCGACGGAAGCTGGCGAAAGGCGCCTGCTTCCTCCGTTTAGCGACTACATTCCGCTGGCTGCTGCCAAGCAGCGGGCGACGCCATCACGGCAGAGTTTGGATTGGCTGCGCGACTACTCCTAAAGTTTTAGGCCACCCCATTTGTCATCGGGCCTCCCAGCTACCGTCAGTCCCAGGTTCATGTCACCCAGCGACACCACGCTTCTGTATGGCTGCGCCAGCCACCATCTGTGCAGCCTACATGGATCTTGGGAAGGTGCTGCCCATTCAGGGAAATCACCAGAGACACACTTTTAGGGGAGGGGGCAAACTTCAAAAGTTGTCAAGCAGTGGCCATCCTGGCCACAACTTCTGGAGCCAGCTCCTAAGCAACATCATTCTGCTGGCAGGAAGGTAGACTCCTGCCTGCCCGCCCCGTCTCTTGCCCTGCTCCCTCCTCCTGGCAGCTAAAGGTGTTGCTGCAGGCCCACCCTTCAAAGGCATATCTGACAATTGGCGTGTGTCAACTGGTAGGTCCAAAACCCCAACTAAGACCACCTTGACAGTCATAATTCCATGTCCCCAAGCGGAGGAAAAATGAACATTGCTGCCGCTTCCTAGGGATTAACATTTCACCCCTTACCCCCAAAGCAGCATCAGCGGTAAACGATTGTGTGTTTGAGAGCGCGGCCATTCCAAACTGGAGCAACAGGAACTTTCTCGTCTCGCCAGCTAACATGACTGAGCTGCCGGCGCGTTATCTGTGAATGCAGCTTCAGCTGAGCACTCCCACAGCGCTTCGGAAGCCAAGTAGACCTTAACAGCTACACACAGCCTCTCTAATGGTCTCTGAAACCATCTTCCTTAAGCAGGAGGTTTGTTTTAAGGGTATGGGGCATGGAGATTGTAAAGCTCCTTTCGAGCCTGCAGGAGAGAAAGGGGGGATTTAAATCCATACTCTTCTTCTTCCATTGATAGGTTATACTGCTATACTGAAGCGGTGGGCAGACATCAGGAAGCATGCAGCTGTGCCACCATTACGGGCATCTGTGGAACTCCCCAGCTTGACACCCACAGGCTTAGAGGGCAGGCCGTCGTGATACCTTAGCTGGGTATCTGTTCAGAGCTGGCCCACAGAAAAAGCTGAAGGGGCGTGGCTGCTATCCCCGATCGGCATTAGCAGCCTGATTCTGGTCATTGCCGCTCAGAATGCGCGAGTATGAGTAGCGGGGCCCGGTGCTGCATTAATCTGTGGAGCGCTCCACACTCTTTACTGTAATTAAGTGCAAAGGAAAGTTTCTGCAAACTGCTTATAGTGGTGTGTGTGTGTCACTATTTTTGGGAAACAGGAAGGTCGCATTACAAGCCGAAGATTCCTGTGCGCCTCCGCCCAGATTAACGCCAATGGCATAGAAGTGCCGCAGCTGCGACCCGGCGTCTATGGCGGCGTGGATTTCAAAGGAGAGTTCCTCCTGAGCTTCGCCGCCAGCGGGACGCCCGCTAAGCTTCAAATGGTACCGCCACCTGGGTTGCTATAGGGCCAGATCTACTTTGCGCAGAGTGAGGTCCTTCGTTGACCATTTTCCGTGCAGCCATGAGGTGCAATTCCAGTGCAAGCCCATTTCGCGAAGCTGAGGAGAGTCACCATCCTCCTCGCACAATCAGTAACCAGACGGCAGACGCTCTTCGCCTCCTCATGGCCATGCACGGGATTGCCTAATCGACCGGGCATTCCGCTGCGGTGGCGAGGGTACTCCAAGCGTGCAGGCTTCCATCTGCGACTATGCAGTCACCCGGTGAAGGCCCTCAAAGGGACTTCTTCTGCAGCCGGAGAGGCGGGAGGGCACTTCCTCGCCCGCGGATCACCCCCGTGATTATGGCGCCGCTGCCGTAGCCAGGCGGCTGGCCGGGGAGCTCCGGGCTAGTGGAGACTGCGCCGGCCTGAAGGTGGATGTGGCGCGTAATTTTGAGCTACGCCACCGTCTATCATCGACCGTGCGAGCTGGGTTCCCCGGTAGGATCCCATCTGATGGTTATTTGCTTCCGGCTGTGGCCGCCTTCGGCCGACGTCAGCTGCTTCCCAAGCACTTTATCGGGAGTTACCGCGAAGGCCCCATCCAGGGCCAGGAGCAGCCAGAAATCTCCTCTGGCGGGGACTCCGTGCCGCCAGTCGGTGAGAGAGAGGGCGAAGCTGGGCGTCTGACACCCGGTGGCTCTTCCAAGTCCGGCGGAAGAGCCGCCCCAGTGAGTGAAACAAGCCAGGGACCAGGCAGGCAGAGCTTGCGGGGAAGCGCGCGTGCGTGAGTGTGTGCATGTGTGCAAGATGCGCTGACATGCGCCCACCTGGCTTTATCGCGGCTTACTGGCCAGCTCATCTGCTCGAGGCCAGGGGTTTCATGGTTTTCAACAACCTCTGATGTGTAATGAAGTCATCACTCTCAGTTGGAGTGTGTGGCCACCATTTCGCTATTTTTTCAAGTGCAGATGGCTCGGCCTGCAGCTGCTGGTACGCCAGGCTGTGAACTGCAATTGCAGGGGATGTTTTGTGTGAAACCTCCTGATGATGGTTTGATTTGGTGAACGTTTCGTTCTGAGGGTCTGGCGATACAGACTTCCAGGGGCAAGGTGCCACCACTTGCATTGTTTCAAATGGGAGCCAATGGAGGATGGTGGCAGCACTTTCTGGCTGCGTCCATGGCCTACAGGCGCGCTCCTCTGACCTGTAAACTTCACCAAACCTTGGTAGTGTATCCTAGGAATAGTTCCTCCACCATATTTCCTTAAATGTGGCAGCCAGTTTTGTCACAATTGCAACCCCTGAAAGCAGGTAAAATCCCAATCCACACATATTACTTTTTTGTGCAGCAGACACTCCTAGCCCATGGATTGAAAAGTGACAAAATCATGGTCCTCCCAGTGTACAAGCACAATAGTAGTTTGCGAGTGACATCCTTCACCTCAAGTTGACCTTTGCACTCTCACACCACACATCTGTGAGGTGTGGGTGTGGATGAGAGAACTCCTGAAGCTGTGACAAGCGCATCATCTTATCACCTCCAGCAACTGTGTGGGAGGCACTGGCTACTTTGCATTCCCTGACAGCCACAGCTCAGGTGGCAGAGCAGGGAGCAAAAACCAGATCCAGCAGCTCAGAGACACCAGTTCTTCACCACTAATCCACAGTAGCAATGACTCCCTGGGTGCACAAAATTGGAAAGTGATGCTGTGGATGGGTGGATGCCAGCTACTACAGTGGCCAGGGGATGATGCACTCATCTTCCACCTATGCTAAGCAAGTGGCAGAGGGAGGAGAGAGAAGGGTAGGGTAAGGGAGTCATGACTCCGAGGGCAGGTGGTTAAGTTCGCGGCCCCTCCCCATGCATGGGTACAACAGCATCCCTGCTCCCAGCCAGTTGCAGAGGCCATGGCATGGAGGATCGTCCCCCCCACCCCCATGCATGCAAGTGTTGTGGGCCTAGGTAAATGTGACATCTAACTTTCTCCCCTCCAGGGCCATCTTTGGAATGGTAGAAACAGTAGGCCACTCAACCACAGCACTAGCACTGCAACTGCTTCCAGCTGTGTGGTACAGATTGCACAGGAAGCTTCCTCTGGATCTGCTCCGGCCAGCAGCCTTGCTGTGGGTGTGGCACAGTGAGGGAAGCTCACATGGGGAAGTGAGAGTGACTGTCGAAGCAATGCCACAGCTTTGCCAAGCCATGGGCAGCTGGGGAGAGCTGGCCTCCAGCTAATGTATGCTCCTCTCGTGCAGTGGCACACATGGATCGAGGAGACTGGCACGCGATGGGGCGGCCGGGCTGGCAGCTGCCGAGCAGCGGCTGGTGCAGGTGTGTTAGAGCCGCGGCGCCCAGGTGGCAGGGATCGCCCACCTCCCACCCCCCCCACAGAGCAACCACTGGTCCTAAGCTCAGGACTCAGGCAGTGGGGACGCCCACAGCAGCCTGCTTCCTCCTCCACCTCAACTGCAGCATCACCCCATGCCCTCTGACCCGGGAGGGAGAGGCCAGCACGAGTAAGCCAGCCAGTCCACTGGCCCTCGTCGCTTCCAGAGGGGCACTCCGAAGAGCCCTCTGTGGGGTGGCTCCTGCCCCACCAGCAGGCAGGGCTGCCTGCCAGCTCTGGAGGACACACCCCTGGATGAGCCGGGCCACCAGTAGTTCCTGAACTGGAGGCTATGAAACTGACCAGTGGATGGGCGCATTGTCTCTATGTCGGAGGGGAGTTGTTTATATGTGAGATTTGTTCGCGGGTTAGGGGAGATGCTTGTTGTGGGGCCAGGGGATTGTTGAGGGTTAGGGTGGCCTTGGGTGGGCTTTGATGGCCGTAATTTGTTGTGGGTTCTGACGGGAGTGATGCGTGTTGTGGGGGGATTGGGGAGGTATCATAAAGTCTGCCAGTAGTTGTGAATGCTGTTTCCACTGTTTGCAAGTTAAATAAAACTTTTGTACTGCTCGATTTGTCCCTATCTTTGTGTTCCTGCATCTCCACGCGGTCCCCTGCAATAATAATCACAAGCCCCTTCCCTCCCCTCCCTCGCTAGGGTGGCAGGCTCCATGGCCAGAGGCCAGGTTCCCTCCCCTTCCCTTCCTGGTGCCAATTCTCCACCCCTCCGTGTGCAGTAGATGTACCACGCACTGCATTAGTCTGCTGCCAGACAATAGGGGACACACCACAGGGAACAAAGTATTCTATGTAATTTCCCCGATTCATACAGTCCTGTTCAATGGATAAGGAGATGCCAGGATTAGCCCTCTGTGATTAATAGAGCAGAAGTGCTAATGGTGACGTCAATAACTAAGGTCAGGTGCCTAGATTATAACTCCTCTGACAGCGGGGAACATGGACACAAATAATGGAAAAAATATAACAGGTAACTTTAATAACATTGCCATACCTGGCCAATTCCAACCCAAGCAGTACAAGCAAGAACCCTCCCCATACAAACTCAGAAATAGAAACAACTGTGTAAGAAAACTCTGCATCAACATTTACAAGGATGAAACTGCATGACCTTTAATCAGAACGGTAATCTCTGTCCCAACTCCAGTTCAGGGTGGAGCTTGGCCCTGGCAGCGGAGGCCTGCACACAACCACTCGCAGATGGATCAGAGGTGGCTGGGTTTCTGTGGTGCCACGTCCCTCACTGGTGGACGATCTTCGAAGCTGTCACCGAGCTCCCGCTGCCATTCCTCTGTACCACCACGAGTTCATCCCAGCAATACCCACAACACGCAGCCTGGCACTGGCAGGGACACTTCCTCCTCCAGCCTCTTCAGACGGCTGTCCATTCCATCAGGCGTGAGGAAAGACATAAGCAAGTCTTCAGTGACATAGTCTGTGGTACAACAATGGTCACACAGAAAGGTACCAAGCACATGTGACGCTGGCCATGAATGTCAGGCTGAAGGGTAGCTACTGACATTTGTTAGTCTCCAGCGCAAAAGTCTGCTCATCAGACAGAGATATGGGCGATCAGGACGTCCAACACGCTGTGCTGCTTAACACATTGGGAAGTTGGAAGTTGTACTGCAGGGACACCTACTGACAATGAGTGCCACTTGTTGTGACAAGACAAACCAAAAGCAAGAGTGTAATGGAGTGGAAACTTACGGAGGGTCATGCAGTCCTGCAGTGACGGTTGAGGCCCCATTCGAACCCTCTTTCCAGTGCGGGAACTGGTGCCTAGGAAACAGGACAGGATTTGATTTGGTAAGGTAACAGGGACAGGTGTCACACCCAAAAACACCACGGCCTTACACATGTTCACCGCCAAGGTAGCTCAAGCATAGAGTTCTGAACTGGGAAACCTCTGCTAGCATGGCATATGGAGAAATTCTGTACCTTGAGCCAACCACCAGATAATCATGTGGGGGGATGCAAACCTCTCACCTTCTGCTGGGCTGCTATCAGTGGAGTGGCCGGCTGCTGCTGCGGCTGCCCGCTTTCCAGCCACAGCACGATGTGTGGCTGCCACAGCCATTCCTGGATCCTCACCTCCCAAGCCCAGCTCTAAGGCAGGATCCTCAGGCTGATGAACTCTAAGCAAATTGGGCAATGTCATGCAGGGGAGTTAGGTGGCAGTCTCAGCCAAACCTGGGAGTGCCAGGCTTTGCCAACCCTTCCCCTGCCCAGCATTGATCAATACTTTTCCTAATAATTCAGGACATTGAAAGCCTGCAGGGGGTGCGTGTGTAGACATATCAGCATCAATATTGGAGCATGTTATTGGGAGACTGTCCTTAAGCTACTCCCCGAGTTTGGTGAGGTTTGGTTTGAGGAGGGCAAAGTCATAGACTACCGTAAAGGTGTCCTGATCCTACATTGTGGTATCCTAAGGGGATCTTAATTAGGAGATGAGGACTGCAGATTTGATGGTCCATAACTTTGGGTTCCCTGAACCACACTGCACATAACTTTGGGGGGGTACCATAAGGACTGTCTGCTGATGAGATGCTGAAATTTTGGTGTTGCTGGCCTACACAATGCGCCCCCTACAGGCCAAGAATCCAAACCCACACACAGTCCCAAAAACACAACCTGCATTCTGATGCCCCCCCCCCAAGGTGGTGCCCTGGGCAGGTGGCCACCTTTCCCAATTGACACCACGCAAGTGCATTCATGCATTCAATTACTGTCTCCTCGGCAGTCCTAGCACACAAAATCTGGCAAAGCAGGAGACATGAAGCACTTCTTACTTCGCGGGCGCTTCCGGGTCGGGTTGTAGTCGTAGGGCTCTGCTGCGCGACCACAGCTGCCGAAGACGCCAGATTCCGCGAGGCCATGAACTCTCGCAAGCACGCTCTGGTGACTCCGGGTACGTACTGAAGAACTCCTTCTTCAGGTTTCTTTCCATTTTGTCCGACCTTTGTTCTGTTGTCCGACATATCCCGCCGCCTAGCCAAGACGCATCGCATCGCCGACACGCTGCGGTACATTGGGCAGATGGAGGCTGCCCATCAATAATGCGGCGTATCCGCGATTTCTTATCGTGCTGAACATAATGTTCAATTCCTCTGGCTGCCAGGCCACTCCATGTCTAACTCCCTCCATGGCAGACCAGAGAATACAGGGAAAACGGAAGGGGGGCTTTGGGCAGTTAACTCTCTCCAGAAACTCCATTGGGCCATTGAACCCAAACGGAACACACGCATCTGGAGCTACGCTGCCACGCGGAGGTAATGCTACCATTCCATGGGTTTACAACTGTACCGTCGAATGTTGATTCGAAGCCCCGCTAACCACTTGGATGGCGACAGGTTGATGCGGTGGAGAAGTTAGTGGAAATGCCAGGCTACCTTCAATTTGCCTTCCTGCTTCGAATTTGTAGATCCACGAAGGTGGGTACATCGGCACGGAGGGGCCACTTTCAGCAGCATTAACATTCGTGGATGCCCCAAGAACATGTGCAAGCGTCACGCACTTTACCATATTATTAAGCCGGAAAAATAAAGATGTGAAGCAACGCGGGATCCTGTGACCCTGGAAGGAGTAGAATTCACCCTGTAGGACTGGCAATAAGGGTTTGGTGATTGACTAGCTTTAGTGGCTAGCTGTGCTTGACTTCTGGCCCATGTAATCATTACTGATCTTTCCTTCTGTGCTTATTCATCCTGACTCGGAGGTCTCACTAATTAAAGTGTATGTATGCACTGTACTCTTTATTGGTTCCGTACACATTGTTACACATATCAGTACCAAAGTTTCAGCAGACCGTGAGGAGTGGACCGACCTAACGGAATCCCCTTAAGGTATGTGAAGTTCCAGTCCATGGGTGGCCGGGACCTTTCAACACCGTGAGTCTCCCCATCTCCCAGAACAGCCTACCATAATGGGGGACAGGGACACCCCCTTTGGGAGTCCATACCTTCTCGCCTACCCAAAATCAAACCTCAGCACTTGCAGTGAGTATCTGCAAGAGCGCCCCCCAAACGATCCCTGGAACTTCGGTGCTGCTCGGTTAAAACGCTACTGGTGGAGGCCGGGCGTCTTCGCCGGGCTCTGTCGAGCTGCTGTCAAGGGCTGGCCAGTTCGACGGCCACGGCCAGTTCAGGCAGCCTGATTGGCAGAGGGAGTGTCCCGTCACTGACTGTTCAATTCGATCTGTCATCCACTTCCCCCAGCTGTTCTCAGTCCTCACCAGTGCGCCTGGTGCGCACCAATAATCGTATGGACAGCTGTCTGGTAGGGCGCCTCGAATAAGGGAAAGATGCTCCATCAGCCAGGGATTACAGGTGTGCAGAAGCAGCACGGCGCGGTACAATGACACCTTCCGTGCATGGCAAAGCGCCAGCTGATGAGCCTTCCGGGGAGGCGGCATCAGCCTCTCGATGGACGGTTGCCCCATCCTTCTGCCGGTACAAGATCAACTTGTTCTTGGTTCCCTTCTAAGTCTGGCTCTCCTCCCTGCTCCTGGTCATCTTCTGGTTAAGCGTCGCTAGCGACAACAGAGTTTAAAGGGCAGCCACCACCTTCTGCATAGGTAAGAGGGATATGTGAAAAGGTGACTGTCTATGCAACCAAATTCACCAGTGGAAACACCTGAAGGGCTGTCTGACGCTTCCTACAGCGTGGCCAAGCTCTTCACAGTCTCTACCCCTGGCACCACACTCAGCAGGAGGCATCTGTCTGCAGTAGCAAGGAAGGCAGAACGTCCTGCCCTGCCCTGCTGCCCTGCCCTGGCCCACTCCCCTGACAGCTGATGTGATGTTACAGGCGTCCACCCCTCAAACAGCATCTTTGCCAATATCATGTTACCTGGATTAAAGTTTCCCCAACTCCTGCAGCAATGCTTACCCAGAAAGGGAACAATCCCCATGCCCCAGACAGCACAACATGGACATTGATGTTGTTTGGGGATGAAACTCACTCCCACCCTGACGCACCCACCGGGACATTGACAGTGACAGCTGTAGTGGTTTAGTGCTATGCTGACAGAGCTGTACATGCTTGTTCGGATGATTCCCACACGGTAGCTGGTGCACTCCCAGACACGCCCAGCTGTGTATCCTTGGACTGAGCTTCGCATATCATCCGGGCTCTCTATAGGCCTCCCCCCTCACAGGGTGTTTGTTGTGAGGGAGGAAGGGGAAGCGTGATTGTGAAGGCCATGTGCGTGGTGGATTGGTCCAGCTCCACGCCCCCCCGGCTGCAGGTGAAGGGCTCAGGGATGGAATTCCAAACATCCCACTCTGATCTGGCTGTGGGTGGCCGAAGCCGGAGAAAGCAACCTCAGTCGGCCCCCTCCTCTGGAGCGCAGTGGCTTCTCACACAGGGAATGGGGGTGGGGGAAGTTTCATGGAACTGGCAACGTGATGCAGTGTTTTGGAGAGCAAGGCCATTTTACAAATTGCTTTTAGAAACATGTGCTCCCAGCCAACGCGACTGCAATGGCCTTTTATGTGTATTTTGGGAAATCAAGCTGCGAAGCCTCGTCCACACTCCACACAGGCCAGCTGGGTGACCTTGGCCCATACACAGATTATGCCAGGTCCCATCTAACTGCCTCACTCGCCCCACCGCAGGGGTGAGGTTGGCAAGGACAAGTACATTGCCTGGTCTGTTTGGATCCCTCTGTAGGAGGAAAGAAAAGGGGGGGGGGGTTGGATCCTATCTCTCATCTTCTGCTAAGTTTCGAGGAACTGAAATCCCTCAAGTTACTATCCACATCAAGCGTATGGCTAGGGATGAACATGGAGATTTTCAGGTTGTGTTAAAGCCCTGCCTGTCAGGGTGCAATTGGTCAGCTGGAATTCACAAACCTGTGATGGTATATGCAGAATACTCACCTGAGGAGATTCTGCATAACTTTAATTCCCGAGTGGAAAATAACTTGGACTCAATGGACCCTCAAGGTGCAGTCCCTATCTTCTGGAAATCCCATTTGACACTATAAGGGATGGTGAGTGCATGTGTTGTAGTCTGCAGAATTGTGGCCCAGTGGCGGCCAAACAGAAGCAAAATTGCCATTATCATTCTGGAGAGTCACCTTAGCAATCTCCTGACAGTTTGCTGCTGCTCTTCCTGCAAACAATATGCTGCGGATGCTGCATGTTGCTCCGCCCTTGGCCGAGACTAAACACTCCCACAGCTGTGTGTTGTAGGGTGCAGACTGACGTCCGCATTACATCACGCAGAAATGATTTGGCCGCAGGCAACTGTTCTCACGAGTGGACCTCACCCGTCTCCCATCTGGTACTCTTCAAGTGCCCGCTTCACCAGTTTCCATCCCGTGCTCTTGTGGGTGTCCAGGTGGAACCAGGGACCCAGACAGGTGCAGCTGCTGTCTGCATGGCAGGATACGGATCTGGGAGAGGTGGTGCAGCAGGGAAGCAATGTACAGACGAGCAGGAGCTGGTGCCCTTGGCCCCTCCCACTCACCCACAGGCACTCTTCATGGCACACAGAGGCCAGCTGATGCAACGGCTGGCGGATGGAGGCTATTGCATCGCCCGTCTCCGCTGCCAAGCAGCTAGTGACTCAATCTGACGCTTGCACAGCATCTGGGCCCGGACAACGTGAGGCGCGACAATATTGGCGCTGGTTTGCTACTGCAATTGCTCCCAACACCCCCCCGCCATTGGATAGGTCCCCAGAGCCACCACTGGTGGGATGTGCTTGTAATGACGGGTCCTGGACAGATGAGGGAGGGGTGCTGTGAATTAGCTTCAGGATGGGCAAGGCAACAGCCATTTACCCTCACAGATGTTCTTCAGTGACTACACTTGGAACGATAAGAACACCACATATTTCCTGCTATTTCCCATGCTGGAAGTCGGCTGCGGACTACGGCCTTGTGGTACCTAAGCAAGTGCCAACAGCTATGGAATGTGGAAGTGGGCCAACAATTTGAGCTGGAGGGCTACATTGTTGCTACCTAGTGTCCTGGAGTTTGCCATGGCTGTGGAAGTGCACTCTATACCCAAGACTGGTGCGATGGCAGAGGTCGATGGACCAGGTGAGAGCTGCCCCATTGGCAAGTGGGGGGACAGAGGTGTGTGTTCCCCAAGCTTATGTCAATGTAAATACTAAACAGCTACTGCAGATCCCCCCCACTCCTGTACCTCGGCCATCCTCCCAACCTATGTGCCAATGTATGTTTCCCTACAGGTGATGGCTGGTTGGTTATGCTGCCCTTTGGCTTTCCACACTGCATTGGGGCCCGTGTGGATGGCAAGTCATATCCCAGATCTGTCACCCAGGTGGTGCACCAAGGTCAGCTCTATTAATCGCAAAAAACTTTTCCTCCAAGTCTCCACCGGCCACATGCTTTTACCATGCGACACGGAATGTTTATCAATGCTGAAACTGGCATACTCTGGGTCAAACAATGATGCATTTTGTGTTTTAGGGGTAAGAACGACTTCTGCCGGGCAACGGCCATGGACATGGGCATCTACTTGCCTAGAGAGCCCCATGCTCACAATCAATGGTGCGGGCCCATACTCTGGTGGCAATGGGAGAGGGTGCTTTTCCCACACGCAAGTGGCTGCCTTCATTAATCTTACCGTTCCTTCCCAACGCATAACAGCGCAACTTCAATCCTTCACATCTGTCCCACGCAAGGAACGTTGGTGAGAGCCGCATTTGGTCAGCCTCTGAAGGCACGGTGGAGATGCATTCTCCAGTGTCTGTGGGTCAGACCGAGAATGCCACCTCAACTGTGGCGTGGTATGCGTGGAAGTTGCACAACCTGGTGTGAGAGCCATTGGGCTGGCACATAGCGCCAGATCTTCCCCCCGCCAATGAGCAGATTAGCTCAATTCCTAGCTGAGGAAGAAGCTCACCAGCAGGGACAAGCAGCAGATCCTCCACGTGGGCGGCCATACAACCCCCAGGATGATGCACACAGGCGAGAGGGCCAGGCTGTCAGAGAGGCCCTAGCTGGGTATCTTCTGAGACTGGGCCACTGCTACCAGAGGGGGAGTGAGTGGCAACTGGCCTAAGAGTGGCCGGCCTGGCCTCCAGCCTGATATGTGCCTGCTGCATAGCATGGGAGACATACGAAGTGGCCTATGGGAGCTCCCCTGCCCTCCCCTGGGCCCCTCTCTCCTCTGGCCTCCGAGAGGCCTGGAGGGAATGGGATGTGATGCAGGAAGCCGATGATTTTGCCCTCCCCCCTCCCAGGACAGCCACTGTGATAGAGAACTAATTCTAGATCGGACAGCATCACTTTCAATGGTTTTGTAAACTAGGTCTTCCTTACGGGGAGAATCTGAGGTCCTTAGTCACACAACATTGAAAGTGATGATGTTTGGGGGTGGATCATCCCCCACCCTGAAGCAGCACCATTCTCCATGTGGCATAGTGGTGAAGAGCAGGTGCATTGTAATATGCAGGACCCTGCCTTGATTCTGTGCTGTGCCACTTGAGCTGTGGAGGCTCAGCTTGGGAAATCAGAGAAGCCTGTGCAGTCCCACAAACGCCAGCTGGGTGACCTTGGCCTAGGCACAGCTGTTTGGAACTCTCTGAGCCCCAGCCACCTCACCGGGTGTTTGCTGTGAGGGGGGAAGGACAAGGAGATTGTAAGGACCATTGAGGCCTTCTGTACAGAGAGACAGGGGGGGAATATAGACCCACACTCTTCCTCTTCATCTAAAATTAGGACCTCAGAGTATCCCTGTGAATCCATGGGACAGGGGGTGGATCTGAAAGGATTATCTGGAAAAATTAGGGGGGTGGCTGCTGTCAGGGCTGCAATGGGTAACCTAGCAGCATGAACTTTAGCCACTGAGGTTACTGCAGGATTCTCCTGATGAAACTACCCAGGTTTGGTGAAGTTCACATCAGCAGGTCCCAATTTATGGATCCTTAAACGTGTAGCATTATCTTCCCAGCTCCCAGTGGCAACAATGGGGGATGGGACACCCCATTTTGGGAGTGCAGTGCATACCATTGGACTCCCTGGAGCAAACCCTACTAAAACCTGGGTGAGACATCCAGTGGAGACTTCCCAACCCTAACAATACCTTGAAAAGTTTTAGTGCTGCTAGACCACAAACAATGCATTCCTGTGCTGGCCAAATTCCAAATAAGGCCTACAACAGTTGAAAAAAAACACACAATGCAAGGCATGGCTGGAGTTTTGAACATGAATGGGGGGGGGGGGCCCTCCCTTGATGCTTCTGAGCAGGAGTTAAGCCAGCACCACGGCCATGGCAGTCCACCATCCTCAGTGCCTGGTGCTACCCTGCAGAAGCAGAAGTACCTGCGCGGTGGGGTGGCCTCCCCACCACCCCTTGCAGATCTGGCCTGTGAGCTCTGTAGAGGAAACACCCTAGTAGCTGGGAAGGGGCAACTCAGGACTGGAAGGGGTTTGCTGGCATCTCTTGAGATGGCCAGGTTGTTGCCACTAATGTTACTGCTGCTGCTGCCACAAGTGCCTTGTGGGGAGGGGGGAAAGCATTCCTGGGAGTCCCATGGATGTGTGTAGAGGGGTCGGGGGGGGGGTCAGCACCACTGTGTGGTTGGAGAGCAGAGGGATTTGTTGTGTGTCAGGGTAGAGGGGTGTAAGGCTTGTTGGAGTGGCTGAGGACACAGCTGCCAAGTGGGTGGGGGGGGAGTCTGCTGTGGGCCTGTGGGAGGGTCTGGGGCACTTGTGGGTGATTGTTCCTGTGCTGCTAATGTTTTCGCAATACAGTTATTCAATCATGCACAGTAGGCTCATCTTTGTGTCCCTGCAGCACATCAGCCCCATTGCTCAGTCACATGTTCCACATCCAGTGGGGCTGGGAACCCACACTAGGCAGGGTGGAAATCCCATAGACACCTTCCCATCCAGGACAGTGGCCACTCAAGGGATGCCACTGCTACTGCCACACCCACCACCTCCCACAGCAAAGTTCTCCCTCACCCTACACAGTGGCCAGCCTTCCCACAAGACAGCAGCCCCTTGTGCATGTTGTAGTGATTCATGGCCCCTTGGGGGTGGGGACTGTCCCTCCCTCCCCTCCCTTGCATGCTGACCTATTCACAATGGTGCAGGCCTGCTAGCTAAGGACATCATCACAATTCCTTTGACACTCCACAAGCACAACACAGATTCATTGCCATTTCCTGTCATGGGAAAATGGTCCAAAGTTACATACAGGAGCATCAATTGATGTGAGGGCCACCAATCTGATCCTTGATCTGCATGTCCCTGCCCTTCACTCACAGCTCCCTGCACCCACTCACAAGCCCCACTTCCACTCACATTGCACAACAGAAACAACAGTGAGGCAAGGGGTTCTTCCGTATTTTATTTCAAGGTCTGTGTCTCACAGGGGATTATCTGACCACCACCACAACCACTCCTCCCCTCACATTGTTGTCCCATCACCTCTGCCGCTTTCACCCTGGCTCCCGGCGTGTATCAGCTCCTTTGCCACACACACCACCCCTTGTGAGTGGGGTGCTCCGGCTCGCTTTGTTGGGTGGGAGCTGGCCCATTCCTCCTTTGGTTTCTCTCTGTCACCTGGGTAGCTTGGGTAGCAGCACCAGCCACCTCATGGGACTGGCTACTGATGCCAAGCACTGGGGAGGGGCTGCTCTCAGGAGCTGGCTGCCAGTAACTAGGACAGGGACAAGGGGGCTGGGCTGGCTCCTGCAACTGGCTGTGGGTGGGCATAAGGAGGGAGGCTGGCTCAGCCTCCCTCCCTCTGAGCCCGCCTGAGTCGCATGGGGGGAGGGGGTGTTGCAGGGTCCAGGAACAAGCTGCAGGTGTGGAGCTCTGGAGACGGTGGCTGAGCTGTCTCCTGCAGCTGTCTGTGGGTGACCAGAGTGCATGAAGGCTTCTTAGTGGACCCCTTCCGCTGGGCTCCCCTGCCTCGCAGGGGGGGTGGGGGAGCAGGGAGCTCCAAGGGCTGCCTGCAAGTGAAGAGCTCAGGGGAAAGGGCCCCAGCATCCTCCTCCATCTGGCTGTGGGTAACCAGAGTGGATAAAGCCCTCCCAGCTGGTCCCCTCCTCTGGCGTCGCTTGCCTCGAACAGGGGGTGCAGGAGCAGCCTGCTCAGGGGAAGGGGGTCCAGCAGGCTCCTTCAGCTGGCTGCGGGTGAATGCTGTGCCAGAAGTGGGTCCAGCCGCCGCCCTCCTCTGCCCTCGCTTGCCTCGAACAGGGTGCAGGAGCAGCCCACCCAGGAATGGGCTGCAAGTGAGGGAGCTCAGGGGAAGGAGGTCGAGCAAGCTCCTTCAGCTGGCTGTGGGTGAGGACTGTGGTAGCAGTGGGTTCCAGCTGGCCCCTCCCTCTGGCCTCATGGCCATGAACAGGGGTGGTAGGAGCAGCCCGGCCCAGGGGTTTGCTGCAAGTGAGGAGCTCAGGGGAAGGAGGTCGAGCAAGCTCCTTCAGCTGGCTGTGGGTGAGGACTGTGGCAGCAGTGGGTCCAGCTGGCCCCTCCTCTGGCCTCGCTTGCCATGAACAGGGGTGTAGGAGCAGCCCGGCCCAGGGGCTTTGCTGCAAGTGAAGAGCTCAGGGGAAGGGGGTCGAGGGCTCCTTCAGCTGGCTGTGGGTGAGCACTGCAGAAGTGGGTCTTGGCCTCAAGCTTGCCCTTGGGCCAAGGGTTGGGGAGGGTGGCTCCAGGAGCTCACTGCCTGGGCGAGCTCAGGGAAGGTGGCCAAGCTGCTCTCCAGGAGGTGGCTGTGGCTTGCCTCCATGAGCTGGCTGTGGGTGGCCACTGGGCTGGGGTGGGCCCAGCTGGCCCCTCCCTGCCTCGCACAGGGATGGGGGCTGCGGGAGGTGGCTGCTGCTGAGGAGCTCAGGTGAAGGGGGGGGCAGTGCTGCTTGGCAACGCCCACACACATGGTCACCTTGCTGCTGAAGCCTGAGGTCTGCCATTCTCCTTAGGACTTCTGTCCGCTCAGCCATGAGCTCGTGGGTGCGGGCTGCTGTGCGGAGGTAAGCCTCATGGGTGCGGGCTGCTGTGAGGAGGAAAGCCTCACGATCCAGCCGCATCTGCTCAGAAATGTCCTGCCGCAACTCCTGCTCTGCTGCCTGAGCTCAAGCTGCTGGTTCTCTGCTTCAGCTGCACAGTGCTCCAGCAACTCGCGGCCTATCTCTGCCGTGACAGCACCCCTTCGGAGCCACTTTGGACCAGTCGCCTCTCTGGGGATTCTTCCCTTGGAGGTGGTGATTCCGACTGCTGCCGTCTAGCATGGACTGTTGATGAGAAATGGAGGGCTGTTGGTTGCATTCCCCCCCCCCTTTCCCTGGACCCACCCATACAGACATCTGTGGAGATTTACCTCGCTGAGGGGGCCTTCTGAGTGGCCTTTCCCCATAATCAGCATCTCCCTCCTCATCTCTCTGTTGCTCCTCCCCCTGCTGGTCTTCATCCTCCCCCAGGGTGGGTGACTCTGATGTGGCTCCTGTCAGAGAGAGGGACAAAGTGCATTTCAGCCCCTTGTACTTCTATGAGGCACACACAGGAAGCCCTCCCCTCTGCAGCTACAGTCAGGTGGGGTGGTCACTTACCTGAGACAACTGAGGGTGGCCGTGTGCATGGTCCTTCACCAGGGTCTGTGTCTTGGCTGGCAGTTATGTCTGTGGGACACAGTAAGTGACTTTCATTTAAGGGGGGTTGGTGGATGGAAGGAGCTCCACATCTCTGTGAGGCAGAGACTGGCACCATGCCAGTGGCCTTGGCAGTGACCCTGACATGCCCCATTCCTCCCTGTTGCCCTGCACATACTTGCACTTATCAGCTGGGCCAGCTGTGCTGCGGGGGAGCAGCAGTCAGTAGAATTCAGTGTGGCTTCTGCTTCCCATGGTTCATGGATTCACAGAGAGGGAGGGGTAGGCAGCCATTCTGGGATGGCAGTTTGTGTTTAACAAGGTGGAGGGCGAAACCTCCTCTCTCACCTGAGTCCGCAGGGCTGCTGGGTGCAGGGGTCCCTGCAGCAGCAGAGGGTCCCTCCTCTGGATTGTCCTCCTGTACTGTGGTGCTGGTTTGGCGACGTGCTGCCCCTCTGCCCCTCTGTGGGGCTGGCAGGGTGTGGTGGTTCTTGCCACTGGCCCAGGCTGAATGCTCACATCCACTCTCAGTATACGCTGCAGCTCTTCAAAGTAGGGACAGGTGGCTCTCTCATTGCCTGTCCCTCGGTTATGCTGCTGCACACGCTTGAATTCATACCGCATGGCTTTTGTTTTTGTGCGGCACTCAATGGCTGTCCGGCGGTGGCCCCGAGCTGTCATCTGCTGGGCTATCCGCTGAAAGATGTGTATGTTGTGTTTGCTCGTAGCGAGAGAATGCTGCACCTGTGGGTCTCCCCATATGTCCAAAAGGTCACGGGTCTCCCTGTCTCTCCGGTTTACCTCCTCCCAGGTGGCGTCACCAGCACGTGCCCTGTTATTGGGCATTGTTGGGGTGGCCAAACACACAGAGGCACCAGCCAAATCCACCTGATGCTGTGGGGTCTGATGTGCGTCTGCAATAGAGTCTCCTGGGTAGTTTCTCCAAACTTCCTGGCCAATGGCAGAAAGCCCTCAAGTGATTACCGATGGACAGATACCTTTCCCCACCCCATTGGGCTACAGGGAAGTGTCTTAGACCATGGCTCCACCCTGTGTCCCGCTATGCATGATCTCAATCAAGCGTGCATTGCCCGGTTCACGCCGCCCCCCTTCGGAGTCGAGAGGGTGTAGCTGTGCAATCATGCAGCTTCGCTACCGCGCTGGGCTGAGTCTCAATGCCACTTTGAAGAGAGCCTGTCAACTTGCGGCTGCCATCCTCACCATCATGGCCGCTGAGCAGTTCATCCCTCCCAAATGGCCGCCGCTACTGCGGAGATCGCTTTTTGCACGCCGCTTGAGGATCGCTCTTTCATGGCGGCTGTTCGCATTTGTGCGCGGCGTCATGCCATGGGGAAAAGAGTGGTTTAAAGCTGCTTGAATACGCTCGCTGCCGTTTAGCTGCTTCTCCGCTGACGGCGCTGACAGCGATTCGCGCTGCTTGCCAGGCGTAACGCCCAGCGGCGTTCTTACCGTTTCCACGACGTCATATTTCGCCCGTGCGGAAACGGCCTTAGAGAGAGTGTGTGTTTTGTCATTTTTATCCACAAAGGTTTATTCAGTTGTATGTTGTTATATCTATATATTGTTATTTTTTCTCTTTTACATACATACACACACACATTAAAAACACATTAGTTTTCAAAGATTAAAAACCCATCCCCCACCAACATCTGTACATGTATAGATTTAGTTAGCACTTTGTTTTGGAGGACCTGGGGTTTTGTGTCATGTTACTGTTTTCCCCCCTATTGCGGGATAACTGTTCTCTGGCTTTTCCTCCCTTTGTGAAGGTGGTTGGTGTTGCCTTTTGTGTTTGGCACTGACTTTGGCTTCATTCCCCCACTCTAATTTTTGCTCCAACTATGGCTTCATTAACTTTCAGCTTCAGCTTCTAGTTTACAGAAGTCCTGGGAGTGACAAAAGTTGGTGTCAGATTTCACCCTGGAGAAATGAGAAAGTGAAGGAGAATTTTTTCCAACAGCAGAAAGTCATTCAGCTGACTCTTAATGTATAAACAGTTGCTGGCTTTGGAAATAGACAATACACAGTATAGAGACTATACATTATTGAGATAGATTGGTATTATGAAGCTCAATAGGAGCGAACATCTGGTTTAAATTGGTTGTGGATATTTTAGCTACAGTTATGCTCTTATACCAGGCATTGATGTGGGAGCTTATTTTCTGCTATTAGTTGTGTGTATTTAAAACAATCCAGCCATTTTGGCAGTCCTGTACCTATTAATAATCAATTTCACTGAGTGCCCCTGAATACTGGTATTATAGGAGATGGAGAACCCTCCCAGTCTACAATCTCCACTCCATGCATAATTTTATAAACCTGTCATGTCTCCCCTTAGCTGTCTTTTTTGTAGACTGAGAAGTCCCAGACTTCCCAGCTTTCCTCTTAGGGAAGGTGCTCCAACCCCTAATCATTTGGGTTGCCCTTAGGGTTGCCTGGTTTCCCTGGCAACCAGCGGGAGTCAAGGGAATAAGATTGCAAGTTCCAAGTTGGGAAACTACTGGGATTAGGGGATGGAGCCTGGGGAGGACAGGGACTTCGGTGGCGTACAGTGTCATAGAGTCCACTCTTCAAAGCATCCATTTTCTCCAAGGGAATTGATTGTACTCTGGAGATGAGCTGTCATTGCAGGAAGTCCCCAGGCCCATCTGGAGACTGCAACTCTAGTTGCTCTCCATTGTACTTTTTCTAGTTCTGCAGTGTCCTTTTAGAGATACTGTGACCAGAACTGAACACAGTATTTCAAATGAGGCTGCACCATCACTTTCTACAAGGGCATTACAACATTGGCCGTTTTATTTTCAATTCCTTTCCTAAGGAAAGGGGGAAAATGCCTATATATTGCCACCCCTCCTTACACGTATGGTGTATTTGCATTCTGCTCACAGGGATATTTTGCCCTCCTTCTGAAATTTCTTGGGAATTAGATTATACTGCATCAGGGCCCTACAGTGCGGTTCTTTGCTTTCCCTTTCTGTGCTCCTATTCAATCAGATGATAGTCTGATAACCCTGACCTGCTGCTTGACAAGGCTGCTGTGATTTTGAAAGTAGCAGACTTCATTGGGAGAGCCAGCAAAGCAGCCAGTCCTGTCTATGTGTGTGTTTAATTTCCTGCTCCTGAATCCTGTCTGTCACACTCAGTGAGCAAGTTGTGGATTCATTCTAGTCTGTCTTTTCTTGTGAGATTATCAATTTAAATGTTAATAAGATTTTCTTTTCACCTGGAGCAGGTATTAGGGACCCAGAAGCAATGACCTGCCAGGCTCCTATTGGCTCAGGACCATGGAGCCATAGATGTTCGTTCAGGTTATGGGACAGACTGTGAAGAAATCTCTCTGAGGGGATCATGGAGCTGACCTGCCAATACAGATGCATCACATGACAAGAGATGCTTCAGCTGGGCAGTTGCTTAATTACGTGCAGTTGGTCTCATATTAGACTCTTGGATGTGCTGGCTAATTTCATGCTAACCAAGTAGAGGAGAAATGCATCCACATAAATTGTTTCCTCCTTTCGCACATATATATTTTGAAGAAAATCTTCTTTTTGAAGTTTGCACATGCTCCATACTAGAGATGCCTTGGGAGCTTGTGTGCTGTCTTAGAACAGAAGCTGAGGTTTAACAGGTCCCCAGAGTAAGGGTTTGCTTAAGGTCTTCACTGTTCTTGTTAAAAACACTTGGCAAGGGCCTGTTGAGAAATAGTTCTCAGGTTTATTATGAACAGATCTGGATGGGGTACTTTTCTTTTGTGTTCTGGGGTGCCACTTTTTGAGACAGTAAGCCTATTACCATGATATAGTCTAAAAACAGATTTTTTTTCTTTCATGACTCATAATCTTTTTTATTGTTTAAAATATTTGTATGACGGCCTTTCTCCTGAGTATCTCAGGATCTAAGGAAGCTGTATGCGTGTATGCATGCATGCATGCATGTATGTATAGGTCTTCTGTGCCACCCTTCCCCAACATGGCTCAGGGTGGCTTACAATGAAGAACAACATTATAGGACAACCAACATTATGAAAGTTTATATAATCTGGTAAAATCTCATAATTTCCATAACATACTTTGGCACCCTTAAATATACCCTTAAGTATAATCATCACCCATCATGTTGGAGGAAGGAAAATGAAAGGGGAGGGAAAGGAAGTGTTAAGGGCGAGGAGGCCAGTAGGAATGGAAACTGTTGCTGTCCTCAACCCTGGGCCTGGCAGAACAGCTCCATCTTACAAGCCCTGCATATTTGTAATAAATCCTGCCAGGCCCTGGTCTCGTTCAACACAGCATTCCACGCTGGGGCCAGGGCTTGCTATCTAGTTTTTCAAGTTATAGATTTCACATGCTAATATGTATACCAGCCATTCTCAACCAGGGTTCCGTGGTACCTTGGGGTGCCGTGAGCATGTCCCAGGGGTACCGCGGCAACACTACCGCCCCTCCCCCCAATTTTGTGGTGTCTCCCACCGGTGCCAGCAAGGACATGGAGCTGGCCCATGGGGCAGGGCCTGCCACAAGGTCAGCAGCCACCCCCACCCCCAGTGCTTCCCTTCACCCTGGGAGGGGAAGGTGGGGGTGTGGCAAGCAGGGGCAATGGGAGGGGAAGGTGGAGGGTGGCGGTAGGGGTACCGTGAGATATGAAGAGTGAGGTCAAGGGTACCCTGACCTCAAAAAGGTTGGGAAACACTGATGTATACTACTACTACTAATAATACCAATGTTTAAGCCTCTTCTTGGCCCTTTCCCCACTCACCTTTGCCCGAGGGTTGCTGCGGGCAATTCCCGGCGCGTGCCCCGGCTTCCCCACGACCCCGCCCATTTGAAAAGGCACCAGAAATTCCTCGCGTCGAGGGGGCGCGAGAGAAGCAGCTTCGGGGCTGCTGCGTTCTCGCCGCCCCTGAAGTGGGGAGGGCAGCTGAACCCTGCGCTACTTTAGGAGAGTAGCGCGGGGCTTAAGGAAAGTGGGGAAAGGGCCCTTCTTTATCAGGAACTGTATCTTGCTCTCAAATAATCTGAAGAGGATTTTCAGCTGTTCGTTGGAATGATGTGACTGCTCTGTGTGCTTGATTCAGGAGAGGCTCTGGTTCAGTGATAGAACATCTGTTTTCCAGGCAGAAGGTGTTTCGGTGTTAATTCCCGGCATCTCCAGTTCACAAAGGTTCAGGTAGTATGTGATATAAGACCTCAGAGAGCTGTCGCTAGTCAGAGAAGGCAGTATTGATGCAAAAGACTTCGACTGGGGACCTTGAAGAGCCATCCAGTCAAAACAGACAGCACTGACCTTGATAGATCAATGGTCTGACTCAGTATAAGGCGGATTCCCCTGGTCATATGGTCTTCACTACAGGACAGACTGCAAGGGTTATTTTGTAACATGCATTCAGGACAGTTTATCGTGATATATAACATATATTCCGCCCCTCCATGCAAGCCCCATGACATTGAAACATAACTTGCTTGGGCCACTTTAACTTCAGCACACAGCCTGAGTCTATAGAAAATGTATCTTTTCATAAAATTAAAAAAAAAAGTTTATTGCATTTATTTTGTTCCCTTTTCAGCAGTTTCTATAGAGGGAATAACGGTGATGGATGGGCCTGTAATTTCCACATTCACAGCAGTCTTTTGAAATTGGTTTTTTCATATTCTCAGCAGGGGTGGGTGGAAAGAACAGGTGTGTACTCTGAGAGGCTGACATTAGTGGTGGCTGGGTTCACATTTTCTTCTTACAGTCATGTCTGGATCCTGCAGTTCTCTTTTTCTCCCTCCTTACTTGCCTTTACTTAATTTTTAACATCAGCTAATTCCAGCTCTCTGTGCATCTGTTCCTTTAATTTCAGTTCTTTTTAATGTTGCTACCCTTCAAATAGATCACATGTTTGTATATTTATTGGGTACTTCAAAACAGATTTCCTGAACAGTTTGGTCCTCCAATTCCACATCAATACAGGGCCCAGATTTTAAGAACTGCTGGATGCTGAGTAATTTCATAAATGTAGATGTTTCACTGTAGGTGTTTAAAAGGGGAGCCTCTTCACAAAATTTGGTCTCAATACAATCTTGCTGTTCAGAGATTTAACAGGGCCACTATTTACATTTCATTGTTTCTTTTATGTTTATGAATAATGTGAGAAGTATTCCATTTATCTTGAAATTCTGGATTAGATCTTTTATTGACCAAGTTCTAATGCTGCCCATTGTTGTGCACTCCCTTGATTTATATTCACAATTCTCTAGGCTAGGGCATTCTTTCATTTTCCAATTTGTTGCAAGTGCCACTCTAGCTGCTGGCCCATTCCACACAATACAAATAAAATGTCTTCAAGGTGTTAAAGTGTTTTGGGGTGGAATTCTGCATTCGCCCCCCCCCCCCAAATATGTTTGGAAGACATTTTATTTTTCCTCCAATCATTTTATTTCAAAAATGCTAAGCTAGTGACTTTCCCCTTGAAGCTGTTATGAAAACATTTCCTGCCTGCTGTGGGGAGAGCAGGAAACATTTTATTCCCCTACTTTTTAGGAGCTCTGAGTTTCATTTTTGCTGCAGCTCGCGCCCTCCATTTTCTGCTGCTGCAGGATTCTCTGTGCCACCCATCATTTGCAGAAGGTTTCCTCTGCTTGCAGTTCATCCGCCCACAATTTCTGTCTAAAAAGTACACGAATAAAGTTAGTTTTCACTGCTGATTCAGCACCCTTGTTGTTTCCCCCCCTTTTTTTGTTTGAGGGAGGTGTCTTTGGAGCTATGAAGACTTGAAATATGTGCAAATTGCCGATTCACATACCATGTCTTCGTAGCTTTGAAGACACCTCCCTGAAGACAAAAAAAGAGAGGAAAAAGTCACATGCCAAATTGGCAGTGAAAGCTAATGTTATTTGTGAACTTTTTCTGTGGAAATTGTGGGCGGATGAGCTGCAAGCAGAGGAAACCTCTGTGGGAACTTTCTGCAAACTGCAAGCGGCACAGAGAATCCTGAAGTGGCAAAAAGTGCCATGTGTGAGCTACTCACAAAATGGAAGTGAGAGCTCTAACAGTGGGCGGGGGGAGATGAATTAAAGAACATTTTTTGGGTGAAGCCCTTTATTTGTCCGGACAAAAAACCCCCAAAATGGTTCTTTTTATTTGTGTTCTGTAGAATGGGCCACCATGATCAACTATCAAAACAGTTCCTCAAAATTTCTTGAAAGATTATTTGGTAATACGCCTGGTAGCATAGTCTTGGATTCCACATCAATTTTTTTTGTCTCCATGTATCTCTTTCCAATACTTTTTAAATACTTTTTTTTACATGTCCACCTCATATGGTAAACTTCATTTCATTTCCAGCATTCCCCTTTGTAATTCTTGTTCATTGTCTCAATTTCTTTTGGAGTAATGTACAAGTGATAGAACATCTTATACCAGTTTTTCTCTCAAAGTTTGGCAGACAGTGAATTTTATTTGTTTTGTCCATAAAGATGCCCATTGTGTGAAAAGTATCTCTTCCTCGAAGTTTTGCTTCCATTTAATAATACAGAATGGCAAAAAGCAATAAATTTATCTGAAAGGTGGAAAGTTATAAATCAGATTTAAAGTTCTACAAGACAGGAAAAGGAATAGAGGATTAGGAGTACCCAACATTAAATTTTATTACCAAGAAGAGTTTGGATTTATATCCCACCTTTCTCTCCTGTAAGGAGACTCAAGATGGCTTACAAGCTCCTTTCCCTTCCCACAACAGACATCTTGTAAGGCAGGTGGGGCTGAGAGAGTTCTGAAAAGCTGTGACTAGCCCAAGGTCACCCAGCAGGAATGTGGAAGTTCACCAGATAAGCCTCTGCTACTCAGGTGGACGAGTGGGGAATCAAACCCAGTTCTCCAGATTAGAATCCACCTGCTGTTAACCACTAAACCAAGCAGCAGGTTTAGCTTGAATTGCAGACTGGATCATGATTTTGGACCAGATATTAATAAAATTAGAAATCACAGATCTTGAAGTAGGCCTACATAATCAATTGTGGATAGAAAAAAAACAGTTAAGGGACCCCCCCCCCCTCAATGATCTAAAGGATAATCAGATCATCAGAGATGGACTATTAAAAATATGGGATACAACAAGAAAGAGAATTAGTCCTCTGATGTCTCCATTAATGTCACCTGTTGAAGCATATTATGATAAAAATGTGATGAAAGATACTCATTGTATAACATATCAAGATATGATAGATGATCAAGGTAAAATTAAATCCAGGCTAAGAATGACTGATGAAGATAAAATATTCAATGGTTAATATATTTTCAGTTAGTTTCAAGACTAAAAAGGGAAGTCAATTCCACAGGAGGAAAATTAAGAGAACTGACAGAATTTAAAAGGGAAATTAAGTTCTGTTTCGATGTGAATGTAGGGTCCCTTCCACATGGGCCAATGAACACGGGCATAGGATGCTAAATAACCCAAATGGGGGGGGGGCTTTGCAGAGGTTCAACCCACAAAATGAGTCTGCCCCATGTTATTTCCCCCAACTCTGTTTTTTTTTAAATCACTAAACAAGCAAGTCTTTTCAAAAATCCTGGGTTGCAGTCCATTGTGTTATTGGCCAGGCAGGAGATGCTTTATTTGCATCCCTTTTCCTTTATTTTTTTTTGCAGTTTGCATCTGCATAGCTACACAGGTGCAGATGATATATCAGGGGACATTGGCATGGCTTTTGGGGTTCATTTGTGCATGCCTGCGTAGCTACGCATGTGTGGGAAGTGATTAAAAAATACACGTCTCTGTGCAAAGATGCGACAGCAACTTGGATTGTTTCCATGGGCTCCAATCGCTGCTTGCACAGATGCATGTGAAAGCGAAAATGGAAAAATGGGTTCCTTTATCCTGCCTGCAACATTTGCTGTGTTTAAGTGACCTGTGTTTCGTCATAGTATGATACACTGTGCTCAGTGAATCTTTGGTTTGGGAAAGGAAGAAAAATAGAGCATTCCTGTTGGAGATGTATTTGCCATGAAAAGCTACTCCCTTTGTTGCCTTGGGCCACATTGACTACTTCAGGCTGCCTGGCTGTTTTTCAAGTGACTGTGAAAGAGCTTGGGGGAGGCTGACATATACTGTTTTAGAAATGAATAAGGCTGCCAAGGGAAAGATAGTAGGTTAATTGTAAGGGTGGGAGTACAGCAGTTATGGGAGAGGATTTACCAGTCTTGGACCAAGCTGAAACAGAATCACTCTCGTGACTTCATATTCTCCTAATCTCATTGGGTTCAGTAGTGTTCTTCCATCATTATAACATCCTTTATGCCTGTGAAATGGTATGTCCATTTGTGGAGGGAAGAGGATGTTCTTGCTGATTTCCTCCTTTTACTGCAGATTCAGTCTTCTCCCCTCCACACCAGTCATGGATGTATGTATAGTCAGTGGGAACAAATAGATTGATTGAATGAGAGGAGGGCCCAGGACACATTAAAACTATATTATAACTGGAAAGTCAGATCATGTAAGTTTCCCCCAGAGCAATGGACCTTGCTTCTTTTGCCTTCAGCAGGAGCCAAGCAAATGATCTGCTCACAAAGACAAATGAAGTCTCCTAAATGATTGGCCCTGATGACTGAGATCTCAGACACCTTGAATAAAGGAAGACTTTATGGGTTTTTCACATCAACTTGTTGAAAAGATGGTGCAAGGGTAGGAATCCTCTTATAGAGAAAGCGGAAGGTGAATTAGGGCTCAAAGCAGCCTACCTCCTGCCAATTAGATCTGGATCCCTGCTTCACTAGACACCTGGTGTTAGCAGGTTTGAGCTCTTGAGTGGATTTATATGGATCTATAGTAATCCAGAACATGGAATTTAGGCATCAGCTATGTAGGAATGCCTGAAGAAAAAGTGGTCTGAGTGTCTAATCAACCTTGGCCCCTCCTCAGAGGCTAGTTGCTGATCAAGAAGTTGCAGCCCTGAGAATCCATGGGTTAGTGAGGAATGCATTAATTTATTTACTTCATTTATAGTACACCCTTCCTGCTGAGACTCAAGGCAGAATACTTAATTAAAAATGCTAAAGAAGAGTATAATAGATACCACCAACAATACTACAAAACTAGATTATAGAATTGGAGCACACGCTAAAAAGTTAATATAATACAGGCAATAAACAGGACAACAAAATTGCAGAACCACGTCGTGAAACATTATTATTATTATTATTATTATTATTATTATTATTATTATTATTATTATTATTATTTGTTTAATTTATCTTATGTGACATAAAAATATAATGTAATAACGTGGAATTGCAAAATTAGATAACAATGTACGAAATAACAATATAAAATCTACAATGAAGTCATTTGAAAATTCAACCTCATCTCCAAGCAGCTTGGGAGTGTACAGGCTTCCGCAGAACGAATTCCTAGATCTGTCTTTTATTGGAAAGAAAAAAAGGATTCTGCAAGATTCCTGTCCATGTCACTCGTATAGAGATCTGCTGGCAAAATCCTGTCCAGACTGCTCATTGGAGCTGGATACTTAGAAAAATAATATGGGGGTCTTTTCTGTGTGCATCCTTTTTTTTTCTTCTGTTGGGCAGCTGCCATATTTTGAAGGGTTATGGGCTAGTTCACCAAGAGCTGGAAGATTGCATTTGACATTATGGTGTCTGGCTCCATGTGGGACCATCATTAGCAACACACCCATGTTTTCAGCACCCTTTGAGCTGCTGGGCTCATCACCATGCCCAGCAAATTCAGTGTGGCCTAAACTACCATCAGGTATCAGGGGCTTGTGATCAGGACCAAAACCAGGAAAGGATAACCCCATAAGAACTGGGCACAAAGGGACGGATAATCCCATAAGGACTGGACACAAGCATCCAATTAAAAATGGAATTGTTTCTTTCGGTTTTTAATTTTTTTCATTTTTTGCCATCAGGTCACAGCTGAGTTATGGTAACCTCATAGGGGTTTTAAGGCAAGAGACATTTGGTGGTTTGCCACCTGGCTCACAATCCTGGTATTCTGTGGAGATCTCCCGTCCGACTACTTGTCAGAGTCGTGGCTGAGAGTGTGTGACTGGCCCAAGGTCACCCAGCAAACTTCCATGACATAAGTGGGGATCTGAACCTGTCTGACAGGTCCCAGTCCGACACCTTAACCACTACACCAAGCTGGTTGTCTATTATTTGCTAATAGTTTGCCATGATAACAGCCCCGATGCATGATATCATCTGCACATATAAGACCATATGGATAATATAAACAGATGGGAGAGGATAAGCCTTCCACAGGCACTGCAGTAGTCTCTGCACCAACCCAATATTGAGAGTTCCACGATTTCACCACACGTTTACATTACAACCCTCAGGGGCAGTGCAGAACCTTTGGAAAACAGTTTATCTCCTAATAATATGAGTTTTTAAAATACCCCCCTCCCCCAGTTTTGCAATTAATTATATAAAAAAAGCTAAGGAAAGTCACACTGACAGGCATATTTATTAAGCTAGTCTTTAATGAGATTTGAATATTTTAACAGTGAACAATTTGTTACTTGAATTGTGTTTTTGAGTTGTAGTCCTCTGGCTACTTAAAGTGGAATAATACAACTCTATCTTTAACGGAGCAGTTGTAGAATAAAACGTTTAAAGGATAGGACCTTGAACATCAACAGTTCTAGAAGAAATATATCTGCTAATGGTTAGGCTGCATTTAGGTGCTTTTCAGATGCATAAGGAGTGGATGACTTTAATTTAGCCTTCTGTGGCTGAATGAACTTTTGGCAATTGGACAGTACGATCCTGTGGCCCCACTATTCTGGCAGCTGATAATGCTGGCATAGCATCAGTACAACGTTAATTGCAATCTTCAACTTAGATTCTTCCAACAGCTAAACAGAAAACAAAACACTATCCCAAGCAGCAGCTGTAACTACACTGATACAGTTCCACATCTTCCAAAATAGTGTCATCACCACCACCACCCTACATTTAAGTGTTGCACAGAAATGAAGCTGTATCATAAATGTGTCTAGTCCCTTCAAGCTGTCTGCAATGGTGGCCATCCCTATGTCTTCTGGTATTGAATCCCACAATTTGATTACTCCTTGAGTAAAGCAGTATTCAGCTATGCATGTCATCTGGGGAATCGGATGGACAAAAGGAAATGACCCATTGGATACCCACCAAGAAGGGATCTTCTCCTGGCGGATAGAAGGCCATCTTGGCCCTCCATGGGTAGTCATGTCCTCCAGTTGTGCTCCATTGCTTCTCTTTTATCTCTGTTGCTGTTAATATGTTAGTTCATAGTTATTCTGTTCTCCTTAGGAGTAGTTATGAGTTTGTTTTCCTCTGTGTGGTTGTGGGCACTTTTCATTCTATCCTGTTTTGCTCTGACAGTCGTATACTAACCTAAGATGGAGTCTCACAGGAAGGACAGCTAGTAAAGAAAAAACTACATCTTGCCTCCCATAGATCGGGGTAAGAAATAACCCCACAAGATGGACTCCTGTCCCTCAGGAGAAGACTCCTTCACGATGAATATCCAAAGGGTTGTTTCCTTTTGTCCATCCTGATTCTCCAAATGACGTGCATAGCTGATAGAATACAGAATGGCAGTGAGAATTAGAAGTACTGTCCATCCTGGAAAGCCACGTGCGGGCGGGGGGAGGGGGTGGCAAGGTGACCCATGACTCAAGGCATTGCAGGTGGGGCAAGCCATCTTGGAGCCTGCAACCACAGAAATGAGGCTCTTACAAGATGTGGTACTCTTATGAGTGAATTTGGGGCTCCTCAGAGCTGCTATTTAAAATTTTGCAGGCAGAGGCCAGGGAAGATGGTATCAAGCTAGTTCTTCTTAGGGTGAGCACCAGAGAGAGGGAGAAACAAGGAGTAGTCTGAAAGGAGGTGAACACAATGGCCCCTCTTTTCTTTAGGGGAAATGCAATGAGCAAGAGAGCACCTTGACAGCTGAGGCAAGACCAACTCTCTATGCCCTCCAGATCCTCAAAACAACTTACAACAATAAAAATGAATACATCAAGAGAATTAACAAAAACACTGCAGTCTGCAAAATAATTCTGCAACATGGAATAAAATGCCCCACAAGCCAACCAGGAAAATTAAAAGAGTCCTTTAAGTTAGCAAGAGTAAAATAGACAAACAGATTTAATTCAGATCACATGCCCTCATGAAGAAAAGCATAAACAATTGAAATGGTTGGTCTCATTTTTTAAGATTTTATCCACATCTGTAACAAAACCTGTCAATTTGCTTTGTGAGCAGATGGAACAGCCTTGCAACAGTCTTTATTCTCAAAGGAAGAAACCTGACTGGTTCTGCCAAACAGTCCAATGTAAAGTGGTTGCAGGTTGACATTTATATTGATTTATATAATGAATTTAGTTGTCATCTTTTCACAAAAACAAGGTCCCAGAGCAGTCATAAGGTCTCAGAGTGGCATAATGCTACTACACAGTAGAATACTTTTTTTAGAAACCAGATCATCACTTTTTTAAAACTTTAAATGAAATTTCAAAGGGATTCCAATATAAGGAATAGAAAAAAAAATTGTACATCAGACAAATATATTCAGATCTTAAGTTAATATTGAAAACCCTGAAGGTCATACTTACTTATATTTAAACATAATTATGTAAAAAGCATCACTAGGCAAGCTGTATTATGCATAATTGAAGGAAGTTAAATGATATGAAGAATGTTTGAACAAATAGCTACAGGGAACATGTAACTTATACATAACCATTAGCGTGAATCCATAAGTCTGCTTAATTAGACTTTATTTCAATATGCCCGTGATCTAGACAGAAGCAGAGAGATGTGAAAATAGACATTGATTTGGTTGTACAATAAGGGGCTAATTGGATGAGTTAATTTTGATTAAATTGGAAAGAAAGTTAAGAAAAAGTGTATGGCCTGTTCAGTAATCGTATCAGTCTTTTTTCCTGACTTGGTCATTAGGTCAAAAGTATCCTGGTTTTCATGAAGGTGAAGATTATGCAAGCAGTTTGTTTTTTGGTAAGGATCTATTCAGCATGGTTCTACTTAGCACAGTACAGGTGAAATCTCATCCTCAATTTAACACTGTAAATACATAGACCACATTAAAAAGACACTGTTCCCTTCTGCTATTCTTGTGGCTGATGCACAAATGATGGAAGAACACAGTATAATAGGACCAAAACAAGAAATAAGGAGTCACATTTCATAAAGGCAACTGATAGCTGACATGTGAGAGCACTATAGAAATTTCTTTGCTGAGTTATGGTCATAAAGATCCCTTGAATAACCACAGGACACATCTTGGAATTAAATTAGGCCACAGCCCTTTTATTGAGGCAGAAGCTGGGCAAGCAAGAGGAGCGCATCCGTTTTGTGGCCGGTCAGCACCCTTGGCTGACCCTAGCACCAAACCCCACTCCACATTGGGGAGGACAGGAGGTACTAGGCCTTTTGGGCACCCACCCTTTGTGGCCCCCTTCCTGCTGGGGTGTCAGGCTTGAATTACAGAGGCCTCCGTGGCATGTACCATGAGCCTGCCCCACCCCAAGCCTCTTATGGAGACCTCCAACCACGGGGAGGACCGGTGCGCAAGCTCGGCCTCCCCTAAAGATGCACTCCTCTGCCCAAACTGCCAAGGCTGCGACAAAGTGAGCAGCAGAAAACCCTGCCCAAATAGGGAGGGTGGGTCAGTTTGCTCCAGGCGTCTAAGAAGGCCGGAGCAACTGCGTGCTGCCTAATATATAGGGAGCATGCTCCACCCCTAACACTCATGCACATCACATGATTAGGCCAGGTGTGGTTCAGCCGCTGATCATGTGATGCTCTCACTGCTCCGGAGCTCACCATGTGCCCTGCCCCCTGTTGCAATGACGGCCCAGTTGATTCTGAGGCTGTTATTAAAGAACACTGGTAATGCAGTCAATATTCTATATTTTGTTTAAGCTGTTCAGCAGTTTTGTCCAAGGTAATTCAAAACAATTCAGACAGGCTGCCAGTTCTATCCATTTCGATAGTCTTCATCAGTTTACAATGGATCATATAAGCATCTCAGTGATCTTAAGATCTGCTACAAGAGCTCCCAGTCTCTTTGAAAGAATCAAAATGGCACTGGTTGCTCAACCAATGCTCAATCCAAGTAGGAATTGCATCAAATTATAAAGGTTAAATTACAAACAGGTGTGCTCAGCTTGTTAGTCCTCAAACTTAGGCAGATTCTGCATGGGCCAAAAACAGCGGTGTGAAAACATTGTGAAAACAGTGTAAACCCTCTGACCCATGCAGAATCCACCTTAGAGGTGCATGAGTTTAACAGCCCAATCAAGACTGGACTGGTGGGCAGGGATATGCCACTCTGACGCTGCCCTAATGCCACTCTGCCCCCTCCAAAGGGCTTTCCCACAATGTGGGAAACCCAAAAAGTTAAAAAACCCAAATACCTGAGAATTCCTCATAGGGGAAATAATAGATACACCATGGAAAACGTGGCAAATCTCTGTGCCTGGACCTGCCGGTAAAAGGAGGCTAAATGGGTGCTGGAAGTCAACTAAGGTCAGCTCCACCCCTGGGAATGCCTCCGCCTCACTGGCACAGCTCAGGGCAGTGTGGGAACATTGACAGAGAGGTGGCTGCCATGGCTGGGTGTCCCAGGATCCCACAGCAGCCAGGCTTCAGTGGATTTGCCCCTCCACTGGGATAAATACCCTGGGGAGGGCAAATCCAATGGTGTAAACCCACACTGCTTCCACATGGCTTAGTTTTGTAAATATAGCAAGTGAGCAGCTCTGGAGAGGTAAATTGACCAGAGTGGAGAAGCACAGCAGAATTGGATGGAGAAGTAGAAAAGCCAACTGCATGGTTGGAGTAACAGCCTAGGATCTGAAACCAGCTACAGATTGGATGGTCTGAGGAATATTTTGTATACATTTTTGCTGAGACAGAGGAGAAGAAAGGGTGGAATGTGGGAGTGAAGAAAAGGTCATTTGTCCGGAGATGAACTAATTTGAAAACGGTTTCTTCTGTTCATTGTGGATGGGTATTTTCTTCTTCTGAATTAAAGATAAAAGTATCAAGAAGTGTTTTCTTAGTGACTGAGTATTTTACATGATAGAATGGAGGAGAGATCTTCCTGTCCAGTTCTTTAAAAAAGGAGGAAATAGCTGGGACTGGTCTGTTGCTCATTGTCTTGTTTATTCAGGTCATTTTGTATGTCCAGATTATCAGCAAGCAGACCCCTTAGATCCTTGAAGGAAAAGGCCCTTTGGTTGACCCCTACTAGAGATGCTTTCGCATGATTAATGGAGGACCTGTCTTTATATTCCTTACATACCTTCTGCATGATTCAGTGTCATGCTATCCAGTTTAACAGTATAAGAACTTATTTTAATATAGCAATGGGGAATTACTTGGCTTGGCAATGCAAAAGGTAGGCTGGGAGGGGATCTTTTTAGACAACTATACCAGAAATGGCTTGAAACGTATCTGCAGAGAATTCACAAAAGACCAAATTGCAGTTTAAATATTTTTATATAAGTTTTGGTTGCAAACAATCACACAGTGAGACGTTAAGGCTCATACACACAGTTCCTAGATATATAGATAGGGAGGAAATGGATAGAGTTGGATGATAGAATGGGAGTTGGGGAGCAAGGGAATTATACGTTACCTAAATCAGCTGATGAAGATCAGGAAGAAGGCAAGGGTTCCTATGCCAGCATGGAAACCCAATGCGAAGGATGATATTGTGTCTCAAACCAACGTGACCAAGAGAGGTTCAGGCTAGTATTGAGCACTGAGGTTCTGGTGTGCAGTATTTTTATACCTCTTTGCGCAGGTAAGGGGGGAAATTCAAACTTAGGTTTCGTTTCTTTGCAACTGCTTGGGGTCTCCTTGATGGACTTGCGGGGTTGAGCTAATTAGCAGCTCTATCTATTGTTTCTACTCCCCGGGACAATGGGGTCAATTGGTCCTAGATTATATCAGTGATACCTTGAATGGTTTGTGCAGAGGTGCTTCCTAAAGTCTCGGCCTTGAGTATTCAAATTTGGCTGAGGCTTAAGTGAACCAGGAAGGGATCTTGTTAGGGAGATCATATCTAGAGGTTTAGGAAATGCATGGAGAAAGCAATTGTTTGGAGAAATGTTTTCTCTAGAGCACAGTATCAGGGGCTTCCAAAAAACAGCTTAGCGAGGTGTGGTGTTCAGGAGTTCTACAGATTCCATTATGTTAACAGAGTACTCTGGCAGGGTGGGATGATCAAAGATGCATGTCCTTGTTATGAGGCGTCCAGATTGTATCACTGGAGTAACTCATAGATCTAATCTTCAAACAGACTGTTTTGCCTTAGGTGTGCTTTCAGCTTGGACACTCTGCTATCCACCCATACAAACATGGAAACTGGCATTTTGTAGCACACAGTATGAGAAATAATATGAAACCCAATATTTCATAAGGCAGGAGATGAAGGGCAGGGTTACAGTCATTTTGATCCAGACTTCATTTTTCATTGCTGGGTTCAGGCTAAGATGTGCATGTATGCAGGAGTCAAAGTGGGGATCGCCTATGAGGGTGAATCCCGGGGCATCAATGGCATAAACAATGCAATAGACCTGAAGTTACTGGAAGCCATGTCAATTGTGATATATATTTTACATTTTACAGTATTAGTTGAGGAAGTCCTTGGACATGCCTGCATATCTTGTAACCCACTAAATCCACAACAGCACATACCATCTCTGTATTTTGGCATTCCAGGTGCATGACCATCTCCCCCTACATATTTTTGCATTTGTACACCACCTTAGATGCTGGACTATTATAGGAGAATTGGAAGCCCTAGAAAGCAAATAACCCAAAGAACCATGCTTCTCTCCATGAGCATGTCTACGTATTTGCTATTTTCATTTGATATTTCAACCATTTTAAGTTAAAAAAAGAGTTACAAGACTACATTAAATAAGATCGCATGGGATCAGACATCTAGATGTATTAGTATAATACATTAAGTGAAAATGTTAAAAAGAAAGGACAGTTTATGTAGTTTTGCACTGCAAGTCATGCAGCACAAATTCTTTTTTAAGCCAGTTAGCAGAAGTGCATTTTCTTTTCATGGAGGGCTTAGACACTTAACAGTTGTTGTCTGCTAAGTATTGGAGCCAAAGGCTTACAAGTGAAGGGAAGTACCAGGCTCCGTGGTTTTTCATATGAAGCCTGCTGTGATGGAAATTAACCACATGGCCCTAGTCATTTTCACTCGCAGCAGGTTCTTCATATCTTGAGCAGTGCAACATCCTGCAACTCACCAGGCATTTGCCTGAACCCAATAAACTGGTTTCCAAGAGAGGGACTTGGGAAAGTGGTGAAAACCAATAGAAGAATATATATAGAAAACAACAAACAAACAAACAAACAAACAAACCCTCAAACACCGGTTTATGGGAAAGAAGAAAGACAAGAAAGGGAGTTTGCAGAAAGGTTTGTACCGGATCAGAAGTCTGGTGTTTGAAATTTCAAAAATTCTGAAAGGAAGAATCCTTTGGCTATGGTGTTTAGTCTGATGTACATATTGGGAGACTAATAAACTGGAACGCATGCTGCTATTGTGGATTTATGAGGATTTTAGCCATGTTGGGCAGCACTTTGGGGGCAAATATTTTATCCCCATCTAAGAAACTGACATGATATAATTCAGACACTTCCTCACCATGTAAACATATGCATACACACAATTTGTTAACATAAATATGTCCCTTTATACTCTTACTCACATGATGCTTGGCTTGGAAATGAGTGGATGTTTCCTACTTTGTTTTTGTATAGTTTTGTCAACAGTTTTGATTTTCCACTGCTATACATTTTGTAGATTCCTTCACGTTGTGTACATGTGGTATGGTTATAACTAAGTCATGCAATATTTAAACTTATGGTTTAAATGATTTATGTGTCTAATAATGTTTGATGCTGTCTTACTGAAGCGCGAATAGCATTGAAAAATGTATGTATATATTTTTAAAAATAAAGTACTTACAGGACAAAATGGGAGAAAGCAGAAAATTGGATATTTTTTTGAATGGGAGCTTCAGCTTGCACAAGGCAGAAGCAAAACTGAAGGGGAGATTTGGGGGTCAAAACTGTAAAGATGAGAAATTTGACATTTTGATTATCTCCCTTCCTGAAACTGTCTGCTCTTCACAGAGATCAGTAGATCTTCTGATGCGCATGAACTTTGCCTTGATGGATCAACCAGTGAGTAACTGTTACTGGTTAGGTATAACCCAGTTAACTACTTACCACATGGATTGCACCCTCAAAGTGCGAGGGTACAAATGAAATGTACAAATGAAAAAAAAATAAAGTTTCTGACCAGTTAACTTAAGTAGTTTACCTCCCCTTGAGGTAGGTCCGTGGTGGTGAACCTTTGGCACTCCAGATGTTATGGACTACAATTCCCATCAGCCCCTGATGGGAATTGTAGTCCAGGGCTGATGGGAATTGTAGTCCATAACATCTGGAGTGCCAAAGGTTCACCCCCACTGAGGTAGGTCAAACAGATTCAATGTTCAGTGTTCAAAGCTCTCATACCTGCACAAGGAGGCCAAATGCTGATGACAGGCCCCGCCCCCGATACCGTATTTTAGTGTTTTCTTGGAAAGGATGGGGTTTTCCTTTGCCCAAGCAGGAATGAGGGGAGGTTATGTAAATATTCTCTCAAAAGAGGTACAAATGAGTGAATGAATTACTAACTGAAGATCAAATGGTTTTTGCAAATCATTTTTAGGTTGGTGTGGGAATTTAATGATTGAGGACTAGGTGTCACATCCTGAAAGGATGACATTTTTGGTTTAGCTGTTATCCGGGGGCCTCAAAATTGAACTAAAACCTATGAAATCTATAACACAATAATTATATTCATTCATTCATTCATTCATTCATTCATTCATTCGACTTCTATATCGCCCATCCCCGGAGGGCTCTGGCCAGTGCACAACAACTGATATAATCTAAAATAACAAGAAGAGCACATTCAATAAATACCGGTACATACAATATAATAAAATTAGGGCTCTAAATTTCACATTAAAACCATTTAAAACAGAGCACAAAACATCGCATCCGGCAATCTAAAAGTCCCTCTGAGGGAACGGAAAGGCCCAAGATGCAAAAGGCTGCAGATTATAAAAGGGGAGGAGGGGGCACCATAGTGTACACAAAAAAGTTTGTTAAAAACACAGGGACTGGAATACAGATTAAACATTTTAAAAATCAGTATGAACTGTTACCAAGATCTCAGACAGTGTTTATGATACAATCATTATAAATGACAAATACAGGACCATACACATTTTGGCCTATGCAACCCCCCATAGTGGTCATACATACAAAACAAGATTTTTTTAAAAGAAAACAAATCCAGAAATACCATACAAGTATTTTTATCTGAAAAAGGGAAACCACTATATCTTGCATAGCCTGATGTTGCCTATTAATAGAAACCATGAGTCTTTTACCGCTCAAATTGGCTCACACTGAAATCTGGTATATAATTACCAATGTTCTGGTATATAATTACCAAAGCTCTTGTTCACAATGGAGGGCAGCCCGACCTCGGCCCCTGATGCTCTCCAGCGTTGTCTTGATGCTGTGGCTGGTTGGTTGAGTGCAAGTCGGCTGAAGTTGAATCCCACTAAGGCCGAGGTCCTGTGGCTGGGCCGGGGGGAGTGTCCGGTGGCCTTTGGCCTGCCTACCCTTCTTGGCGAGACGTTAAAATTAACTTTGTCCGCCAAGAGCCTGGGGGTGACTCTGGATCCATCTTTATCATTGGTGGTCCAGGTCACCCAGACAGCCCAGGCAGCTTTTTACCATCTGCGGCAGGCACGGCAACTGGCCCCGTATCTCTCCCGTTCTGATCTGGCCACTGTGATCCATGCCACGGTCCATGCCACGGTCACCTCTAGATTAGACTAATCCATGCTAGATTAGACTAATCCATGCTAGATTAGACTAATCCATGCCACGGTCACCTCTAGATTAGACTACTGTAACTCGCTCTACGCGGGCTTACCTTTGGCCATGATCCAGAAACTGAAACTCGTACAGAATGCGGCAGCCAGACTCCTTTCCGGAGCAACAGCAAGGGACCGGATTACTCCGGTCCTATACCAACTGCACTGGATGCCGATCGAGTACCGGGTCATGTTTAAAGTTTTGGTTTTGACCTTTAAAGCCATTCGCGGCCTTGGCCCTGCATATCTAAGGGACCGTCTCTCCCTATATCGCCCTTCTAGGCCCCTCCGTTCATCGGACCTACTGGTGATCCCTGGCCCCAAAGCGATCCAGCTGGCCTCTACAAGGGCCAGGGGTTTTACGGCTCTGGCCCCTACCTGGTGGAACAGGCTTCCAGGTGAGATCAGGGCCCTGCGGGATTTACAAAGTTTCCGCAGGGCCTGTAAAAACGGACCTGTTCCGCCAGGCATTTGGCCAGCCGGGATGATATCAACTGCAATAAAAAGCAAACATCTGGCCTCCCATGGGTTCATAAAAGGGGGAATAGAATAGCTGAAGCCATCTCTAGTTTAATATTTTATGTATTTTAATTAACTTATATATATGATGTTTTAAATTTTTATTTTGTTGGAAACCACCCTGAGCCTTCGGGGAGGGCGGTATACAAATACAATCAATCAATCAATCAATCAATCAATCAATCAATCAATCAATCAATCAATAAATAAATAAATAAATAAATAAATGTTTCCAGATGCATGTAATATCAATCAGTGATAAATGGTTTGAGGCACCTTCTCTGGTTGAGCTCTTTCCCCTTTTTTGGCATTCAGTTTGTTATTCCCACACAATCCACTCTCTCAGAAAGGATGCATTCATGGCATCAGTTAACCACACTGTCTTTGAATTTTGGTGGTCCACAACGAGACCTGTAGCTGCGTTAACCAGGTATTGCCTTCGCAACCTTACAAAACTAACTGGATCTCTCATTCTCTATAGGTGAACCAACCTAAATGATTCCCCACCCTAAGGAGGATGTAAAGTGACAAGTAATCTAAACCTAACCCAGTAGTAATTTAATGTTGCCAATCACTGTTAATTCTAATTCATATAAGCTTGGAGAAGGACAAAGTTAAATGAGGGAGGGGTGTCTACTATGAAATGCCTTATTTACTATTAGTCAGAATTTTTGGAATGTACAGGAGAGGACTGGGAAGTGAAAATGGCCCTGGAACAAGCCAATATAAATGGTCCATGGTGGTACAAGCTAACACTGCAGGGGCCACTCAGCTCAGCAGCATCAACAATGAGCTCACCTACTGCTTCCTCCTAAAAACTAGCAACTGAGAGGAAAAGATGGTTGGTGCAACCAATCACCATGATCAATTAAGAGTCTGCACCAAGTGGCTCCCAAGGTGCTGCCAGTGTTGCTAGAGCTTGGTTCTACTTGTGTTATGGAATATTTTCTGCCCAAAAATACTCATGAACAAGGCGGTCAGCAGTAAGCAGTTTATTATAGTCACGACTGCAGACGTGGAGAGAGGGCACCTTGGTGGGTGCGGCTCTCTAAAGTCTGTGGCGCAGCACAGCTCATTTTTAAGGCCCCTGCTCTGCCCTCTTGCCCATCCCTCAAGTGGACACGAGGTTCACAATCTGACCAATCAGCTTTTAACACATATCCCCTTGATACATCAGGGGCTTTCCACATGCAGGCATTAGCTAAGTGAGCACAGAATACTTTTATTAGGAAATCAGCTAATTCTATATGTGGCACAAACATGCATCAATATCCTGTGTTTCTGGCTACCACAGGCCTAGTTCCCTGTTCTTTCCTCCCTTTAGTTCCTCTTTTCTCTCTGTCTCATTTTCTGTAGTGTGACCTTCACACTGTGACCTTCACACTCAAGAAATACATTTTTCCATATCACTTGCTCCTGGCCATCAGTTGCCTCTAAGGCAGCAGCCTCAGAAATTCCCCTGTAAGTTTAAAAAATTACCTGTCCACCCCTGGGATGTAAGATGTTGGCAGAATATTTCTTTTCTTTTCAGAGATGATTTAACAATAATAAAGTTGATCTCCCCAGTGCTTTTGCTTAAGATGGAAGCCATTTAAATTAATAAGAAGATCCCTGTTTTTTTTTAACTAGTCATGCTGTACCCTGGTGTTTCCAATGTCAAAATAATCCAAGTCTTAGAGCTTTGACCTGAAATATTTCTTGTTACTTCTTATTAATCAAAGACGTATTAAAGAAATGACTTGCAAGTCTTGTTTATTCTGATGTCTGGAAAAAAAGATATTGGACATATTGTAGAAGGCTTTCATGGGTGGAATCAAATGACTGTTGGGGGTTTTCTAGGCTATGTGGCCTTGGTCTGGTAGTTTTTGCTTATAACGTTTCCCCCACAACTATGACTGTGGACAAGTATACATGGGGACAACAAAATCCAGCATTCCGACTATGAACTAAAGAACATGAAAGGCACTGCTGACTAATCCAACCTGAGTTTGTGTGTGTATGCAGCTAGTGATATGATCATTCTCTTCACTGAACAGCTATCCATACAAAAAAATGGAAATATTTTGCATGAAAAATCAAGTACTAAACCTTCTTCTTCTGGCACACTATATGGACTCTCTGTGATTGTCTTTGCCACTGGTCATTGCACTCACTGTATATGCCACTAGTCTCCAGTTTGCACCATACTTTTGAGCTGCTGCTGAATCCATGCTTTGATGTATCTAGTGATATTTTAGCTTCTCCTTTGTCAAAATATTTTAATTTTGGTACTATGGTTGCCAGAATGAGGCTGACCGGGGTGGGGGGGGAGGTGCCAGTGATGTAATGACATCTCTACCAACATTATGATGGCAGTTCCAGTGAAACCAGAAGGGACATGATTGGATTGCCATTGATGCTGTCACATTCAGCCAAAACTCTATGGTTTAACCATAAAGTTTTGATTGAATACTAGAACCAGTGACGGGATAGCCCTTTCAATTGTGTGGGACATGATGTAATTGTTTCAGAATGGCAACCATCACCCCACTGTTACCTCCTTCATTTTTCTCCCACCACCCTTCTATACCTGGGTTATTGATCAACACTGTATAGAGCAAGTGAAATGCTTGAGATATCTTGGCAAGGTCTTACAGTACAATGGAAGGCTAACCACTCATATTAATTCTACAGTTAATTCTGCTCAAAGTAGTACTTTAGCCAAATTAAGATTTTACTGTACTAAGGGAGGAAGCTTTATTCCAGCTGCAGTTAAGCTATATAGCTAAAGCATTAGCACAATTTACTTATGGGGCCCAACTTGGCTCTTATTCTTTGCTTCTTTAGCAAGAATACAGTCAGGCTTTCTCAGAGCCCTGTTTAATGTTCCAACAGCCATTCCCTATGTGGTGCTTTGACAGGAGGTTGGGTTGTTAAAAGCAGAGGATAGTGATTATTAATTACTGCTTAAAGAGCCACCTTAATCATGTTGGTCTTAGACCTTTTTTTTCTGTTGTCCATTCCCTGGTCTCATTGGAGTTTGGGGATAATTAATAAACTTCTTTCTATTGGTTGAGCACCTGACAACTTATTAGAAATGGCTTGAGAAGAGCAAAAAAATATGGTTAGCCAACAACTCATAGATACTGAATCACATAATGCAAGCCGGGAGGGATTTTCCATTGCCCCTTAACATCTGTTATCTTCTCTGAATTTTGGTAGGCCTTCTCAAGATGTGTTTTTAATGCCTTTCCATTGACTTTGCTTAAATGGAGATTTCAGTGTTACCTATGGAGGTCAGATTTTGTCCTTTTAATTTGGGAGCAATTGAAATGATGACTCACAATTTATTGCACTATGAATGTTATCAGGAAGTTAGAAAATATTTGCTTTTGCCTTTGCTGACCAGAGTTTTTGGGCATCCCGATGAATTTAAGATCGTTTTTTAACTTGAGGATAAGGAAAATACTGTATATAAACAGAACTGAACGGAACTCTCACCACCCAGCTGAGAAGCAGCAGGCAAGCAGGAGTCCTCTGCCTGAAGTGGCAGCCTGGCAACCTTAGATGACAATCTCTTAGTAAAATATTTAATTTTTAGTATCTTTCAGTTCATAAATCCTACTAATACTGTTGTGGGTTTTAAAGATCTGTCGTCTACGTTAGTAAAGTATTTCCCACAAACTGAAGTACACCTAATACCTTCCAATCCTCTTCCCCATTGTTAAGTACAGGCATGTTTATGTTTGTCCTTATGCTGACATTTTCCGTACATATGTCTCTCAGTCAGCTTCCCACGTGGCAAGATCATAAGCCACAGGTTCTAAATGGCCACTGTCAGTCCACACCCAAAGGTAAAATTTACAGGCTTGGCTCTGCTGCATGTCAACTACCATCTCTCTAAACTGCACTGCTTTCTTCAGAAGGTGTTACTGCCACCCTTTTAAAAACTTGTGTGTGTGTGTGTTACAGTGCTGTTGGCTGTTGTTTTTGCTGGCATGTGTTGGGCAGTCTCTGGGTATTTACATTTTAAATAACCCTCTCCTGGCTTGGTCACCATTACCTGGAGCTAGTTATAAATGTACTTCTTGCAGAATACAAAACCTCTTGTGAGTGCCCCAATATGAGTGAGAACATCTGAACAGAGGGGGGAATGTAGGTGCCCTCCAATACGAGCAAGCAAATAATGCTGGACTCTAATTTTTACTCTAATGTGGGAATGGACTAGAATGTCTACAAATTGTATTTGATACTAAGGAATATTAAGTTTGTATGAACCAAAGATTTGTAAGAATCAAAATGGGGTTTCTGTATAGAGACCAGCAGGCCTGCATGTTAGCAAATGGTCAAACTGCATGTTAGAAGCTTGTCAGTGATTATGCAGGCAAGCAAAGATAAATATCTTTAAGATCTTGTCAATAAGGGCCAATGTGACAGAAGACATATACTTTATAACTTTGTTAAAGCTAGCTATATGGGATGCCTAAGGGAAATGAAGAGATCAGAGGTTAGAATAGAAATGAATGTGATTGGGTAACTGAAAAGTGTTTTTATATATATGTTAAATGAACACAGAAATTATAATGAGAGATTCATATGTACTTGTATTTTACTATAATTCTATTAGAATCGAATGGTATAATCTGTTAAAGTGAAAACATTTCAAACTGGGAAAAGGAAAGTTTTATGGTTCTAGGGAATGTATGTAAGACCTGCATACCCTGGGGAGGTATCTCTCTTCAGGAACAAATTTAGGAATGTAGAGAACTAGTAATCTGATTGAAAACAAGAAAAGGCAGACTTCAGTTTATGGTTCTTTCTGCATATGGGCAGAGGGACGTGAGCAAACAGCACGCAGCGTTTGTGTAACAGAAGGAATCAGACACTATCCAATGGGATGTTAAGGTTCATGCTTATAGCACGTGAAAGGGGTATGATTGTATATGCGAAAGACTAAGGTCTTTCATATGGTGGGTGTGTCTCTCTTTCGAGAGCACCCAGAGTGTGCCTCTCCCTTGGGAGGGGTCACCTTCTGTCAGAGATCTATATTCTGTTCAGTAAAACGTTCTGTTTGTTTCTGATATCTGATGTCTGATGCTTTTTTGGAGTTTGTTTCTAACCTATCTTTTCTCAAGACAGCTGCACAGGCCGGACATGAGTTCTGGCCTCGCACTAATATTATCAAGAAAGTCCCACTGGGCAAAAATATTTGAACAGAGTGGGTAGGGGACTGTAAGGGTACGCCAATACAGTTGAGAAGTACTGCAGGGCTAAAACATCTGAACAGAGGGACAGGGAGGTGGGAGGTAAGTGCACTTCAATGTGGGTGAGAAAGTTTCACCTGGCAGAAATATCTTGACAGGGACTGCCAGAGCCGTCGACATTGTTGCCGATCTTTCCTTCACCCCCTGGCAATCCCTTATTTTGGGATAATCTTAAACTCTGCAGTGATTTACCAAACATTTGTCCAACTTTTCAGCTTTTCAAAACAGACCAAAACACTACCAGCCAAATACTTTTTATTACATAAAGGGCAAGATCACGCCTGTATCAATATTGTATTTTTATAGTCAAGGACCAACGTAAGGTAAATACAGTGTAACTAAAATGATAAAACGTTTTAAATGCATATATATATATGCATTTATATATATGCATTATATATATATATGCATTTAAAACGTTTTATCATTTTAGTTACACTATATACACTATACACACACACACACACACATACTGATGAAAAGAAAGTTAAGAACATAAAAACCATAAGATAAGAGTGTAAATATTTAAAAGGGAATAAAAGCTTAGAAAACTATGAAAAAGACTATAAAAAGTTATAAGAAAGGGGTACGCACAGGGAAACAATAACATTTGTAATTAAAAGATGGGCAACCCCATCCAAACCATGAGGTGGCAAGACATTGCACGGAGAGCAAAGACCAAAGGTTTAAAGGACTGGAGTTGCAGGAAATACCCAGTTTGGAAATAGTCTGTTTTATCCTGCACGTGTTGCTGACTTCCCTCTGAATACAAATGTTCCTTCTTTCTAAACTTTACTTTTATTTTATTTCAGTTTTAAACCTGCTTCAGCCTTTTAAATATTTAGTACTTGTCCTGCTAATGAAATATGTCCCTTTCATAATCCTGAAAATATATTTATTTGATTAGTCAACTAAATACAGCTTAACACTTGATTTGTTACCCGATTTGCCAATCAGAGGGTGAAAGAAGCATGGGATATCTTGCATTTATGTAATTACAATATGTAGAATATAGATTTATGCATAATCTTTAATTTTTTATTATGATGAATATACAGTTCTAGATCATTAGCTTGTGATAAGTTTTGCCAGCTTGGATGTGGATGAAACTTGAAGTTCAATTAGAATGCACAGAAGCAGCATATAAAATTTGTTTGTATCTATCCAATGAAACCATCTAAGATTTGTGGATTCTTAAGATCCTGGGAACTCTTGGGAAAATACATTTAATGTGGCTTCAGTTAATGTTCTGTGTATACATTTATTCCTGCCTGTTTTTATGTGTCATGGGATTTTACTTTTTTATTTTTCTAATGTGAATTTTTAAAAAGATCTCCTATATAAGGCTGTTGAGGATGTTTCTCAGCCCCTTTCTCCCCAGGAAGGATAGATTAATTAAAAAACAGGCAGAAGGCTAGCTGTATTTAATCCAAAATTAGATTTGGGGGGTATTTTATCGGCAAGCAGCGAATAAACGAGAGACGAGCAGTGCAATTCTATGCAGCTACTCCACATTGATTTCAATGAATTTAGACTAGAATAATTGCAGAGGATTGTGTCGTGAGTAACCTTTAAAAGTTTGCCTTACTCCCAACTTTTCCCCTTGTTAGGATTCAACCCCAGACATGGATCTATATGGGGGGGGGTGTCAAAGGGGACCAAGATGCACTTGGCTGGGTCACATGGGGGGTCACATTTTAGCCACTGCGCCACTGCCAGTTGCCTGAAGAACCATGCAGCTGACCCGCCTCAGTTAGTCCACGCTGTGTGGGCTCAGTGTCAGCCCACCTACAGAGCCCCACAGTTCCTTGTGCCCGCCTGCTCCAGAGCACTGGCATTCGTTCTTGGAGGTGTCCCCAACCCACCTGCTGGGGCCATGCCAGCTGGTGCTTACTCCTGCCTGCTTGCTTCCCTGTCCCACTCACTCACTCCTCTGCTCCCACCTGCTTGCCCTGGCTGTGACAACGGGGGTGTTTCTTAGGGCAGATCATTGGTAAAACCAAAACAGCTCTCAGGAGAAACAGGCCAGATCAGTGCACTACCCAACATTGGAGCCAGCAAGAAGGTGGTGGAGATTTTCTGGGCAGGCAAACATGCTAGGCAACAGCTCCCACTTGCTGGAAAAATCCCTCTAGCTTGATGCTTTCTCCTACCCTGCCTATCTGTGGAACTCCCAAGAACATGGTAGTTGCAGGGCTCTTATTAACCATGTCACAGTTCTCCATACAGCAGGAGGTGCTGTTTACATTTGTTCCTTCCTTGTTGTGTTCTGTGGATGGGTGATGTGGGTTTTAGGGAGGCATTCTGCCCATTGCTATACATTGGACGGCTGCTTCCATATATGGCTAACATCGGGGGTATTGGCAAAATGCTGCTCTATGATTGGTGGGTATAGGCAAAGGCTCTGTGGATTCCATTGTAGGTACCATGTCCTTAGCTTCTTGAGCATGAATCTTTTTTGCCATTTCTTTTCTCTGCTGAGGGATCATTGGATGGATACTGACTTGGTTCACCAGCACTGCAATGACATCAACACTGTGCCATCATCCAGGGTTTTGCACTGAGTTGTAAAGCAACACATATACACGCATATACAAATATACACATACATAAAATTAAGGACAGTTTGTCATCTGAAATTTCTTTCTCGAACTCTCTTTGGTGCCCCAAACCAAATTTCATTTAAAGATTTGTACCTTTATTGTGCACAATATTACCTTCCTCAGCCTTCTGGGATCTTAATCTAGACTTGGTTTTAAGTTAGCAAGAATAAATCATATCCCAGAGCCTTTTAAATCTAACTAATTGTGTTTAAAATGTTTGGTTACTGGAGATATTAGTCAAAACACTCTTGCCGTGAAGCTTAGCTATATGAAATTTTGCCAGTTCAGTTATGGGCATGTAGGCTTCCTGGGTAAGCATTCATATCTACACTGCAGTGTTCATTTGAACCTTGTTGAAATGGCTGTATGTGTCTTTTATACATAAATGAAATAAAAATTGCATCTTTTGATGCATATTTCCTTATAACTGGAGGATTGGAGTGCTCCTGTTTTCAACAAGCAATTCAGACTATGGAGGATGGTATCTGACATTCCAGAGAAGTCCAGGAAAAACAGAAAGAATGCACTTGCCTTGTTGATTTCTTAGCAAAGATCACCCACTTGTGTGATCAGAGCAGTTTCATTCCCCAAACCAGGTTTATACTTATATTAAAATAGGTCTAGATAATCTGCATCATGATTGCCAACAGTTGGTCAACCTTCTATCCAGAAATAGGAGATTGATAACTTATTTAGTTGTTAGAGGGGAAATCTGCAGGGTCCAAAGAAAGCTTTTTAAGGAATTCCCTTACAGCCATTGCCTCAGGCAGCTGAAGCCATTCACTTTTCTTTATGGCATTAAGAATCTCTTGGATCTAATCAAATTCTTCCACTCTTGGATAGATAGTAAAAGCCAAAAATGGCAAAATTAACAACTCAGACTACATCTTTCCAAGAACGCTCTCATCATCTTCAGACTTCTGCAACTGAATGTGGTGAGAAAGTGCTAAAAAGACACCCTGTATCTTTACAGTATCCAACCTAGACATCAAGATGGAACTAACTAGTCACAGTGGATTTCTTTCGGTTTCACTCTGCAAGAGACTCTTCACCAGTTGGAAAAGCTCTGCTAGACTGCACTGAACAGATGCTGTGGTGGTAGAAAATGATTTGTTTCCCTCATTACTATGCCAGAATAGGCCTTCAAATGGGTTCTAGCCAGAATTTGATTGGTTTTGTTCCACATTTTCCTACAACTCATCCCTCCTGATTCATTACTGCCATCTGCATAGAGTGCCATGGAGCTGGCTTGTCTTTTCTCAGACAGGATGTTAAGAAGCAATAGTGTCAAGTGTAAAGGGAGGTGGGGGAGAGAGCACTTTCTTGGGGTCCATTGTGTTTTGATATGGTTAAATATGTAGGCCCAACAAATGTCAGCAGCCTTCCACCAAGTGGAGTTCTGTAATATTCATGTGATACTAATAGACCATTTCAGGTGAGTCCAGAATTTCCACATGTGAGCAAGACAGGGAAAAACTCTTTTTTTTAAAATCCAAGAAGAGAACTCGGTGAATTTCTGATCTCTGCATGGGAATTCACTTCCCCCCTCAATATCTCTGGTAGGTAACTATTGTCATGATTAGCCAAAAGTATAAGGCTCGGATGGGAATAAGTCCTAAGATTAATAGTCAAAATCAAGGGGAAATTATCGCTGTCAGTACGAACACCTACATAGAAATTTGCTATTCTGCCCCCAAAAATGGGAGAGATCAAGATGTAATCTGTAACACTGCATCCTCTCCTGAATGTGAATATAAACACTCTTCAAGAATCTAAACTTTGCTCTTGCTTTATCGTTGGACCCTATGTTTCTATATTTATATGCCAATAATGGTTGGATGATTTCTGATCTGTAATCTGGTATGTAGGTAACTAGAGCAATAGGAACATGGGTGGGGTGGGAGGAGCACAGCAATTGTATACAATTCAATTGTAAAAAGATTTCTTTCAAAGTTCACACAAGCCAGCAAATGGGTGTGTGTGTGTGTGGGATATTGGGAAAGAGATACGGAAACGCAGAATGTACAAATAAAAGAAAATAAAGTTTCTGACCAACTCACTTAGGTAGTTGTACCTCTCCTTGAGGTGGGTTAAATGGGTTCAAAGATCAGTATTGAAAGCTCTCATACATGCCAAAGGAGGCCAAATGCTGTTGACAGGTACCCTCCCAGTGAGATCATATTTCAGGGTTTTCTTGGAAAGGATGGGGTTCCCCTTTGCCCACGCAGGAACGGGGGGAGGGAGGGGAGGGGGTTATATAAATGTTTTCTCAGAAAAGGTACCAATCAATTAATTACAGTCTCAAGATCATGTGGGTTTTGAACATCATTTTTAGGTTGCTGTGGAATTTAAGGATGGGATGCACAGACCTCAGAATAGGGATGACAGAGGTGCCAGACAAGAGGAAACTTTCCCATTGCTCCCCTTTGGAATGTTACTTGGTAGACTACTGTAATTGCTGATAGGCAGCCCTATCCAAGAGCCAAGTGCCACACCCAAAGAGGCTTCCTGGCAATGTGGGAAGGCTTGAAAAGTTAAAGAGCCTTCCCACAACTGAGAAGCCCCTATGAGTCTCAGTAGACCTACACTACCCCAGGATTAAGTCTGAGGAATAGTCCAGCAGTATAATGCCAGCAAAGGCTGGGAGGGAGCTGACTGATGTTGACTCCTCCCCTGGCCATGCCCCCAGCTCGCCCCTGCTACCACCAGTGGCAGGGGCCTCAGGAATACCTGATGTGGTATTCAGTGTGGCAGGGAGGATCTATCCACCAGCATGGCAGCGCACCGCTCCCAAGAGCGAATTCCCCTCCCCCCCCACACTTTGGATGGAGCTCTAGGTGTCATATTCTGAAAGAATGACATTTTTTGTTCAGCTGTTATCCTAGGAGCCTTAAAGGTTGAGGTAAAACCTATAAATTCTGTAATAAAATAATTATATTCATTATATGGTGTATACAATTTTTTTGTTAAAAATACAGAGCCTGGAATACAGACTGCACAGTTAAAATCAAAAATAAGTTACAAAGGTCCCAGACACTGTTTATGATGCAATTATTATACCTGGCCAATTCAGGACCATATGCATTTCAGCCTATGTGGTCTTCCTCAGTGGTCATATGTACAAAACACCTTACAGATATTTTTATCTGAAAATATCTTGTATGCCCTGTTGTTGCTTATCAACACAAGCCATCAGTTTTTCACCCCTGAAACTGGCTTACACTCAAATCTGGTATTTAATTACCAGTGTTTCCACATGTATGTAACATAAACCAGTGATAAAGTTTTTACCAATGTTTGCTGAGGAACATTTTGTCACTAGTTGGTGTTACGCACACCCAGAAAGTTTGGCAATTATATACTAGATTTCAGTGTGAGCCAATTTCAATGGTGAAATATATAAACATTTTATTTTGTTATAATTTTTGTTCTTTAGCTCAGCCTTTGAGGTTCCCTGTAGTTTTCTGGTTGAGTTTGGTGGATTCAATATGAATGTTAAATCTTCAGTTTTACAAAAATCTTTCCACAATGTTTTATTTAATTTTTTACTGTTGATGTGTTGCATCAAGCTCCATCAATCACATAGCACAGTTCTATAAAACACTATGACTGACATCATGAAGCTGACACATAGCAATCCAAGCAGTTCAAGTTCTAAATCAAGATGTATTCAGTGAATATATTCAGACCTATAAATACATTACCTACTCATCTTTATAAATTAGTTAACAAATATACTCCACATCTTTTCACCTTACTTTCTTAGCTGTCACTTAAGCTATCCAGCTGACTGACTCTCATAATTCTCATTCATAATGTTGTCAATATTTATTTGATACACAGAAGTTTCTTTAAATATGAATTTCTTAGGAGCATGTTGATTTCTATTTGGTAAAAAAACTGATTATCTCTCTTGTAAGCTAGCTATGCCACTGACAGCCAAATCACTTGGCCTGTGCAGAATGATCACACAGTGCAGAGCTGTTAGTCACCACTATATTCTATCCTCTAGAGACTGTCTGCTGACACCAGAGTCACAAGCATTAGGAATATAGTTGAAAAATCTAGGTATTCTCAAGTAACACCTGTGTGCAGAACTGAATTCTGAATGGATAGCCATCCAAGGGGTTTTAGTATCTGCCAGGAGGTTCTAATTTCTAGTCTCTTTTTAAATGGGAGGTAGACCAGTCCTCTGAGCAGCTGTGATTCTCAAGCAAACATTCAGTACTAGCTGCCCCCCTATCTTTGCAAAGCTGAGATCTTCACAGGTCCTCTGGTGGCACCTCCACTTTGCAAAGCCTGGGACCAGCTTTGCAAATCAGGGGTGCTTATGGATTTGGGGAGACCTGTTCCCATATTCACAGGGACCATGCTGGCTCCCCCCCCCCGTCTTTTGCAAAGCCGGATCCATCTTTGTAGACTGGCAGGGTGCCTGTGAAGATGGGGACATGAGAAGTCAGGCTGTTCCCCCAGGAACAGGAGGAAGAGAAGGGGGGAGCTGGTGGCACAGGGTCAAGAGGGGAAGAACGGCAGAAAGAGTTGCCCCCCTAAGAGGGTGCTGTTCCCACCAGCAGCTTTCTAGAGCCTGTTGTATTTGTTCAAACAATGGGCTTTACTGCTAGTGAGAAAAATGTGGTATGGCCTCTCTGTATCCATTTGACATCTCCTGCATGGATTTGGCTGTGAAAAACAGTAAACAACTTCAAAACTTTCTGCATTGTACTGTATTTGTATTCACATACTCATTTGTTAGAAAGCGGTTACTCTCCCAGCAAAATGCTCCAACAACCTTTAAGCCTTTAAAAATTCAGATTCTCCCATGGGACACCTAGTTACTGCCCCAACCAATGGTCTCCTTTTCACTCCCATAATGTTTAGTAAGGTAAAAACTTGGGTTACGATGTGGGAGTGAAGAAGTTCACAGTAAAGTGATGTCACAGCATGGGGTTTTTTTGTTAAAAATAGAGGGGGAAAGTGTTAATGTGGTGAGAGGCTTTCAATATCCACCATGCCTTAGTTGTAATGTATAGATCTGGCATTTGTAGAGGCATCTTTTATTATTTTGTTCTTCAGCTGTTTGAACACCAGCGTTTGAAATCTATTTTAAATACCCTAAATATGAAAGATGATTCCACTTTTCCTCAAGCTTTCTTTTCTCCTCAAGCAAATTGACTTTCTAAATAAGCTGTGATTGGCAAATAGTGTCACTTTGTAAACCATCCTGTTACATGGCAGTTTGTAGTCAGTGCTCTGGAATGCAGGTCCCCTTTGAGAATAACAGGGTTGCCAGGACAACCAACTGTAAAGGACGGTGCTCCAGGAAAACTATGCTGAAATTGATGCTCTTGTTTTCTTCTGAAACATTGTGAATGAATGTCAGGTGCTCTTGCCCTAGGGAGGCCCAGAACACTGAGTGGCAGGGAGGCAAACAGAAGAACAACATTCTGGTGGTGAAGAGGAAGATCTGGTAATTTCCCTCAGTGACACATTGGTCAGAATGAGGGAGGAAGGCTGGATGTTTTCAACCAGTGACTCCAGACTGGCCCTCTGGGGTCACCTAACTTTCCCAGAATGGAGAATTGTGGATGTGACTTTCCCAACTGCTTTGCCTTATCTTATTGTTGTTAGCACGGGGTAAGAGTAAGCTAATAAGCTTGAGCCGACAAGGAATAATTAAATAAATAATTTTTATTCCAAACCCTCAGAGGGTCTGTTTTAGAATCAGAGGAGTCGCTCTGAGTATACAAAAGTCACAGTTCTTATAGGATAAAGGCAGCTGATGCATCATAAATGTTGCAAAGCCAAACCCTGTCAATTCATGACGTTTCAGAATTCCTATCATTGTTAATCATGGCGATACATTGTTAAATAGCATTCTTAAGAATATAGTTTCTCACATGGCTTGACTCTCTCTCTCTTTGCTTTAATTCTCCTGATCAGTTATCTTTCCTTTACACACATTTTCTCAGCTCATTCCTAAGTGAAAGTATCTTTTCTTTGGAATGTGGGAAGAGACAATACATAAGAACATAAGAACATAAGAACAAGCCAGCTGGATCAGACCAAAGTCCATCTAGTCCAGCTCTCTGCTACTCGCAGTGGCCCACCAGGTGCCTTTGGGAGCTCACATGTAGGATGTGAACGCAATGGCCTTCTGCGGCTGTTGCTCCCGATCACCTGGTCTGTTAAGGCATTTGCAATCTCAGATCAAGGAGGATCAAGATTGGTAGCCATAAATTGACTTCTCCTCCATAAATCTGTCCAAGCCCCTTTTAAAGCTATCCAGGTTAGTGGCCATCACCACCTCCTGTGGCAGCATATTCCAAACACCAATCACACGTTGCGTGAAGAAGTGTTTCCTTTTATTAGTCCTAATTCTTCCCCCCAACATTTTCAATGTATGCCCCCTGGTTCTAGTATTGTGAGAAAGAGAGAAAATTTCTCTCTGTCAACATTTTCTACCCCATGCATAATTTTGTAGACTTCAATCATATCCCCCCTCAGCCGCCTCCTCTCCAAACTAAAGAGTCCCAAACGCTGCAGCCTCTCCTCATAGGGAAGGTGCTCCAGTCCCTCAATCATCCTTGTTGCCCTTCTCTGCACTTTTTCTATCTCCTCAATATCCTTTTTGAGATGTGGCGACCAGAACTGGACACAGTACTCCAAGTGCGGTCGCACCACTGCTTTATATAAGGGCATGACAATCTTTGCAGTTTTATTCTCAGTTCCTTTCCTAATTATCCCCAGCATAGAGTTTGCCTTTTTTACAGCTGCCATGCATTGAGTTGACATTCCCATGGAACTATCAACTAAGACGCCTAACTCCCTTTCCTGGTCTGTGACTGATAGCACTGACCCCTGTAGCGTGTATGTGAAGTTTGGATTTTTTGCCCCTATGTGCATCACTTTGCATTTTGCTACATTGAACTGCATTTTGCCATTTCTGAGCCCACTCACCCTAATTTATCAAGGTCCGGCTTCGAACTCTTCGCTGATATGTACTTTGTGGTTCTCACCACCTACATAATCGTTGGTCTCATCTGCAAACTTGGCCACCACGCTGCCACCTACTTGCCGAAGGTGTCATTTATGAATAGGTTAAAGAGCACTGGTCCCCAAAACTTAAGATCCTTGGGGGACACCACTCCGTCGACATCTCTCCATTGTGAGAACTTCCCATTTATACCCACTTCTTTTCACGACTTTCCTGTTTCTCAACCAGTTTTTAATCCACTAGGAGGACTTCCCCTCTTATTCCTTCATTGCTTCGAGTTTTCTCCAACAGTCTCTGGTGAGGAACTTTGTCAAAAGCTTCTTTTGGAAATCCAGAGTAGACAATGTCCACGGGTTCACCCCTGTCCACATGCCTGTTTACACCCTCAAAGAACTCTAGTAAGTTTGTAAGACAGGATTTGCCTCTGCAAAAGCCATGCTGACTCTTTCTCAGCAGGTCTTGCTTTTCTACATGTTTTATAATTTTATCTTTAATGATAGATTCTACTAATTTACCAGGAACAGATGTCAAACTGACTGGCCTGTAATTTCCCGGGTCCCCCCTAGATCCTTTCTTAAAGATTGGTGTGACATTGGCCATCTTCCAGTCTTCAGGGATGGAGCCTGATTTCAGGGATAAGTTGCATATTAAAGTGAGAAGATCAATAGGGTTTTGTTTTGGAAAGCAAAGTGCCTTTTTATCTCTGAGCAATAATTCTTAATACTAAAATGTCTTCAAGAAAACTTACTTAAGTTACATATAAGTATACTTCGAGTTAGCCGAATGAAATAATCATTTATATGCTTTATTTCTATTTTCTATTTTCTGGGTCTGTGCTTTAGATATGTTTTAGTTGAAGACATTATTTTAATGAGCTTTGTCTTTTCACACAAGCATAAGATGTATCTGTTTCTGGAATGTAGGAACGTTGAATGCTTTTTCTTAACAAAGACACTTTTTTATGATTCTGTGAAATGACTTTAAGCTGTATTTCTGCCAGAATCTGTTTCTCTCCATTATTTTCCTAAATAATGGGGAGAAGGAAGAAATAACCTTCTGGTAGATCTAAAATCCTTCCCTTTTTCTCTTTCTCTCTACTTTCTACCACTTTCTATTTCTTTCTATCATTCTTTCTTTCTTCTGCGCTTACATTGTCACAGGGAACAAGGAGTAAATATCTGAACTATAGAGCTTCTGGTTTGAACATTGTGCATCTGAAACAGGGACAGAAATAGCTGTGTCAGTTTTTGTGCAGATCTGTCCTAAACATTTTCATTTTATTTGCAAAGGGAAAAAGATAAGTAGAAAATCCCATTTTAAGAATGTGATAAATGCTTTTACGTGCCAAGTTTTTCATTTCAAATATTACTCTAAAATCACCTTTTAAATAGAAGCATAATATGACTGAAACAGGTGTTTGGGTTTTAAATGGTTTTCCTTTGGTCCCTGTGATGCAATTTCTGACTAAAACTGCGATTTACTTATATGTTGTCAAATATATCCTGTTCCATCTCAGATCTTTAGTGTAGGCAAAGAGCTAAATCATGAAGCCCTAACTTCCAAGTTAGACTACAGTCACTCTCTCTATGCAGGGCTGCTCTTGAGATTGGTCCAGAAGCTTCAAGCCCAGAACGCAGCAGCAAGGGTTCTTGTAGGTATGTCAAAAAAGCCTCCCCACCTCTGCAGAGCCCCAGTGGGTCACACTGCACTAAGTGTGGCTGTGGCCTGCCAGCACAATGCTGGCAAAGGTCAGGAGGGAGCTGACTGTTAGCTCTTCCCCCAAGAGCTGCCACTAGAGCTGCCACTAGAGCTCTTCCACCAAGAGCTGGCAGTGGCAGAGGTACAGGGATGTTGGCGCAGCGTCCTGCACCACGTCCCACTGCCACAGCAGCAGTTTTGCCCCCCTGCTGGGGTATGTGCCCCAGAGAGGGCAAATTTGCCAGCACAGCCTCCTCACCTCTCCCAGTGACGGATTCATCCCCCTGCCCTTTGGATGGAACTGTAAAATCTAATTGATTTCAATGCGGCTAAGAAAGTCACTAAGTTTTTGAACTGAGGTTTCTGTTTAATCCGTTTGGTTTCTAGAACACAAACTTTTATAAATTTTGTCAGTGTAACATCTGATATGGATGTCACCTTGGGGTTTCAAGATATTCTCTCAAAACCTGAGCAGACCTCTTCAGTCACTGTTTTCCTTACAAATTATAAAGCAGATGGAATTATCCCCAGTGCGTGAGTTTGTCGATTTTGTAAGCAAACTGGATGTCAATATTTAGAATTCATTTCTGCTCTGAAAAGCTCTATAGAATTTGTGTGTATTAACTTTTGGGAGCAAAGCCCCTTTGAGCTAACATGATGTTTCCTTAATGTCCAGTGAGATGCATTTAGATTCTCAAATGAATGTGCTCAAATCTTTCATCATAGATAAGGGACCATTTGGGAAAAGCTATACAATTTTAACACTTACAAAAATGTTGGGGATGCTTTTAGTACTCTGTATTTCAAATATACATGAGCTGGATAAAGTGCATTTATTTTAAGTGTAAAAATGCAAACAGAATGCTGCAAAAGGAAACAGAAAATCTCTTTAAAAGTTGCTGTTTCCCTTTTTGTTCCTTTCAGTGTTTATGTAAACTCTGTTTATGTAAAGTAATTCCACGTTTTGATGAATCTTTAAAGCGGTGGAAAATGCAAGATGAATGGTATACCTGGAGCACTGGGTATGGCATTTTAAGGGCCTGTTTTGCTGTGTAAGAGCTCAAGATATTTCTATTTCTGGGTTTAAATTAGTGTTGTAATCTTCTGTGTAATTATGTTGCATGTGCAGGCAATGACAAACCACCTCTGAACATTTCTTGACTTGAAAACCCTACCAGGTGTCACCATAAGTTATCAGCACCTTCCACTACCACTGTATCTGGCATTTTGCAGTTGTAAATATATATTTATTTTGGTCTGACCTTTGGCGGCTGACAATATACACTTCCTGCTACCCTTACTCAGTAAGAAAGAATGTATGTATGTGAACTGCCTTTTATGCACACTGCAGTTTCAGGTCTTGGATACATGTTCGCCTTGGGAAGCTCAGCCGAGGATTGTTGAAACTGCTGAATGTGTTCTTTGATGTGTCCTTTGGGAATTTGTGGCCACATTTAGGGCTACCAGTTGTGACATGTGAAAAACTGCCTGCAACCAAAGCTAGAAGCGGCGTCCATGAGTTCACAATAAAATATGTATAACTATGTCTAGGTAAATTATCTTCTGTTTATTGAAATCAGCATGTATGGTTTGAGCTTAGTTTTGTGAATGCTTTTTCATGAGCCCAGACTGTAACTTGCCATGTTTTAGTTAATAGGTTGGCGACCTGTGGCACTGGTATCCCAAGTAGCGCAGGCATCTAGAAGCAACACCAAGCAGTAGCAGGAGAATCTGTGAACATGGATCCAGGCTACATTATTGCTTGCCTTCATTCTGTTTTTCTTCCTAATGGAAACCCAAAGCAACAACCTTCCTATCATTTAATCCTCACAACAGTCCTGTGGGTAGTTTAATCTGAGTGGGGTGACTTGCCCAATGTCATCTGAAATGTTTTTATGGCAGAATGGGGATTTGAAACCAGGGAGTTCCAGTGCTAGTCACAGTAGCCACAACATCATTCCGATCTTCTGGTGCTGCATGCCTACAGTCAAGGCATTATTTCTAAGAGAAATCTATCACATTACACCACTTCTTCCTTCCATAATCCATTTGTCATATCCTAGTGCAGCATTTTTGAGCCTTGCCACTAGCAAACAGGGAGACTGAAGAAGAGGCTGGTGCTCTCGCCCATTAGAAGAGCCTTTCATCAAGACCCTATGCATCCATCTTGATTCTTGCTTGGCAGGTGGCCAGTTTTGCCATTACACCTCAAAACAACTTATTTTCTCTTCCCCCTTTTCTGTTTTTTGTATGGAACACCCATATTGGTAAAGACTCCTAGATAATTTGGAAGTTATCATGCTATTTTTCAATACTTAGGTTGGTCCTGATAAAAGATATCACACAACTTTCATTTCTGCATCACCTCTAACAATATCTCAAGATGGTTTTGCCACTCATTGTTCAGCATTGCTGCTTTATGACTCAGCTTCATTATTAATGGCTAAAAAACAAGCTTGCTAAGAGTTTCAATTGAAAGTATTTAATTTTTTTAGCATTCAAATAAATGCAATATGTGATGATATTGTAATAAAAAAATTCAAACAGCTTTAAAGTATAAATCAAACTCTATAAGCCTAAAACAGATTAAGCTAAGATGATGTATGAGTATATTATATTCCCTAAATCAGAGGGAATCCTTAATTAAGTGCTGGTGCACCATAAAAGAGAGAAACTCTGAAAAATATGATTTTTTTCTTCAGCTTATTGCTATTTGGAGCATTGCAGAATTCCTATAAAGCCTGAACATTTCTTTATGCATTCAAATAATTCTGACGTTTAATAGCTATAGATATCATTGGCAGATTATGCACAAAGTGCGATAGGGGCAAATGTTTGTCACATCAAGATTTTGTATGGATGTATTTCCTCAAACCCCTCTTTGACTTTCTAATCTCCCTGCAGCAAGCAAGACTACTTTTAGCATGCATTTAATTTTGCTTTGCTGCCAGAATGGGGAGATTTTTCCAGTGAGTGCAGCTTTGCTCTGGACCTCTTCCACCCATGGCCAACCTGCCTAGCTCTATGCTTGCCCTGTTCCAAGTTGCTGACCTGCTTCTCTAATGCTCATTTTGATATGGCAGTGTATTGTTATAACGGAGTTGGCTTTTGCAAGGAACAGCAGCAAAAACAGTGTCTGTTTTGGGCTCTATCCCACTTCCCTCCCTGTGCTTCCGCTTCTGTGCCTCTCCCAATGATCAGGAGGGCTTTTAAAAACTTTTTTCAGACAAGTCACATTTTAAAAACAAGCTTCTTTCTTGCAGCAGCAGCAAGAGAGAGGCTGGGCGGGGGGGGGGGGAAGAGTGTGTCTGTGGAGGGGAAATATCAGCTTTATAGTATTGGGAAGACTGAGTATTATGAGATCTGTGCCTTTAAGAGGGATGGAGTTAAGAGAACCAGGAACCAGAGACCCATTGAGACTAGCTGCTGGGGAAGACTGGGCTGCCTCCTCACATGTAAGACTGGGCTGCCTCCTCACATGTAAGACTGGGCTGCCTCCTCACATGTAAGCGAGGAGACCACACTTCAGCCCTACCACACAGCTAAAAGACCTGAAATAAGTGTTGCATGAGTAATGGGCCATTGAGTGGAAGGGAACAGGGCCAGTAATAGAAAGTGATACATGCAAAGTTGTTTGAGAAGGTCAAAGGGATGGTTGAGGAAGGTTTTAGTGCAATCCCATTCTTTCACTGAATCTTTTCCTTCATGAAGCAGGTTGAATAGAGTGGCTTTAGAACAGTTGACTGCAGGAAAGTTAGGTGAAAGTTAAGTGAACCAAGTGTTGAGTAAACCTCTCCTCCTTTCTTTTCTTCATCTGTGGCTGCACTGCTGTGGGTACAATATCAGTAGTGTTGACGGTTCTTCAATAGTTGGGCAGGAGCTTTAAGATTAAAGTAATGTTTAAGAGAAAAAAGGTCAGCTGATTTAATTGTTCTGCTGATAAAAGAGTAACTGTGAATCACCACGGCCGCAGTTGCTGCCCAGGAAGGGCAGGAGGAGGCCCTTGACATCCGCCCTAGTAAGCTGGATGGGGGGGGGGGCTTTCAGCCATGCCCCATGCAGGCAGGGCAACTTCTCCAGGGGAGGCCAGCCAGATTTTACATGTCCAGACAATGTGCTTTGGCCGGCCAACAACCCGCCCACCCACCTCTTCCCTTTTCCTATTTTGCTGATGTGTTAATGCATATTGCTTTGTCATAGACATTCAGCGGTTTGGCGCATTGAAATTGATCTGAGGGGCTAGGGAGGGAAGCTAGGGAGCTACATCCCCCCCTGCTATGGTATAGAATGCTATGGCAAGAGGCCGACCACCCAGCTTAGCATTACAACGAAGCTCCAGTAAGAGGCCGATGGCCCTCTGGAGCTCCACGGCAGCAGCCACAGCATCTGTCAACCAGCAGGGCAGCGGGAAGAGCAGCTTGCCCGGGAGGCATATGTCAGGCAAACCCTCTTTACAGCAAAGCTCTTGAATTAATTTTGGTGCCCATTTTACCCTTATACTGTTCTGGGTTATGTATCATACCAAGAAATGACTGGTAGGGTCTAAAGTTGGTCGATATCAGTCAAATTTGTTCCAATTCGGATTTGGACCAGATTAGGATCAATAGGCTCAGATTGGGCTTGAATTCAGAACCTTGCAGATTTGGACTGCCCCGAATCTGTGGGAACGTCCGAGAATTTTGGATATGTTTTTATTTTTTGGTGTTTTTCATGTTTCAGTCTGCAGGGGGTGCATTTTTAGACATATAGGCACCAAAATGCGCCCCCTGCAGACCACAATGTGAAAAAGCACCAAAAAAATAAAAACGCAGTTCAGCTGCTGATCCGAATCCCATGGATTCAGATTGGATGGGATTCGGACAGCTCGGATTCGTCCGAATCAGTGCAGATTTGGTCCGAACTCAGATTTAGACCGTCCGAATCTCCAACCCTACTAGGGTCTTAGAAATGCACTTCCCTACCCCCTGGTTGGGCTAAAGGCTTGCATATCAACAGTACCTATTAGTATAGGAACATAGAAAGGTCAGGATCTGACCAAGGTCTCATCTAGTCAAGCATCCTATTGTCCACAGAGACCAATAAGTGAATACATGAATGAATGTAATATTGCCTACCAAGAAGGCAATAATTTGCCCCTGCTGATGACCTTGGCAACTGGCATTCCATGACACATATTCCCCTGAAATTGTCAAATCCCTTTTCAAAGCCATCTAAATTAATTGTCATTACAATCTCTTACTGCAACAAATTGTTTTATGCAATACATTGTTCTGTAGTTTGAAACTATTACAAATCATTTTCATGGAATCATTCTGAGTTCTAATTTTATGGGCAACCTGATGTGTGTGTCTATAAGTTGCTGCTACATCAGAAACCATTCTGCTGCATAGTGTCTTAGAAAATGGCACATGTAGTTCCTTAGAAATAAATGTTAGAGTAACTTTGCATAGAATTTCACTGCATACAATTGCACTATTTGAGAATTACATTCCTGTTATCATAGAAATGATTTGCATACAAAACATTAATGGCCTGTTTGCACAGAAAGAAAAACAAAACTTTGCTTGCAGCTGTATACATGGCAGGTAGTTTGAGTAGTCATCCAACTAACTTCCTGCAGATAGAAGACTAGCAGTAGAAACAATTCAGTTGTGTCCTGACTTATGTTATTGTGTGTATTCAGCAAGTTTCTTTTCTAGCAAGAATTTAAGCATTCAACCTACTGTCGGGGGAGAAAGATATGATAATCCCCTTGGTTCATATCAAAGTTTTCATCATAGTCTCTGTGCATCACACTGTTGGGAACTCAAGCACACCCACAGCCTTGGGCAGAACTAGAGCAAAGAGGTTTTGTTATAATCCCCCCCTTCAGGGTCAGTTCTTCAGTGGCCATTGCAGCAAGTGCTCCCTTAACAATTTTCTCTTCCCTCATCATATTTCTCACTTCAGTTTTCCACATTGTGACTTCTATCTCATTATTCTTTCTCTTTAAGTCTTGTGCTGCAACAAAATGTGCACAGGAGATTGAAAACACAAACCTGTTCTCAAATAATTCACAGTGTTTGTTGCTGAAGCAAAGAAACCTTGGGATTGGCTTACTCTGGCTACAGCTGTTGAACAGGGTAACTTAGGCCGTTTCTGCACGGCCCATATACGACGGCCTGGGGGCGGTAAAAACGCCGCCCCCAGGCCGCCGTTCGCACAGGCGCCGCTGCTGCAACGCAGCAGCGGCGACCTGAATGCGCTTCCCTCCCCCCAGGGCGGCCTCAGGCCGCCCTGGGGGGGGGGGCGGGGGGGGGGGGGGGGGGGGGGGGGGGGGGGTGGGGGGGGGGGGGGGTGGGGGGGGGGGGGGGTGGGGGGGGGGGGGGGTGGGGGGGGGGGGGGGTGGGGGGGGGGGGGGGTGGGGGGGGGGGGGGGTGGGGGGGGGGGGGGGTGGGGGGGGGGGGGGGTGGGGGGGGGGGGGGGTGGGGGGGGGGGGGGGTGGGGGGGGGGGGGGGTGGGGGGGGGGGGGGGTGGGGGGGGGGGGGGGTGGGGGGGGGGGGGGGTGGGGGGGGGGGGGGGTGGGGGGGGGGGGGGGTGGGGGGGGGGGGGGGTGGGGGGGGGGGGGGGTGGGGGGGGGGGGGGGTGGGGGGGGGGGGGGGTGGGGGGGGGGGGGGGTGGGGGGGGGGGGGGGTGGGGGGGGGGGGGGGTGGGGGGGGGGGGGGGTGGGGGGGGGGGGGGGTGGGGGGGGGGGGGGGTGGGGGGGGGGGGGGGTGGGGGGGGGGGGGGGTGGGGGGGGGGGGGGGTGGGGGGGGGGGGGGGTGGGGGGGGGGGGGGGTGGGGGGGGGGGGGGGTGGGGGGGGGGGGGGGTGGGGGGGGGGGGGGGTGGGGGGGGGGGGGGGTGGGGGGGGGGGGGGGTGGGGGGGGGGGGGGGTGGGGGGGGGGGGGGGTGGGGGGGGGGGGGGGTGGGGGGGGGGGGGGGTGGGGGGGGGGGGGGGTGGGGGGGGGGGGGGGTGGGGGGGGGGGGGGGTGGGGGGGGGGGGGGGTGGGGGGGGGGGGGGGTGGGGGGGGGGGGGGGTGGGGGGGGGGGGGGGTGGGGGGGGGGGGGGGTGGGGGGGGGGGGGGGTGGGGGGGGGGGGGGGTGGGGGGGGGGGGGGGTGGGGGGGGGGGGGGGTGGGGGGGGGGGGGGGTGGGGGGGGGGGGGGGTGGGGGGGGGGGGGGGTGGGGGGGGGGGGGGGTGGGGGGGGGGGGGGGTGGGGGGGGGGGGGGGTGGGGGGGGGGGGGGGTGGGGGGGGGGGGGGGTGGGGGGGGGGGGGGGTGGGGGGGGGGGGGGGTGGGGGGGGGGGGGGGTGGGGGGGGGGGGGGGTGGGGGGGGGGGGGGGTGGGGGGGGGGGGGGGTGGGGGGGGGGGGGGGTGGGGGGGGGGGGGGGTGGGGGGGGGGGGGGGTGGGGGGGGGGGGGGGTGGGGGGGGGGGGGGGTGGGGGGGGGGGGGGGTGGGGGGGGGGGGGGGTGGGGGGGGGGGGGGGTGGGGGGGGGGGGGGGTGGGGGGGGGGGGGGGTGGGGGGGGGGGGGGGTGGGGGGGGGGGGGGGTGGGGGGGGGGGGGGGTGGGGGGGGGGGGGGGTGGGGGGGGGGGGGGGTGGGGGGGGGGGGGGGTGGGGGGGGGGGGGGGTGGGGGGGGGGGGGGGTGGGGGGGGGGGGGGGTGGGGGGGGGGGGGGGTGGGGGGGGGGGGGGGTGGGGGGGGGGGGGGGTGGGGGGGGGGGGGGGTGGGGGGGGGGGGGGGTGGGGGGGGGGGGGGGTGGGGGGGGGGGGGGGTGGGGGGGGGGGGGGGTGGGGGGGGGGGGGGGTGGGGGGGGGGGGGGGTGGGGGGGGGGGGGGGTGGGGGGGGGGGGGGGTGGGGGGGGGGGGGGGTGGGGGGGGGGGGGGGTGGGGGGGGGGGGGGGTGGGGGGGGGGGGGGGTGGGGGGGGGGGGGGGTGGGGGGGGGGGGGGGTGGGGGGGGGGGGGGGTGGGGGGGGGGGGGGGTGGGGGGGGGGGGGGGTGGGGGGGGGGGGGGGTGGGGGGGGGGGGGGGTGGGGGGGGGGGGGGGTGGGGGGGGGGGGGGGTGGGGGGGGGGGGGGGTGGGGGGGGGGGGGGGTGGGGGGGGGGGGGGGTGGGGGGGGGGGGGGGTGGGGGGGGGGGGGGGTGGGGGGGGGGGGGGGTGGGGGGGGGGGGGGGTGGGGGGGGGGGGGGGTGGGGGGGGGGGGGGGTGGGGGGGGGGGGGGGTGGGGGGGGGGGGGGGTGGGGGGGGGGGGGGGTGGGGGGGGGGGGGGGTGGGGGGGGGGGGGGGTGGGGGGGGGGGGGGGTGGGGGGGGGGGGGGGTGGGGGGGGGGGGGGGTGGGGGGGGGGGGGGGTGGGGGGGGGGGGGGGTGGGGGGGGGGGGGGGTGGGGGGGGGGGGGGGTGGGGGGGGGGGGGGGTGGGGGGGGGGGGGGGTGGGGGGGGGGGGGGGTGGGGGGGGGGGGGGGTGGGGGGGGGGGGGGGTGGGGGGGGGGGGGGGTGGGGGGGGGGGGGGGTGGGGGGGGGGGGGGGTGGGGGGGGGGGGGGGTGGGGGGGGGGGGGGGTGGGGGGGGGGGGGGGTGGGGGGGGGGGGGGGTGGGGGGGGGGGGGGGTGGGGGGGGGGGGGGGTGGGGGGGGGGGGGGGTGGGGGGGGGGGGGGGTGGGGGGGGGGGGGGGTGGGGGGGGGGGGGGGTGGGGGGGGGGGGGGGTGGGGGGGGGGGGGGGTGGGGGGGGGGGGGGGTGGGGGGGGGGGGGGGTGGGGGGGGGGGGGGGTGGGGGGGGGGGGGGGTGGGGGGGGGGGGGGGTGGGGGGGGGGGGGGGTGGGGGGGGGGGGGGGTGGGGGGGGGGGGGGGTGGGGGGGGGGGGGGGTGGGGGGGGGGGGGGGTGGGGGGGGGGGGGGGTGGGGGGGGGGGGGGGTGGGGGGGGGGGGGGGTGGGGGGGGGGGGGGGTGGGGGGGGGGGGGGGTGGGGGGGGGGGGGGGTGGGGGGGGGGGGGGGTGGGGGGGGGGGGGGGTGGGGGGGGGGGGGGGTGGGGGGGGGGGGGGGTGGGGGGGGGGGGGGGTGGGGGGGGGGGGGGGTGGGGGGGGGGGGGGGTGGGGGGGGGGGGGGGTGGGGGGGGGGGGGGGTGGGGGGGGGGGGGGGTGGGGGGGGGGGGGGGTGGGGGGGGGGGGGGGTGGGGGGGGGGGGGGGTGGGGGGGGGGGGGGGTGGGGGGGGGGGGGGGTGGGGGGGGGGGGGGGTGGGGGGGGGGGGGGGTGGGGGGGGGGGGGGGTGGGGGGGGGGGGGGGTGGGGGGGGGGGGGGGTGGGGGGGGGGGGGGGTGGGGGGGGGGGGGGGTGGGGGGGGGGGGGGGTGGGGGGGGGGGGGGGTGGGGGGGGGGGGGGGTGGGGGGGGGGGGGGGTGGGGGGGGGGGGGGGTGGGGGGGGGGGGGGGTGGGGGGGGGGGGGGGTGGGGGGGGGGGGGGGTGGGGGGGGGGGGGGGTGGGGGGGGGGGGGGGTGGGGGGGGGGGGGGGTGGGGGGGGGGGGGGGTGGGGGGGGGGGGGGGTGGGGGGGGGGGGGGGTGGGGGGGGGGGGGGGTGGGGGGGGGGGGGGGTGGGGGGGGGGGGGGGTGGGGGGGGGGGGGGGTGGGGGGGGGGGGGGGTGGGGGGGGGGGGGGGTGGGGGGGGGGGGGGGTGGGGGGGGGGGGGGGTGGGGGGGGGGGGGGGTGGGGGGGGGGGGGGGTGGGGGGGGGGGGGGGTGGGGGGGGGGGGGGGTGGGGGGGGGGGGGGGTGGGGGGGGGGGGGGGTGGGGGGGGGGGGGGGTGGGGGGGGGGGGGGGTGGGGGGGGGGGGGGGTGGGGGGGGGGGGGGGTGGGGGGGGGGGGGGGTGGGGGGGGGGGGGGGTGGGGGGGGGGGGGGGTGGGGGGGGGGGGGGGTGGGGGGGGGGGGGGGTGGGGGGGGGGGGGGGTGGGGGGGGGGGGGGGTGGGGGGGGGGGGGGGTGGGGGGGGGGGGGGGTGGGGGGGGGGGGGGGTGGGGGGGGGGGGGGGTGGGGGGGGGGGGGGGTGGGGGGGGGGGGGGGTGGGGGGGGGGGGGGGTGGGGGGGGGGGGGGGTGGGGGGGGGGGGGGGTGGGGGGGGGGGGGGGTGGGGGGGGGGGGGGGTGGGGGGGGGGGGGGGTGGGGGGGGGGGGGGGTGGGGGGGGGGGGGGGTGGGGGGGGGGGGGGGTGGGGGGGGGGGGGGGTGGGGGGGGGGGGGGGTGGGGGGGGGGGGGGGTGGGGGGGGGGGGGGGTGGGGGGGGGGGGGGGTGGGGGGGGGGGGGGGTGGGGGGGGGGGGGGGTGGGGGGGGGGGGGGGTGGGGGGGGGGGGGGGTGGGGGGGGGGGGGGGTGGGGGGGGGGGGGGGTGGGGGGGGGGGGGGGTGGGGGGGGGGGGGGGTGGGGGGGGGGGGGGGTGGGGGGGGGGGGGGGTGGGGGGGGGGGGGGGTGGGGGGGGGGGGGGGTGGGGGGGGGGGGGGGTGGGGGGGGGGGGGGGTGGGGGGGGGGGGGGGTGGGGGGGGGGGGGGGTGGGGGGGGGGGGGGGTGGGGGGGGGGGGGGGTGGGGGGGGGGGGGGGTGGGGGGGGGGGGGGGTGGGGGGGGGGGGGGGTGGGGGGGGGGGGGGGTGGGGGGGGGGGGGGGTGGGGGGGGGGGGGGGTGGGGGGGGGGGGGGGTGGGGGGGGGGGGGGGTGGGGGGGGGGGGGGGTGGGGGGGGGGGGGGGTGGGGGGGGGGGGGGGTGGGGGGGGGGGGGGGTGGGGGGGGGGGGGGGTGGGGGGGGGGGGGGGTGGGGGGGGGGGGGGGTGGGGGGGGGGGGGGGTGGGGGGGGGGGGGGGTGGGGGGGGGGGGGGGTGGGGGGGGGGGGGGGTGGGGGGGGGGGGGGGTGGGGGGGGGGGGGGGTGGGGGGGGGGGGGGGTGGGGGGGGGGGGGGGTGGGGGGGGGGGGGGGTGGGGGGGGGGGGGGGTGGGGGGGGGGGGGGGTGGGGGGGGGGGGGGGTGGGGGGGGGGGGGGGTGGGGGGGGGGGGGGGTGGGGGGGGGGGGGGGTGGGGGGGGGGGGGGGTGGGGGGGGGGGGGGGTGGGGGGGGGGGGGGGTGGGGGGGGGGGGGGGTGGGGGGGGGGGGGGGTGGGGGGGGGGGGGGGTGGGGGGGGGGGGGGGTGGGGGGGGGGGGGGGTGGGGGGGGGGGGGGGTGGGGGGGGGGGGGGGTGGGGGGGGGGGGGGGTGGGGGGGGGGGGGGGTGGGGGGGGGGGGGGGTGGGGGGGGGGGGGGGTGGGGGGGGGGGGGGGTGGGGGGGGGGGGGGGTGGGGGGGGGGGGGGGTGGGGGGGGGGGGGGGTGGGGGGGGGGGGGGGTGGGGGGGGGGGGGGGTGGGGGGGGGGGGGGGTGGGGGGGGGGGGGGGTGGGGGGGGGGGGGGGTGGGGGGGGGGGGGGGTGGGGGGGGGGGGGGGTGGGGGGGGGGGGGGGTGGGGGGGGGGGGGGGTGGGGGGGGGGGGGGGTGGGGGGGGGGGGGGGTGGGGGGGGGGGGGGGTGGGGGGGGGGGGGGGTGGGGGGGGGGGGGGGTGGGGGGGGGGGGGGGTGGGGGGGGGGGGGGGTGGGGGGGGGGGGGGGTGGGGGGGGGGGGGGGTGGGGGGGGGGGGGGGTGGGGGGGGGGGGGGGTGGGGGGGGGGGGGGGTGGGGGGGGGGGGGGGTGGGGGGGGGGGGGGGTGGGGGGGGGGGGGGGTGGGGGGGGGGGGGGGTGGGGGGGGGGGGGGGTGGGGGGGGGGGGGGGTGGGGGGGGGGGGGGGTGGGGGGGGGGGGGGGTGGGGGGGGGGGGGGGTGGGGGGGGGGGGGGGTGGGGGGGGGGGGGGGTGGGGGGGGGGGGGGGTGGGGGGGGGGGGGGGTGGGGGGGGGGGGGGGTGGGGGGGGGGGGGGGTGGGGGGGGGGGGGGGTGGGGGGGGGGGGGGGTGGGGGGGGGGGGGGGTGGGGGGGGGGGGGGGTGGGGGGGGGGGGGGGTGGGGGGGGGGGGGGGTGGGGGGGGGGGGGGGTGGGGGGGGGGGGGGGTGGGGGGGGGGGGGGGTGGGGGGGGGGGGGGGTGGGGGGGGGGGGGGGTGGGGGGGGGGGGGGGTGGGGGGGGGGGGGGGTGGGGGGGGGGGGGGGTGGGGGGGGGGGGGGGTGGGGGGGGGGGGGGGTGGGGGGGGGGGGGGGTGGGGGGGGGGGGGGGTGGGGGGGGGGGGGGGTGGGGGGGGGGGGGGGTGGGGGGGGGGGGGGGTGGGGGGGGGGGGGGGTGGGGGGGGGGGGGGGTGGGGGGGGGGGGGGGTGGGGGGGGGGGGGGGTGGGGGGGGGGGGGGGTGGGGGGGGGGGGGGGTGGGGGGGGGGGGGGGTGGGGGGGGGGGGGGGTGGGGGGGGGGGGGGGTGGGGGGGGGGGGGGGTGGGGGGGGGGGGGGGTGGGGGGGGGGGGGGGTGGGGGGGGGGGGGGGTGGGGGGGGGGGGGGGTGGGGGGGGGGGGGGGTGGGGGGGGGGGGGGGTGGGGGGGGGGGGGGGTGGGGGGGGGGGGGGGTGGGGGGGGGGGGGGGTGGGGGGGGGGGGGGGTGGGGGGGGGGGGGGGTGGGGGGGGGGGGGGGTGGGGGGGGGGGGGGGTGGGGGGGGGGGGGGGTGGGGGGGGGGGGGGGTGGGGGGGGGGGGGGGTGGGGGGGGGGGGGGGTGGGGGGGGGGGGGGGTGGGGGGGGGGGGGGGTGGGGGGGGGGGGGGGTGGGGGGGGGGGGGGGTGGGGGGGGGGGGGGGTGGGGGGGGGGGGGGGTGGGGGGGGGGGGGGGTGGGGGGGGGGGGGGGTGGGGGGGGGGGGGGGTGGGGGGGGGGGGGGGTGGGGGGGGGGGGGGGTGGGGGGGGGGGGGGGTGGGGGGGGGGGGGGGTGGGGGGGGGGGGGGGTGGGGGGGGGGGGGGGTGGGGGGGGGGGGGGGTGGGGGGGGGGGGGGGTGGGGGGGGGGGGGGGTGGGGGGGGGGGGGGGTGGGGGGGGGGGGGGGTGGGGGGGGGGGGGGGTGGGGGGGGGGGGGGGTGGGGGGGGGGGGGGGTGGGGGGGGGGGGGGGTGGGGGGGGGGGGGGGTGGGGGGGGGGGGGGGTGGGGGGGGGGGGGGGTGGGGGGGGGGGGGGGTGGGGGGGGGGGGGGGTGGGGGGGGGGGGGGGTGGGGGGGGGGGGGGGTGGGGGGGGGGGGGGGTGGGGGGGGGGGGGGGTGGGGGGGGGGGGGGGTGGGGGGGGGGGGGGGTGGGGGGGGGGGGGGGTGGGGGGGGGGGGGGGTGGGGGGGGGGGGGGGTGGGGGGGGGGGGGGGTGGGGGGGGGGGGGGGTGGGGGGGGGGGGGGGTGGGGGGGGGGGGGGGTGGGGGGGGGGGGGGGTGGGGGGGGGGGGGGGTGGGGGGGGGGGGGGGTGGGGGGGGGGGGGGGTGGGGGGGGGGGGGGGTGGGGGGGGGGGGGGGTGGGGGGGGGGGGGGGTGGGGGGGGGGGGGGGTGGGGGGGGGGGGGGGTGGGGGGGGGGGGGGGTGGGGGGGGGGGGGGGTGGGGGGGGGGGGGGGTGGGGGGGGGGGGGGGTGGGGGGGGGGGGGGGTGGGGGGGGGGGGGGGTGGGGGGGGGGGGGGGTGGGGGGGGGGGGGGGTGGGGGGGGGGGGGGGTGGGGGGGGGGGGGGGTGGGGGGGGGGGGGGGTGGGGGGGGGGGGGGGTGGGGGGGGGGGGGGGTGGGGGGGGGGGGGGGTGGGGGGGGGGGGGGGTGGGGGGGGGGGGGGGTGGGGGGGGGGGGGGGTGGGGGGGGGGGGGGGTGGGGGGGGGGGGGGGTGGGGGGGGGGGGGGGTGGGGGGGGGGGGGGGTGGGGGGGGGGGGGGGTGGGGGGGGGGGGGGGTGGGGGGGGGGGGGGGTGGGGGGGGGGGGGGGTGGGGGGGGGGGGGGGTGGGGGGGGGGGGGGGTGGGGGGGGGGGGGGGTGGGGGGGGGGGGGGGTGGGGGGGGGGGGGGGTGGGGGGGGGGGGGGGTGGGGGGGGGGGGGGGTGGGGGGGGGGGGGGGTGGGGGGGGGGGGGGGTGGGGGGGGGGGGGGGTGGGGGGGGGGGGGGGTGGGGGGGGGGGGGGGTGGGGGGGGGGGGGGGTGGGGGGGGGGGGGGGTGGGGGGGGGGGGGGGTGGGGGGGGGGGGGGGTGGGGGGGGGGGGGGGTGGGGGGGGGGGGGGGTGGGGGGGGGGGGGGGTGGGGGGGGGGGGGGGTGGGGGGGGGGGGGGGTGGGGGGGGGGGGGGGTGGGGGGGGGGGGGGGTGGGGGGGGGGGGGGGTGGGGGGGGGGGGGGGTGGGGGGGGGGGGGGGTGGGGGGGGGGGGGGGTGGGGGGGGGGGGGGGTGGGGGGGGGGGGGGGTGGGGGGGGGGGGGGGTGGGGGGGGGGGGGGGTGGGGGGGGGGGGGGGTGGGGGGGGGGGGGGGTGGGGGGGGGGGGGGGTGGGGGGGGGGGGGGGTGGGGGGGGGGGGGGGTGGGGGGGGGGGGGGGTGGGGGGGGGGGGGGGTGGGGGGGGGGGGGGGTGGGGGGGGGGGGGGGTGGGGGGGGGGGGGGGTGGGGGGGGGGGGGGGTGGGGGGGGGGGGGGGTGGGGGGGGGGGGGGGTGGGGGGGGGGGGGGGTGGGGGGGGGGGGGGGTGGGGGGGGGGGGGGGTGGGGGGGGGGGGGGGTGGGGGGGGGGGGGGGTGGGGGGGGGGGGGGGTGGGGGGGGGGGGGGGTGGGGGGGGGGGGGGGTGGGGGGGGGGGGGGGTGGGGGGGGGGGGGGGTGGGGGGGGGGGGGGGTGGGGGGGGGGGGGGGTGGGGGGGGGGGGGGGTGGGGGGGGGGGGGGGTGGGGGGGGGGGGGGGTGGGGGGGGGGGGGGGTGGGGGGGGGGGGGGGTGGGGGGGGGGGGGGGTGGGGGGGGGGGGGGGTGGGGGGGGGGGGGGGTGGGGGGGGGGGGGGGTGGGGGGGGGGGGGGGTGGGGGGGGGGGGGGGTGGGGGGGGGGGGGGGTGGGGGGGGGGGGGGGTGGGGGGGGGGGGGGGTGGGGGGGGGGGGGGGTGGGGGGGGGGGGGGGTGGGGGGGGGGGGGGGTGGGGGGGGGGGGGGGTGGGGGGGGGGGGGGGTGGGGGGGGGGGGGGGTGGGGGGGGGGGGGGGTGGGGGGGGGGGGGGGTGGGGGGGGGGGGGGGTGGGGGGGGGGGGGGGTGGGGGGGGGGGGGGGTGGGGGGGGGGGGGGGTGGGGGGGGGGGGGGGTGGGGGGGGGGGGGGGTGGGGGGGGGGGGGGGTGGGGGGGGGGGGGGGTGGGGGGGGGGGGGGGTGGGGGGGGGGGGGGGTGGGGGGGGGGGGGGGTGGGGGGGGGGGGGGGTGGGGGGGGGGGGGGGTGGGGGGGGGGGGGGGTGGGGGGGGGGGGGGGTGGGGGGGGGGGGGGGTGGGGGGGGGGGGGGGTGGGGGGGGGGGGGGGTGGGGGGGGGGGGGGGTGGGGGGGGGGGGGGGTGGGGGGGGGGGGGGGTGGGGGGGGGGGGGGGTGGGGGGGGGGGGGGGTGGGGGGGGGGGGGGGTGGGGGGGGGGGGGGGTGGGGGGGGGGGGGGGTGGGGGGGGGGGGGGGTGGGGGGGGGGGGGGGTGGGGGGGGGGGGGGGTGGGGGGGGGGGGGGGTGGGGGGGGGGGGGGGTGGGGGGGGGGGGGGGTGGGGGGGGGGGGGGGTGGGGGGGGGGGGGGGTGGGGGGGGGGGGGGGTGGGGGGGGGGGGGGGTGGGGGGGGGGGGGGGTGGGGGGGGGGGGGGGTGGGGGGGGGGGGGGGTGGGGGGGGGGGGGGGTGGGGGGGGGGGGGGGTGGGGGGGGGGGGGGGTGGGGGGGGGGGGGGGTGGGGGGGGGGGGGGGTGGGGGGGGGGGGGGGTGGGGGGGGGGGGGGGTGGGGGGGGGGGGGGGTGGGGGGGGGGGGGGGTGGGGGGGGGGGGGGGTGGGGGGGGGGGGGGGTGGGGGGGGGGGGGGGTGGGGGGGGGGGGGGGTGGGGGGGGGGGGGGGTGGGGGGGGGGGGGGGTGGGGGGGGGGGGGGGTGGGGGGGGGGGGGGGTGGGGGGGGGGGGGGGTGGGGGGGGGGGGGGGTGGGGGGGGGGGGGGGTGGGGGGGGGGGGGGGTGGGGGGGGGGGGGGGTGGGGGGGGGGGGGGGTGGGGGGGGGGGGGGGTGGGGGGGGGGGGGGGTGGGGGGGGGGGGGGGTGGGGGGGGGGGGGGGTGGGGGGGGGGGGGGGTGGGGGGGGGGGGGGGTGGGGGGGGGGGGGGGTGGGGGGGGGGGGGGGTGGGGGGGGGGGGGGGTGGGGGGGGGGGGGGGTGGGGGGGGGGGGGGGTGGGGGGGGGGGGGGGTGGGGGGGGGGGGGGGTGGGGGGGGGGGGGGGTGGGGGGGGGGGGGGGTGGGGGGGGGGGGGGGTGGGGGGGGGGGGGGGTGGGGGGGGGGGGGGGTGGGGGGGGGGGGGGGTGGGGGGGGGGGGGGGTGGGGGGGGGGGGGGGTGGGGGGGGGGGGGGGTGGGGGGGGGGGGGGGTGGGGGGGGGGGGGGGTGGGGGGGGGGGGGGGTGGGGGGGGGGGGGGGTGGGGGGGGGGGGGGGTGGGGGGGGGGGGGGGTGGGGGGGGGGGGGGGTGGGGGGGGGGGGGGGTGGGGGGGGGGGGGGGTGGGGGGGGGGGGGGGTGGGGGGGGGGGGGGGTGGGGGGGGGGGGGGGTGGGGGGGGGGGGGGGTGGGGGGGGGGGGGGGTGGGGGGGGGGGGGGGTGGGGGGGGGGGGGGGTGGGGGGGGGGGGGGGTGGGGGGGGGGGGGGGTGGGGGGGGGGGGGGGTGGGGGGGGGGGGGGGTGGGGGGGGGGGGGGGTGGGGGGGGGGGGGGGTGGGGGGGGGGGGGGGTGGGGGGGGGGGGGGGTGGGGGGGGGGGGGGGTGGGGGGGGGGGGGGGTGGGGGGGGGGGGGGGTGGGGGGGGGGGGGGGTGGGGGGGGGGGGGGGTGGGGGGGGGGGGGGGTGGGGGGGGGGGGGGGTGGGGGGGGGGGGGGGTGGGGGGGGGGGGGGGTGGGGGGGGGGGGGGGTGGGGGGGGGGGGGGGTGGGGGGGGGGGGGGGTGGGGGGGGGGGGGGGTGGGGGGGGGGGGGGGTGGGGGGGGGGGGGGGTGGGGGGGGGGGGGGGTGGGGGGGGGGGGGGGTGGGGGGGGGGGGGGGTGGGGGGGGGGGGGGGTGGGGGGGGGGGGGGGTGGGGGGGGGGGGGGGTGGGGGGGGGGGGGGGTGGGGGGGGGGGGGGGTGGGGGGGGGGGGGGGTGGGGGGGGGGGGGGGTGGGGGGGGGGGGGGGTGGGGGGGGGGGGGGGTGGGGGGGGGGGGGGGTGGGGGGGGGGGGGGGTGGGGGGGGGGGGGGGTGGGGGGGGGGGGGGGTGGGGGGGGGGGGGGGTGGGGGGGGGGGGGGGTGGGGGGGGGGGGGGGTGGGGGGGGGGGGGGGTGGGGGGGGGGGGGGGTGGGGGGGGGGGGGGGTGGGGGGGGGGGGGGGTGGGGGGGGGGGGGGGTGGGGGGGGGGGGGGGTGGGGGGGGGGGGGGGTGGGGGGGGGGGGGGGTGGGGGGGGGGGGGGGTGGGGGGGGGGGGGGGTGGGGGGGGGGGGGGGTGGGGGGGGGGGGGGGTGGGGGGGGGGGGGGGTGGGGGGGGGGGGGGGTGGGGGGGGGGGGGGGTGGGGGGGGGGGGGGGTGGGGGGGGGGGGGGGTGGGGGGGGGGGGGGGTGGGGGGGGGGGGGGGTGGGGGGGGGGGGGGGTGGGGGGGGGGGGGGGTGGGGGGGGGGGGGGGTGGGGGGGGGGGGGGGTGGGGGGGGGGGGGGGTGGGGGGGGGGGGGGGTGGGGGGGGGGGGGGGTGGGGGGGGGGGGGGGTGGGGGGGGGGGGGGGTGGGGGGGGGGGGGGGTGGGGGGGGGGGGGGGTGGGGGGGGGGGGGGGTGGGGGGGGGGGGGGGTGGGGGGGGGGGGGGGTGGGGGGGGGGGGGGGTGGGGGGGGGGGGGGGTGGGGGGGGGGGGGGGTGGGGGGGGGGGGGGGTGGGGGGGGGGGGGGGTGGGGGGGGGGGGGGGTGGGGGGGGGGGGGGGTGGGGGGGGGGGGGGGTGGGGGGGGGGGGGGGTGGGGGGGGGGGGGGGTGGGGGGGGGGGGGGGTGGGGGGGGGGGGGGGTGGGGGGGGGGGGGGGTGGGGGGGGGGGGGGGTGGGGGGGGGGGGGGGTGGGGGGGGGGGGGGGTGGGGGGGGGGGGGGGTGGGGGGGGGGGGGGGTGGGGGGGGGGGGGGGTGGGGGGGGGGGGGGGTGGGGGGGGGGGGGGGTGGGGGGGGGGGGGGGTGGGGGGGGGGGGGGGTGGGGGGGGGGGGGGGTGGGGGGGGGGGGGGGTGGGGGGGGGGGGGGGTGGGGGGGGGGGGGGGTGGGGGGGGGGGGGGGTGGGGGGGGGGGGGGGTGGGGGGGGGGGGGGGTGGGGGGGGGGGGGGGTGGGGGGGGGGGGGGGTGGGGGGGGGGGGGGGTGGGGGGGGGGGGGGGTGGGGGGGGGGGGGGGTGGGGGGGGGGGGGGGTGGGGGGGGGGGGGGGTGGGGGGGGGGGGGGGTGGGGGGGGGGGGGGGTGGGGGGGGGGGGGGGTGGGGGGGGGGGGGGGTGGGGGGGGGGGGGGGTGGGGGGGGGGGGGGGTGGGGGGGGGGGGGGGTGGGGGGGGGGGGGGGTGGGGGGGGGGGGGGGTGGGGGGGGGGGGGGGTGGGGGGGGGGGGGGGTGGGGGGGGGGGGGGGTGGGGGGGGGGGGGGGTGGGGGGGGGGGGGGGTGGGGGGGGGGGGGGGTGGGGGGGGGGGGGGGTGGGGGGGGGGGGGGGTGGGGGGGGGGGGGGGTGGGGGGGGGGGGGGGTGGGGGGGGGGGGGGGTGGGGGGGGGGGGGGGTGGGGGGGGGGGGGGGTGGGGGGGGGGGGGGGTGGGGGGGGGGGGGGGTGGGGGGGGGGGGGGGTGGGGGGGGGGGGGGGTGGGGGGGGGGGGGGGTGGGGGGGGGGGGGGGTGGGGGGGGGGGGGGGTGGGGGGGGGGGGGGGTGGGGGGGGGGGGGGGTGGGGGGGGGGGGGGGTGGGGGGGGGGGGGGGTGGGGGGGGGGGGGGGTGGGGGGGGGGGGGGGTGGGGGGGGGGGGGGGTGGGGGGGGGGGGGGGTGGGGGGGGGGGGGGGTGGGGGGGGGGGGGGGTGGGGGGGGGGGGGGGTGGGGGGGGGGGGGGGTGGGGGGGGGGGGGGGTGGGGGGGGGGGGGGGTGGGGGGGGGGGGGGGTGGGGGGGGGGGGGGGTGGGGGGGGGGGGGGGTGGGGGGGGGGGGGGGTGGGGGGGGGGGGGGGTGGGGGGGGGGGGGGGTGGGGGGGGGGGGGGGTGGGGGGGGGGGGGGGTGGGGGGGGGGGGGGGTGGGGGGGGGGGGGGGTGGGGGGGGGGGGGGGTGGGGGGGGGGGGGGGTGGGGGGGGGGGGGGGTGGGGGGGGGGGGGGGTGGGGGGGGGGGGGGGTGGGGGGGGGGGGGGGTGGGGGGGGGGGGGGGTGGGGGGGGGGGGGGGTGGGGGGGGGGGGGGGTGGGGGGGGGGGGGGGTGGGGGGGGGGGGGGGTGGGGGGGGGGGGGGGTGGGGGGGGGGGGGGGTGGGGGGGGGGGGGGGTGGGGGGGGGGGGGGGTGGGGGGGGGGGGGGGTGGGGGGGGGGGGGGGTGGGGGGGGGGGGGGGTGGGGGGGGGGGGGGGTGGGGGGGGGGGGGGGTGGGGGGGGGGGGGGGTGGGGGGGGGGGGGGGTGGGGGGGGGGGGGGGTGGGGGGGGGGGGGGGTGGGGGGGGGGGGGGGTGGGGGGGGGGGGGGGTGGGGGGGGGGGGGGGTGGGGGGGGGGGGGGGTGGGGGGGGGGGGGGGTGGGGGGGGGGGGGGGTGGGGGGGGGGGGGGGTGGGGGGGGGGGGGGGTGGGGGGGGGGGGGGGTGGGGGGGGGGGGGGGTGGGGGGGGGGGGGGGTGGGGGGGGGGGGGGGTGGGGGGGGGGGGGGGTGGGGGGGGGGGGGGGTGGGGGGGGGGGGGGGTGGGGGGGGGGGGGGGTGGGGGGGGGGGGGGGTGGGGGGGGGGGGGGGTGGGGGGGGGGGGGGGTGGGGGGGGGGGGGGGTGGGGGGGGGGGGGGGTGGGGGGGGGGGGGGGTGGGGGGGGGGGGGGGTGGGGGGGGGGGGGGGTGGGGGGGGGGGGGGGTGGGGGGGGGGGGGGGTGGGGGGGGGGGGGGGTGGGGGGGGGGGGGGGTGGGGGGGGGGGGGGGTGGGGGGGGGGGGGGGTGGGGGGGGGGGGGGGTGGGGGGGGGGGGGGGTGGGGGGGGGGGGGGGTGGGGGGGGGGGGGGGTGGGGGGGGGGGGGGGTGGGGGGGGGGGGGGGTGGGGGGGGGGGGGGGTGGGGGGGGGGGGGGGTGGGGGGGGGGGGGGGTGGGGGGGGGGGGGGGTGGGGGGGGGGGGGGGTGGGGGGGGGGGGGGGTGGGGGGGGGGGGGGGTGGGGGGGGGGGGGGGTGGGGGGGGGGGGGGGTGGGGGGGGGGGGGGGTGGGGGGGGGGGGGGGTGGGGGGGGGGGGGGGTGGGGGGGGGGGGGGGTGGGGGGGGGGGGGGGTGGGGGGGGGGGGGGGTGGGGGGGGGGGGGGGTGGGGGGGGGGGGGGGTGGGGGGGGGGGGGGGTGGGGGGGGGGGGGGGTGGGGGGGGGGGGGGGTGGGGGGGGGGGGGGGTGGGGGGGGGGGGGGGTGGGGGGGGGGGGGGGTGGGGGGGGGGGGGGGTGGGGGGGGGGGGGGGTGGGGGGGGGGGGGGGTGGGGGGGGGGGGGGGTGGGGGGGGGGGGGGGTGGGGGGGGGGGGGGGTGGGGGGGGGGGGGGGTGGGGGGGGGGGGGGGTGGGGGGGGGGGGGGGTGGGGGGGGGGGGGGGTGGGGGGGGGGGGGGGTGGGGGGGGGGGGGGGTGGGGGGGGGGGGGGGTGGGGGGGGGGGGGGGTGGGGGGGGGGGGGGGTGGGGGGGGGGGGGGGTGGGGGGGGGGGGGGGTGGGGGGGGGGGGGGGTGGGGGGGGGGGGGGGTGGGGGGGGGGGGGGGTGGGGGGGGGGGGGGGTGGGGGGGGGGGGGGGTGGGGGGGGGGGGGGGTGGGGGGGGGGGGGGGCGGGCGGGGGGGGGGGCGGGGGGGGGGGGGGGGGGGGGGGGGGGGGTGGGGGTTTGGGGGGGGGGGGGGGGGGGGGGGGGGGGGGGGGGGGCGGGGGGGGCGGGGGGAGCGGGGGGGGGGGAGTGGGGGGGGGGGGGGGGGGGGGGGGGGGGGGGTGGGGGGGGGGGGCCAGATGTTCAGGAACTACAATTCCCATCAGCCTCTGTCAGCATGGCCAATTGGCCATGCTGGTAGGGGCTGATGGGAATTGTAGTTCCTGAACATCTGGAGAGCCGCAGGTTCCCTACCCCTGTTCTAGTCAGTCCTGTGTGGCTGGCCTGCCCCTGCACAATCCCCATGCAGGCCTGCACAGAAGACACTTGATGAAAAACAGCTACAGGCATGTGCAACTTTGTTTTATGCCTGTGTAGTAGGTAGTACACCCTGTTCCAAGCATCTGTGCTGGAACAAAAAGGGTTTTAAGCTCATAATTGTTAAAGCCTGAGGTAAGTCTGCTTCCCCTTAATGGTTTTTTTGGGGGGTGTACATGCCTCTCTCTTCCCCAGAGGTTGTCAAAAACATAAGCATGGAATTTAAAACAGATGAACAGGCACGTCTCGCTATAATATCAAATATAATAGTTATCATCCATGACATTTATAAGTTGACACTCAAGCAATCAGAGAAGAAAATAAAACAACTATGACCTTTTGGGTCCTTTGACATCTCCTTTTCCACACAATCTGTATTTGCATTGAATGAATGTGCATAAAGGGGGAAAGGGTCTGAGGGTCTTAGCCCCAACCCACCCATGCATTTGATTTTTGTATGCTGTCTATGTGTGGAAGAATTGTATGCATATGGGTTCCCCAGTTGATTGCAAGTCTTTTTGGATGTTCTTGATCACAGGGAAAAAGCATAAACATACAGATATACTTCACCTGTGCATAGATGCCGTGCTCACAAGACAGTGGCCATGCAGTTGCTTGGATGGAGAACTGGTCCTGCTTGGAAAACCACTTGAAAATCACTGGTCTGGATAGATGCAACTGAGATCCGATCCCTTCAACTAATGATCATCTGGAGCTCTCCTGTAATTAAAAAAGAAATTAATAGTCAGTTTTCAGGCATTTGTTGGCAGATGGCACTGCATAATGGAGAACTGCACATCAATAGCAGTATTATGAGCATATGTCTGATATATATTTAAAAATGTTGCATTCTCAGATACAATATAGTGTTTTGTGATGTAAAGTAGCTTCGTGGGGGGGCCTGTGGAACATAGCTGAGCAAACAGCTGTGTTTTTCTTTAGAAGAAGGATAATTTTTTTCAAGTTTGTCATTTTGTGCAGGGGAGAAAAAGAATTACCTTTGGCTTGATACGCCTCAAAGGATAAACAAAAACCCAGAATTACCATGGAGGATTACTACTTTGGTTTTCATTTGCATAGCTGGATAAAGTTAAAAAAAAAACCACAAACACCTTTCCCAGTTATTCTGATGCTAAATGCCTCTGTACATTTTCAAAATGTTTTCCTGCTGAAGGGCATGGTAGCTCCACAACTGGGGACAGGCCATAACTTCATCATAGAAGTCATACTGAACAACCCAGGTTCTGCTATATTCACATATAAAGGATCCTTGGTAGCAAAACGGGAAGATTTCTTTGCTGGAGACCCCAGAGGGCTGTTGCCACCAGCTTTTTCTGCATGAGTTGGTTTGTTTTACAATTTGTCTTGCTGCCACATGCCACATTTTTTCTTTTAATTCTGCATGTTTTTTCCCCCCATTTGCTTCTGGAATCATTTGGCCTTCATTTTTCTCCTGTTATTTTTCCTGAGCACTTTTACCCGGACTTTGATGATGGGTGGGATATAACTTTACAGAAATTTTTAAAAAACAAATACTGTGATTTCCCCCCCAATCCATTTCTGAGCCAGCTTCCCTTGAGTGTGTGATGATGTTGAAATGGTTAATTTCTCTGCCCCACCTGGCCCTTATCCACCCCCCTGTGTAGTTGCCCAGTCTCCCCTTGATTCATTTTCTCCTCTCCTTCATCCTCCATTTTCGAAAGGAATTTTTTTTCTCTTTGTCATATCACATTAGCAATGTAATGTTAGGGCACAGACACAAACCAGGTTGATTCCATCAGCTTTGTCAGTTTCATCTTGAATTAGCGATGTAACTTTAAGATGAAAATACACTGTGTCTGCAGTTAGGAATGAGTGTGATGGACAAGGGAAGTTGCTTTTGCATGAGGAAATTTACATGGGACTGCTTCAGTTAGGAATGTGCATGTCTGCAGCTCTAATTTGTCTGGAATTTTTTTTTTGGGGGGGGGTGACAGGTGAGCTACATGTTTCTGCTCCTTCAGGTAATGGCACCTGGTCCAGTAGTTTTGGGTAGGTTGTTTTCAATGGTAGAAATGGAGGCCGAGACATTTTTTGAATCGCTACTTCAATGTAACCATGCCGAAAGGAGGGCTGTTTTTCTGCTGTCATGAATTACATCCCCCCATGATTAGGAATAATGTATAATAGGAATAATATATTTTCAGCAGAAGCATGTGGAATAAATACAGCTGAAGACACAAGGAGAAAAATGATAGGGAGAAAGGGTGTGTGTGAAATGATTTCACAGAAAACAAATACTGTGATTTCCCCCCCAATCCATTTCTGATGTCAGTTTCATCTTGAATTAGCGATGTAACTTTAAGATGAAAATACACTGTGTCTGCAGTTAGGAATGAGTGTGATGGACAAGGGAAGTTGCTTTTGCATGAGGAAATTTACATGGGACTGCTTCAGTTAGGAATGTGCATGTCTGCAGCTCTAATTTGTCTGGAATTTTTTTTTTTGGGGGGGGTGACAGGTGAGCTACATGTTTCTGCTCCTTCAGGTAATGGCACCTGGTCCAGTAGTTTTGGGTAGGTTGTTTTCAATGGTAGAAATGGAGGCCGAGACATTTTTTGAATCGCTACTTCAATGTAACCATGCCGAAAGGAGGGCTGTTTTTCTGCTGTCATGAATTACATCCCCCCATGATTAGGAATAATGTATAATAGGAATAATATATTTTCAGCAGAAGCATGTGGAATAAATACAGCTGAAGACACAAGGAGAAAAATGATAGGGAGAAAGGGTGTGTGTGAAATGATTTCACAGAAAACATTTCCAAGACATGAGCACTGTGAAAGTCTGTTGTAAACTGCATGTAGAAAATGTCTAACCCCGCCCCCCAACCTGTGTCTTAAATTTGCAATCAATTTACACTTACAACTGAAACAGATGCTTGTGTACAACTTTTTAGGGGGACCAATTTACTTCTTCCTTTCAGGTAAATAGGGAGCCGGACTCTGTATAAGGTACCTTAATTTGTTCCTTTTGTACATATCTTTACCCTCACATGTAGCTTTTCTTTTTACATGATACTTCGACCTTGCATATGAGCACACCTGCAAAGGCCATGGAGCCAACATCACGGCACTGGAAAATATGGGACACCAAATTCACTTTTTAAAAAGAGCTACACAATACTGTTATGAATCAAACCATCTTAAATAGATGCTTAGTATAGCCCAGTTAATTGTTGTGCTACCTGTACATTTCCACATGAGTACTGCTCATGCACAGGCCTGTTCCAGTTCAGAACACCTAGAGGTGTTCCGTTCCCATCCCTCTTGCTGTTTCTCACATTTTCCAGTGCAATATAGAGAAGGCAGAGCACCTTCCCTCAATTCTCTCTTTGGCATTACAGAGACAGGTCCTCACCAGCCATCAATGACAATAAATCTACCTCCTCAACCTAACAAGAGCATGTAGCCTACAGATTGGCACATAAAGTACTCTTTGAGAAATGCCAGTCTTGTGGGTCAAAAATCTCCCAATTACAAATAATGCCTACTGAGTATTGGTGAGGAGTACTATGTATCAGATTGCTCCATCTGTTGCCAAATACTCCATATGCAAGGCATGACAGAGCTTCAAAGCATCATTTTGGGGGGGAAAAGCTCTATCTGGAGCCATTTGAGATGAAGATCTGAACACTGTGCCTCCTTCCATTTCCAATAGAAGGATCTGAGCATCTTTGGTTCCAATAGTTCTATGACTGAAACTGACCAACCTGGAGCCAAATAAGCCTGTGTGGAAACCCATGGGTTCAGAAGCTCCATTGAAGAGGACTCGGCATTAGCACAAGCATATTGAGAAGTCTACTAAGTTGATGTTGTCATTTGCTCTTTCCTGTCCTCATCATAAGGATCTGGTCCTTCATAAAATTTCTACAGAACTTCTCAAGGAGTTTGTACTTGTTCTGAGCATTCCTTCTCCACCAGGTCATTCACTACCCTCATTCCGTATCATCTCAGGCAGTGGAGTCCAGGACTCATAACCTATTAAATCCCCTCATGTCAGCATTTGGAACCACCTCTTCAATTGTTCTGATGGATTTGTATTGAATTCATCCAAATTGCCAGAATAGGCAGAAAAATCTGTGCCTTCACTGCTGTTGGCTTCAAAATTGCTGGTTACTAAAACATCATGGCCTGCTACCAGCTGTTCTTTTGGAACTGCATTGCCCCCTTCTTAGAGATACTGCCTAAGGACAAATGCAAGCTGGCAAAACCCTTAATCCTAAAAGCATCAGATCTATCCAAACACAAAACGTCTACAGCCAGACACTCAGTGGAGTGCTCAACAAACTACATTGCCACGGTTATGACATAATATCATCACTCTTGGCTCAGGCCTACTGTGCTCTTACAAAAAATCCACAACAGAATTGAAGACCTGCCCTTCAGAGGCACAGGCATATTCATACAGCTGCTTAATAAGATGCAGAAAGTCAACCTTATGGCTAAGACATGGGGCGGGGTGGGGGTTAATCCCCTTTCCCTCATCTGCTTCAAAACCTAGACCTTTAGGCCATAGTTTTCAGCTCTCAGAGGAAGGGGCCACCTACTGTCTCACCCCTTATACTCTAGCATACCTGTTTACATGCCTGTCAATCAACCCTAGGTTTAGCAGAAAAAAAGATTCCTTACTCAAAGAAGAAAAGCCAGATTCCCAGTCACCTAAAGCTCAACCTGCCAAACATTAACTCTATCTGCAAAGCTGCAACATCTCCTGCACCTTCGCAAGACACCATATTATGGTTGTGGCTTCACAAGAGATGTGGCCGTGGGAAAACCAGCCCTCCAATCTTCGTTCAAATGAGAGTTCATCCCTGCCTTCCTAGATTGGTAAAACAGTTCTCTAATCTCCCATATGGGACTGTACAGGTACCCACAATGATCAAAACAGGGTTTCCTTATCTGTAACTGTTGTCCATCAGGGGATCATTTGTGCAGTCTGAAAATACTCTCTCCTGCTCTTAACTTATTATTTATTTATTTATTTGTTACATTTATATACCGTCCTCCCCGAAGGCTCAGGGCGGTTTCCATCAACAATAAAAGTTTAAAACATCGTATATATAATTTATCTAAAATACATAAAATACTAAACTATAGATGGCTTCAGCTCTTCTATTCCCCTTTTTATGAACCCACGGGAGGCCAGATGTTTTTTATGGCAAGTTGACATCATCCCGGCTGGCCAAATGCCTGGTGGAACAGGTCCGTTTTACAGGCCCTGCGGAAACTTTGTAAGTCCCGCAGGGCCCTGATCTCACCTGGAAGCCTGTTCCACCAGGTAGGGGCCAGAGCCGTAAAACCCCTGGCCCTTGTAGAGGCCAGCCGGATCGCCTTGGGGCCAGGGATCACCAGTAGGTCCGCCTCCGATTAATGGAGGGGCCTAGAAGGGCGATATAGGGAGAGACAGTCCCTTAGATAAGAAGGCCAAGGCTGCGAATGGATTTGAAGGTCAATACCAAAACTTTAAACATGACCCGGTACTCAATCGGCAGCCAGTGCAGTTGGTATAGGACCGGGGTAATCCGGTCCCTTGCTGTTGCTCCGGAGAAGAGTCTGGCTTAATCAAGTAACCTTTGCCTCACTCCAGGGGTGGCAAAGAGAAACTGAGGGAAGTGTGCTCTGCCCCCTCTATATTACATTGGTAAAAGTAGGTCATGGGGAAGGTGGACAGAGCACCTCTGGGCATTTTGACCTTTAAAAATCCTCTTTAAGGCAGGTACACATGTATGACTGCACAGATGACAATTCAATGAACAACAGTTACAAGTAAGTGCAGCCTTGTTTATCTAAGGAGCCAACATTGAAATACATTCATTTAAAATTTGTGTGAGTGCCATGAGAGTTTGTGTAGTAACCTGGAGCTTAGTGCTAGCAATGACCTTTAACATATTTTCTCCTTCTCAGGAGATAACCAAGAGTTTTATTGAAGAAAAAGGAACCCCCATTAAAGAACTTTATGATCCACACTGGGCTTCTGACCTTGTGTTTTTGGCAAACCTTAACATCTGAAATCGCAAACAGCAGAATAAAATTTAATTGGCATTAAAAGATTTGAAACCTAATTTCACCTTTTGTGGCACAGCTTTGAATAATTATAATAATTACTAGGGCATGAACAAAAAAAAATCCCAAAGTGTGGTATGTTACATTTTCTGTATGTACCTCTATATTAATTGGCTGCCAAGGGCTTTCAAATTGGGAACTTTAACTCCAGCTCAGGAGAGCATTGCACACCTTGGTTAATTTTCCTTGAAATCCCGTTGATGGCCCATAAGTATGTGCATTAAACACATATTAAGGGCTTTTTTATTTTCAAAGTGTATGGATGAATCATGCCATTATTGCTTAGAGGTATTGCACTTGCACTGCAGATGGGGAAAGTTTATTTCTGAGACCATGGCCATTTACACATGGGGCTTCTTGACACACCAAGCTCACCTTTCCTCCAGGGCAGATTTTCATTTACACAAAACCATCGGGAAATTATCCAGGTTAAATTTTCATTTACACAACTGTCCTGACACCACTGTGCCACAGGTAAACGAACAGTCGGAGTTTCCCAATATGGGCAAACTGTGATCTTTTTCTCAACTTTGCCAGGAATGTGATTCAGAAAGAGTGTGCCATGCCTACCTCAGGTTATGTTCTCCTTTCCCTCCCACCTTTTCTCCTTCCACAAAGGTGTCATGGACCAGCTGGGTCCAGAAGGTATTGATGAAGAGTCAACAGGAAGACCTGACTCCTGTCTACAACCAATAGTAGAAGTGGCACAGGGAGAAGCAGCCCCTTTGGGGCCAGACCCACAGCCAGACACCAGTGTAGTGACCCCACAGCCTTCCAGCTCTGAGCTAGCTGTGGAAAGGCAGATGCCAGCCTGCTCATTTTCCTCATCACCAGAGTCTCAGGAACAGAGGAAGAGCAGAATAGGCAGGGCCTTACAGGACAAAAGTCAAAGTATACACCTGGCAGCCCAGCACAGGCCCTGCATGGACAGTGTGGAGAAGTATTTGCTGGAGCAGCTGGTAGGTGCTCAATGTTACAAGTCCCCTGAGTAGTCTTACCTTTATAAGCCAGTGGAAAGGGCATAACTGCATGGAAGCAACACATCGGAACACGTTGAATTGCAATAAGAACACGTCGAATTGCAATAAGAACACATCAACACATCAGAACATGTCGAATTGCAATAAGAACACGTCGAATTGCTGCTGACCTTGTGCGCTCCTGCTTTGAAATACCTGCTCTGTCTTGACCTTGACCTGGATCTCTGGACTTTTGTTTCTGGTTTACCCTTGTCACTGTGAATGTGCTTGACTTTTGGAAGTCAACTTTGACCATGGAAACTGGATTCTGTATGTGTATGTGTGAGCCGGTACTGAGGAACCACAACAGAAGGTTCCCCAGTACTCCATATTGTTTGCCCCACTCTCTGCCCCCTTTGCTTCCTCCCTTCCCTTCAATTTTTGTTTTTATGAAATCATTCACATGCCTCCATCCCTCCCCCCACACACATTGTTTCCCCCCTAGTCTCTTTGGTTGCATTTATTACACACACTGCTACTGAAAACAACCCTCTCCATCAGTCATTTTCTCCCCCATGCCATTTTTGAAAGTATTACCCCCATCTTTGCATTAGTTGACTAATGTTATGGCAAAATCACACAAGCCAGGCTGATTCTGATTGTGTGCTCTTTTTCAATTTTGCTTAGTATTTGCAAGTGAAATCTAAGGCAAATTATCTTTGCCTTCGAGTTTCACTCACAAATATTAGGCAAAATTGAAAAAGGGGCAAAGAATCAGACTGGCTTGTGTAATTTTACACAAACATTCAAAAGGGAGGATCCTTTCAAAAAACAGAAAGGCGGAGAGAGAAAATTGGCCCACAGGGAGGAGCCGAAACACAGTCAAGAAAAAAAACAGGGGAACGGGAAGTATAAAATTCAAAGCACATGCTGCAGTGGGGTGGGGTGTGTATGTGCATCCTGTGGACCAATTGAAGGCAAACCTTAAGGTGTACATAAATGATCCATGATGGATTGCTATAAGATACAAATATGTCGCATGACTATCAGGATGATGGAATAAAAATGGGAGCATGATTTAAGTATTTATTTATTTATTATTCAAATTTAATATACCGCCCCATCCCCAAAAGGCTCTGGGCAGTGTACAATTGATAAAAACATAATCAGATTAAAATTCCAGTTAAAAACATGATGAACAAACAAACTCCAACCTTAGCTCCAAATTCAGGCGACAAGCATCAACAGTAAAACTCACCAGGGCAGTCATCACAATAAAGGCATGCTCCGGAGGTGGAATATGGGATGCATGGCACGGCACCCTCAACAGCCAACCTCCCAAAAGCCCAGAGGAACAACTCTGTCTTACAGGCCCTGCAGAACTGTTCTAGGTCCCGCAGGGCCTGGATGGTTGGAGGGAGAGTGACTGTTGCATGGATCACTGTGGCCAGGTTAGTCTGAAAGAGGTAAGGGGCTAGCCGGCGCACTTGACACAGATGGAAAAATGCCACTTGAGCCGTGCGGGCAACCTGAATCCAGGCAAACCCCCAGGCTCCAGACAGAGGGGGTTAACAATAAAAAAGCTCCCTCCAGCAGTGGCAGCTGAAATCCCACTCCCCCCACTTCGTGACCCACCCACAGGACCTCCTTCGATGGATTAAGTTATAACCTGCTTTGCTTCAACCAACCAGCAACCACCTCCAAACAATGCTGGAAAGCCAGAATGAGCTGAGTGTCATGTACTGGTGACAGGTCAGCCCAAACTCCACACCAGCTGAGCAAGGGGTTGCATATAGATGTTAAATAACAGAGTGGATAATAGGACCCCTGTGGTACCCCACATTGAAGTGGGCACCATTAGGAGGCCCTACCCCCTAACCTCACTTGCTGAGTCCGATTCTGGAGGAATGAGGTGAGCCATTGCAGGACAATGCCCCGGACCCCAGAGGCAGCCAGGCAGTGGGTCAAAAGGTCATGATTGACCACATCAAACACTGTAATAAGATCTAATAAATCTGATCTGCCTCGGTCGAGCTGCATGTGGAGTGTGTCTGTGATGGCAGGGAGTACTGTCTCTGTCCCATGCCCAGCACGGAAAACGGACTGGAAGGGATCGAGCGCTGCTGTTTCCTCCAGAAAGCCCTGAAGCTGCTCCAACACCACTCTCTCAATTACCTTCCCCAGAAACGATAAATTTAAGACAGGGTGGTAATTGGCCAGATCACTGGGATCTAAGGATGGTCTTTTCAAGAGTGGGTGGACCACTCCTCCTTCAGCCCATCTGGGAACATCCCTTGCTCAAGGGTGCAATTGATGATAGCCAACAGATGGAGTCGTAGTCCTCCCTGGCAAGCTTTTATAAGCCAGGAAGGACATGGATCCAGAGAACAGGTAGTAGGTCTAATTGCAGCTAGAACTCTGTCCATGTCAGCCTCGGCAAGCAAGGAGAACTGGTCCAAGAAAGGACCTGAAGACGGCAGTGGAGCCTCCAGTTCACTAATTGTCTCATATGTGGTAGGAAGGTCGTGGCGGAACAACATGACTTTGTCCGCAAAAAAGCTCATAAAAGCCTCACAGCTATGAATCAATTGGGTAGATTTAGAGCCCTCAAAGAGGACAAGGATTGAATAATGGTGAACAATTGTGCTGTGCAAGAGGTAGCGGATACGAGAGAAGATGAAAAGTAACCTTTCTTCGCCTTCTTCATTGCCATCTCATAGGCATTCATAAATGTCCTAAAAGATGTTCACACAGCTTCGTTGCAAGATTTCCTCCACACTCGCTCTAGCCGTCTGAGCTCATGTTTCATTTGGTGAAGCCCTCAGTATACCAAGGGGCTAACCATAATGGGGGTGCAGAGGATGCTGGGGAGCAATCATATCGATTGCCTCGGAGAGTCTGGAGTTCCAGTCTCACACTTGGTCATCGAGGGTGCCAATGGGTTCAGGGAACCCTTTGGATTCATAAGTCTCTGTGGGCGGGCAAAAATTGGCCCGTCACCTAGACAGGGGTGGGGCGGCAAGTCCATCCAGACATTCAGGGCATAATGGTCAGACCATGGAATTCTTTCCACAGAGGATATGACCATATCAACACCCGAACCGAAGACCAAATCCAGAGTATGACCAGCCTCATGCGTTGGGCAAGAGTTGATCAGGGAGAAGCCCAGCATTGCCATGGATGACACTAGGTCCACAGCCACTGCACACAAGGTGGAGTCCACATGGAGATTAAGTCCCCCAGTACAACATATCTAGGGAACCACAATGCTCAGTTTGCCACCACCTCCAGGAGCTGTGGCAGGCTGTCTGCCAGTGTGCTAGTATGCTGAGATGGTGTCAGGTATTTTCTTACAATATATATTAGCTGCATTGTAATGGTAAAACACAGTGTGGAAAACTCTTGATTGTGAGCCAGATACAACAGTTTTTCCCCTCTAACTGAAGGCACTTCTGTCAGTGGAATAGAACCTCCTTGCCCCTTCTTATTCTGTTGTGTACTGATTTCCCTACAGTATTGCTCCAGGGAATGCCATAGAGGGCAAACTGCAATTCTACAATGAGAAAGGGGAATCAAGAAATATGCTCCCAGCCTTCCAATGGCAGAATATCTGTATCCAATCCTATGTTTCTGTTTACAATCTATAGAGGAATATGGACAGAAGATATTTTGTTGGTCCCATTTGAACTGAGAAAAAATAAGGATTGGAAATCAGTTGATTCTGATGCTACATGGTCGAAATATTTCTGCTAATGAAGTCCATGAACTATTCAGTGGGCCACCCTGTCAAGGATATATATTCTCTGTCAAGAGCTTGTTTACTATATCAGTATGATTATTGATGTACCTTTAAAATAGACTACATAGCTGATATGAATGGGGTCTTTCTCTGGCGTAAGATCTTGTGCCAGTACCAACTGCATAACAAAAGGAACACAAGTATAATTTTCTAGCACAGGAATGCTGTGATGGGGAAATCTGCATCTGTTTTTATCCCTGTTTAAAGACACAATGGCTATGTGACAGGGGAGGATTAACTTTAATTTACCATTATAATTCATTGATTTAAATGGGGTTCTTGACAACAGAATGTATCAGTTTCTATAAGTATGGTTAAGATTGTGGTCTTAGTGCATAATAATTTCACAGAAGGGCAGGCTATATACCAGGGGTAGGGAACCTGCGGCTCTCCAGATGTTCAGGAACTACAATTCCCATCAGCCTCTGTCAGCATGGCCAATTGGCCATGCTGACAGAAATCTGAGAATTATCCTAATTTCCCTCTGGAAAAGCTTAATTCTATTGACATGATGGTATTTTGTTTTCAGTCAGTAATATTTCCTTCATGTGAAGCCTTCTGGTTGACCTGGGGCCAATCACAATTCTTTCAGAACTGCCCATATGGAGGCAGGCGATGGCAAGCCACATCTGAACATCTCTTGCCTTGAAAACCCCATGGGGTCATCGTAAGTCAGCTTTGACTTGACAATACTTTCCACCACCTATATTTTCTTGGCTCTTAGGGGTGTAGAGATTATGCTTGATGTATAGATGAATTCATGCGTAATGCAAAATTGATTTTGTTTGTTTAAAGATTATACATCTATAATTACTTCTAGCAGTTTTTACTTACAATTATCCCTGCTTCTATTGGCAGAACTTTGAATCTTCCATTGTGCAGAGATTGCTAGTGGGAAAAATGCAGAAATGTCTAAAGCAATAAGATCTACTCTCCTTTAGTACCAGTATCTGTCAATGTACTGATTTTCAATCTCAGACACTCCTTGATCAATGCAGTGAGAGAATATCACAGCAACAATTCAAGAAGTACAGATAATACTAGTGATAGTAACCTAGGGGTAGGTTAAAGTGGTCATCAAGAAAGCAATGAAACCAAGAAGAGAGAACTCCGAAATGTGTCTCTAGTGTCATAAGCAATACACTGTAAATAGTAATTTCAGTTGGCTGAAAAAATTCTATCCAAAAGTAACAGAACAGGCTTTATTTTACAGGAAGAAAAAAAATTGTAAAAAGAGTTTTGGATTGGTACATAATTTTTCAGTTGGTTCCTAATATCCCAAATAAGCTTTCTAATGTTTGCATCTGTAATTTAAATTTTAAAGAGGAGAAGATAACAACAACTGGATGTCATTAGTTTAGGAGAGAGAACTCATGGGCTTTGAGTGCCTTAACAAGTAAATAAGGTAGTTTGCAACTTCTGGCAAAATTTCAGAAGCTCTTACAGAAGATGTGCATCTTAGTCTTTGAATAAATATTTATTTATTTGAATATACCACCCACCCTCGAAGGGCTCTGGGCAGTGTACAATACATATTAAAACTTACCAAGGTAAAAACCAATTACAAATAACATAAAACCAATTAAAAATTAATGTACAAATTATATAAGATCAGTATATGTATTGCTTATTTTCTCAGGACGCAGTGCTATACATGTAGGATTTTGCTGCCTTGGGGCACAGTCTAGCAGAGCTAAACACTTTTGTACAAAAGCCTTTATTGGCATACAATACAAACAAAACAGGTTAAAATCAATAAGATAAATTTTAAATACAAACACAGACTTAAGAATTCATGATTTCAAGAATAAAATTAGCAACAAGAATAAAATTAGTAACATAAACATTTGTGGCTCTTACTGGTTTCTGCAGGGGAATTAAGCATGCAGTTAAATTTATTTGTTTGTTTTAAACATTTTTATGCTTCCTTTCCACTCAATCAGGGTCCCCAAGATGGCACACAAAAAAACATTCGAACAGTTAACAGCATTTAAAATTATAACATAATTTGATAAAAACAAAACAACACCAGAACCAGGAAGGAGGGCCAATAACCATTATTGATGGTATGCTGAATAAAACAAAGTCTTTAACCAGTAGCAAAAGACATTATTAATGAATCTCCCAGGGAGGGAGTTCTAAAATTTTGGTGCCATGACCAAGAAAGACCTTTGTTGGGTTGCTGCCCCGGTGACAGGGGCCACTGAAACAAGGGCCTCCAAGGATGACTGATGGAAGCTCATGGGTTCATATGGAAGAAAGTGATCCATAAGCTATGTTGGTCCCATGCTATAAAGGGCTTTGAAAATCAATACCAGCAGTTTGAATTGTGCTTGGAAGCAAATTGGAAGCCAGAGATGGAACAAGACTGAAGTGATATGGTCCATACGAATCACTCCAGTCAACATTCTGGCCACAGCATTCTGTACAGTGGCGTATCTGCCTAGGGACAAGGGGTACCCTAGGGACAAGGGGTACCCTGCCTAGTGATACTCTGATTTCCTACATCTTTCATATCTTACTACTTTAAAAAACTTTTATCTGCTAATAAATCCTGTCCATCTCTTTATGTGCAAACCACTTTTATCAGTACTGTACATTTGCCACTAGTAAATTGTTTGTAGAAAGAACTTGGCACATGCAATGGTGGGTGTCCATTACAAAATTGTTGATAGTGGCAAACCTACATGAGTCATTTCAGTTCCTATTTTTGGCTAGCAAATGACTACCCAACTTATTGTGTGTTATTCATTAGAGCTTTTCGGTCCTGATATCTTCTGTGCCAGGAGGATTGCTTTCACTGAAAGGATATATATTAACTTACTAAAAAAAAAAGAATGAAAATAAAGATATGTGAAATTTGGCACTTTTATGGCTCCAAATTCTTTTGACCCTCAAATGCTGTGTTGGTTGCTATCTTAGGACAGTTCGAGAGACTATCTGATCTATTTATCTTCTGCAACTAGTTTGTAGGTTAACAGGTGCGTTATGTGAAGAAGGAAATCATGATTTTTATCACTGTCCCTGCCCACCTGCCCAATTTGGATTGGACTGTTAGTGATTTAAATGCGTTTTCATCTTTCCTTTTGCCCATGAGTATAAATAAACATCTTGGGATTTCTCTTTTACTCCATCAGCATTATGAATGCTTTGTCAACAACAGTTGTGCAGCTTCACCCTGGCAATATGATATCAGCAGCTACCAGCAAGTGCCAGAGACTACTGTAAGGCTTTCAGAATCTTCAAGAGGTTGCTAGATGAGACACATCAACAGTAAGTAAAACATATTGATATCCTCAACCTTATCAACAAATGACTAGTGTTTGCTTTAAACCCTAAATATATGGCTTCTTTTTTGGTTAAGAAATTAGTGGTGAGCAGTGTACAGGGTTCACATATGGAAGGTTCCATCTTCAGTTTCTTTATTGTCACTTGTAATGATCCAAGGTAGCAGATGTTGAGAGGCACCTTGGAGATCTGTTACCAGTCAGTGTGGACAGGGCTTCACTAGATGGACTAACAGTATTAGATGGGTTCATGCACTCATGATCTTGTCTTAGTTACAAAAGAAGAATTTCCATAGGGAGGTCTGTAGGGATGCCTTTACAGAAAATGTGACAGGAAGGGAACATATAGAGAAATATTGTGCTTTGACTTGCATTAGTGCATGTAGTTTGGTTAACTTCATTTTAAAGATTATGAGTTTGGTTAACTTCATTTAAAAGATTTTTTACATGCTTAGAATTTGTAATTTGCATAGAGCGTTAGAAATGGGAATTTGCTATTGCAATAGAAGTGCTAAGTCAAACATTCTGGAAAAAAAATACATATTTTGAATTGCACCAATAACTTCTATAAGAGTGCGGGGAAGAATTGCCTCTAAGCAATCAGGTAGCCAAGGTTTTCTTTAAAAAAAATGTTGAATGAGGATGGATAGTGTTTTATTTTTCAGGTTACATATATGCCAGAAATTACTTGCTATGGTATATATGGGTGATTCTGCGCAGGCCAAAAATAAGGGGCTTCAGGCCATTTTTTTAAAGCATTTTAGGGAAGAGTTCACACAGAACTGCCCCTACCCAAATGCTTCTGACTCTTTATATTTCCATGAACCCGGGTTAAATGAAAGTCGCTAAATTAGTGACCCCCTTTAACCTGGTTGTCAAACGCTTCCTGCGACCATTATGGTTGAGTTCCCATGTGGCTGCCATTTGAGTGGATTCTCTAATAGGTGGCTGCAGTGTTGTGCTGGCAGATGGGGATTCGTGGGGGTGGGTGTATTCGTTTGGGGGGAGTGTTTCTTGGGTGGGGGGATTCTCGGCTGCATGGTTCACATGGAAACACTGTGTTTGCTTCGTAAACTGTGCTGCCTCCTGCTGCCAGAATCCCAGCGATCCTGGTTGGCCTCTGCACCCGCCATGCAAATGGCAGCACAAGGTAAAGCAGGTTCATGTAACCCGTTTGAGTTGCCTGTGCAGAATCAGCCTATGAGCAAGTGAATCCATACTCAAATACCAGACAATTTTTAAACACTTTTCTATGTCTTTTTTAAAAGCTGAAGTTGTCTTAAATTCAGGTACAAATTCATAGAAATACTTAGCAGAGAGAGGCAAGAGGGCATACAGCTTGGTCACAGAGGCTGAAAGGGCTGCTGGCACACTCTTCTTCTTAATGTTTTTTGGCTTGGCTGGAAGGCATGGAGGAGGAGAAAGGCCAGCCCCTCCATCAGCTATGGAAACAGCCTGTGTAACCAAGCAATAGGGGTGCACTTTTTTCCTTCATACTTTTTAACTTTGATTCAACTGGGCCAGTAGAGAGGGGCAATCTTAACATAGATGCTGTGGCAATGGAGCCCTCCAAAGCTTGCAACTTGGGGTGTGGGACTGGGAAAGCAGAGGTTGGTTGGAGGAAGACACATCTGGCTGACTGACTCACCCTTTTTTAGGTGAGAGGCATCTTAAATTCATGGTAATCTGATCTTTAGAACCTTCTCTTTTGGGCTGCAAGTTGTCTTATAATTCAGTGGCATCTTCTTTTTGAGTAATATTGGATTTTTTTGTGGGCTAGTAACCTTAGTGGATTTATTTGTAAGATTGGGAATAATATTACTTTAAGCCCTCTTTTGTGCATTTAGGTCTTTTATGTTCCCATGTGGACTCAACTCCTATTATTATTATTCATTTTATTATTTATTAAGTTTATATACTGCCCACCCCTGAAGGGCTCTGGGCGGTGTACAGCACAAAATGACATAACATAACAGGAAGAGCACAATCGTAATCTCAAATATAAATATAAATATAGGCTCTATAACATTAGAATAACTAGAATAATACAACATACATCATCCAAAAATTTAAAGCCCCTCCTGAGAGGGGACCGGAAGGTCCCATAGGTGTAATAGGGACCACCTAGGTGAAAGGGGGGGGGGTAATAACTTAATCAGGATATTGGGATCATCAGTACAGAAGAATCTCATAGAGACTCATTTGTATATCTTTTGTTAAGTTAGACACAGTATGTGTACCATTTTGCACCTTTTGTAACATGGAGGGTTGATAATTTTGTGCCTTCAAGACTTTCTGGGTTCACCTCAAGCAGCAATAAAATCACACATTCTTGGGATGTTGTACGTTGGACAGCAGTGCCGTAGGGAGAGAAACTGGCACATGGGGCAAAATGGCACCCCCCTGTGTGCTTCCCTGTGTGCCTCCCCTACCTCACTTACCTTTAAAAGCTAAAAGAGCAGCCTGCTCCTGTCCATGGAGGCTGCTCCGGGCCATGGGGGTGGTCTGAGAGGAGGGGTTGGGAAGCTCCCGGGGTGCTTGTCTCCCCCAACCTGTGGTAGCTCCACCTATGTTGGACAGAGTTATCTTCTTCTCTCTGGAAGCAGGCAGAAGGTGTCCTAAGACTGGTTGTTCAAATAACATGCACATTTCCAAAGGATTGCTTTCCTTTGTTTTAGTTTTCAAATCATGACATGTTTCCTTTGTTTCCATAAAATGGCATTGAGCAAAAAAGACAGCAAGAGTTTATATACGTTAAGGCAAAAAAAAAAAAAAATATTCCTGCCGGCATAACTTCAGCAAATTTTCACCCTAACTTATTCACATGATAATGCTTGGATTCCCTCTTCTGATAATAAAACATGAAAGCGTTCATTCTCATTATGCATTAACTGTAAGCCACTGAATAAACCACAAAGCAATCCATTTTCAGTGTAGTTTCATCATCTCTTCTTAATGCAATAAATGAGGGCTATAAATTGCTTTCTGACACAATTCGTGTAATAAAATACTTAATGGATTGTGAATGACATGGATAAAACTTGGCATTTAGTATCACAATTTATATTTAAATGTGGTTCAGACATAAATACAAGGGCTATCAATAGCAGGCTGTCTAAATACATGCAGCCTTGCATTTTTGTTTAGCAGATTTAGCATGCTAGAGATTAGATGGTGAATCATGATCACAAATATATCAAAATTATATATGTTATTAATCTAAATGGCAGGGATTTTTCTCAAGGAAAGCATATTTCTTTAATAATAAACATTTCCTTAATATCAGTCATGCTAAACTTTTTCAAAATAAGAACCCTACTTTTCTTATTTTCATGAATCAGGTAGCTCAGGCCAAGATTCCACATTATGACTTATTATGCTGTGGAAGAGGGCTTCAGCCAAACAAACAGCACTGTAAAGGACATTTCTCTAAGCATGTATACCAAGAGAATGGATGATATAGTTGGATTTTTCTACTGAGCGATTGTAAAATTTCCTGTATTAGTGGATGTTGAAGACGTTCCTAAATTGTGTCAGGGAAATATTTACCGCATTTCTTCCCAGCTGTGGAGAAACAAAGAACCGCTTTATGAAGATGAGTTTTTAAACTTTAGTTAACTTTTGATAATCACATTTTGATACTTTCATCTTGAAGTCACTTAGTGAAATCTTCACACAGATCTAGCTATCCCTCTCTATTTACCAAGGATCGTTCCTACTTTAGTATCTAAAGGACTCTCCGTCATTTGCCTTTGTTGGAGATCTTGGGGAAACTGTCAAGGTTTAGTTAATAGGCACCCATACACGTTAGAAACCTGAGGATTCCCACCTGACTCTACCAGATCTGTAGAAGTTGACAACAGTTGTAAGCATGCTTGCTGTGGGGTAGGTCAGTGGATAATTGATTAAGTCTCCCTAAGGATGATTTCAAGATCCAGGATAACCTAATTTCATTATGAAAGCATGTGTTCTCCTCTTTAGGGGTGTTTAGTGGATCAGATCTTGATCTTTTGATGAACCAGCCAGCCAACTCTGCGTTATGTTTTTCTCTCTCCAGATGAATAACCGAATCCCTCCCAGATGTAGTGAGAATTAAATGGACCCACACTTTCTTAGCTTTAAAAAAGCTTAAGCAATTTAATTTTCAATACACTTCTGAATTAGTTTGCATGGAAATGTATCTCTGCAACTACTATCTTCACTGGCCATAAAGTCAGCCAAGGCTTTCAGCAACTAAGAAAACTTTGGTCAATTTCATTTACTTCCTGGTCTTATCCACCTGCACATTAAGGAATTGCCTCTCCCCATATACCCAGAGTGAAACTAACTAAGGTTTTCTAAGGGCTGGAGGCCTTAACCAATTTTATTTTCACTATATTGGTAAGCCTTTAGTTTGCATAGATAGAGCTCCAACATTAGGAAAGACAATAAAAAGTCTTGAGCACACATCTGGGAAAAACAGGGTTCTTAAAAAAGTTAAGGGCAGTAGAGAGCAAGAAAAATGAAGACAGTGAGGATATTCTCCTCTTCCTTCTCTGCCTCAAAGGTTCTGCTTAATTTCAAGAATTTCAATAGAGCAATATCAGAATGAATTATCTGAAGGGCAGAGATACTGAATTGTTAACTGGACAGTTCTTCGGGAATTTGATAATGGAAGATTCAGTGTACTATTTCTTCTCTTACCATCTAGGTCCGTGGTGGCGAACCTTTGGCACTCCAGATGTTATGGACTACAATTCCCATCAGCCCCTGCCAGCATGGTCAATTGGCCATGCTAGCAGGGAGAACTGATGAAATATGAGTCCATAACATCTAGAGTGCCATAAGGTCTTCACCACCTAGGTAATATGTTTCAGAATGTATTTATGAATATTCAGTAAGTACAATCAGTCCTTTGCAAGATTAAAATTTGGGAAGTTCCAAACCAGACTGGGCTGGTGGGCTGAGACAGAACTGCCCTGGTGCTGCCCCACCCCCTCCAAAGTAAAAAAACAACAACACCCACATATTGGAATCCCCCATAGAGGAAAGCGGAGATACGCCACAGAAAATATCTTTGCACCTGGGCCTGGAAGCATAAGGAGGTTAAATATGTGGTGGAAACTGACTTAGGTCAACTCCACCCCTGGGAAAACCCCCACCACACCAGCACAGCTCAGGGCTCCATGGGATTGCCAATGGAGAGCTGGGCACTGCAACCAGGTGTCCCAGGGCCCAGCAGTGGCTAACTGCTGGAGCATTTGCCCCTCAACCAGAGTAAGTGCCTGAGGAGGGATAATCCGCCCGGGTAAGCCCACACTGCCTCTATAGCGGGATTCAGCCCCCCTCTAGAATGCACTGTTAGGTTTTTTTAATGATGAACTGTTATTACTTATGAGCATAGTTTACATCAATTCAGAATACGTGGTTGCAGAATAAATTAATGCAGCAGATGGAGCAATGTATAATAGAGTCTGTATGTTTAGGTAGTGTTCCTTAGTGTGAGAACCAAAGTGTTACAAGGGTGTCTTTGTGAAGCATTATGCAGTGATTATGATGGCTTTAGTTCTCTAAACTGACTATATTTATGTTTCCATCTTCTTCTAAGATACCCAGAAAAACATACATAGTTCTTTCCCTTCCATGTTACCCTGATAACCACCCTGTGAGGTAGGCTAGGATGGGAAATAATGCTTGGCTCAACAACACACATTAGCGTTGATGACTGAGTGAGGATTTCCTGCTTGATCCTAGTTTGAGACTCCACCATACCAACTCGTACTCCCAATGCACTTCCCACTGTGTAACCAGTAAAAGAATTAGGAAGAATCTATAGAAATGGAGGGAGCAGCCAGTAACTTCAGTGCAGTGTTTTCCAACAACGTCACTTATACTGCAATACAAGCATTGACTTACTTCTCATGAAAAAAGGAATCATAATGGATAAAGTGTTCTTGATCATTCAAAAGGCTATTGTCTGGACAAGCCATTACATAAAACCTTTAGTGCTGTAGAAATACAAATAAAGAAGGGAGTTTTACAGATAGGTAATTTTAGTTGATCATTTCATACTGCATGCTAGGGATCCCCTCCATTTAACAAGCACAGTTTTTGCTTTCTTTTCTGTTTTTTTTCTGCAGGTATTTTTGCTGCATAGCACTCTTTACATCAAAGTCTCCTTATATGTGGAAAGCTATTTCAGCAAGAAAGAGCATTTTAGCCTTCTTCCTAATGAGCTTCCATGTACAAAAGGCAACATTCAAATATGCTATCCTCAATTGCTATACAATCCTAGAATTATACCATGTTGCAACCCAAGTTAAGGACTTTTAAGTTCCAGTGATCTCAATAGGAATGACTTATAGTACAACCCTATGTATAGGTACAGTAGTCTTTTGATTTCAGTGGGCTTAGACAGGACTAAACCTGCTAAGGATTGCACTGTTAAACATGTTCTTAGCTCTCTCAATGAAATCAGTGTAGTGCTTATATGTAGCTGATTGATGCTGCCATCTTTGCTGCCCTGCCTTGAAACTTCCCATCTCTTTATTTCATCCTTATTAAACTTCATCTGAACTGTCTATCCTGTGGTTTGTATTATTCCATACCTTATCATGGGACACAATATTTTGATGTATTAATTATGAGAAGTCACTCAATTTTTCCCCCCTGGCACAGAATTGCTCTGTCACATTCGACTTGTGATTCATTACAGCTCGTAATTCCTTGACAAGCCTAATTCTCCATTTTATTGTATGCATTTGCTCAGCTATATGTGTTCTCTTGCACATGTCCATTTTAAAATTTCCAGCCCACTATTTTCATAATTTATCAAGGTCATTCTTGTCCTTCCAGCTTTTTATCAGTAGTGAACTGGATATAATTTTTCTCTGCTGTTTCTATCCCAATAACAGAAAGGCAATATGGCGTTGTACACTTCTTTCAGGGTATTTGTTTCTTTAAGCATTTCTCAGCTGCTTTTCTACCTTACAGAAACTTAGTGTAGCTTACAATGTAAATAGTAACAATAAAATACACAAAAAGACTACCGTATATACTTGTGTATAAGCCGACCCGCATATAAGCTGCGGCACCCAATTTTACCTCAAAAAACTTGGAAATTTTATTGACTCACGTATAAGCTGAGGGTGGGAAAGATCCATCAGGAGGCAGGGTACTAAGCCAGCAAAGGAGCCATAGCTGGAGGAAAGGAGTGCCCTAGAAGCCTTTGGGAGGCTTTTTAAGGAGGGGCGAGGCGGCGCACATGGGTCTGAGGAGAGGGAAAGTGACTGAAAGCAAAAGAAAGCGAAGCAGAGAATGCCTTCTCCCCCTCTCTAACTCACGCTTTCTTTCTTGTAGACTCTAAGTTTTAGGCATGGTTTCAGGGAAGCTGCCGGCTTTCTTTCTTGCAGGCTCTAAATCTACAGGGAAGCTGCTGCTCGGGGCAGCCTGTCTCTATGGTTTTCTTTAAAAGGCAATGCTGCAGCTATATTGCATCCATTGATAATATGGGTCTAAGGCGGCTCATGAAACAATTTTCTGAGTACTGCAATACCAACAAATTAACAATTAATCAGAAAACCAAAATAATGGTTTTTGCTAGATCCCGTAAAAAATATTTCTGGAAACTAAACAATGTTCTTCTTGAGCAAGTATACTGTTTTAAATATCTTGGCATCACCTTTTCACACAATCTTTCCTGGACCTTGCACCAAAAGGCAGAGCTCACTCTGTCCTCCCCAAGTATCTCTGGAATCCTCCAATTCTTTTATAGCAGAGGGCACTCATTTGTTCGGGCTGCACTAAGGATCTTCAATGCAAAGGTTGAATCTCAACTACTCTATGAGGTCCCCATCTGGATCCAAGCAGTGAACCATGCTCTGAATGTCCCCCAATCCAAGTTTTTCCACCAAGTAATGGGAGTTCCAAACTGCGTCCCTTATGCAACCCTGTGTCTAGAACTGGGGCAAAACACCCTGGAACATAAAGCTTGGCTTAGAGCCTTCAGATTTTGGCTCCACCTTCACTACCTGCCATTCGAACGCTCCCTTGTCTCATTGACATTATAGGACACACAGGCTAACCCTTGGTTCTCTCTAATTGAAAGATTATTTCCATCGGCCTGCCTATTGAATCACTCTACCTAATGTCCTGTTCAGAAGCATACAATAGGCTTAGAGATTGGCTTTTAGATCTAGAATTTGCAAATTTACATCTAGTAGCCAAACGAACCTGCTCTCCAACACAACTCCTAATATCATTTGAACAGAGACGTATGGCCTACTACCTCCATACTTTAACGAACCCACACGCAAGGAGAGCCCTTACCATTGCACGATTTAATGTTATGCCCTCTGCCCTATTAAAGGGTAGGTTCAGTAATTTAGAAAAATCTGCAAGGCTATGCAGTTGCAAACTCAATGTGGTTGAGACCCTGACCCACCAACTCTTGCACTGCACCAGATTTGATAATATCAGATCTAAATATACCAACTTACATTTTTTCTTCCAATCTGGGCTGCCTGATCTGACTAGGTTATCTCTATTGTTAAACAATTCGGACCCTGGTCTTTGTGAAGAGGTTGCCAGTTTCATTGTGGAGATAGTTGAGAGTTCTCAGTAGAATGTACTTGTTATGGTCCCTGTGGGGTCTTTTGCCATTTTTATCTATCATGTAATTATGTATTTGCTTCTGATTTATGTATTCTCTTCTGACTATGCCAATAAAGGCTTATGTATGTATGTATGTTTCCAATGGGAGTTAATAGAAGATGGGGGCTATACCTTCAAGGGTTCATAACTTTGAACCCCCTGAACCAAACGTTACCAAACATGGGTGGTATCATCAGGAGAGTCTCCTAAAGATACCCTGAAAGTTTGGTGCTGCTAGCTTAACAATTGCACCCCTGACAGCAGGCACCCCTCAAATCTCCCCAGATTCTCCTTTTAAATCCAACCCCTTTGGCATGGATTTAAAGGGAGAATCTGAGGTCCCCAGTTTAAACATTGAAAGTGATGCTGTTTCAGGGTGGAGGAGAATCCACCCCCAAACAACATCACTTTCATTGTTGTTTTAACTGTGGACCCCAGATTCTGCCTTTCAGGTGGATTTAAAAGGCGAATCTGGTCTCCCTAGTTTAAACACCATTTAAAGTGATGCTGTTTGAGGGTGGATTCCAGCATCACAGCGACTGCACATGGGGGGGGGGGAAAGATTTTTCACCAGGCTCCATTTGCCCTAGCTATGCCTCTGCCCGGAGAGGAGGGCAAAAGGGACTGCCGGCTGCAAGCCCAGCCAGTTAGGGGGGTGGGGGGCGGGGCAGGGGAGTCTGCCGTCCCTGGCCTTGGAGAGCTGCTTTTATCAGCACTGAGGCTGAGGGCAGGGCTTGGGGAGGTGTGGTCCTGCCCCCAGAGTGGGTGGGGGTGGGGCCCCTCCCCCAAATTCCCCCATCAAAAAATCTATACCTACGTCACTGGTTTCAGCTTGTTCTTACTGATCTAATGCATTACTGACTTCAAGAACCCATTGAGAACATCAGCAGTTTCCTTGGAATTAGGTGGAAAGGAAAGGTAGAGCTGGGTATCATCTATATATTGGTGACATCCCAGTGAAACCTCTTGATGACTTCTTCTAGTTGCTTAATGAAGATATTAAATAGCATAAAGGTGCTTGAACTAAGAAGCAACTGCCTGCTCTAGCACCCTGCCCATGAATAGAAGACTGGAGACTAACCACACATTTTCCAGTGTGGTAGGGCTCAAGAAGGATTTTTTCAGAACAGGTCTAGTCACTGCTTCCTTGAGAACAGGCAGCACAACTCTTGCTCTCAAGAAAGCATTTACTATTCCCCATGACCACAGCCATATCCTCCCACTTCGCAGTCGATCCCTGGGCACCATGCTGGCTCTATAACAAATTGGTGAATTTGCCCCTGAATTGTATTCCAGACCTTTTGAGGTCAGCAGGTCTGACTGTTGAAGACATAACTCTCCTGCAAATGGGGATTAATTGCAACAAAGAACATGCTTATGTTTGGAACTCAAAAGTACTGTTATCTGATCAGTTTATTTTGGGTTGGTTCATTGTGGTCTAGTTTCTGAATGCTTTCCTTGTCTGTTGTAGTTTTGATCCCCGTCTTTGAACTGTTGTCCCTCCTTTGACTTATACTGGCTCTGTGTTTTGCACTCCAGGCAGGTCTTCTGTAGCCAATCAACTGTATTTTGTTCATATTTGTCCTTTATGGATGCATTTTGCTTTTGTTTACTACTGTGTCCTTTGATTTTCATGTCATTTTTATAGTAACCTTTTTCATGGTGATCTTTTCCCTACTGATTTATCTTTCCATTATAATGGTTTTTCTTCATGTTCCCCCTCATCTGTCTGCTGTAGTCAGCCAGAGAGCACATCTTCCTACTGCAGTGTTTTATTTTTCTGATCAGCAGATCGTTTTTGTGCTCTGTCTCATTGATTTACACCCTTTTGTTGGGCAGGAGGCTAAGTAGCCTTTCTATGCATAGGTTAGACAATTTTCATTGGTTTTGGTTTTAAAGGGTGCAACCATATAGTGAACAAAATATCAGCTGTTTCTTCTAAAGCAGCATTTTGTTAGTTGAAATCAGATTGAAAATAATCAGTTTTGTTCGATATTAATTTACTCAGGAAGCTTGTTGGCAGAGAAACCCTTCTGGACAGGAGCTAAAACGAAAGAACTGAAAAAAATAGGGATGTCAGCCTCTTTTGATTGATTAGTTGCCTGGCCTTTCACTGATTGATTAGCTGGCTGAGATAAATATGACGATATGCCACCGTCAGTGAAATTCTGAGCATATTTAATCAGCCAATTAATTTCACTTGACTAGAACATATTTGGAGTTTATATTGGGTGAGGGAAATAATTTCAATTTACTTGATACATGAATGCATTCTGTTTGTGGTCCATAAAAGTTGTCAGTGCAATTCCTAAGACACAGTGTGGGGTTTGGCAGAACTGGGGAATATATAGGCATATATCCCAGTGGGCTGCTGCCCTAAGCCCCTCTGCCCCCACAATGAGGCATGAAGGAGGAAGAGCATGAGAAGGATCCACTCAGCAGCAGTCGTGGTAACAGCAGAAGCAGTTAAGGAAAAGAAAACGCAGGAACCCAGGAATTGTTCACTTCAAAGAACAGAAGGGTTTTATTCCTTGTTTCCAAAAGCACAAAACAGTCTGACAGAGTGCAGCATAGCAACTGGATAACCAAAGCACGCATAGAGCAAACTGTTCTGTGCATGTATATAGAGACATACAACCAATCAAGGAGTAGTGATGCAATCACACTAGATGTGCTTAGTCATGGTTGCATCACCCACCTGAAACTAGGTGAAAGGTGGAGGATTGCATCAGCCAAGCTGTCAAGTAGATTTTTCTGATCTAATTCTCAAGTCCTAACAGAGCATGGTGACCCCTGGCTTTGCCCAGTGTGTCCAGTGGGGAAGAGCACAGCAATGCCTCCTTTCTTTCCAGCTGGCTCTTTGGCCCTCCCATTAGTGCTGGGGGTGTTGACAGGAGTAGGGGAGCCCTTTGCAAGGGCTATTTGGCCTTCACTTGCACCCTTGAAAAACTATTCTAACTAGTAGCAAAAGAAGGCAGGTCCTGCTTGTGATAGCAATGACTGGATAGGAAGCCAGTGGACAGTCAAAAGTCATTTCTGCATTTGCAACCTGATGTGTGGCAGAGGGAGATTCAGCTCATGTGCCACCATCTAGCTGTGGCCAACAGAAAGAAATGAAAGGTCAGTTAAGACAGCCAGGAAACTTCTTTCCAGAAGCCAGAGCAGACCAGGTGCAGAAGCAGAGCTACCAGGGGATGGGGGTATGTGCGTTGCACTGGGAGTATGCCTTGGGGGGGGATGGAAAATCACCCCTGCCCCCTGCAGCACCCCGCCCCCTTACCTTAGTTAAGCCTGGAGATGCGGCCTGTTCCCTTCAGGCTGAAAATGGCCTAGTGGGAACTATACTTCCCAGGAGATCTTGCGAGCGCCGGGGTTTCATGGGAAGTGTAGTTCCCACCAGGTCATTTTCAGCCTGAGGGAAACAGGCCACTTTCCCAAACTGAACTAAGGTAAGGGGGTGGTGGGGGTAGGGCAGAAAACACAGAGTGTGCACTGGGTGGACTCTGGCCCAGCTACGCCTCTAACGACAGTGACAGTGTCTCACATCTTTAAAGATCAAGTGACTGGTTAGTCTGAGCAGCAAAGTGCTGTTCTCTGCTGCTGATGTGAGAATGGGTCCCTTGTCTGCTTCTGTCTGTGCTTCACCCTTCCTTTAGGAGGATCTGCTTCTCACACATACACAAAGCTGCCTTATACTGAATTAGACCCTTGGCCCATCAATGTCAGTCTTGTTTACTCAGAGTGGCAGCAGCTCTCCAGAGGCTCAGGCAAAGGTATTTTACATCACCTATTGCCTGAAACATTTGATTGGAGATGCTGGGGATTGAACCTAGGACCTCCTGCACGCCAAGCAGATGCTCCTCCACTGAGTCACAGCCCTCCTCTCATTCACAGGAACAGGAGGCTTCTATCACTTCCAAGCACAAAGTAAATGTATCAGACATGTTAGCAGTAGGCGTTTTTTGTTTCATTTCACATTGTTTGCTATTCCAACAGTGCAGTCCTACATAAAGTCTGAGTTCATTGCATCAGTTGGCTTAGACTGCAGTAACTCTGCATAGGATTCTGAACATCATGTTGGAAACTATGCCTCCCAAACCTCTCTCCTTGGTTTGCCAGAAATGTTTGGCAATAGGTGCAATGAGAAATTCCATTTCATTGTTTGATGTCTCAGCTGAAAAACCCTTCCCACTAGAAAGTTTCAATAATATTTGAAATATTCTTCTTTCTGACCTTGATGGGAATAGATCATCCATCACTTCAGTATATCACAGGGAGGATGCTCTCATTGTTAAACATCTTGCTTGAGTTTCCTGTGATTGGCTGTTTGGTCCAGTCTCTCTCTGGCTGCCTTATAAAACTCTTCCACCAACTTAAAATACATGTTGACCATTTGAAATTATGTTCTTTTGAGAATTAAAAAGAAGACAAGAGTTGGAAGTAGCCTTGCTACTAGTGATCATGTTCTAGCTTTTCAGTACAAAGGAAATGTTTGGAACCTTCTAGATGGACAACCTATGGTTGACCACCTACTTGCTCATCAAGTTGGAGGAGCCACATTTGGACATGAGCTGGAAATCTTTAGAAGTGATGGCTATTCTTTTTATATGCATTTCCCTTTTAAGTGGATAGATATTTTAAAAGAAAATACATTCCAAGGATCCACATTATAGAAGCTATTTTATCAATGCCCGAGAGAGACAATCCAGATCTGACAGTTTATAGTATATGTTTCGTTTAACACACACTAGGAAGGCTCTAATTATGCACATTTCCTTGAGAGAATTAGATTGTACTAGCGGGCCCGGCCACATGTTGCTGTAGCAATTGTCCTTCTCATCACAGTCCGCAACCCACACAGATGTCCATGCAGGTCCAATGATCCGCAGCATAGCCTTTTGGGGTGGTCAAATGGAATCCTTCTTTCCCTTTTTCAATTCACATTGTTATATGGTGGTGTCTTGTTTTTTTAGTACAAGGTAACCCTTTCCATTCCACAACGGAACTGTCCAGAGTGCGAATCCCGCTGTCCATGAGGCTGGTTGACACGCACAGTCCTGGCTTGGGTAAGGCAGAACTGGGGCAAGCAAGCTCTCCCAGTCAGGCAGCTGAGGCAGGGTGGTGAGGCGCTCAGATCGAGGCCAGCTCCCTGGGTTCTTAAAGGGTCACGTGCAAAAGAAGCGGAGCCGGTAGTGTTGGTTCGCCCCCACCCCATGGATTTTCTTAGAAGAAAAAGGCAAACTCCAGCTCGCTTTTAGTAAAAGAGAGCTGTGGCGAATGTGGGTGAGGAAGTGGGTAAGTGGTGGTTGGATGTGAGGGAGGGCAGAGTGAGGTGTGTGAGGATGAACTGGATGTGTATGAGAGTATGTGTGTTGTGTGGTAGCAGTGGTTGAGGCACAGAGAATGAAAGTAACCTGCGTGTGATGGGGGGAACCCCACCTGACGTCTCACACAGCAAAGTGTGTATGTGTTTCACTTCCACTCGTATTACCTACCAGTATTACCTATTTACTGTTTTCACTGCTAATCTCTGGCCATCTGCGCGAACATTCTAAGGGCATACCAACCCCTCAGGCCACAGACATGCTGTATGAACATTCTAAGGGTGACAATTAAACACAAACAGCTTCATGGCCTGGTGCGCCAGGAAAAAGACGGCTGGCTCAGGTATGGACTTTCGGTGATTTGAAGGTCTGATTACCTGCCCAGAACGGGGAGGGATGTCCTGTGAAAATTTGGAGGCAATCCGTCCAGCAGCTTCTGAGGGAGACCATCAGGGACAAACACACGTTTAGATTTTTATATATATAGATTATGGATTTCATTTCTCATTGGAGGAACAGGCATTTCTGTAACAAGTGTAATTATTGTATTGCAGCTATAATTAGTTTATGTTTAAAACTTTGTTGCAGGCCATAATCTTAAAAGTTTAGCTTGGCCAAATGGGAGACAACCAGAGAGTTATGTAACTTAACACTAAACGTAGTACAAATTGATTAGATACTGAACTAAAACAGATAGAAATACTTGTATAAAGGCACTTCAAATAAGCAATGAAGACTGTAACAATAAAAATGATAAATGCAAAATCCCTTTGTCCAACAATATTGACAGGTTTGGATATTGGGATATGGATGAGACTAATGAATGACTTTTAATTGATGGTGAAATTTCTAAGGAATTCAGTGAGCATCTATAATAAAGGGTTTGAGGGTAAAAGGGATGGTTAGATATTTATCATCATCTGGATGATGGATGAAATCCTTCAACTACTACTAATGGGATTTTAAAAATTCAGATAAAGAGGATTTCATACTTACTTTAGATAAACTATCATTCATTTTAAAAAAGAGAAGGTAATTTGTTCTGCAGAGAAAACCACCTTGGAAATATATGAGCTGGATAAACTCAATTAGTTTACAAATATTATTTACATATACATGGCATAATTTTGCATCAATTTAGGTACCAGTTTTCTTTTTGTGGGCAATGTTTTCCATTTGAATGTGATTTGAGCTGTTTCCATGAAAAGGACTGAATGTAGCATTTTGAGATGTTTTGTAGATTAATAATAATTGACACAATGTTCAGGAAACGTCAAGGCTCACAAAGTATATGCCACCAAAACCAAATGATAGTGTATGTTGCACCAATTTGCACGATTCATTGTCAAAATGAGATACGATTCCATCTGTTTAGATTTTCTGTTATTTTCATAGCCCTGGGTAGTTCTAATTCAGCATCCTCTAGCAGTTATAATTCAGCATCCTCTAGCAGATGCTTCATATATTTGGCCACAATCTAGTGCATACTTTTGGTCATGGCCGTGGAGTCTTCCTGTCTGCAAGACCATTGCTCTTTGATTTATTGGAGGAAACAGATCTCAGAACGAATGTACCCTACTTAATCTTAATCCACGTACACAAGAGCTCCACCTGATAATCCACACACATATCAGTCTTAGAGAACTGTGTCAGCATTCTACAACTAAACACCATTATTGAACTTGGTTAGAGTATAAATAATAATACTTCTGAAGGAACAAATATTGGTTGTGTTAATTATTTCCAGCTATGATCCATCTAGGGGATACAAGTATTTGAAGAAACACACCGAATATCTGCTGGTTGGGTAGGATTTGGTGGGTTATTCATTTCTTAAAAGAAACTTTACAACACAGAGCTCTGATAGCTTTATGTGGGTCCTTATCTTTAGATGTTCTTTGGCCAGCAATGTTGAATATTTCTCTGACGGCAGAGGTAACCGTGGACAGAACTAACACAATAGTCACTGCTGATATAACTTCATAAAATCTGATCTTTGCTTTGGAGTATATATAGCAATGAAAAAGCTACAACGTTCCGATGAAATGCCCAAGTAAGAGACAGAAGTATTAAGGGCTGGGAATTTGTGAAAATTCACCTCTGTCTTGAAAACCACCAGCAGGTAAAAATGCATTTCAGAAAACTTTTTTTAAAAAATAAACTTTATTTTGTAGGGCAGTGGTCTTTAACTTGGAACCCACTCAACTGCAACTGTGCGATGGAAAGTCATGTGTTATTATCCTGGGAGAGTGTGAGCCAAAGTTATGACCTTGCCACTGTTAAATCCAGGATCACGGGCTGCAGACCAAAAGAGCTGAGTAAAGGAAATGCAAGCTAGGCACCAGGAGATATATAGTAGTGAGGAACAGGTGAAAGGTCAGAGCCATGGAGAACACTGCATTGCTGAGTGACCTGACCTACAGTTCTTCTCAGCTTGTATGCAGAGGGAAACAGAAGGCATGATACTCCTATTCTCCATCTAGCTGGTCCTTCCAAAAGGCAAAAATAAACAAGCAAGCAAGGTAGCCCTGAAGAAGCTCAGACCAAGAAGCAGGGAACTCACTTGAGGGTCCTGACTCATGGATTTAAGAACTTTGTTGTAGGGAATTACACTCTCCCTGAGTGTGTATATGAAATTCTTTGCAGTGCAAAAATAAAGATCTGTACTGGGTAAGTGTTGCCATTACTTTCTCAGCAGATACAGTAAATAAACAAATACTATTTTGATGCCTAAAATACTGTAATTTTGTAAGTTCTAAAATGTCAGAAAGAATAGCTCCTTTCCCAAGAGCGAAAGAATTGTATATTCAAGGAGGAGGGGGGAAACATAGTGATACTCTGATTTCCTACATCTTTCATATCTTACTACTTTAAAAAACTTTTATCTGCTAATAAATCCTGTCCATCTCTTTATGTGCAAACCACTTTATCGTACTGTACATTTGTATAGTAAATTGTTTGTAGAAAGACATACATGCAATGAATTGGTGTCCATTAAAAGTGATAGTGGCAAACCTACATAGTCATTTCAGTTCTATTTTGGCTAGCAAATGACTACCCAACCTTGTGTGTTATTCATAGAGCTTTCGGGTCTGATATCTTCTGTGCCAGAGGGATTGCTTTCACTGAAGGATGTATTAACACTAAAAAAAGAATGAAAATAAAGATATGTGAAATTTGGCACTTTTATGGCTCCAAATTCTTTTGACCCTCAAATGCTGTGTTAGTTGCTATCTTAGGACAGTTCGAGAGACTATCTGATCTGTTTATCTTCTGCAACTAGATTGTAGGTTAACATGTGCGTTATGTGAAGAAGGAAATCATGATTTTTATCACATTTTCATTACACAGGTAGAAATCTTGCTTAGCTGAACTTGCTTAGTTAAAAATAGTCCAAATGGGGATAAGGATAATAAAAGAGGTTAGCAAGCGTTTTGAAATGAGAAATATTTCTCACTTCATGTGGCAATTGTCACTTTAATGTTTGCCCAGGTGTAACCTGCAGTAAATATGTAAAGTGTGAAAGGCAAACTCATTTCCCTATACATTTTGTGGACACACTCATCTTTACCGAGCCACTGGGATTGTCCTTGCCCTTGTAAGAATGGTTGTGATCCACCTTTTGAATCCTTCCAAAAATCATCACGGAATCCCCTGAAACTCTTTTGAAGGAGAAGAATTTGTCAGACTATGAACTTGGATCTGTGGGTCTAGATTTTTCAGGTAGAGTCTGAAGCCCTGCTGATTAAGCATGCTAACCCTCTAAGTCTGTCTTCTCCTCAAGGAGTCCCCGATGAAGGACAAACAATTTAGCATAAAATCAGAATACTTTCCCTTTAATCTTGCTTCTTCATTTTAGGGAGCTGTTAAAGTGATTGATCCCTCTGAGAGTACTATTTGGATATTAACCAATCAAATACCAAAGTGAAAATCCTCCTTTTTGTAATTTTTGCCCACCCTCACCCCAATGATTTTTTAAAAAAGACATTTGGCAATGTTCAGTAATCCTCAGGGGCAAAACGAGGGCTGGCATAGCACCACCTGTCCTGGAACGCCCTGGCTACGCCCCCTCAATGCCCTGGCCACCCCCCTACAACGTTACGTGCCCGGGGCATTGCATCTCCCCTGCTCCATTGGTGCTATGCCACTGGTAATCCTTGGACCCAGCCATTACTCTGGCACCTTGCTGTGCACCACATTCCTGAATACTGGCATTTATATATTATTTATACTGTCTCTGTCCTGGTGCCTGTTTTCTTTGGTTACCAACACAAGTGTGTCTCTCTATAAAACTATCTCTCCTGTCTGAAATTTGACAGGGATGATCCCTTGGGTGGGAGGGGTTCAGTCCGTGGGAATCACTGAGAATTTCATCCCAATGGGAAAAATGTAGTTATCTATTGAAAATAAAGGAAACAAAACTCATAACAAATAGAAGAGGTGTCTGGAAATGAAAAAAAGAGTTTTAAAATGTGCTTTGTGCACTCCTAGCTTAAGTGCAGAAATAATTCAGGATTTAGCCTTTGTCAATACAATATTGCAACTGCAAGTACTTATTTTTCTAATGTGCTATAGCCATGGCTGATTACATTAGTTTTTGCAGCCTTGCCACTCAAAGACCTGATTATTGTTCTGAATATTTCTTTGTTGCATTGACCCAGTTTATCTTGCTCTTCACCCATTTCCTGCTGTCTATTGCCTTTGCCAGTCTGGTTGATGGAGCGTTGGCCTCTCTCTGTGGGGGCCTGCTTCATCCCCACTATATGTCAGGGGTTCTTAATTTATGAAGGATTGGGATAACTTGGCAAACATGTTCCTGCGGCTGGGGTAAGGCAAACAAACATCTATTCTCCCTTCCAGATACATTTTAGGAGTGCAGTGGTCACACTATAGCCTCTCTTCAGACAAGTAGATGATGACTGGGAATGAGCACACCAGCCTGACCCCCATCTATATGTGATTACTGAAATGCAAGAATGGTCACTGTTTGTGTGGGTGTAAAAGATGTGCGCTCAAAAGTTTTCTTATGATTACAAAAGCAGAATCGCTAATCATGGAGGCAGAGCCTATGTTTGTGCATTCTGTGTGCACCAAGGTTCTGTGCTCACATTTCTGTGATTGCATGTAGATGGGTGGGCAGTGTTCTTATTCACACTCTCAGTAAGCAAATCTTATCTGGAGAGGGCTCCTGCCTGGGTGACATGCATTTGACTCCCTTTCTTGAGTGCTGATGGGTTTTTACAAGTAGACAGAGAATGATCATTATAGAAGCTATATCACAAAAAAGACAAGAACTCCTGAACAAATATTCTGACAGTGAGAAACTGAGAAGTCTTCCACTGAAAATTGTATGTGGACAGTGTTTGTTTGAGCTTTTGTGTATTACTTTCCATTCAAGAAGCCAGTCATTTGGTATGAGTCGGTTATTATTACGTAAACTCTTCAGTACACTGGTTCCATTTCAAGTCTGAATTCTCATGTGATAAACATGAATATGAACATGTGGTAAACAAGAATTTGCCCGATCATGTGGTATTCCACTTCAGATCGTCACTAATGGGTGGCAAATAACAAAGCTAAGGATGAATCGATGATAACAGCTTCATGGGAGCAGAAAATCACATGGTTGAACTCAGAACTTGTCTCTCTGTTATTATTCTGCCTTCACCTGACAGAGGTAGAGAAACAGATTTTTAAAAATCTTGCTATATATACACTTGGGTCTTGTGAACTACATTTTGAATTTCAAAAAGCAATTAATAAGTCTCAGGGGTTCAACAAAATCTCTTTGATTAGAAATGAGGATTTTTAGAGAAATGTATGTACTTATTTCATTTGTTTCCATTAGTGCAAATTTACAAACTATGGTCCATTCTACATAGCACAAAAAATATGTCTTGGGGACGTCTTAAAAAAAGGCGACTTCTTAATGTTATTCCACAATTCCAAAATAAGATGTACATCTTTTAAAAAAACACCTCTCATTTGTTTTCCAGACAGCACTGGTGTCAGAAGAGGAAATAGATTTTTTTCCCACCCAACCACTGAGCTCTCTGGTCAGTTTCACCCTTCACTTGCACTCAACATTTTGTATGCTGCTGAAGGGATTTTCCCTATCTTCATTTGCTGAAGGTTGCCCCAGGTTGCTGTGCATGTGTCAATCCTGTGTGCCTTTTCAGCCCAAAAACTACATAGCTGTGCTTAACTCTTCCTGCTGATTCTTAAGAAGCAAGCCTTTATTGGCATAGACAACAGTACAACAATAATAAAAACGGATTTAAAAAGCATATACAATACAGGTCGAAGGAAATCTACTGGCGTTTAGTAATTTCCAGGAGAAAGTCTGCCACTATCATGCAGAGAGAAGGATCAGGGTTGTCCAACAAGTAGTGTAATCTGATTAAATCGGGGAGATGGGGTAAGTGTAAAGGAGTAAGATTCACATACTTGGATCTGATTTCCTTGAATCTGAGACAGTGTAGTAATTGGTGGGCCAGAGATTCAACTGAGCCATTGTTACATGGGCACAATCTTTTAGCCTTTTCTTGCTTATTAAATCTGCCATGTAACAAGGCAGAAGGCATAACATTAAACCTGGCAAGCATTATGGCTCTCCTTTGAACAGTGTTTATTAAGCAATAATCCTGCTGATTCCAGCAATATATAGTTTCCCTAAAAATATATATTAAATTTTGGAGGAGCTGTATTTGTAGCTACGCAGACATGTGTATGAGAATCTTAGCCACTCAAAAGACTGCTCTACCATCCATTGAGGAGCATTACATAGATCTGCCCTCCACAGACCATCTTAGTTTTTTCTTACTGCACAGAAAAACTAAGATGCTCCGTGAAGGGCAAGTCTACCCAATGCCTTATATTTGAGGTGAAAAGCTGTGTGGAGTTCCTCCATAGGATGCCTTTTTTTTTTTGCCTCTTCAGGACATCTTATCTTTACTGTGCAGAATGGACCAGTGTTAATCAGACATACCTCAGCAGAAACTGGCTTGGCCAAAAATGATTTTTCAGCTTTATTGGTGGAATTCAACTACAAGCCTGCTTGGGACTTTTTGGGTATGAGGCAGGGTATGTCCTGATCTCTAGTAAGAACTTGTAGAAGTCTATGTGGGAAGATACAGTACAATGAGAATCTGTCTGTGGAGAGCAAATATATGTAGTAATTAACAGTATCACATTTAATGCTGTCCCAATGCAAACTTTTAGAAGTACTCCTGACTACCACAAGAACTGTGGATGGGCAGTAAGAGTTCTGTGCCTCTGACATGCACACAGGCCCAATTTTGATCACAGCTGTGACACTCTTTTTTCCTCCACCATGCATATTTTCACATCCTGAAACTACTACGTGGTCAATTGCAAAAATTCCATAATTTACATGCAGTGGTGGGATTCAAATAATTTAACAACCGGTTCCGGTGGTGGGATTTAAATATTTTAACAAGCAGTTGTTTACAAGAGGCATTTTAACAAATGGTTCTACCGAAGTGGTGCGAACCTGCTGAATCCCGCCACTGTTTACATGGCTAAGTATGATTTTTGCAGTAGAACAAACAACAGCTCCCTGAAACTGTTTCAGGACACAAATGTGGGATAGGGAAGAGCTGAAGTCTCTTCTCCATGTGCACCTCAGCTTACAGTCAGAATTTGCCACGCATGTGCCAGGGAAGCAGCAGCTGTTTTTTAAATAAGGGCTTAGCAGAAAGTAACACGTTAAAACAAATATTGACATTGAGTTTGCCCTATGTTTTCTAACTGTCACTGCTTCTTTGTTGCCAGATCAACAGTAAATGATACCACCATTCATACTGCATGGCATATCAATTTTTAAAATCATTCTGGTGAAGCAAGAGTATAAAGCCCTGTAATTTCTGGAACATGATTTGACCCCAAGTGATATTTTTTCTTTATGTCACTTGTGTTCTTTGCTTCTATTTACAAAATGGTTCAGAGTTTCTTTTGTAAATAAATAATAGCTGTTGCATTGTCCAGATCAAATATTTTTACAGTATGTCAGTTTTACGTTGGCCTTACTTATAATTGCTTTCTCTTTATTAGAAGTATGACTTACCTTTGTTTAATTATTGTTTTATGCACCAAACTGGCAGCTACATAAAAGTCTCGCTAGGCAAAGCTGGTCTCATTGATTACACAAATACATTCCTGGATACTGTATGATTTCTTGCACCTGTTTTCAGAGAGATGCATGCCCAGCTGAGTAAGGGGATGGATTGCAACTGTTCAGCCACTCATCAGGCAAGGTTCTTCCTCACACATGCTCTGCATTGTCCAATATGAGAGGCCAGGACCATGCCTCCTCCTCAAAAGTGTTTTTACTCAGCCATTGAAGAGACAGTAGAGAATCAGTGAGCATTCTGCTTGTGCTGGTTTTTTTTTCTGTTCATGGTTTGCCTTCCTTTGGACTAGTGATTTTTCTCATCCAGTGAAACCAGCTGTGCTCAAAGACTAACCGTTCAGAGTGCTCCCCAAGCAATCTCATTCACCCCATTTTAAGTTTCTTTAATCAGAAACACTGGGGCCCCAGACAGAAGCACCTCTCCATATCTGCAGTGGTGGCGAACCTTTGGCATTCCAGATGTTATGGACTACAATTCCCATCAGCCCCTCCCAGCATGACCAATTGGGCATGCTGGCAGGGACTGATGGGGATTGTAGTCCATAACATCTGGAGTGCCAAAAGTTCGCCACCATGGTGCTAGAGTAATTTGAATTGTGGTTATCCACCTCAAAGTTGGATGGTCAGTCAGTAAAGAAAGCATGATGAGTTCAAGACCAGTTTGAGATGAGAGGGTTAAAGAGATATCCCAAGCAGTCAAATATGAGTTACATCCTCACAGTGCTGCCTCTCCTTGTCCTAGGCTTTCAGATCTCTGTGGATTGGATCCATTGCTCCCCTTGTGCAAGGGGGAGGCACGCCTATTTATGCAGGCGAGAGTCTGTAATCTCTACTGATCTCTGCTTCTTCCTCTATTGCTCTTTTATCAAGGGCTTCTGATTCTCCAGGAGCAATTTTTTGGGTGGAAGAAGATTTAAATGTAGAAAATGTGTTGGGATTTGGCAAGTGCCAGTCACACAATCCAGTAATGAAGGAGTTAATTGTTGCCTGCAAATTAGTTCGTGAGGTCAGAAGTCAGTGACCAGGTAATTGGTACCTATTGGTTGGGTAGGCTGCATGCAGGTCTGCACGTAGGCTTTAGATATATGTTCTTTGTGTTGCACTCTGCACGTGGTCAGTTTCAGTCTATAGCTTAGTAGCCATGTAATAGTCTAAGCAGCAAGCTGGCTGTTGATGCTAGCTAGTAAGAAAGATGTTTATTGTTTTTCTTCCAAGTTACCCTTTTCCCTGTTAGTAAGTAAACTTTATTTCAGTAAAGCAACTGGTCTCTGCCTCATTATTGCATTAACTCTGCTGATTAAGTATTTGTCCACACAACAAAATGACAAGCCTAATTTGATTCCAGATGTGTTTTCAATTAATACATATGCATGGTAGCTTGGACATGTCTAGAGTAGCTCTGTGGATCTTGGCTGTAGGTACTGAGAACTAGATAACATTTTCTACTTACAGAATTATTGCCTGTGTATTATACTTGTATGTTACAATAAAAAATGCACACACCCAGAAAACCGTACACTCTTTAACTCACATTCCATTATAATAAAGTAATATTATAGGCTTCAAGCAGAAAGCAGCATGGCATAAATTTCTGATAGTATTTGTGATTAACCAGATAAATAATTTAAATTCTCAGCATCTTCCAGGGTAGTTATTGTTCATCTTTCTAGAATGAAAATTCTTGTCTTGTAAAAGAAGAAATAGGTTTTTATACATACTGTAATACCCACTCCCAAGTTATCAGAAATTCAGAATTCCATTAGGCAGGTAAAGAAAAAAAAGATTGCTTTGATTAAAAAACTCTTTTGGTGGATAACTTTTAGAAATGGAACCTTAAAGGTGCTTCATGCAATGCAAAGAAGAGATATTCCAGAAGTGATCTCCATAAAAATGGGGGAGAGTGTCTAGGAGCATCAAATCAGACTGGCCAAGGCACCTGGAAGAATGTGCACATTGCATTTTCAGATGTCTATCTCCGCTTCAAATGCTACAGCATCTGCTATGGGAACATGTGGTGCAGATGCTGCAAGCATTTATTTTTTTGTTTTGTGTGAAGCAGCCTGGCCAATTTATGAAAAGTACTTTCTAGTACCAGATGATTTTTGCAAATGATTACTCATGGTCAAGTGCATCCATAAGCACTGGAGGTGAACCTTCTGGTGAGACTGTGGGATTTTCTTCTTGTCATGATATATAAAACAAAGGTACGCAAGTCATTTTCTAGGCAGCAAAAAGGTTTGCCCAGCAACAAGGGCCAGGAGCCGGGAAGTCCGGGGGCAACCAGCTACAGTTGATCTTTAATGTGATTGGTGCATTCAACTGTGACTCTGGTCCAGTGGGAGACTGTTGCCGGGAAAAGGACCTAGCTTGAATGTATAAGAAAGCAGTGCATTGTTTCTATTCTAGTCTTCAAGTATGTTCTAGTTCTAGTGCAGGGGTAGGGAACCTGTGGTGGGGGGGGGGGGGGGTGGGGGGGGGGGGGGGTGGGGGGGGGGGGGGGTGGGGGGGGGGGGGGGTGGGGGGGGGGGGGGGTGGGGGGGGGGGGGGGTGGGGGGGGGGGGGGGTGGGGGGGGGGGGGGGTGGGGGGGGGGGGGGGTGGGGGGGGGGGGGGGTGGGGGGGGGGGGGGGTGGGGGGGGGGGGGGGTGGGGGGGGGGGGGGGTGGGGGGGGGGGGGGGTGGGGGGGGGGGGGGGTGGGGGGGGGGGGGGGTGGGGGGGGGGGGGGGTGGGGGGGGGGGGGGGTGGGGGGGGGGGGGGGTGGGGGGGGGGGGGGGTGGGGGGGGGGGGGGGTGGGGGGGGGGGGGGGTGGGGGGGGGGGGGGGTGGGGGGGGGGGGGGGTGGGGGGGGGGGGGGGTGGGGGGGGGGGGGGGTGGGGGGGGGGGGGGGTGGGGGGGGGGGGGGGTGGGGGGGGGGGGGGGTGGGGGGGGGGGGGGGTGGGGGGGGGGGGGGGTGGGGGGGGGGGGGGGTGGGGGGGGGGGGGGGTGGGGGGGGGGGGGGGTGGGGGGGGGGGGGGGTGGGGGGGGGGGGGGGTGGGGGGGGGGGGGGGTGGGGGGGGGGGGGGGTGGGGGGGGGGGGGGGTGGGGGGGGGGGGGGGTGGGGGGGGGGGGGGGTGGGGGGGGGGGGGGGTGGGGGGGGGGGGGGGTGGGGGGGGGGGGGGGTGGGGGGGGGGGGGGGTGGGGGGGGGGGGGGGTGGGGGGGGGGGGGGGTGGGGGGGGGGGGGGGTGGGGGGGGGGGGGGGTGGGGGGGGGGGGGGGTGGGGGGGGGGGGGGGTGGGGGGGGGGGGGGGTGGGGGGGGGGGGGGGTGGGGGGGGGGGGGGGTGGGGGGGGGGGGGGGTGGGGGGGGGGGGGGGTGGGGGGGGGGGGGGGTGGGGGGGGGGGGGGGTGGGGGGGGGGGGGGGTGGGGGGGGGGGGGGGTGGGGGGGGGGGGGGGTGGGGGGGGGGGGGGGTGGGGGGGGGGGGGGGTGGGGGGGGGGGGGGGTGGGGGGGGGGGGGGGTGGGGGGGGGGGGGGGTGGGGGGGGGGGGGGGTGGGGGGGGGGGGGGGTGGGGGGGGGGGGGGGTGGGGGGGGGGGGGGGTGGGGGGGGGGGGGGGTGGGGGGGGGGGGGGGTGGGGGGGGGGGGGGGTGGGGGGGGGGGGGGGTGGGGGGGGGGGGGGGTGGGGGGGGGGGGGGGTGGGGGGGGGGGGGGGTGGGGGGGGGGGGGGGTGGGGGGGGGGGGGGGTGGGGGGGGGGGGGGGTGGGGGGGGGGGGGGGTGGGGGGGGGGGGGGGTGGGGGGGGGGGGGGGTGGGGGGGGGGGGGGGTGGGGGGGGGGGGGGGTGGGGGGGGGGGGGGGTGGGGGGGGGGGGGGGTGGGGGGGGGGGGGGGTGGGGGGGGGGGGGGGTGGGGGGGGGGGGGGGTGGGGGGGGGGGGGGGTGGGGGGGGGGGGGGGTGGGGGGGGGGGGGGGTGGGGGGGGGGGGGGGTGGGGGGGGGGGGGGGTGGGGGGGGGGGGGGGTGGGGGGGGGGGGGGGTGGGGGGGGGGGGGGGTGGGGGGGGGGGGGGGTGGGGGGGGGGGGGGGTGGGGGGGGGGGGGGGTGGGGGGGGGGGGGGGTGGGGGGGGGGGGGGGTGGGGGGGGGGGGGGGTGGGGGGGGGGGGGGGTGGGGGGGGGGGGGGGTGGGGGGGGGGGGGGGTGGGGGGGGGGGGGGGTGGGGGGGGGGGGGGGTGGGGGGGGGGGGGGGTGGGGGGGGGGGGGGGTGGGGGGGGGGGGGGGTGGGGGGGGGGGGGGGTGGGGGGGGGGGGGGGTGGGGGGGGGGGGGGGTGGGGGGGGGGGGGGGTGGGGGGGGGGGGGGGTGGGGGGGGGGGGGGGTGGGGGGGGGGGGGGGTGGGGGGGGGGGGGGGTGGGGGGGGGGGGGGGTGGGGGGGGGGGGGGGTGGGGGGGGGGGGGGGTGGGGGGGGGGGGGGGTGGGGGGGGGGGGGGGTGGGGGGGGGGGGGGGTGGGGGGGGGGGGGGGTGGGGGGGGGGGGGGGTGGGGGGGGGGGGGGGTGGGGGGGGGGGGGGGTGGGGGGGGGGGGGGGTGGGGGGGGGGGGGGGTGGGGGGGGGGGGGGGTGGGGGGGGGGGGGGGTGGGGGGGGGGGGGGGTGGGGGGGGGGGGGGGTGGGGGGGGGGGGGGGTGGGGGGGGGGGGGGGTGGGGGGGGGGGGGGGTGGGGGGGGGGGGGGGTGGGGGGGGGGGGGGGTGGGGGGGGGGGGGGGTGGGGGGGGGGGGGGGTGGGGGGGGGGGGGGGTGGGGGGGGGGGGGGGTGGGGGGGGGGGGGGGTGGGGGGGGGGGGGGGTGGGGGGGGGGGGGGGTGGGGGGGGGGGGGGGTGGGGGGGGGGGGGGGTGGGGGGGGGGGGGGGTGGGGGGGGGGGGGGGTGGGGGGGGGGGGGGGTGGGGGGGGGGGGGGGTGGGGGGGGGGGGGGGTGGGGGGGGGGGGGGGTGGGGGGGGGGGGGGGTGGGGGGGGGGGGGGGTGGGGGGGGGGGGGGGTGGGGGGGGGGGGGGGTGGGGGGGGGGGGGGGTGGGGGGGGGGGGGGGTGGGGGGGGGGGGGGGTGGGGGGGGGGGGGGGTGGGGGGGGGGGGGGGTGGGGGGGGGGGGGGGTGGGGGGGGGGGGGGGTGGGGGGGGGGGGGGGTGGGGGGGGGGGGGGGTGGGGGGGGGGGGGGGTGGGGGGGGGGGGGGGTGGGGGGGGGGGGGGGTGGGGGGGGGGGGGGGTGGGGGGGGGGGGGGGTGGGGGGGGGGGGGGGTGGGGGGGGGGGGGGGTGGGGGGGGGGGGGGGTGGGGGGGGGGGGGGGTGGGGGGGGGGGGGGGTGGGGGGGGGGGGGGGTGGGGGGGGGGGGGGGTGGGGGGGGGGGGGGGTGGGGGGGGGGGGGGGTGGGGGGGGGGGGGGGTGGGGGGGGGGGGGGGTGGGGGGGGGGGGGGGTGGGGGGGGGGGGGGGTGGGGGGGGGGGGGGGTGGGGGGGGGGGGGGGTGGGGGGGGGGGGGGGTGGGGGGGGGGGGGGGTGGGGGGGGGGGGGGGTGGGGGGGGGGGGGGGTGGGGGGGGGGGGGGGTGGGGGGGGGGGGGGGTGGGGGGGGGGGGGGGTGGGGGGGGGGGGGGGTGGGGGGGGGGGGGGGTGGGGGGGGGGGGGGGTGGGGGGGGGGGGGGGTGGGGGGGGGGGGGGGTGGGGGGGGGGGGGGGTGGGGGGGGGGGGGGGTGGGGGGGGGGGGGGGTGGGGGGGGGGGGGGGTGGGGGGGGGGGGGGGTGGGGGGGGGGGGGGGTGGGGGGGGGGGGGGGTGGGGGGGGGGGGGGGTGGGGGGGGGGGGGGGTGGGGGGGGGGGGGGGTGGGGGGGGGGGGGGGTGGGGGGGGGGGGGGGTGGGGGGGGGGGGGGGTGGGGGGGGGGGGGGGTGGGGGGGGGGGGGGGTGGGGGGGGGGGGGGGTGGGGGGGGGGGGGGGTGGGGGGGGGGGGGGGTGGGGGGGGGGGGGGGTGGGGGGGGGGGGGGGTGGGGGGGGGGGGGGGTGGGGGGGGGGGGGGGTGGGGGGGGGGGGGGGTGGGGGGGGGGGGGGGTGGGGGGGGGGGGGGGTGGGGGGGGGGGGGGGTGGGGGGGGGGGGGGGTGGGGGGGGGGGGGGGTGGGGGGGGGGGGGGGTGGGGGGGGGGGGGGGTGGGGGGGGGGGGGGGTGGGGGGGGGGGGGGGTGGGGGGGGGGGGGGGTGGGGGGGGGGGGGGGTGGGGGGGGGGGGGGGTGGGGGGGGGGGGGGGTGGGGGGGGGGGGGGGTGGGGGGGGGGGGGGGTGGGGGGGGGGGGGGGTGGGGGGGGGGGGGGGTGGGGGGGGGGGGGGGTGGGGGGGGGGGGGGGTGGGGGGGGGGGGGGGTGGGGGGGGGGGGGGGTGGGGGGGGGGGGGGGTGGGGGGGGGGGGGGGTGGGGGGGGGGGGGGGTGGGGGGGGGGGGGGGTGGGGGGGGGGGGGGGTGGGGGGGGGGGGGGGTGGGGGGGGGGGGGGGTGGGGGGGGGGGGGGGTGGGGGGGGGGGGGGGTGGGGGGGGGGGGGGGTGGGGGGGGGGGGGGGTGGGGGGGGGGGGGGGTGGGGGGGGGGGGGGGTGGGGGGGGGGGGGGGTGGGGGGGGGGGGGGGTGGGGGGGGGGGGGGGTGGGGGGGGGGGGGGGTGGGGGGGGGGGGGGGTGGGGGGGGGGGGGGGTGGGGGGGGGGGGGGGTGGGGGGGGGGGGGGGTGGGGGGGGGGGGGGGTGGGGGGGGGGGGGGGTGGGGGGGGGGGGGGGTGGGGGGGGGGGGGGGTGGGGGGGGGGGGGGGTGGGGGGGGGGGGGGGTGGGGGGGGGGGGGGGTGGGGGGGGGGGGGGGTGGGGGGGGGGGGGGGTGGGGGGGGGGGGGGGTGGGGGGGGGGGGGGGTGGGGGGGGGGGGGGGTGGGGGGGGGGGGGGGTGGGGGGGGGGGGGGGTGGGGGGGGGGGGGGGTGGGGGGGGGGGGGGGTGGGGGGGGGGGGGGGTGGGGGGGGGGGGGGGTGGGGGGGGGGGGGGGTGGGGGGGGGGGGGGGTGGGGGGGGGGGGGGGTGGGGGGGGGGGGGGGTGGGGGGGGGGGGGGGTGGGGGGGGGGGGGGGTGGGGGGGGGGGGGGGTGGGGGGGGGGGGGGGTGGGGGGGGGGGGGGGTGGGGGGGGGGGGGGGTGGGGGGGGGGGGGGGTGGGGGGGGGGGGGGGTGGGGGGGGGGGGGGGTGGGGGGGGGGGGGGGTGGGGGGGGGGGGGGGTGGGGGGGGGGGGGGGTGGGGGGGGGGGGGGGTGGGGGGGGGGGGGGGTGGGGGGGGGGGGGGGTGGGGGGGGGGGGGGGTGGGGGGGGGGGGGGGTGGGGGGGGGGGGGGGTGGGGGGGGGGGGGGGTGGGGGGGGGGGGGGGTGGGGGGGGGGGGGGGTGGGGGGGGGGGGGGGTGGGGGGGGGGGGGGGTGGGGGGGGGGGGGGGTGGGGGGGGGGGGGGGTGGGGGGGGGGGGGGGTGGGGGGGGGGGGGGGTGGGGGGGGGGGGGGGTGGGGGGGGGGGGGGGTGGGGGGGGGGGGGGGTGGGGGGGGGGGGGGGTGGGGGGGGGGGGGGGTGGGGGGGGGGGGGGGTGGGGGGGGGGGGGGGTGGGGGGGGGGGGGGGTGGGGGGGGGGGGGGGTGGGGGGGGGGGGGGGTGGGGGGGGGGGGGGGTGGGGGGGGGGGGGGGTGGGGGGGGGGGGGGGTGGGGGGGGGGGGGGGTGGGGGGGGGGGGGGGTGGGGGGGGGGGGGGGTGGGGGGGGGGGGGGGTGGGGGGGGGGGGGGGTGGGGGGGGGGGGGGGTGGGGGGGGGGGGGGGTGGGGGGGGGGGGGGGTGGGGGGGGGGGGGGGTGGGGGGGGGGGGGGGTGGGGGGGGGGGGGGGTGGGGGGGGGGGGGGGTGGGGGGGGGGGGGGGTGGGGGGGGGGGGGGGTGGGGGGGGGGGGGGGTGGGGGGGGGGGGGGGTGGGGGGGGGGGGGGGTGGGGGGGGGGGGGGGTGGGGGGGGGGGGGGGTGGGGGGGGGGGGGGGTGGGGGGGGGGGGGGGTGGGGGGGGGGGGGGGTGGGGGGGGGGGGGGGTGGGGGGGGGGGGGGGTGGGGGGGGGGGGGGGTGGGGGGGGGGGGGGGTGGGGGGGGGGGGGGGTGGGGGGGGGGGGGGGTGGGGGGGGGGGGGGGTGGGGGGGGGGGGGGGTGGGGGGGGGGGGGGGTGGGGGGGGGGGGGGGTGGGGGGGGGGGGGGGTGGGGGGGGGGGGGGGTGGGGGGGGGGGGGGGTGGGGGGGGGGGGGGGTGGGGGGGGGGGGGGGTGGGGGGGGGGGGGGGTGGGGGGGGGGGGGGGTGGGGGGGGGGGGGGGTGGGGGGGGGGGGGGGTGGGGGGGGGGGGGGGTGGGGGGGGGGGGGGGTGGGGGGGGGGGGGGGTGGGGGGGGGGGGGGGTGGGGGGGGGGGGGGGTGGGGGGGGGGGGGGGTGGGGGGGGGGGGGGGTGGGGGGGGGGGGGGGTGGGGGGGGGGGGGGGTGGGGGGGGGGGGGGGTGGGGGGGGGGGGGGGTGGGGGGGGGGGGGGGTGGGGGGGGGGGGGGGTGGGGGGGGGGGGGGGTGGGGGGGGGGGGGGGTGGGGGGGGGGGGGGGTGGGGGGGGGGGGGGGTGGGGGGGGGGGGGGGTGGGGGGGGGGGGGGGTGGGGGGGGGGGGGGGTGGGGGGGGGGGGGGGTGGGGGGGGGGGGGGGTGGGGGGGGGGGGGGGTGGGGGGGGGGGGGGGTGGGGGGGGGGGGGGGTGGGGGGGGGGGGGGGTGGGGGGGGGGGGGGGTGGGGGGGGGGGGGGGTGGGGGGGGGGGGGGGTGGGGGGGGGGGGGGGTGGGGGGGGGGGGGGGTGGGGGGGGGGGGGGGTGGGGGGGGGGGGGGGTGGGGGGGGGGGGGGGTGGGGGGGGGGGGGGGTGGGGGGGGGGGGGGGTGGGGGGGGGGGGGGGTGGGGGGGGGGGGGGGTGGGGGGGGGGGGGGGTGGGGGGGGGGGGGGGTGGGGGGGGGGGGGGGTGGGGGGGGGGGGGGGTGGGGGGGGGGGGGGGTGGGGGGGGGGGGGGGTGGGGGGGGGGGGGGGTGGGGGGGGGGGGGGGTGGGGGGGGGGGGGGGTGGGGGGGGGGGGGGGTGGGGGGGGGGGGGGGTGGGGGGGGGGGGGGGTGGGGGGGGGGGGGGGTGGGGGGGGGGGGGGGTGGGGGGGGGGGGGGGTGGGGGGGGGGGGGGGTGGGGGGGGGGGGGGGTGGGGGGGGGGGGGGGTGGGGGGGGGGGGGGGTGGGGGGGGGGGGGGGTGGGGGGGGGGGGGGGTGGGGGGGGGGGGGGGTGGGGGGGGGGGGGGGTGGGGGGGGGGGGGGGTGGGGGGGGGGGGGGGTGGGGGGGGGGGGGGGTGGGGGGGGGGGGGGGTGGGGGGGGGGGGGGGTGGGGGGGGGGGGGGGTGGGGGGGGGGGGGGGTGGGGGGGGGGGGGGGTGGGGGGGGGGGGGGGTGGGGGGGGGGGGGGGTGGGGGGGGGGGGGGGTGGGGGGGGGGGGGGGTGGGGGGGGGGGGGGGTGGGGGGGGGGGGGGGTGGGGGGGGGGGGGGGTGGGGGGGGGGGGGGGTGGGGGGGGGGGGGGGTGGGGGGGGGGGGGGGTGGGGGGGGGGGGGGGTGGGGGGGGGGGGGGGTGGGGGGGGGGGGGGGTGGGGGGGGGGGGGGGTGGGGGGGGGGGGGGGTGGGGGGGGGGGGGGGTGGGGGGGGGGGGGGGTGGGGGGGGGGGGGGGTGGGGGGGGGGGGGGGTGGGGGGGGGGGGGGGTGGGGGGGGGGGGGGGTGGGGGGGGGGGGGGGTGGGGGGGGGGGGGGGTGGGGGGGGGGGGGGGTGGGGGGGGGGGGGGGTGGGGGGGGGGGGGGGTGGGGGGGGGGGGGGGTGGGGGGGGGGGGGGGTGGGGGGGGGGGGGGGTGGGGGGGGGGGGGGGTGGGGGGGGGGGGGGGTGGGGGGGGGGGGGGGTGGGGGGGGGGGGGGGTGGGGGGGGGGGGGGGTGGGGGGGGGGGGGGGTGGGGGGGGGGGGGGGTGGGGGGGGGGGGGGGTGGGGGGGGGGGGGGGTGGGGGGGGGGGGGGGTGGGGGGGGGGGGGGGTGGGGGGGGGGGGGGGTGGGGGGGGGGGGGGGTGGGGGGGGGGGGGGGTGGGGGGGGGGGGGGGTGGGGGGGGGGGGGGGTGGGGGGGGGGGGGGGTGGGGGGGGGGGGGGGTGGGGGGGGGGGGGGGTGGGGGGGGGGGGGGGTGGGGGGGGGGGGGGGTGGGGGGGGGGGGGGGTGGGGGGGGGGGGGGGTGGGGGGGGGGGGGGGTGGGGGGGGGGGGGGGTGGGGGGGGGGGGGGGTGGGGGGGGGGGGGGGTGGGGGGGGGGGGGGGTGGGGGGGGGGGGGGGTGGGGGGGGGGGGGGGTGGGGGGGGGGGGGGGTGGGGGGGGGGGGGGGTGGGGGGGGGGGGGGGTGGGGGGGGGGGGGGGTGGGGGGGGGGGGGGGTGGGGGGGGGGGGGGGTGGGGGGGGGGGGGGGTGGGGGGGGGGGGGGGTGGGGGGGGGGGGGGGTGGGGGGGGGGGGGGGTGGGGGGGGGGGGGGGTGGGGGGGGGGGGGGGTGGGGGGGGGGGGGGGTGGGGGGGGGGGGGGGTGGGGGGGGGGGGGGGTGGGGGGGGGGGGGGGTGGGGGGGGGGGGGGGTGGGGGGGGGGGGGGGTGGGGGGGGGGGGGGGTGGGGGGGGGGGGGGGTGGGGGGGGGGGGGGGTGGGGGGGGGGGGGGGTGGGGGGGGGGGGGGGTGGGGGGGGGGGGGGGTGGGGGGGGGGGGGGGTGGGGGGGGGGGGGGGTGGGGGGGGGGGGGGGTGGGGGGGGGGGGGGGTGGGGGGGGGGGGGGGTGGGGGGGGGGGGGGGTGGGGGGGGGGGGGGGTGGGGGGGGGGGGGGGTGGGGGGGGGGGGGGGTGGGGGGGGGGGGGGGTGGGGGGGGGGGGGGGTGGGGGGGGGGGGGGGTGGGGGGGGGGGGGGGTGGGGGGGGGGGGGGGTGGGGGGGGGGGGGGGTGGGGGGGGGGGGGGGTGGGGGGGGGGGGGGGTGGGGGGGGGGGGGGGTGGGGGGGGGGGGGGGTGGGGGGGGGGGGGGGTGGGGGGGGGGGGGGGTGGGGGGGGGGGGGGGTGGGGGGGGGGGGGGGTGGGGGGGGGGGGGGGTGGGGGGGGGGGGGGGTGGGGGGGGGGGGGGGTGGGGGGGGGGGGGGGTGGGGGGGGGGGGGGGTGGGGGGGGGGGGGGGTGGGGGGGGGGGGGGGTGGGGGGGGGGGGGGGTGGGGGGGGGGGGGGGTGGGGGGGGGGGGGGGTGGGGGGGGGGGGGGGTGGGGGGGGGGGGGGGTGGGGGGGGGGGGGGGTGGGGGGGGGGGGGGGTGGGGGGGGGGGGGGGTGGGGGGGGGGGGGGGTGGGGGGGGGGGGGGGTGGGGGGGGGGGGGGGTGGGGGGGGGGGGGGGTGGGGGGGGGGGGGGGTGGGGGGGGGGGGGGGTGGGGGGGGGGGGGGGTGGGGGGGGGGGGGGGTGGGGGGGGGGGGGGGTGGGGGGGGGGGGGGGTGGGGGGGGGGGGGGGTGGGGGGGGGGGGGGGTGGGGGGGGGGGGGGGTGGGGGGGGGGGGGGGTGGGGGGGGGGGGGGGTGGGGGGGGGGGGGGGTGGGGGGGGGGGGGGGTGGGGGGGGGGGGGGGTGGGGGGGGGGGGGGGTGGGGGGGGGGGGGGGTGGGGGGGGGGGGGGGTGGGGGGGGGGGGGGGTGGGGGGGGGGGGGGGTGGGGGGGGGGGGGGGTGGGGGGGGGGGGGGGTGGGGGGGGGGGGGGGTGGGGGGGGGGGGGGGTGGGGGGGGGGGGGGGTGGGGGGGGGGGGGGGTGGGGGGGGGGGGGGGTGGGGGGGGGGGGGGGTGGGGGGGGGGGGGGGTGGGGGGGGGGGGGGGTGGGGGGGGGGGGGGGTGGGGGGGGGGGGGGGTGGGGGGGGGGGGGGGTGGGGGGGGGGGGGGGTGGGGGGGGGGGGGGGTGGGGGGGGGGGGGGGTGGGGGGGGGGGGGGGTGGGGGGGGGGGGGGGTGGGGGGGGGGGGGGGTGGGGGGGGGGGGGGGTGGGGGGGGGGGGGGGTGGGGGGGGGGGGGGGTGGGGGGGGGGGGGGGTGGGGGGGGGGGGGGGTGGGGGGGGGGGGGGGTGGGGGGGGGGGGGGGTGGGGGGGGGGGGGGGTGGGGGGGGGGGGGGGTGGGGGGGGGGGGGGGTGGGGGGGGGGGGGGGTGGGGGGGGGGGGGGGTGGGGGGGGGGGGGGGTGGGGGGGGGGGGGGGTGGGGGGGGGGGGGGGTGGGGGGGGGGGGGGGTGGGGGGGGGGGGGGGTGGGGGGGGGGGGGGGTGGGGGGGGGGGGGGGTGGGGGGGGGGGGGGGTGGGGGGGGGGGGGGGTGGGGGGGGGGGGGGGTGGGGGGGGGGGGGGGTGGGGGGGGGGGGGGGTGGGGGGGGGGGGGGGTGGGGGGGGGGGGGGGTGGGGGGGGGGGGGGGTGGGGGGGGGGGGGGGTGGGGGGGGGGGGGGGTGGGGGGGGGGGGGGGTGGGGGGGGGGGGGGGTGGGGGGGGGGGGGGGTGGGGGGGGGGGGGGGTGGGGGGGGGGGGGGGTGGGGGGGGGGGGGGGTGGGGGGGGGGGGGGGTGGGGGGGGGGGGGGGTGGGGGGGGGGGGGGGTGGGGGGGGGGGGGGGTGGGGGGGGGGGGGGGTGGGGGGGGGGGGGGGTGGGGGGGGGGGGGGGTGGGGGGGGGGGGGGGTGGGGGGGGGGGGGGGTGGGGGGGGGGGGGGGTGGGGGGGGGGGGGGGTGGGGGGGGGGGGGGGTGGGGGGGGGGGGGGGTGGGGGGGGGGGGGGGTGGGGGGGGGGGGGGGTGGGGGGGGGGGGGGGTGGGGGGGGGGGGGGGTGGGGGGGGGGGGGGGTGGGGGGGGGGGGGGGTGGGGGGGGGGGGGGGTGGGGGGGGGGGGGGGTGGGGGGGGGGGGGGGTGGGGGGGGGGGGGGGTGGGGGGGGGGGGGGGTGGGGGGGGGGGGGGGTGGGGGGGGGGGGGGGTGGGGGGGGGGGGGGGTGGGGGGGGGGGGGGGTGGGGGGGGGGGGGGGTGGGGGGGGGGGGGGGTGGGGGGGGGGGGGGGTGGGGGGGGGGGGGGGTGGGGGGGGGGGGGGGTGGGGGGGGGGGGGGGTGGGGGGGGGGGGGGGTGGGGGGGGGGGGGGGTGGGGGGGGGGGGGGGTGGGGGGGGGGGGGGGTGGGGGGGGGGGGGGGTGGGGGGGGGGGGGGGTGGGGGGGGGGGGGGGTGGGGGGGGGGGGGGGTGGGGGGGGGGGGGGGTGGGGGGGGGGGGGGGTGGGGGGGGGGGGGGGTGGGGGGGGGGGGGGGTGGGGGGGGGGGGGGGTGGGGGGGGGGGGGGGTGGGGGGGGGGGGGGGTGGGGGGGGGGGGGGGTGGGGGGGGGGGGGGGTGGGGGGGGGGGGGGGTGGGGGGGGGGGGGGGTGGGGGGGGGGGGGGGTGGGGGGGGGGGGGGGTGGGGGGGGGGGGGGGTGGGGGGGGGGGGGGGTGGGGGGGGGGGGGGGTGGGGGGGGGGGGGGGTGGGGGGGGGGGGGGGTGGGGGGGGGGGGGGGTGGGGGGGGGGGGGGGTGGGGGGGGGGGGGGGTGGGGGGGGGGGGGGGTGGGGGGGGGGGGGGGTGGGGGGGGGGGGGGGTGGGGGGGGGGGGGGGTGGGGGGGGGGGGGGGTGGGGGGGGGGGGGGGTGGGGGGGGGGGGGGGTGGGGGGGGGGGGGGGTGGGGGGGGGGGGGGGTGGGGGGGGGGGGGGGTGGGGGGGGGGGGGGGTGGGGGGGGGGGGGGGTGGGGGGGGGGGGGGGTGGGGGGGGGGGGGGGTGGGGGGGGGGGGGGGTGGGGGGGGGGGGGGGTGGGGGGGGGGGGGGGTGGGGGGGGGGGGGGGTGGGGGGGGGGGGGGGTGGGGGGGGGGGGGGGTGGGGGGGGGGGGGGGTGGGGGGGGGGGGGGGTGGGGGGGGGGGGGGGTGGGGGGGGGGGGGGGTGGGGGGGGGGGGGGGTGGGGGGGGGGGGGGGTGGGGGGGGGGGGGGGTGGGGGGGGGGGGGGGTGGGGGGGGGGGGGGGTGGGGGGGGGGGGGGGTGGGGGGGGGGGGGGGTGGGGGGGGGGGGGGGTGGGGGGGGGGGGGGGTGGGGGGGGGGGGGGGTGGGGGGGGGGGGGGGTGGGGGGGGGGGGGGGTGGGGGGGGGGGGGGGTGGGGGGGGGGGGGGGTGGGGGGGGGGGGGGGTGGGGGGGGGGGGGGGTGGGGGGGGGGGGGGGTGGGGGGGGGGGGGGGTGGGGGGGGGGGGGGGTGGGGGGGGGGGGGGGTGGGGGGGGGGGGGGGTGGGGGGGGGGGGGGGTGGGGGGGGGGGGGGGTGGGGGGGGGGGGGGGTGGGGGGGGGGGGGGGTGGGGGGGGGGGGGGGTGGGGGGGGGGGGGGGTGGGGGGGGGGGGGGGTGGGGGGGGGGGGGGGTGGGGGGGGGGGGGGGTGGGGGGGGGGGGGGGTGGGGGGGGGGGGGGGTGGGGGGGGGGGGGGGTGGGGGGGGGGGGGGGTGGGGGGGGGGGGGGGTGGGGGGGGGGGGGGGTGGGGGGGGGGGGGGGTGGGGGGGGGGGGGGGTGGGGGGGGGGGGGGGTGGGGGGGGGGGGGGGTGGGGGGGGGGGGGGGTGGGGGGGGGGGGGGGTGGGGGGGGGGGGGGGTGGGGGGGGGGGGGGGTGGGGGGGGGGGGGGGTGGGGGGGGGGGGGGGTGGGGGGGGGGGGGGGTGGGGGGGGGGGGGGGTGGGGGGGGGGGGGGGTGGGGGGGGGGGGGGGTGGGGGGGGGGGGGGGTGGGGGGGGGGGGGGGTGGGGGGGGGGGGGGGTGGGGGGGGGGGGGGGTGGGGGGGGGGGGGGGTGGGGGGGGGGGGGGGTGGGGGGGGGGGGGGGTGGGGGGGGGGGGGGGTGGGGGGGGGGGGGGGTGGGGGGGGGGGGGGGTGGGGGGGGGGGGGGGTGGGGGGGGGGGGGGGTGGGGGGGGGGGGGGGTGGGGGGGGGGGGGGGTGGGGGGGGGGGGGGGTGGGGGGGGGGGGGGGTGGGGGGGGGGGGGGGTGGGGGGGGGGGGGGGTGGGGGGGGGGGGGGGTGGGGGGGGGGGGGGGTGGGGGGGGGGGGGGGTGGGGGGGGGGGGGGGTGGGGGGGGGGGGGGGTGGGGGGGGGGGGGGGTGGGGGGGGGGGGGGGTGGGGGGGGGGGGGGGTGGGGGGGGGGGGGGGTGGGGGGGGGGGGGGGTGGGGGGGGGGGGGGGTGGGGGGGGGGGGGGGTGGGGGGGGGGGGGGGTGGGGGGGGGGGGGGGTGGGGGGGGGGGGGGGTGGGGGGGGGGGGGGGTGGGGGGGGGGGGGGGTGGGGGGGGGGGGGGGTGGGGGGGGGGGGGGGTGGGGGGGGGGGGGGGTGGGGGGGGGGGGGGGTGGGGGGGGGGGGGGGTGGGGGGGGGGGGGGGTGGGGGGGGGGGGGGGTGGGGGGGGGGGGGGGTGGGGGGGGGGGGGGGTGGGGGGGGGGGGGGGTGGGGGGGGGGGGGGGTGGGGGGGGGGGGGGGTGGGGGGGGGGGGGGGTGGGGGGGGGGGGGGGTGGGGGGGGGGGGGGGTGGGGGGGGGGGGGGGTGGGGGGGGGGGGGGGTGGGGGGGGGGGGGGGTGGGGGGGGGGGGGGGTGGGGGGGGGGGGGGGTGGGGGGGGGGGGGGGTGGGGGGGGGGGGGGGTGGGGGGGGGGGGGGGTGGGGGGGGGGGGGGGTGGGGGGGGGGGGGGGTGGGGGGGGGGGGGGGTGGGGGGGGGGGGGGGTGGGGGGGGGGGGGGGTGGGGGGGGGGGGGGGTGGGGGGGGGGGGGGGTGGGGGGGGGGGGGGGTGGGGGGGGGGGGGGGTGGGGGGGGGGGGGGGTGGGGGGGGGGGGGGGTGGGGGGGGGGGGGGGTGGGGGGGGGGGGGGGTGGGGGGGGGGGGGGGTGGGGGGGGGGGGGGGTGGGGGGGGGGGGGGGTGGGGGGGGGGGGGGGTGGGGGGGGGGGGGGGTGGGGGGGGGGGGGGGTGGGGGGGGGGGGGGGTGGGGGGGGGGGGGGGTGGGGGGGGGGGGGGGTGGGGGGGGGGGGGGGTGGGGGGGGGGGGGGGTGGGGGGGGGGGGGGGTGGGGGGGGGGGGGGGTGGGGGGGGGGGGGGGTGGGGGGGGGGGGGGGTGGGGGGGGGGGGGGGTGGGGGGGGGGGGGGGTGGGGGGGGGGGGGGGTGGGGGGGGGGGGGGGTGGGGGGGGGGGGGGGTGGGGGGGGGGGGGGGTGGGGGGGGGGGGGGGTGGGGGGGGGGGGGGGTGGGGGGGGGGGGGGGTGGGGGGGGGGGGGGGTGGGGGGGGGGGGGGGTGGGGGGGGGGGGGGGTGGGGGGGGGGGGGGGTGGGGGGGGGGGGGGGTGGGGGGGGGGGGGGGTGGGGGGGGGGGGGGGTGGGGGGGGGGGGGGGTGGGGGGGGGGGGGGGTGGGGGGGGGGGGGGGTGGGGGGGGGGGGGGGTGGGGGGGGGGGGGGGTGGGGGGGGGGGGGGGTGGGGGGGGGGGGGGGTGGGGGGGGGGGGGGGTGGGGGGGGGGGGGGGTGGGGGGGGGGGGGGGTGGGGGGGGGGGGGGGTGGGGGGGGGGGGGGGTGGGGGGGGGGGGGGGTGGGGGGGGGGGGGGGTGGGGGGGGGGGGGGGTGGGGGGGGGGGGGGGTGGGGGGGGGGGGGGGTGGGGGGGGGGGGGGGTGGGGGGGGGGGGGGGTGGGGGGGGGGGGGGGTGGGGGGGGGGGGGGGTGGGGGGGGGGGGGGGTGGGGGGGGGGGGGGGTGGGGGGGGGGGGGGGTGGGGGGGGGGGGGGGTGGGGGGGGGGGGGGGTGGGGGGGGGGGGGGGTGGGGGGGGGGGGGGGTGGGGGGGGGGGGGGGTGGGGGGGGGGGGGGGTGGGGGGGGGGGGGGGTGGGGGGGGGGGGGGGTGGGGGGGGGGGGGGGTGGGGGGGGGGGGGGGTGGGGGGGGGGGGGGGTGGGGGGGGGGGGGGGTGGGGGGGGGGGGGGGTGGGGGGGGGGGGGGGTGGGGGGGGGGGGGGGTGGGGGGGGGGGGGGGTGGGGGGGGGGGGGGGTGGGGGGGGGGGGGGGTGGGGGGGGGGGGGGGTGGGGGGGGGGGGGGGTGGGGGGGGGGGGGGGTGGGGGGGGGGGGGCGTGGGGGGGGGGGGGGGTGGCGTGGAGGGGGTGGGGGGGGGGGGGGGGTGGGGGGGGGGGGGGGGGGGGGGGGGGGGGGGTGCGGGGGGGCGGCGGGGGGGGGGGGGGGGTCGGGGGGGGGGGTTGGGGGGGGGAGGGGGGGGTGGGGTTAGGGGGGGGGGGGGGGGGGGAGGGTGGAGGGGGGGGGGGCGGGGGGGGAGGGGGGGGGGGGGGGGGGGGAGCCGGGGGCGGGGGGGGGGGGGGGGGGGGGCTGGGGGAGGGGGGGGGTGGGGAGTTCTTTGGAACTCTCTCAGCCCCACCTACCTCACAAGGTGTCTGTTGTGGGGAGAGGAAAGGAAAGGAGTTTGTAAGTCCCTTTGAGTCTCCTTATAGGAGAGAAAGGAATATAAATCCAAACTCCTCCTCCTCCTCCTCCTCCTTTTTTTCTTCTAAAATTGAGTAAACAATGGGAAGCAGTACGGGGACAAAACCAACCAAAAAACTCATGCAGAATTTTTTTTTTAACTTACCCTTCGGTTTAGTTAGACCATGTTAACCAATGCTGATCTGTATAAACCTGCAATTCTGCATATGTGCAGTTTTGCAAAAAAACGGATGCATATCTGTTTGGCAGACATTCAGTTTATGGCATGAACTGAATATACCACATGATTGGCATACTGCTGCTGCTGGATATCTTTACTTACCTTTGTGGTAATATTTATGGCATCTCCTCTTCAGACAATGGTCTCCCCTTCCATGTGATAAATTTTATCTGGGTTTTGTCCATTGCTGCCTAATATTTCTCTGACACAAGGTGGGAATAGTGATGCTGACAGATAAATTTAGTTTAATTAGATTAATCTGAAGTCGTCCCCAAATGACCATAAAACAACTAAGTAGAAGCAAGCTCTTTATTCAGAGTCATGGATCATGATCAAGGTGAGTACTTGTCCTCTAAAGAGAGAAGCTGTGGCACCAGCAGCAATCTGGACATTAAACAGAGCATATATAGGACTTTTGACATCAGAATCATATTAACATACAACCAATAGACCCTTCCCCACATTTGAGACTCTAGCTTTTCCCCACCATTCTTGTTTCCCAAAAAGTGTAACCAGAACTTTGCATATCTACACTACATTACTAACCAGCTACTGCACAAGATAAGGGAGGAGCTATAGGGAATATCACATTTGGGCATGGAGGACAGTGACAAAATACAGAACACAGGAGAAGGGACGTGGTCATAAAGGTTGGAATGCAGAATATCTGTCTGCAAGGGAAGATAAGGGGTGTACTGCCATCTTTCAAGGCCTCTTCTCTAGGCTAAGGTGAACTACGTTAAACTTGTAAGGCTATAAGATATATGATTTTATTCCTAACTCATTTCTACTTCATTTCCCTTCTTCAGATAGCATTGAAATCTATTTCGTAAGTGGCTGTAAATATTTTGTTTTCAGACCATGGCACAATTTACTCCACCATGTATCTTCCCCATACCCTTTTTAAAAGGTCAAGGGTTTCTTTTCCCCTCCATAGTACCCCCTCACCTCATTTGGTTTGCTGTTTAAAGACATGTTCCTCTCCTTCTCAAGAGATAGATTGGAAGACAAATTTTAACACCTCTGTGTGACACCTGCTGTGGCTAGAAGAAGATTAGTTGTTGATTAGCCCATTTGTCACTGTGTAGACAGGGCCAAAGAAAAAGTAGGGGAATGTGCACCTTTAAAAACTTCAGACCTTTTAATTGGCAGGTTGCTATGACTCAGCACTGCAACAACCACCCCCACCCCCACACAACAAGCAGTTTTTGAAAAATATGGATTACGTCTTCAGTAAATGCACGAGAACAGATATTCACCACTAAGGTGTGTGAAACCATAACAGCAACAGCAATCTGTTTCTCCTCAGAAGCCAAATCAGGTTAAAGAACTCATATGAATGAACCCCACTGAAGGGCTAGTAGTGGGTAGAAGGCCTAACTCAGGATTTAAGATATCACCCATTCTGAAAGGGATTGCATTCCACAGAAAGGAACAGGTCTGTAGTCTGGAGATATTTTTGGACCCAGGACTACTGCTGGGTAACTAGGTGGCAACTATGGCCTGGAGTTTGACTAAATCAGAGGCGTAGCTAGGGGAAATTGAGCCCAGTGCAAAATCTAAGTTTTGCGCCCCCCCCCTCCCATGGGAAGCCGCTGTGATGCTGGAATCCATTCCCAAACAGCATCACTTTCAATGGTGTTTAAACTAGGGAGCCCAGATTCTCCTTTTAAATCCACCTTAAAGGGAGAATCGGATCCACAGTTAAAACAGCATTGAAAGTGATGCTGTTTTGGGGTGGATTATCCCCCACCCTGAAACAGCATCACTTTCAATGTTTAAACTGGGGACCTCAGATTCTCCCTTTAAATCCATGCTGAAGGGGGTGGATTTAAAAGGAGAATCTGGGGAGATTTGGGGGGTGCCTGCTTTCAGGCATGCAATGGTTAAGCTAGCAGCACCAAACTTTCAGGGTATCTTTAGGAGACTCTCCTGATGATACCACCCAGGTTTGGTGAAGTTTGGTTCAGGGAGTCAAAAGTTATGGATCCTCAAAGGTGTAGCCCCCATCTCCTATTAGCTCCCATTGGAAACAATGGGGAATGGGGGCACCCCTTTGGGGAGTCCATAACTTTGGATTCCCTAAACCAAACCTCACCAAACAATCATCAGGAGTGTCTCCTAAAAAAATCTCTGAAATTTTGGTGCTGCTAGCCTAAAACCTGCACCCTCTGCAGGCCAAAACTGGAAAAGACAGTAAAAATACCAAAAAACCCACAAACGAACCTGCAATGTTTGCGCCCCCACCAGGGGGTGCCTGGTGCAATGTGCACTCCTATCCCCTGGTAGCTTCGCCTCTGGACCAAATAAATAGCTTTAGCCTTTTTGGGGCAGAAAAGACCTAGTCACTGTGCTGCACGCCCAGGTTACATCTAAATTGGATAACTGCACTGCACTATCCATAGAGCTGCCCTTGTGAAGTGTTTGAAAACTTGGTACAAAGTGCAAGAGCCAGGATGTTGACTGGGCCATAGGCCATAGGCCCTGGGTCAAGTTGACTGGGCCATAGGCCCTGTATCCAGTGGTGGGATTCAGCAGGTTCGCACCACTTCGGCAGAACCGGTTGTTAAAATGGTGCTTGTAAACAACCAGTTTTTAAATATTTGAATCCCACCACTGGAACCGGTTGTTAAATTATTTGAATCCCACCACTGCCTGTATCACTCCAGTCTTGGCCCATCAGCACTGGCTCCCAATTTGTTTCCCGATACAGTTCAAACCAACATACCAAAAGGACCACCTGTTCCCTTGTGAACCTGTCAGACCACTGTGGTAGTCTTGGAAGGCAAGAGCCGCCACCTTCTCAGATTGGGTAGCAAACCTGGACAGGGACTTCTCAGGCATGGTACCAAAGACTTTTTGTTTTGTTTTGTTTTGTTTTGTTTGCCATTACCTTGGTCATCCCTCCTTCCTTGTCAACATTTCAATTGCTGTTTTAATGTCTTTGTATGGATTTTAACTCTGTTTTAATTGGTGTAAGGGGGGGGCTGATATTAATGATTTTAAAATGTGATTTTAGCACACATTTTAAATAGCTGCTTTAGTGGCCCTTGTGAGGGCAAAACAGTAGGATACAAATTTTGTAAATAAATACGTGTGATAACAGATAGCTAGGCTTTGTCTGGAAAAGTGGGTGGGATCCTCTGCTGTGGAGCATTTCTTTTGCCTTTAGGTATTTTTTGGACTTCCTGGAAGATTCTTACCTTACACATGCAGAGGTGCCTTGTACTATGGGGAAGTGCTCTGATTTGAACAACTATCCCCATGACAGAAAGGGTGCTGTGTGAATGGGAGTTTAGGATACAATTCTAGGGCATTTCCAGCTTTTCAGAGCCCAAGCAGCAATGAAAAATATTCTTTAAATATAAATGTAACAGACACAGGGAAAAATTAGTTATTTGTGTCATTGACCTGGGATGAATCATATAATGTGAAGTCTTTCTTTTAATATCTATTTCATCAGCCCCTCCTCTTTAAATTGAAAATAATTTTACATTTTCTTCGAGGGTTCAGAGTTAGGGAATGCAGATAATTTATTGAAAATCTGGTGCTCTTAGAGATACCTTTGAACATATTTCCTACATAAGAACATTAGCACTGTCAAAATATACTAAATATCATTCAGAGCTTCCTGAATAATTGTGTTATATTCCATTATTGTCATAATCATTTCTGAAAATACTTGCTAGGATGACTGTGCAAGTCTTTTGAACAATGCTGCAATTAGATGACGAAACACAGGTGCCCTTGGTCAGGATTAATTTTTGCTGAAGTTGCCCAGTGGGTCCCCATGTATCAATTTTTCCTATGGTGAGTAATCTGATATAGTGTACCTCGGCAGCATTCTCATATACATCCCAGCTCTTTGTATAATGAACTACCTTGAATATAATTGAGATTAGCAGTCACTCTTTAAAGAGCTCTCTGGCTTATTATAGCTAATTATTCAGATGTTAGCATTTACTTAACATTTCTTTAGAGGCTCTGCCATCCTGTCCTGTTTTCTATAAATAACTTTGGTATTCCCCAGTGTTCACTTGTGCAGAGTTCATACACCCATGCACACACGCACACACACTACTAGTAAAGCCCATTGTGAGGGAAAATGCAACGGACTCTAGAAAACTGGGAGGAGGGCAAGCAACCATTTCCCCCTGCAATAGGCTTTACCCATCTCCTCCTCTCCTGCTGGCCTGCTTGCTGCGGCTGTCCCAACAGACCCGGCTTGCTCCTTAATCATGGGGAAAGGTGGGCAGGAGACTGGTTAGGCTGTGAGGGACACACTGCCTACCAGTCGCCATGCAGGACTCACTTCCACAGCTAAAAGTGAGTCCTGTGCAACCATTGGTTGAAAGTGTGTTGTCAATTAATTGCATCCCTTAATGAATTATGTCTTAGGCTATATGTATATCAATTATAAAACAATCCCCAGGAACTTTCAAACTTTTGTAATGCATATAAACAAAAGGCTGTTTATCAGATAAAAGGGCAGTTGCATGGACATCGCCAAAGTGCTGGAAAGGCTTTGGCACCTGGCCAGTATTGACAGGATACAGAAGGCCCCTCTGTGGGTTATGGAAGCCAGTCTTCCAGAAGAGAAATAGAGTATTTTGTATTTAAAGCTCTCTTATCATAGATGGAAAAACTTAAGATGGACTCTGGGTGATCTTTACCAGCTGTATCCCTGTCAGCCACACTCTGACAGCCAGACATTTTGAAAGATCTGCATAATTTTCATGTACTCTGCCAAAGAAGATCCAAACGGTTTCCTTTAAAAGAAAAAGGGCTTTCCTTAAAAAAAAGACTATCATAAAATCCTAAAGTTGTAAGTATACTTTTTGGCATATGTGGTTAAGAGAATTAAGCTATAAAGTTGAAATTTGCTAGTGCAATTCTCACATCAGCCATGAAAACAATGCCCGGCCTTGGGGAAATCACATTCTCTCAGGCTCTTGTTCCCAACTGAAATGGAGGATAATATTTTTAGAGTTGTTGTCAGTATTACTGTTATTGGGAGAAGAAAAGTAAGGAGTGGGGGGGGGGAATGAAGTGCTGTTTTGTGTGTGCTCGAATGGCGTTTCCTACTATTATCATTAGCTTTTCACAATAATTGTACTGCATTTTAATGTTTGTACGTCCACACTTCCACATGTGAGAATGGATGTGAGGGTGATCTGTCACCCCATTGTTTGCCAGGGTTGATTTGGTTGATCTGGCTGGCTAGGCGGGTGTCCCCTCCCTCCCTCACAACTACATGTGCATCCCTCCCGAAGCTGCATGCTTGGTGGAAGAGGATGACCATCCCAGATAGAAGGAGTGTACCGTTCTTCGGGCAAGGGTATATTATAGCTGGGCTCCCCTGTAAGAACATCCACATGAGTGCTGACAGTCCAACATGAATTTTGTGCATGATTGAAAGCAGGCTTTTTCCTGCTTTGGAAATGAACCCAAATGACTGTTGACAATCACATTTGCATGTTTGCCGGTATTCTCTGACTTGTGCTCTTTAGACTTCCACAAAAATATGTCTGGGGTTGTCAGTACTCATATGTTCATGTCAACATTCCCCCAGTTTTGAACAGTTACCGAAACATAAATATGTAAATGATCAGAACAGTCTTACATAAATGTAATCATAAATTCACATTTCTAGGTTTAAAAAAATGATTCAAGACTGGCTTGGGGCAGATTTACTATTCCTGATCTCACAGATGCTTATCATATATATCCTCCCACCCTCAGAACAACATGACAAAATATTAATATCAGAATCATTAAAAAGTATGCAGGATAAAACCTTTAGAACACTTGTAAGGGCACTTTCCCTGTGGAATAAATGCGTCCAGATTGTATGAAGAGCAGTAAAATCAGATATAATGCCTTTTGTTAATTAAAAAAAATTTTGCTATTGCCTAAAAATAAATCAACAAGCTTCAAAATAAATTAGGACAGATTCTCCTGCTTTACGTATGAATTAATAATAAAAACCAAAATGTATTATCAGCAGGAGACATGTCTTTAAATAGCTTCAGCGCTACCCTGATGTAAAAATGATGGATGCCCATCATTCAGCACATCTCTGGACTTTCCTGGCAGCTCGGCAACAGCCTGATGTGCCAGCACAGGTAAGCTGCATGCATAGCTACTGGCCAGTTGATTGGAAGGGCAGAGATCCAGCTGGACCCACAACCCATTGAGGTGAGTGACTGGGTAACCATTACCTCAAGGACCTTGGTGCCACCAGATGAAGCAATCGTCTTAGAGGCACAGTGGCTAGGCCATTGGAGAAGATGCCAAGATAGCAAAATTTACAATAACCTTTATTGGGCATATAAAATTGGCTCTAGAGCGTTACCAGACATTTGTGAAGTGTATCGAGAATACATTCAAAACACAGACATAGAAAGACATTGGACGTTACTTAGAAAATGCTGTCACTTGTAAAAGAAATTTTGCTACTTTTTCCAAGAGCACAACATCTGTATTGTTTAACAGAAACTCCACAACAGAACTGTCAGAGTCTCTTTCAGATTTGTTTAGGGCCAGCCGAGTAGAGAAATTCCAAAAACCCACGTTTCTCAGACAGTCGAGTATAATGTGAGCAAGAGTCTCCACTTGGTTTTTGCAGTGTGGACAAACCCGATCCTGGAGAGGGATGGAAAAGTATTGCATCTGACCCTTGTGATAATCCATCTCTGTTGGGGTTCAGTTAGTAGTTCAAGATATTTGGCTATGTGCCCCTGTTCCAGTAGTTTTCCAACAGAAAGGGGCGAGCATGATTTATTTGCTTGCCCCAACAAGATCTGGTATTCCTCTTCTAAAAGTCTAGTTTTTAAGGTTCGGAGAATCTCTCTGGGTGACAACAGACAAAGATCTTCAAGTAATAAGCCTAGTGAGTAAATTTTTGATTTAAGAAATTGATACCATTCAGAGGCAAACAGGTCTGGGCGTGCAGTATATGTTAAACTGTGTGTATCAGAGTTAAAACATAATTTGATCCAATACTTGAATGTATACAGCCATGTTGTTTCAAGTAGGTTCTGACCAGTTTCTAAGCATAGTAACATATATGGTACAGAATGTGGTAACCCAAGTATTTTATAGAGGAAGCCAGATTGTATTCTTTCAACAGATTTGTTCCATACAGTTATCCATAAAGGAACTGAGCCCTACGGGGAAGGGTGGGTTATAAATTGAACCATGAAATGAAATGAAACTCCATAGAGAAGTTGCTGGACTACCTTGGAGTTGAAAACCTTTAGAGCTGCTGGGACATATCCCCTTCCCCTGGTATGGAAGAAATTTGCCACCGCTGAAGCAGTGTGATAGCTTCCTTTTAGAGCAGTGTCTCTGTGTCTGGCCCAAGTGGCTTTATGATGAAAGTGGCTTTATGATGAAAGGTTAGGCCTAAATATTTAAAGGACCTGGAGTGTTCAACCTTAATCCCATTAATAAGCCATCTGGAAGGCTTAAATGCATTGGAAAAGATGACAATTTTTGATTTTTCTGGGTTTAAGGATAGGAAGTTAGATGTACAGTACTCCATAGTTTTTCTGAAAAGCCTTTTAAGACCCACTTGAGACCTAGACATCAGTATCACGTCATCAGCATAAAGTAGGAGTGATATGGGTTCGTTGGAAAGAACTGGGCTGACCAATAACACATAGCCAAAAATGTGACTTCAGAGGACTTCAACAACTTGTGAGACCCTTCCCCTCTTGTGCAAGGCCAGGTCTTTCCATCCTACTTGCAGGGCAAGTAGCACAGCCTCAGAAGGGGCCCAAGTAGCACAGCCTCAGAAGGGGCCCAATATTCAGGCCAGAGAAGAAGTGTTCTGTTCCCCAAGTAAAACTATCTTAAGGCACCCTGTTCTTAGCTGGAACAGAGTGGGAGGCACATAAAGGTGTGACAGTTCAAAACAAGGTTAATTGCTTGGAGAAATAAAACCCTAACTCCTCCCAGGGTCTACAAGGCTAAGGTACTTGCTTGACTGGTGAACAAACTTGAAGCTGTAAACTTCTATTATTTCTTGACTTTTTTCAGAAAAGTCCTCTTGTCTGTGCTTCTCCTGGTTCCTTCAGTCTGTTGTTTAGATTCTATTTTCTGTTGACACCTTTGCATTCTCTAGACTATATTTCAACACAAGCCTTTATTGGCATATAAAACGGGACAAAATTTTAAAACAAAACAAGGTTAAGAAATACAGTTAAAATTGCTAAAATTACTAATTTCCAGTATAAAATTTGCAACAGTTTCACAAAAGAGCACATCAGAGCTGTTCAGGAGATTGGGTATCTTATAACACTCATGCCACTGAGAACATTGCAATAAAATGGAATTCATGTATTTCATGCGTATCTTATTGTATTTAGGGCATAGAAACAAAGAATGGTCAAGTGTTTCAACCGTAGTCCTATCACATGAACAAACTCTTTTAGAACGTTCCATATTCTTAAATCTTCCCTCCAGCTCTAGACTATATACACTTTAGTCTATGCACTAAAGATGTAACAGATTTTTGCAGCCTTCCAACTCCCTAGGCATCTTAAACTGACTGAACTAAACAGGGCATTGCTGGGTAATTAAAGGAAGACTGCCTCTAGGGAAATTTCTTAAAGGGAAAAGGTCTAACTAAAATTCCCTCCCTTAGAAGACTATATAGAGAAATAAAGCATTGTAACTATAGGGATAACATGCTTAATAAGGAAAATAATAATAATAGCTTCTCTGGGAGCATAACAAGAAGCTAAGCAATTTTTCTCCCCAAGCTGCAAAGGGAGACACCCATGGAGATGGTGGCAACCGCCCCGTTTCGAACCGCCCCATTTCGAATCTTTCATTTCTGGGGAAGGTGATTGAGAGAGTGGTGCTGGAGCAGCTTCAGGGCTTTCTGGAGGACGCATCGGCCTTCGATCCCTTCCAGTCCGGCTACCGTGCTGGGCATGGGACGGAGACTGTTCTTGTCGCTGTCACAGACATGCTCCGTATGCAGCTTGACCAAGGCGGATCGGCGCTGTTGGTATTATTGGATCTTACCGCAGCGTTTGATGTGGTCGACCATGACCTTTTGACCCACCGCCTGGCTGCCTCCGGAGTGCGGGGCACTGTCCTTCAATGGATTGCCTCGTTTCTCCGGGACCGGGGTCAGCAAGTGTGGTGCGGGGACCGGGCCTCCCGGCGATGCCCACTTCATTGTGGGGTGCCTCAGGGAGCACTGTTGTCCCCGCTGTTGTTTAACATCTACATGCGACCCCTTGCTCAGCTGGTACGGAGCTTTGGGCTGGTGTGTCACCAATATGCTGATGACACCCAGCTCATTCTGTTGATGGAGGTGGGAGCAGTCACCGCCCCTGCAGCTCTACAGCACTGTTTGGAGGCAGTAGCTGGTTGGTTGAAGCAGAGCAGGTTAAAGCTGAATCCAACGAAGGCGGAGATTCTCTGGCTAGGCCGTGGGGGGGGCGGGGGATTTCCAGCCGCCGGTGTGTGGGGGGTCTCATTGGCACCAACCCCTTCCGTCCGCAGCCTGGGGGTCCACCTGGATTCGTCTCTTTCAATGGAGACCCAGGTGGCCCATGTAACCCGGGTTGCGTTTTTTCATCTTCGACAAGCCCGGCGACTGGCCCCACTTCCTCTCCCAGGCGGACCTGGCCACTGTGATCCATGCAACGGTCACCTCCAGGTTAGACTATTGCAACTCGCTCTACGCTGGCCTTCCCTTGCGGCTGATCCGGAAATTGAAACTGGTCCAACATGCGGTGGCACGTTTACTCACGGGAGGTGCCTTCAGAGATCACATCGTGCCCGTGTTGCATCGCTTGCATTGGCTCCCAGTTGAGTTCCGGATTGTCTTCAAGGTATTGGTGTTAACCTTTAAGGCCTTACGCGGTCTGGGACCTTCGTGTCTGAGAGACCGTCTGGCCCCATATGTCCCACATCGGTCTCTGCGTTCTGCAGAGGCCAATCTGCTCGTGATCCCCGCCCCCTCTATGATGCAGCTGGCCTCCACTAGGGCCAGGGCATTTACGGCCCTGGCCCCTGCCTGGTGGAATGCTCTCCCCCAGCTGTCCGGGCCCTGCGGGACCTTAACGAATTCCGCAGGGCCTGTAAGACTGAGTTATTCCGCCGGGCCTTTGGAGAGTCCAGCCGCTGATAGGGTGCCTGGAAACAACTAAAGCCCGCTGTTCCCTTTTGTAGGGGTTTTAATAGCTGGATGCCATCTTTACTTTAACTGATATAGAAATCGAATGCTGCTTTTAAACTGTTTTAATTCTTAATATATCCATTGTCTTGTTAATGTTGTGAACCGCCCTGAGCCCTCCGGGGGAGGGTGGTATAAAAGTGGAATAATAAATAAATAAATAAAATCTATCCTTCCCTCTCCTCTCCTTTCCTCTCCATTTTTGAGTCTTTGTTGGGTCTTTGCACTCAAATTATATAAGGAGTACATAGAGAACCAGGTAGAGACCCCAAAGATTTTAGGATTGCTTACACTGCTTAAGATTGCAGTGGAAGGATGTTACCAAAGTTAAAAGAAATTGTATTGTCGAAGGCTTTCACGGCCGGAATCACTGGGGTGCTATCTCAGATCCTCTGAAGATGCCAGCCACAGATGCAGGCGAAACGTCAGGACAGAATGCTGCTAGAACACGGCCATACAGCCCGGAAACCACACAGCACCCCATTAAAAGAAATTCTTTTAATTCCTCTTTGCTTGATGTCTCCTTGAAATACAGCAATCTGCTTCTTTTAATCTTTTCAAGAATTTGCAGACTGTTTTGAATCAATTTCAGTTTGATTTAAAACAGAAATGTGAAGAGATGGGGAGCAGGAAGTTTTGCAAATTTCATTCTGCAGATGCTCAAGGTCAGTTAGTGTTTTCCTAAACCTACCTGTTCCTTCTTTCTAGAGCACCACCTGTTGTGTGTAATCAAAAAAGACCTGCCAGAGTTAAAGTTACAAAACAGCAGATGTAACAGGACACTTCAAAGAAAAATTAAAGAGAACGTCCTCTTTTGAAAGAGAAAAAAATAATAAAGAGGAATGAATGCTTTTAAAAAGTGAATTTTGGAAAAACAATTCTCTAAATTTTGATTCATGCAACTATTGCTTTTCTTTCCTATAAACAATTTTTTGGCATTATAAAAATTAAAAGGCATGGGTGAGTAAATTATAACTGAATTAATATTGATCAGGCAATGTGATTGTGTTAACCAGGATCTAATTGCATTGAATTTGTCATCCAACATGTGTAATACCCAGAGATGTATTCAGATACATGTGCTCGGGAGCAACAGCCGCAGAAGGCCATTGCTTTCACATCCTGCATGTGAGCTCCCAATGGCACCTGGTGGGCCACTGCGAGTAGCAGAGAGCTGGACTAGATGGATTCTGGTCTGATCCAGCTGGCTTGTTCTTATGTTCAGATGCTGTATGGCATTATATCTGGTTTCCATGGCAGCGATTATAACCTGAAGTCATTGTTCTGTCACATTTTAGAGACTGTGTGCTGTGCTAACAAATAAAGATTCATGGGGAGGGGCTGTTGCACAGTTGAATTCATGTTTGTCAGGCAGAAAGTCCCATGTTCAATCCCCCCTATTTTCCTTTAAAGGATCTGGCAGTAGGTAAGGTGAAAGATCTCCATCAGAGACCCTGGAGAACTGGTGCTGGTATGAGTAGACAATAATGATATTGATGAGCCAACGTTCTGATTCAGTTTCATGTGTTCATGTAATTTATTCACTGTAGTGCTGTCATGCTAATCTACAGGAAATGCACACATGGCCATATTGTAGTAAAACTGTGGTTTTTAAAAAGGCAAATCTCAGCCAGCAAACACACAGTAAACAACAAGCAGTGACTCTGCCATTATTTCTACACTCCCTCTCATCTTCAGGCATTTCATGTTGTTTGCTGGTGTCTATGTTGCTGAGCCCTGTGTCAAAGGCCACAATGCTAACACTGCAACTCAGGCCGTTTCCGCACGGCCCATAAACGACGGCCTGGGGGCGGTAAAAACGCCGCCCCCAGGCCGCCGTTCGCACAGGCGCCGCTGCTGCAACGCAGCAGCGGCGACCTGACTCCGCTTCCCTCCCCCCAGGGCGGCGTCAGGCCGCCCTAAACAACAACCCTTTAAAGGGTTGTTGTTGGGGAGGAAGCGTCTTCCCGGCGGCGCGGTGCGAACCGCGCCGCCGGGAAGACGCTGTCTCCCTCCTCCGTCCGACTCACGATGTCCTCGTCGTCGCCTGCTGGCCGTCGCAGCCCCGCCCACACTGTCCTCCGACCTCCAGGGGTCGGAGGGCAGCGTGGGCGGGGCTTAGATGGCCAGCAGGCGACGACGAGCGGGAAGAGGCGGCTCCGTGCGGAGCCGCCTCTCCTGCGGCGGCCTCTGCTTGGCCTGCTCGCACGCTTGCGTGCGAGCGGGCTTCCGCCCCCACGCCGCCAGAACTCTTGCCGGCGTGGGGGCGCGAGGTGGCCGTGCGGAAACGGCCTCACAGTCCAAACTTCACTGGAACTTCTCATTCTTCTCTTCAAGAAAGAATTGCTTCACATGAGTTTTTATCCTCGTCATTTTCGAATTTATGTATTTCTAAACTGCTACTGCTCTATGTGTATCTACCCCCTCCCCCACGAACTGGGGTCTTTACATTTGTTTGAGATTAAATTGTGTTCATAGCTCTTCATTCAGTTTATAGCCCTGCTGTTACCTTTTTACCTCCTTTATAAATGTTGGGAAAATCATTTCTGTATTGCCAGATTTAAGTTATGGGCTGCAGTAGTGGAACTGCCTTTCAAATTTAGCAAAATACCTTAAGAATTATTTTAAGAGCCTTCTTGTGTTCCTGAATCATACTGCTGTGTGTTCACAGAACACTGTGGATAGACATTTTTAGCAGAGCTCTGGAGATGATTTTCAAAGCGCAGACAGTTTCTTCTTCCATTGTATTGAAATTCATCGATGTGATTTAAGGGAGATATGCATTAAACAAAGATGCTGAGGAAGTAGAAAGCAAAATGATGGTTAGTATTGGAAGACTGGGAAACAATAGAGGGTTGCTTGGACATAAGCTAGCAGTTAATACAAAGAAATGGTATTTTAAATTAATGAAATCTGTAGAATGTTTGCCTTTTTTAGAGAATGAAAAGCATGCATATTGAAGAATAAAAACAGTCACTTCAGATTTAATCAGAGGGTAGCATTTTTACTTTGTGTAAGTATTTATATGCTACACTCTCAACCTACTTATTTCTTGAGATGGCATTTTCTCTGGAGCACATAAAATGCTTTTATATTCACAGATGGTTCACATGTTTCCTTGGCTAAAGAGCTCCTTAAAGCTCCTTATGATTCCAGATCAAAGCTTTGATCTAGCCTCAGACATGCACATAACATAATGTATGATGTGTACTTTTCAAGTTGAGAAGTGAAAGGGCTTTTGAAATAAGAGCATCATTGGTTGTATACACATGTGAACACCCTTTGGATGTTTGCTTAAATGGGTATGAAATGAAACTATGTTGACATTGGACACCTGTGGCTCAGTTCAGATGCAATTTAAAAAACCCTTAGGCTGTTTTTGCATGGTCAAAATACCCAGGATGAGCACAGAAAATATCCCTGTGCAGCCGGGAATTCTGCATGATTCCTGAAGCTGCACAGGGTCTGCCTTGGTTTCCCCCCGCTATTTTCACTTTGCCCCATGATTTTCAAAAATCGGCAAAGAGGTGGTACTTTTTAAAATGCTCCTGTGTGATTCCGCTGCCATGTAAACACCATGGGAGTAGAACTGGGATGTTTCTCCTGCCTTGCTGCTCTGGCCCACCTCACCAATCAACAGACACTGGGTGCAACAAATGTTTGCGTTGGATTTGGATTTGTTTGATTTTGCTTGAGAGAATCGCTTCCCTCCTGTTATTTTCGTGCCCCCCCTTTCTGACATAAAATTCATGGCTGCTGGAGAGAATCACTCCCTCCTGTTATTTTTACTTCCCCCCCTTTTCTGTCATAAAATCCACAGCTGCTGGAGAGAATTGCTGCCCTCCTGTTATTTTCGCTTCCTCGCAACCTTTTCTGTCATAAAATCCATCGCTGCCCTTTCCATCTCCCGCCTTTTTCTGTCTTAATCTATGGTTTCTCCCTCTGTAATTCCCCCCCCACTTCAATAAAGTCATGTCTTTTATCTTCATGGAAGGAGTTTTCTCTGTGTAATTGGGTTCAAAGTCATTTAAAACTGAACTAGTGAAAGTGAGTGGGGGGGGATGGAGGGAGAATCAGCCAATCAGAATGCGGGAAACAGACATTGACTGTGCATGCATGGAAGAGATTGCGGGAGAGATTGCGGTACAAATGGAGAAAGAAGTGGGCTAGTGCGGAAACAACTGGGGCATTACGTAAGGTCCTGCCTTGATTCCTTGGAAGCACCCGAGAGCTGTGCAGAAGGAGATACCACGACAAATCAGCTGTGTTATGTAAGATCCCGGTTCTACCCTGGGATATTTTGACTGTGCAAAAACAGCCTTAGTTTGGGGTTACCTGAATGAACCTCAGAATCATGCCCCCCCCCCAACCATAGGTTGCTATTTCACATGATCTGGGCAAACCATTGTTTACATCACATGCGTGGTTTCATTGATGTGTAACAGCAAGTATAGTTTTTTGTCAGGGGTGGACTGTGATGTTAAAACTGCCCTGGAGTAGGCTGAGCCATGTGGTTCTGGCAGTTGCTCAGTGCCTACTTGGTTTAGGTCTGGTCTGTGGCAATCCTGGACCATATGGTTCAGCTTGCTCCTGGTTGTGTGAGGGAGCCTGAATTCCTGCCTCTTCCTTCAGGCTTTGACCAACTTTGGTGCTGATTTTGGATTGTAATGAATTGAACTGAATTGACCAACTTTGGCCATGGTCAGGCACCTGTAGTGGTCCTGATTCCAAAGAAGAGAAGGTTGGTGGATTCTACTCCTTTCCTCTTGCTGCTCTTTATCTCCCATGCAGGTTGGGGTGGAAATCTAGGAGCTTTCTCCTCAGTCCTCCTCCCTGGCATTTTTGAAAATGACATGGCATGCCACTCATTAACTTCCCAAGGAAGTGGCAGTTCCACCAGTTCAACCATTGCACTAATAGCAATCTAAAGGGAAGTGGGGTTTAACAGTAGCCATGAAGATCTATCATTAATCCAGCAAAATATCACTAGACCAAATTTGAGGGGTGGGAAAGTGCCATAAAAGGTGTTGCAAAGAAGCAAGCAAGGCAGCAGTGGGTGGGCAAAATGGCAGATTGGCTTGTATAATGACTGTCCTGTCCTGGCAAAATGTTCTCAGGAGTTTTCCCGCCAAAATTCTAACTGTCATGGGAGGGCTTACTGAGGAGCTACCTGGAGTTTTTGGCACTGAGGTAGTATAAATGGATTTTTATTTCCCACCTTACAAAAATTCGTGAATTTGGCCAGCCTGGTTAACTACATCTACATCTAGCCTCCCGTGGGCATGAGGGTGGGGAGGGAAAAGTTATACGCCATCTTTATTTTATTTTATGGTTCTGAAAACACGCTCGCCTGGCTGACTACAGTAGCTGGGAATTTTCAGAGGAGTTGGGCCAGCAGTTCCTATGGCAGACCATCAGGAACAAACTCACATCTTGCTTTTTCTATATATAGATTAAAGTATGCATGCTCTATAGAGAACCCATGAAACATCACTGCCCTCCACCCCAGACACAAGAAAAAGCCGGCTGATGGGTAATGTCTGCCCTACTGCAAACAGGGCAGTGGGTAATAATGCCGAAACAAAGACTCCTTGGTCAATTTTCTCTGGGAACCTCACCATGCATAATTGGCCTGCCAGAGAATGAAGCAATCTGGTTATACTTCTGCCCAACCTGCTTTGATTGAGTAGAACCCCTCCACAGGGCCCTATTCCCCCATCCTCTCTCTGAACAAAAACTGCCCAGAAGTCCTCTCAGAATTTCTGTGCATTGACTATAGAACCCTCCCCCATTCCCGCCAGCCCATCACATGGAGTTCTAATTTTAACCCTTTAAGGTCTGCATTCTACTTGACTGAATGCATCTAAGTGTCTATATTCGTCACAGCTTAGCTTGTCTGGGGATGCTTTGCAGCAGACTTCCTTTTTGAATGGAAAACCTCTGGGAAATCCCACTGTGAAGCTCACAACTTCACCTGAAATAGTAAGTGCCCAAACACCAAGGTCTCTGGTTGTGGTTTTCAAGACAGACGGGAAACAATGAGAATAAGACGGCTTTCACATATGGTGAATAATGCACTTTCAATCCACTTTCAGTGCACTTTCCAGTCAGATTTTACTGTGTGAAATAGCAGTAATCATTAAAGTGAATTTAAAGTGAATTGAAAGGACATTATTCAGCATATGTGGAAGCACCCAAGAACAATGGGTTTTCAACAATCTCCTTCCTCTTTCTGAGGGAATGAAGGAGGATTCTGATGGGGTGGGGCATGGGGGCAAGGCACTTTACTGTGCAGGCGGTACTCCTCTACTTTCCCACAAAATATAGCATTTAGAAATCATATGGCTATGCTGGCATAGCTAATTGGTGCTCAGGCAGTTTCTTTATCCCCCCTTCCCCCCAGTTACCCTCTGGATTGTTCTTGGTTTGTTCGGTTCTTAGTGTATTTTTCAGCAGTGTGCTGTAAGGTAGCTTTATAACAGTTTGTGGCACTGTGAGTCAGCAAGACACAAGCTATTTTCAGGAATAGGCAGTTTATCATCTCAAGGACACTGGAGTGTACAAGGCCCAAAGCTGAGCTGAATTAATGCTTTGTTTTTCAGCTGAATCAGTGCAAGGTTTACCCAGGATCTTATAGGGCTTTTAAAAAGATGTGTAAATAAATAGTTCCAAGTTAAAGACACAAAGCCCCTTAGATTGTGTATGCTGATCTCATGTCAGCCTATCTCCCTGCTTTTCTTTCTTACCAAACCAAATGCTACGATGTTATTTTATATTAAATTGTAGAGTCCTTCAGGATGGAATGATAATCAAAAGATGACATAATAATGCACTGCCTTTATAATTCTGTGGCTTATTTTACCAGTATATGTTAGGTGTGCTATCTCAATACCAGTTTATAATTTGCAGTCATTTCAGTAGTTTTTTTAAAAGATGCATTGGTATCTAAATTATGCATCATACCTGTATAACCAATGGGAGATCTGGGATACAGATATGGATTAGTGATGGCCATGTTTTTTTTAGATAATATCTAGGAAATGCAGATAACTTATAGTTTGGCCCTGAGCAAAATGGTGGTCAGTAATGCAGAGCTAGGGAACAGAAGGTTTTTACGACCTTCTTTTTTTTTGGAATCCTAATCTAAAACGCAACCAATTTAGTTTAGACTAAGAATTAGTTTAGACTGGTAATTTATTACTCAGATTTTCTAAATAACAATCCTTGAAATTTAACGGAGCAGGTGTCAATTGGCCCAGCCCTTCTTCCTACTCTGTTTTTATGCTTTCCGTGGTGCTATACAAAGTATATATATATTTTTTAAATATCAGAGAACTACTCATAAATTAACTCATAAAAGAGTCTTAAGTGCGCACTGAGAAGGTTAGAAAAGTAAATTACGAAAGTGTTTTATAAGAGGTTCTATACACTGCAACTTCCATTTATTTATTATTCCCTAATGTACAAATTGGAGTGAGTTCAACTCTGCTCTCTCCAGGGACCACCTCCAAGTCTCCAGGAATTTCCTGAGCTGGGCACCCTAGCTGCAGAAGAATTTATGGCTGTAATTCTACTTTTCTTATTGCCACACACTAAAGTTTATATCATATCCCTGCTGTACAGGTACACTCTTTTACTGGCATCACTGTAAATAGCTCTGGGTTGAGAAATACAGGAAGATTTTGGAAGGTGGAGTGTGAGGAGGGTGGGGTTTGGGCCGGGTAGGAAGTATAATGCAACAGAGACCACCTTCCAAAGCAAGGAGATCAGTTGTAATAGAGGGAGATTGCCATTTATCCCATGGAGGTTGGCAACCCTATGTGTAAAGCATGTGTGTTCCCATGGCTGCGGAAAATGTCTTCTCTTTAATTTTGAGGATTTAACACAATCCATTCAGGTGGCTATCGTGGGTTTTACCAGGCTGTGTGGCCATGGTTTGGTAGGAAATATTTCCTCACTGTAGTGGGTTTCAATGTACTGTGAAAGGCTTTTATGGTTGGAATCTCCTGCCCATTGTGGGTTTTCTGGGCTGTGTGGTTGTGGTCTATCAGACCAGGGCCACAAAGCCTGGAAAACCCACAACAGCCAGTTGATTCTGACCATAAAAGCCTTTGACAATACACAATCCATACAGATCTGAATCTGCTTCTCAGTATACAGTTCGCATTTTGCATCAACTAAAAGTGTGCATAAAATATAGCTTGATCCAAGGATAGTGGGGAAAATGATGGAGCTATGTGCCTGAGGTAAAGTGTCATACATTACATTTTATTTCAATAACAGATCCTTCCTTTACTTGGTAAGAACCTTACTAGGTATAAATCAAGTACTGCATTTCTGGAACAATATAGATTTATAGCGACAACTGTCTTAGTCTCTGCTTAATCTTCTGCCCTGTATAATGTATGGTCTGCAAAGGTATCTAACTCAAGGTTTCTCTGGCAGCCTCTCAAGCCTGTTAGACAAACAAGGATAAATTTGTCATTTGAGCTCTGCTAAGAATATAAAAATCTGAACTTGAACTATTTATATTTAAAAATGCCTTTTATATTAACTTCTTTTATGCACAGGTGAGCAGACGATATTTTGTGATAACTCTAATATTTCATAAGATTAGGTTAACATGAAGGAGAGCTGAGGAAGCGGTACAGCTATATTCCATGTTCCTTGGCTTTCACACAGGACACTTATGGGTGGCAGTCTGCATCCCCTTGTCTTCTGATTTTCCTAACTGCAGGCTATTCTTGAACATTTCACATAATAAAACCCATGAGTGCAACCCATAGAAACATATGAGTACTTATTCTATTTATTTCAGTAGGACATCAGTGCACTCCTTTTTTCTGGGTTCTACCTGTGCCAGCATCAAAGGACAAGAGATGGTTGGATTGATCAGAGTGTATTGGTATGAATACAGTTTGACCCCTTCCCCAGAGTAGCAGTGTTGTGTACTAAAGAAGTAATACTTTGGGATATAGGGAAAGATTTACAATGTTTTAAATAAATGGAATACACTAGAGTGGTTCTTATGTGCGAAACTTCTCCCATGTTGATCCTGTTTGCCCTGATCAAGGCTGAGACATGTTCTTCCAGGTCTCAGAATAGGAAGCAGTGGGGTTATGCCATCCAGTTCCTCTTCTTAGGACTGAGGCTCTTTTGCAAGTCAGGAACTCAGTCCTCCACTTGGTCTCTGGCCTAGCCTTATAGAGCCACTGGCTGGCCCTGTTGTGGTAGCCTAAGAATGTCTACTGAGGGCTTCTGTTTCTTAAACTACAGGCATTCCTTTTATCATTTTGGTGTTTTTAAATCCCCCAATGTCATTTTTTTAAAAAAATTCAGATTATTCTGCAAACCTGGGAATTTTTCTATCTTGTTCATTCATGGCTCCTGCCTCTAGATGTACCGTATATACTCGAGTATAAGTCGATCCGAATATAAGTCGAGGCACCTAATTTTACCACAAAAATCTGGGAAACTTAGTGACTTGAGTATAAGAGTGGGAAATGCAGCAGCTACTGGCAAATTTCAAAAATAAAATAGATACCAATAAAATTCATGAAGGTATCTCACTGGTTGACTAAAAGCAATCTTAATGATCAGAGGACGAACAAGATGAAGGCAAGAAGGGAGACTGCCTGACTGCATCATGCCAAAGACTGTGAGTACCCACAAGGCCTCCCTCAAAAATGGCTCACTAGAATTTCAAAAATGTCACTAAGGAAGGCAGTTTTTAAAGGAAGCAGATACTGTTTGCTAGCACCACCTTGTGAACAGTGTACGCTTTAATCCTGGCATGTTCAGGGACATATTTTATTCAAAGGTAAGATTTAGCCATTAGGAAGATCTACAGTGTCTCTTTGTCTCCTACCACACTTGCTAAATAGCACAGAGGGTATTTCTGTCCTTAGAACTGTAAGACCCTCTCTTTTCAGCTTTAATCTGTACTGCTTTACAGAGAGGAATTTGCACAAAAACTCAGCTTGACCTGATTTACTAGTAACAAATCTTGACTTGGGTTTTGCAGTCTTTAAACTCTACAAGTGCAATGGAATCTCTCTCCAAGAGGATGCCATGCCTGTCAGAACACAAATTTCAAGGACACAGAGTAATACCTAACACGGCATTTAGAGCCAATGAAGCAACTCTAATTGCAAAGAGTGTGGCTTTATCAAATCTGGAGGATTTACAAGCCTAGCTTTACATAAAAACAAAAAAGGGAATGGTGAATTTAATACTCAAAGTTGGATGCAGGCAAAATGCTTCTGCCACAGCTGGTGTGATCTTCTTTCTCAGTATGCCACAGCTCTGGCAGCCATCTTGGAATTACCGTATATACTCGAGTATAAGCTGAGGGGGGCTTTTTCAGCATTAAAAATGTGCTGATAAAGTCAACTTATACGCAAGTATATATATATTTATTTATTTATTAGATTTTTATACCGCCCTATCCCATATGGTAAGTATCCTCAGATTTGGCTATGTTGGGAATTAAATACTGCATGTGAGGACCTGCACTAACCTTGTGAGAGCAGCCATCCCATATTTGTTTTGTCCCCTCTCCCCTCTACTTATCTGCCTTCCCTCTTTCTCCCTCCTGCCACCCCTTCTCTTACACTCTCCACCCATGCCCATCACTTTTTCTCTCTCCGCATCCTCAATACCATCACTCTCTTTCTGCCCCCCCCCATTTCTTTGTCTCTCTTTCTGCCCCCTGCCCTGGTCACCCCTCCCCATTGCTACCATGGCATGACTCAATACATCTTCTTTCACTTCCCCCATCACCACGCTCAGTGGCTCTCCTGGCATGGCTCCCAGCATGCCCACTGAGGCTTCACCCCAACCATTGCTGCTCTCAGCATCTTGCCAAATGCAACTCTGGCCCACTGAAGCTTCCCCCTCACCGTGACTCTCAGCAGCTCACTCAGCACAGTTTTTGTGGTGCAAACTAAGGCTCCCATTCTCACCGACATTTACAATGTATAAAATGGCATTACCAAATGCTAGTGGAAATCGCTAGACTGAATGCTGGGCCAATAGCCATAGAAATGTGATTTGTCCCACAAATATTTTTTATTCAGCATCACTGAATGATGGTATTTATTCACCTATCTTTCTAGTGCTGGTAATGTTCACAGCTCTTCATGATCTTTAATTTGTAGCTCCTTGCACTACTGTTATCCTTACAAATGGATAATTAAGGCCCCCTTACTTAAAGATAATGTTTCCTTAACTGTATTGATCTTTAAACTGAGGTATCAGCCTAAAATTCTGGTATGGTTTACCTTCCCAGAATACACTCCAAACACCTTTCAAACAAGTCCTTTCCCATGAGAATGCAACAGCATGCTATGGGTAGGGTTGCCAGGTCCCCCCGGCCACTGGCAGGGGCTGGTGGGCTGGTGGGGGGATAGGGTTGCCAGATCTAGGTTAGAAAACTCCTGGAGTTTTTGGGATGGACGTTGGGGGGGGGGACACGAATCTTGGTGGAGTAAAACGCCATAAAGTCCACCTTCCAAAGCATTTTTTCCAGGGGAACTGATATCTGTACTATGGAGATGAGTTGTAGGTCCAAAGGATCCGCAGGTGTGAAAAAAACCCTTCTTTACTAGTCTACCTTTTCAGCGTATTGCTTTCTTTCATAAATGTGGAAGTTATTTGTCTGTATTTATTTATTTGATTTACTCTGTAGCAATGTGGAAAAATATGTTATAGTTCTTGGAAGGAGCCGGTAATTAGGAAATAGCAACAACCACTTTCTGTTTCTCCTCAATTGGGTCTGGGCAGAGTGAGAGAAGGCTAGGGTTGCCTGATCTACATTGGGACATTTCTGGAGATTTGGAGATGGAGTTTGGATAGGGGAGGGAATTCCTAAAATTCAAGCCCTACATTCTGATGTTGCAAACCTCTTGCTGTAATTGAGCCCTGTTAGATTCAGGCTTATCCTTAATGAAGATATTGAAACTACAGAAAGCAGAAAATTTTCACTTTTAGTAAATGCTGTCTATTTTTATAGAAGCAATTTTGTTTCTATTTTTAGACTTAGTTTACAATTTGCACTAAACCAAAGAAACTAAAAGAACTGAGGATTTATACAGCTTTGCAGCAACCTGTTTTCCTCTTCTTTTTTAAAAAAAGAAACTGTTCTGTTTCTAGGAAGAAACTGATAGTACTTGTTTTCTGCTATAGCAGAATAAATATTACAGAGTTACATTTTGATGAGATTAGATTTGAATAAAAATGGAACAAATTAAATAGATGGTTCTCTTAAGGTAGCCTTAGGCATGCTTAGCCGTGCCTGCAAAGCCAAGATAACGAGACACTTTGAAATCTTAGCCCAGCTGAAAAGCTCTACGGCCAACTACAAAGGAAACCACTTGTTGCTCAGAAATGCACATCTTAATGTTCCTCTTTCTCAGGTTTTAGTTTTGAGTATTAGAGAAAAATAATATTTAAAGAGCAGGAAGCTGGCAGAAAGGACTCTTCAGTTCCTGGATGAGTTATGGTTGATACTTAAAATAAGGGTGTGGATGTTTTCTCTCTGTTTTACATGGTTTCAATGTGAAGTTTCATATTGAGCCCAAGTCTGATGATTTGTATTCAATCTGCAATAAATTATAGCAGTCAGTTTATGAAAAATGTATGAAGCTATAGTTGTTACTAAAGGCAGTATCCATTAGTGACAGGATTACTTGCTGGGAGGACAGTGTGCTGATGATCCTGAACCTTCTCCAGCTCCTTCTGCTGTTCTTCTTACAACTGAGGTGGGGGTTTTTTGGGGAAAAATCAGAAATTACTACTAATGGGAAAATATGGTGACATGCCTCTTGAATCTTCTACTTTGATATTTTGGGTGATATTCAGAATACCTGGATAACCAAAAGTTGTGATAATATGCCTGCAGTTTTCAACAGGTTTAATTGGTAGCTAGTCACCCCCAGTACAAAGTAGAAGGGATTCTCATCAGGGCTTCTAGGACAAAACATCCCAGTCAGATATGTCTAACGTGACATGCATTCAGGTGAGGCTGGATAATGGCCACAATGACCCTGAACGCAGAGGGTGTGCCTTTCTACATGAGGGAACTAGATAGGACCCAAGGGTATTTGAGATGAGGCTCACATGGAAGGGGCAATTGCTTGGTTAGGCCAAAGGTGGAGGTTTGGCATACTTGGGGTGACCAGTGGAGGAAATTGGAATTGCTACTCTGCAGCGGAGCTCAAGGTTGACTCAGCCTTCCATCCTTCCAGGTCAGTAAGGTTACCTTGCTTACTGAGGGTAAAGTGTAGCTGCCTGGGGAAGGCAATGGCAAACTACCCTGAAAACAGAACCTGCTTAGTAAATGGTTTTAAATTATAATAGTTTTAATGTTTTATAATTATGTTGTGCACCGCCCTGAGCCCTTTGGGGGAGGACAGTTAAGAAATCAAAAATATAAATAAATAAAAATAAATGTTATGATGCGATGTCATCCGTGAGTCAGTAATGACCTCGTGCTTGCACAGAAGACTACCTTTACTTCTACTTTTAGCAGAGGCTGGCTGAAGTAAACCACAACCCCACAGAGCTAATAAAGGAACAGATTGAACTATCCACAGGGTTTATGTTCTGTTTTCTGGGTGATGGAATCCCAACCTCTTACTAGACTGCTGTGACAGTCATCTCTTCAAATGAGCCAGAGATGGCAGCCTGTTACATTTCTAGCCCAACCTTTCAACAATGGTTTCAGAGCTGTATACCTTGTTGTTTGCCAGGACTTTTGAAGGAGTTTAATAGGAGGCATTTATTTGGGATGGCATTTATCTGTAATATTTTAATTGTGATTTGTAAGCCATCTTGAGTCAAGAGGGAAGACAGGGTTTAAATATTTCAATCACAAAAAATAATAAATTAAATATCTAGGATTGCCAATGGATGGTCACCAGCTTTCAGTTGGCAACCCACTAGGACATTGTGCAGGGCTCACTAGGAGATCTTAGGAGTGGGAAAAATCATGCAGATGTTGGTACAATTCAACATGTTGCTTCTGGCACAACACTGGAAATAACCCAATCATGTAACTCTGATACCAGTTTGATGGTTTAGAGTCACACTGGCATGACAAGATGACGTCACTTCCAGTTTTGTGCCAGAAATGATGTAGCATGTGTGCTGACACCCCCAAATCAATCTGAGAAGTGGTAGCAGGGAATGGGCCACTTTACAGAATATCTCTGCCCCCCTCCCCCCATCTACCATTCAGGTAGTAATTCAGACATGCTTAGTTTCTGAGATTTACAGTGGAACTCTAAACAGTTACATCCTTCTAAATTCACTGAAGTAAAGAGGTTTAGAAGAGTGTAAATCTGCATAGGATTCCATTCTCACCCACTGACTTAAAGCCATTATCTGGACTTTTAAATGGTTGACTTAACACTGTCTCATGAAATATGGCTGAAAACATATGCAAAGTGTAAGCTGCAAAGTGCCCCCCCATCTTTATGTAATGTTCTCAGTTGAGTCTCCTCCCCCTTGTATTTCAGATTTAATCCAGCTGCTGCAATGAAGCAAACCCAATAGGGCTGTAGTTGTAATTAAATAGTAAGCTGTAGCTTGAAAACCTGCTTATAAAATGAAATTATTATTGAACACTCTGCTATATGCTTGAGCTTATCCATGATGGATGAGAACAGCACATACCAATAACCATTGCTTCTGAGCTCATAAATATTGAGGGCTGTGACTTGAAGGTTTATGGGCAAGAAAAGTTTTTACTGCCTCACATATTCTTCAGTGTATAATTGCACTAGCCAATCCTGCCCCCCCTTCACCCTGCAGATATTCATATATTCAACCAAATAACCTATCTTTCAGTTATGCCTGCAAACTTCAGCTATCTTTAGGACATATTAAGAGTAGCTTAATAGAAAATTAGTAAAACGGCCATTAAAAACCAACAGAGTAGCTTATGGTATATGATATAGCAAGTGTCACTGGTCCCATCTAAACATTTGGGCTGTTTTGTGCCTTGAGTGATTTGTTCTTTCTCCTTTAGTTCTAGCATTCTTGGGCGTGTATTAGAGGCTATATCTCACCATCACACTGTTTCTAATATTATCCTTGAAGTAGTATAAGGATCTAGTGTAATAGATCCCTCATGTTATTCATTGTCACTGCTTGCCCCTGATCACAATTTCACTTCCTGGTATCAGCATATAAAATTAATTGAAGAAGAACTATCACTGCCTGAGAAGTCATCCTGATTGGTGTCCTTATCCCTGTTCCTGGGCTGGTATTTGGGTTTGTATTGGGGTGATCCTGGTCTAAATTGAGACCCCTACTAAGACCACCCATACTGGGGATAGGTCCCATACTTGTACTTAGGGTAATACTTGGACCCAGCCCTGTACCTGGTGTGGGAAGATGAGGCAGCTGGCTGGGAGGATTGAGAGATCGTCAGGGATTTGGCTGTCTGCCTGTCCTTTCTAAGCCCATGGAGGATGTCATCTGTGCTCTCATGGAAACACTTCTTTTATCAAAAGGGAGGTCTTCCCCCTTGGATTTGATGTCCTGGAACAATGCAGATGAATGCAGCCTTTTGTGGTGGCGCATAACTATATTGGAGGCCACCATTCAAGCGTCTGCCACATGCTTGGTTGCATTCATTTGCATTTTCTCAAGTTTATCTCTTCTGCCTGCAGGAGGCACAAGGTTTCTAGGGAGTCTCCCTGGAGGCTTTCTAGTAAGGGCCCCAATTGCACCCCAAAGGTTATACTGATAGTGCCCCATCATGGCAAAATAGCTCAACACTCGAAGAACCATGTATGTATGTATGTATGTATGTATGTATGTATGTATGTATGTATGTATGTATGTATGCATGTATGCATGTGTGCATGTGTGCATGTGTGCATGTGTGCATGTATGCATGTATGCATGTATGTATATGTGTGTGTGTGTGTGTATATATATGTATATGTATATATATATGTATATGTATATGAAAATCAAGATCCAAGAGCCTATTCTTAACTAGTCTGAAGGCTTCCACCTTTGTGAGCATAAGGAGTGATTCCAAGGGGAAACCAATAGCTTCAACCTTTCTAAAGATCAAAGTATACCATTCTGAAATAAAGTGATCTGATAACAGAGAGGGAATATAGCTATTGGATCCCACTAGAAAATGTATATGCAGCCAATATTTTATGGCCCTCATCCATGCCAAGGTTTCTAGAGTTGTTTGGCCCATCTCAATGCACAACGCAGCATAAGGCACACATCTAGGGAGCCCCATTAGTTTCCGAAGGAATTTGGAATGTAATAAATTAAATGATTTATTTATTGCCGAAATCCAAATGGGGGAACCGTACAGTAGCAAGGAGCCAATCCTAGCCTCAAAAACCTTCAAAGCCGCAGGAATGTATTGATTGCCTTTACTGTAAAAAAAAAGCAATATATTGCTGTCATGTTGGTATGTGCCGAGGTAGTTACTGCTAGTCGCTGTGAGGACCATGACAAATTATACCTATAGTAAATGCCAAGGTGTCGGAAATATTTGACCTGCTCAATTTTGTGGCCCTTAATTCGCCAGGACATGGGCTTCCAACTCTTAGCAAAAATGTGAACTTTAGTTTTAGCATAGTTAATTTCCAGTCTGTTCTCTTTGCAATAATTAGCAAAGCTGTACATTAGGTGTTTAAGGCCAATACTGGACAAGGACAATAACACTGCATCATCTGCATACAACATTAAAGGAACATGGGTAAGATGTAATTTAGGACTATGCCCATTCACAGACACCAAAGCATGAGGTAAATCATTGAGGAATAAATTGAATAAAGTAGGAGCCAGTATGCAACGTTTAACCCCACGAGGAGTACTTATTCTGCTGGTTAACTGACCTTCCCCAGAGCATCTAACTTGACAAACAGTGTTGGTATACAACTGTTTGATCAGGAATAGAAGTCTGGGGTCAACATTCAATGACTTCATCTTGTCCCACAGGAGATTTCTTGTCACAGTGTCAAAGGCTCCTTTTAGGTCAATAAAAGCAGCAAATAATTTAGAAGCCTTTGTAGTAGCATACTTATTTACCAGATGGGAGAGTACTAAACAGTGATCCAAGGTTGACTTATTTCTACAAAATCCTGCTTGCTCAGGTCCAATGATTTTAGTTTGATCCAGCCAAGTTTGCAATCTAATCAATAATAATTTTGAATAGAGCTTTCCAATTACCGATAGTAGACTAATTGGCCGGTAATTGGAAGGATCAGTAGGGTCTCCCTTTTTGTAGATTGGTACTAATACCGCTAATTGCCAGCTGTTTGGGATAACACCTGTGTTATTAATGATGGTAAACACTGCCGCCAGGAGAGGGGTCCACCACTCCAGATCTGATTTCAAAATCTCCGGGATAATTGAATCTGGACCAGCCGCTTTCCCATTCTTTAGACCGCTTATCAGATCAGCAATTTCCTGTACTGAGACAGGGGGCCAGTCAGGCAATTCAAGAGGGTCTACCACTAGGCACTGGGTTTCCAACTCATCAGCATTAAAAAGGTTAGAAAAGTAGCTATGCCAATTAAGTGGGGAAATTGATGAGGATGATGTCAGGCCCACATTACACGGTCCATTAATTAGATACCAGAACTGCTTGGAATTATTTGTTGCGGTCGCGTGTAAAAGTTCGTTCCATTTAAGTTCCGCTAGATATTGCTGCTTCTGTTGTATGCAATGTTGGAGACAGCGCTTTAGGTTCTGAAGACTAGCAAGATCCGTGTTGGAATTAGATCTTCTGAATCTCCTATATAGGGACCTTATTTGTTGGTTAATTTTAATACATTCCTTGTCAAACCAGGATTTTTTTGAACTTCTTGTATCTCCTCTGGGATGGTCTTTGCTTATCAAAGAATTTGTCAATTGGGTAATTAAGTTGTCAAACAGCTCTATCCCCACTCCTGGACTGTTTGCTTTAATTATACTCGATTTTAAATGGGAAATAAAAGGCAATTTTATAAAAGCTTTAAAAGTGGCCTCAGTTTGTGATGACCACTTCAAACGGAAATGTAGATCATTGTTGATGGATTCAGGATTTGTGGTAGACTCAACAGAAAGAGAAAACACTAAAGGGAGATGGTCACTCAAGGCATAATCATCGACAACAAACTGGGAAATTGAACCTAAAAGTTGAGGGGAAACAAGGACATAATCTATCACACTACAACCATTGGCTGACATAAAAGTAAAGCCATCTGCATTAGAGAACTTTCTCAAACCATTCAACCAAAGTTTGTTGAAACGCATAGCAAATTTGGCTAAATTAAGACCTGCAAAATTACTGATTTGATCTTTTGATTGCCGAACTGCAGGAGTAAATAAAAATTGTATTACTTCGGAGTCACAGGTCACACTGTCCAATAAAGAGTACACACAGTTGCCCACTCTAGCATTAAAATCACCAGCCAAAATTATTTCAATAGAGGGAAAGTTGTTTTCCAGATCTTCAACGTAAGTAATGAAATTTTCCCAAGTTCTCAACAGCATACCATGAGTTAAGCCTGTGGGGATATAAACATTTACTATGATCCAAGAAGACTTTCCTAGGTGAATTTTGATGGCTTGTGCTACAGGGGGACAGCTTGGTAAAACTGTGAAGTTGATATATTTGGAAACTAGAATAGTTAAACCCCCAGAAGGGCGAGTATATGTATATATGTGTGTGTGTGTGTGTGTGTGTGTGTGTGTGTGTGTGTGTGTGTGTGTATATAAGTAAATACAGTGCAATATATACAAAAATCACTATCTTGATTTATGTATGTCAGGTTTCTAACTATGTACCATGTTTCTGTTCTGTGGATTGCTGGAAAGTACTGCTGCAACCCAGTGACTAAGGGAGGGGAAACTGCGCCCGGGACATGAACTGCCTGCCACCCCTTTCCTGCCCCCCTCCTGCCCCCGACATGCCCACACCCCCGGCCCTGACACGTGACTGCAATGGTGGCACCCGGGGTGAGCCGCCCCAGATATCTCCATTGCAGCTCTGCCTCTGCTACAATCTGAGGGGAGAGAGGGTTATACTTCTAAGGAAAATGTCAGTTTCCTAGCTAGTGTAGAGACAGCCTGGTCATTTCGTGTTTACTTTCAGTTCATTGTCATGGCTTCTGTGCAGTCCCACTTGCACAGGCCAGGTGTGGAGCATTTTAGATAGCACTTTGTCTATGCCAATAAAGGCTTGCTGAAAAAAGAAAAAAAAATGATAGCACTTTGAGCCCCTTTAGTTGTAATTTGGGTGTTCCCCTCCCTCAGTCACAGCCTGGGCTAGCTATGTCTTCACCCGGGTCATGTGACTGGGGAGGAGGGGCACACTCTTCCCTCCAGATTTTCTTTTGCCTCCATGGGGAACAGAGGTGATTTCAACTTCTCTTATAGCTGAGCTTGGTCAAGCTCTATGAGATTCATTTCAAAACAGCTTTTGTGGTCTAGAGTATTATAGTTATCTTTTGTTTTCAGTGCTTGTGTTGTGTCACTTCATGCTGAGGCAAAATGGCACCTACTAAAATGTACTGCATTTGCTGCTTATTGATGAACGATGAGCATGCCAAATGTGTGGTATGTCTTGGAAAGAGCCACATTCAGGTCTCTTGCAAAGCGTGCTCATAGATTTTGTTACGTGTACATATGTTGGTTTTGCTGCTTTTACCCTGCCCCACAAAATCATCCTTGCAAAAGAAATAAACCCCAGAATGCATGCTTTTTACTTTGCACCCTTGGAAAGAATTTTGACAGATGCAAAAACCAGGAACATTATGGGCTGACAGTTCTTTTAGCTATCCCACAGTAGGAAAACTGCTTTCCCCTCAGACTTCAAATAGCATTTTAGATGTGTTTGTTTGTTGCTAACTATCCTGTAGAGTTAGAAGCAAGTCCTTGACATGAAGTATGTAGGAACACAGATGAGTGACAGAAGTGAAAGTTTCCCATTAAAGCAGCTGCCATCCAATAGTTCTGGCAGGTATGGTGTGCAGGTGCTTCAGTGCTGTTAGAGAACCTACTTTGATCATTCAATCCATCCCCCAGTAAGGAAGATTCCTCTAGCTTTTATTTGAAGTAAGCTATTTCTCTCACTGGCTTACACTTGGACAAGGGGTTTGAATCAGTAGCTGCCTATGAACTGTTTTGCACCTGTCTGTCATTCATTGAATATATCTGCTTAAAGTGCCTATGGGGAATTGCAAACAAAAGGAGCATCATGCCACACAGGAATGTAAAAGAAAGATGAAGCCAATAGGCACAAAAAAAAGATTTAGGATGGAGGCCGACAATACCTTCAAAGCAAGCTGAAAGTGTTTTCATAATGTCTTCACTTCTCAGGTTATACATACCCTTCTGGGGGTTTTTTGTTGCTGCTTCTGTTGAAAGTGGCTTTGTAGAACAATACAAAACAAATCTGTTTAGCGGAGGCAAAAATGGAGTGAGAGTACACACCATGGGAAACAATCTGGCTTTCACACAACCTTCTGTTTTGAGATAGAACTTGTACCTTTCTCTGCCCAGAAAACAAAAGAGTTGTGGAAGGCTTTCACAGCTGGATTCAACTGGTTCTGGTGGGTTTTCTGGGCTGTGTGGCCGTGGTCTGGTGGATCTTGTTCCTGATGGGGGGGGGGTGGGGGGGGGGGGGGGTGGGGGGGGGGGGGGGTGGGGGGGGGGGGGGGTGGGGGGGGGGGGGGGTGGGGGGGGGGGGGGGTGGGGGGGGGGGGGGGTGGGGGGGGGGGGGGGTGGGGGGGGGGGGGGGTGGGGGGGGGGGGGGGTGGGGGGGGGGGGGGGTGGGGGGGGGGGGGGGTGGGGGGGGGGGGGGGTGGGGGGGGGGGGGGGTGGGGGGGGGGGGGGGTGGGGGGGGGGGGGGGTGGGGGGGGGGGGGGGTGGGGGGGGGGGGGGGTGGGGGGGGGGGGGGGTGGGGGGGGGGGGGGGTGGGGGGGGGGGGGGGTGGGGGGGGGGGGGGGTGGGGGGGGGGGGGGGTGGGGGGGGGGGGGGGTGGGGGGGGGGGGGGGTGGGGGGGGGGGGGGGTGGGGGGGGGGGGGGGTGGGGGGGGGGGGGGGTGGGGGGGGGGGGGGGTGGGGGGGGGGGGGGGTGGGGGGGGGGGGGGGTGGGGGGGGGGGGGGGTGGGGGGGGGGGGGGGTGGGGGGGGGGGGGGGTGGGGGGGGGGGGGGGTGGGGGGGGGGGGGGGTGGGGGGGGGGGGGGGTGGGGGGGGGGGGGGGTGGGGGGGGGGGGGGGTGGGGGGGGGGGGGGGTGGGGGGGGGGGGGGGTGGGGGGGGGGGGGGGTGGGGGGGGGGGGGGGTGGGGGGGGGGGGGGGTGGGGGGGGGGGGGGGTGGGGGGGGGGGGGGGTGGGGGGGGGGGGGGGTGGGGGGGGGGGGGGGTGGGGGGGGGGGGGGGTGGGGGGGGGGGGGGGTGGGGGGGGGGGGGGGTGGGGGGGGGGGGGGGTGGGGGGGGGGGGGGGTGGGGGGGGGGGGGGGTGGGGGGGGGGGGGGGTGGGGGGGGGGGGGGGTGGGGGGGGGGGGGGGTGGGGGGGGGGGGGGGTGGGGGGGGGGGGGGGTGGGGGGGGGGGGGGGTGGGGGGGGGGGGGGGTGGGGGGGGGGGGGGGTGGGGGGGGGGGGGGGTGGGGGGGGGGGGGGGTGGGGGGGGGGGGGGGTGGGGGGGGGGGGGGGTGGGGGGGGGGGGGGGTGGGGGGGGGGGGGGGTGGGGGGGGGGGGGGGTGGGGGGGGGGGGGGGTGGGGGGGGGGGGGGGTGGGGGGGGGGGGGGGTGGGGGGGGGGGGGGGTGGGGGGGGGGGGGGGTGGGGGGGGGGGGGGGTGGGGGGGGGGGGGGGTGGGGGGGGGGGGGGGTGGGGGGGGGGGGGGGTGGGGGGGGGGGGGGGTGGGGGGGGGGGGGGGTGGGGGGGGGGGGGGGTGGGGGGGGGGGGGGGTGGGGGGGGGGGGGGGTGGGGGGGGGGGGGGGTGGGGGGGGGGGGGGGTGGGGGGGGGGGGGGGTGGGGGGGGGGGGGGGTGGGGGGGGGGGGGGGTGGGGGGGGGGGGGGGTGGGGGGGGGGGGGGGTGGGGGGGGGGGGGGGTGGGGGGGGGGGGGGGTGGGGGGGGGGGGGGGTGGGGGGGGGGGGGGGTGGGGGGGGGGGGGGGTGGGGGGGGGGGGGGGTGGGGGGGGGGGGGGGTGGGGGGGGGGGGGGGTGGGGGGGGGGGGGGGTGGGGGGGGGGGGGGGTGGGGGGGGGGGGGGGTGGGGGGGGGGGGGGGTGGGGGGGGGGGGGGGTGGGGGGGGGGGGGGGTGGGGGGGGGGGGGGGTGGGGGGGGGGGGGGGTGGGGGGGGGGGGGGGTGGGGGGGGGGGGGGGTGGGGGGGGGGGGGGGTGGGGGGGGGGGGGGGTGGGGGGGGGGGGGGGTGGGGGGGGGGGGGGGTGGGGGGGGGGGGGGGTGGGGGGGGGGGGGGGTGGGGGGGGGGGGGGGTGGGGGGGGGGGGGGGTGGGGGGGGGGGGGGGTGGGGGGGGGGGGGGGTGGGGGGGGGGGGGGGTGGGGGGGGGGGGGGGTGGGGGGGGGGGGGGGTGGGGGGGGGGGGGGGTGGGGGGGGGGGGGGGTGGGGGGGGGGGGGGGTGGGGGGGGGGGGGGGTGGGGGGGGGGGGGGGTGGGGGGGGGGGGGGGTGGGGGGGGGGGGGGGTGGGGGGGGGGGGGGGTGGGGGGGGGGGGGGGTGGGGGGGGGGGGGGGTGGGGGGGGGGGGGGGTGGGGGGGGGGGGGGGTGGGGGGGGGGGGGGGTGGGGGGGGGGGGGGGTGGGGGGGGGGGGGGGTGGGGGGGGGGGGGGGTGGGGGGGGGGGGGGGTGGGGGGGGGGGGGGGTGGGGGGGGGGGGGGGTGGGGGGGGGGGGGGGTGGGGGGGGGGGGGGGTGGGGGGGGGGGGGGGTGGGGGGGGGGGGGGGTGGGGGGGGGGGGGGGTGGGGGGGGGGGGGGGTGGGGGGGGGGGGGGGTGGGGGGGGGGGGGGGTGGGGGGGGGGGGGGGTGGGGGGGGGGGGGGGTGGGGGGGGGGGGGGGTGGGGGGGGGGGGGGGTGGGGGGGGGGGGGGGTGGGGGGGGGGGGGGGTGGGGGGGGGGGGGGGTGGGGGGGGGGGGGGGTGGGGGGGGGGGGGGGTGGGGGGGGGGGGGGGTGGGGGGGGGGGGGGGTGGGGGGGGGGGGGGGTGGGGGGGGGGGGGGGTGGGGGGGGGGGGGGGTGGGGGGGGGGGGGGGTGGGGGGGGGGGGGGGTGGGGGGGGGGGGGGGTGGGGGGGGGGGGGGGTGGGGGGGGGGGGGGGTGGGGGGGGGGGGGGGTGGGGGGGGGGGGGGGTGGGGGGGGGGGGGGGTGGGGGGGGGGGGGGGTGGGGGGGGGGGGGGGTGGGGGGGGGGGGGGGTGGGGGGGGGGGGGGGTGGGGGGGGGGGGGGGTGGGGGGGGGGGGGGGTGGGGGGGGGGGGGGGTGGGGGGGGGGGGGGGTGGGGGGGGGGGGGGGTGGGGGGGGGGGGGGGTGGGGGGGGGGGGGGGTGGGGGGGGGGGGGGGTGGGGGGGGGGGGGGGTGGGGGGGGGGGGGGGTGGGGGGGGGGGGGGGTGGGGGGGGGGGGGGGTGGGGGGGGGGGGGGGTGGGGGGGGGGGGGGGTGGGGGGGGGGGGGGGTGGGGGGGGGGGGGGGTGGGGGGGGGGGGGGGTGGGGGGGGGGGGGGGTGGGGGGGGGGGGGGGTGGGGGGGGGGGGGGGTGGGGGGGGGGGGGGGTGGGGGGGGGGGGGGGTGGGGGGGGGGGGGGGTGGGGGGGGGGGGGGGTGGGGGGGGGGGGGGGTGGGGGGGGGGGGGGGTGGGGGGGGGGGGGGGTGGGGGGGGGGGGGGGTGGGGGGGGGGGGGGGTGGGGGGGGGGGGGGGTGGGGGGGGGGGGGGGTGGGGGGGGGGGGGGGTGGGGGGGGGGGGGGGTGGGGGGGGGGGGGGGTGGGGGGGGGGGGGGGTGGGGGGGGGGGGGGGTGGGGGGGGGGGGGGGTGGGGGGGGGGGGGGGTGGGGGGGGGGGGGGGTGGGGGGGGGGGGGGGTGGGGGGGGGGGGGGGTGGGGGGGGGGGGGGGTGGGGGGGGGGGGGGGTGGGGGGGGGGGGGGGTGGGGGGGGGGGGGGGTGGGGGGGGGGGGGGGTGGGGGGGGGGGGGGGTGGGGGGGGGGGGGGGTGGGGGGGGGGGGGGGTGGGGGGGGGGGGGGGTGGGGGGGGGGGGGGGTGGGGGGGGGGGGGGGTGGGGGGGGGGGGGGGTGGGGGGGGGGGGGGGTGGGGGGGGGGGGGGGTGGGGGGGGGGGGGGGTGGGGGGGGGGGGGGGTGGGGGGGGGGGGGGGTGGGGGGGGGGGGGGGTGGGGGGGGGGGGGGGTGGGGGGGGGGGGGGGTGGGGGGGGGGGGGGGTGGGGGGGGGGGGGGGTGGGGGGGGGGGGGGGTGGGGGGGGGGGGGGGTGGGGGGGGGGGGGGGTGGGGGGGGGGGGGGGTGGGGGGGGGGGGGGGTGGGGGGGGGGGGGGGTGGGGGGGGGGGGGGGTGGGGGGGGGGGGGGGTGGGGGGGGGGGGGGGTGGGGGGGGGGGGGGGTGGGGGGGGGGGGGGGTGGGGGGGGGGGGGGGTGGGGGGGGGGGGGGGTGGGGGGGGGGGGGGGTGGGGGGGGGGGGGGGTGGGGGGGGGGGGGGGTGGGGGGGGGGGGGGGTGGGGGGGGGGGGGGGTGGGGGGGGGGGGGGGTGGGGGGGGGGGGGGGTGGGGGGGGGGGGGGGTGGGGGGGGGGGGGGGTGGGGGGGGGGGGGGGTGGGGGGGGGGGGGGGTGGGGGGGGGGGGGGGTGGGGGGGGGGGGGGGTGGGGGGGGGGGGGGGTGGGGGGGGGGGGGGGTGGGGGGGGGGGGGGGTGGGGGGGGGGGGGGGTGGGGGGGGGGGGGGGTGGGGGGGGGGGGGGGTGGGGGGGGGGGGGGGTGGGGGGGGGGGGGGGTGGGGGGGGGGGGGGGTGGGGGGGGGGGGGGGTGGGGGGGGGGGGGGGTGGGGGGGGGGGGGGGTGGGGGGGGGGGGGGGTGGGGGGGGGGGGGGGTGGGGGGGGGGGGGGGTGGGGGGGGGGGGGGGTGGGGGGGGGGGGGGGTGGGGGGGGGGGGGGGTGGGGGGGGGGGGGGGTGGGGGGGGGGGGGGGTGGGGGGGGGGGGGGGTGGGGGGGGGGGGGGGTGGGGGGGGGGGGGGGTGGGGGGGGGGGGGGGTGGGGGGGGGGGGGGGTGGGGGGGGGGGGGGGTGGGGGGGGGGGGGGGTGGGGGGGGGGGGGGGTGGGGGGGGGGGGGGGTGGGGGGGGGGGGGGGTGGGGGGGGGGGGGGGTGGGGGGGGGGGGGGGTGGGGGGGGGGGGGGGTGGGGGGGGGGGGGGGTGGGGGGGGGGGGGGGTGGGGGGGGGGGGGGGTGGGGGGGGGGGGGGGTGGGGGGGGGGGGGGGTGGGGGGGGGGGGGGGTGGGGGGGGGGGGGGGTGGGGGGGGGGGGGGGTGGGGGGGGGGGGGGGTGGGGGGGGGGGGGGGTGGGGGGGGGGGGGGGTGGCGGCGGGGCGGGCGGGGTGGGGGGGGGGGGGGGTGGGGGGGGGGGGGGAGGGGGGGGGCACGCGGGGAGGGGGGGGGGGGGTGGGGGGGGGGGGACAGTCCCTTCTGTGCCACATTCATGATTTCAGGCGTAAATACCCACCTCTGGACATTGTAACCTTTTTGTAATTGTGGGGAGGGGGGTGGGGAAGTGTGTTTGTGTTTACCACGAAGGCACATGGAAACAGGGCTTTGTTTTAATCGCTCCTTTCCCCCATTCCTGCGTAGGGTCATTCTGTGTATTCTCGCAAAGACGTGGATCCATCAGTTTGAAAGTTAAAAAAAAATCCCGCCCCAGCACAACGCAGCAGCCAATTAGGATATGGAGCCAATCAGGATAGCCTCTGAGCGGATCGCACGTTTGATCCGCCGACAGTGGGGACTCCTGCCAGTTCAGAAATACTTCCCTCCCTGGCCACAAACTTACACCACACAAAAGTGTGGCATGAGTCCATTTGGCCCTATGGGCACTTTTCAGGCAGCCGAGGGGTTCTTGTGGAAGTGGTACAGTGGCACGGTAGCGGTACCATCCCTAGCCATAGTGCCCTCTGAATCTCTGCTTACATTCTAGTGTATTTATTAAAGCATTATTTTTGTTCTTTTTTACTTTATGGTAGCCTCGTAGTGTTTTCAAGGCAAGAGATGTTTGGAGGTAGTTTGCGAGTGCCTGCCTCTTCATCACCCCAGTGTTCTTTGGAGGCCTCCCATCCAAATACTAGCCAGGACTGAGAGTATGTGACTGGCCTAAGGTCATCCAGCAAATTTCCAGGGTACAAATGGGGATTTGAACTTGGATTTCCCAAGTCCTAGTCCACAATCCACAATTCATTGTTACATAGATAATTAAAGAAGAGCAGTTAAATGAATCCTTAAGCATTTCCGACTCCAAAAGTAAGCAGGTCACAGACAAGGAGCCCCTTCTGAGAAGAATCTCATGATCAATTCAACTTTTCATATTTTTAGGAATGTGGAATCATCTCCTAACAGCTATCTGTCCCACTTGATAACAGGACACATTCTTGTTTAACTCATTATCTTATAACTTCAGATATCATATCGCATTATTTATAGTTAAAATATTTAATGTATATATAAATGTTAGTTAATTCTTGCTACTTTTTATATTAAGACCTTATTTAAAGATAATAATTACAGGTTTCTCAAACTCATGAATACTTTTTGGCCCTTAACCAGTACTCCCATCCTTGAACCATATCTTCACCTCTGTGAAGTTAGACATTCTTGCTAACTTCAGTTCTCAGTTGCTCCCAGATTCTTGCTAACTTTAGTTCTCAGATGCTCCCGCAGCTGGGCTGCCTCAACTTTAATCTATCGATAATGAGTTAGGCAACTTCTCATCAACATAAAGCCATATAATCATTGCTATTTTCTTTTCTTCTGATTGATCTTCAAGGCTACTCTGTTCTGGGTCTCTAGACCCCCTTCTTAGCAGGCTTTCCTGAGAGGCCAGGTATCTATGTGTGCCACAATATCTTCTGTGGTCTTTCTGGTCAAGGACGGTATCTGTTCTTCTACATATCTGGCTATATCCATGACACTCACAAAGAGGAATCGTGTTTAGTAAAGTTGCATGAAAACTATTCCAGAGATCCTGCGGACTCAGTTTTGTAGAAAGGAAGTGTATTGTACTGTTGTGTTACTATTCATTTATGAGAACGAACATTGTCCAGGGTGTAGTCAAATAGTCAAATGCAAACTTTTTATTCCTACTGGTTACTAAGGGGGTTGAACTAGGTGTCTTATAATGGAGTTTACCTCCCCAATTCCTTCCCGCTCCAACCATAATTATTTTCTCTTTGAGGGACTGCTCAAGATAAATGTATCTGGGGAGAGGTTTTATGAGGGCAAAATCAATGAGCAAATGAGTGAAGAGTTCAGTACCTTCCTGCCAACTACACCTTTCCTTTAAACCAGTTACTACCATCTCAAACTACATATCTGTGCAGCAAGGCCCAGATTTTAAGCCATGGGTATGCTGCTGTCAGATCAAGTTGCCTCTCATTCTTCCTTCTATGAGGTCTCTTTTGCTGCTACTTGTGAAGAAAGTTCAGTGGAACTATTGTACTTATTCAGCATGAAGCCTTGACTGGTTCAGACCTTCATCTCTTGCATATGGCCAAGTAGTGATTCCATGCATATTGAAATCTAAGAGTTGAAGTACAGGGCTTATACTGGAATATGTCCTCCTTCACATCTGCCATCCTAAACTCTCCTGACACCAGAAGGAGAAAACCAAGAAATCTGGTGTGAACAGGTTCTCACAGTAGTGAGATGAACTGTCTTTCTGCATTGTTCCCAGATGTAGCTCTTAAGAAAGCCCCTAACACTTCGTCAGCATTATCAGTAATTAATATATTATATATTGTGAATGCTAAAATTAGGACACACAACTCACTGTTCTTCCTGTTGGATGGTAATCTGTTGCACTGAATAAAATGTAACCTGGAATTCTAATATGGTATTTGATTTAAAATTCTGCATGTGGGAGTACCCAGGGTTTTAATTCCAATTTTGACATGGAGCTCATCGGAGCGGTCTCTTTTTCCTTCAGGCTAACCCATCTCACAGTCTCATAGTGAGGCGAATATGGGAATGGGCCATTACCTTGAGCTGCCTTGAGCCAGTGGTGTAGCGCTCACAGGGAAAGGGGGGGCGCAACACCCCAGGCGGACACACGGTGGAGGCATGGCTGGGCCATGGAGGGGATGTTCCAGGGTGGGCAGGGGTGGGCGGAGCTGCGGCAGGGGTGCACGGCATGTATGCCCCGGGCATAGTTTCCCCTTGCTCTGCCTCTGTCTCTGTCTTGAGCTCCTTAAAAGAATGGAGGGAAACTTACATAGTAGGTCACTAGAGAGATGGAGGATTGTAGCAGAAATAGGCCTTTGGCTAACAGCCATGCCCACATCCTTAGAATGACAACTGCTACTATAGTAATCAGGCATCAGCATAGTTTGCACTGGTGAGCTCAAGGGCAAGACGTGTATTACTTTGATCTTAACTTGCTTTATAAGCTATTGTCTCTTCTGATGTGTGTGTGTGTGTGTGTGTGTGTGTGTGTGTGTGTGTGTGTGTGTGTGTGTGTGTGTACTGGGGAGAAATAAAGTTGATTCAGGAAGGTGTTAATGTAATTGAACACTGACCAGGCAGGGTTTGATTAGCAAGAATTTGAAATGCAGATGTAGGTAGGATAAAGCTCCAGTCTATAAGGATCTGTGCAGCTTTTGCAGTTTGACGATCTGAGGCAATTTCTTGGTTTTGCCTGAAGAAAGGAAGAGTGATAGCCAGGTTTCAAGAGCAAGGCTTGTTTAGCAGCTGCCTGCCAAGATTGCCCGGGGCCAGCCGATAGCCTGCTTCTTCTCTTTTTTCCTCATATTCTGAATTCCTGCATTGAAAGAAAAATAAAACCCACTGGTTAATTTGAGGATTTATCTTTAACTCTTTTATATATATATATATATTTCATAAATATCAAACTCATCCTGAGCCCACAGTCTTGACACTACCTTTAAAATGGTAATACATTCCCTTCCAATATAATTTTGGCGTATACTGGGGGCATCTTTGAAAGAAATATTATCCAAGGAAGATTTTATCACTGGCTCCTGCTTGCTTGTAATGCAGAATGCATTGCCTCTTTTTGGTCACTGCTGTCCTTAGGAGGACACCCTAGGCAATTATGTGTATTTTTTCATGCAAAAAAAAAATCCCTTGTATGAAATGAGTACGAGAGAGAGAGAAGCAACTGAGAATTTTTGCCTCTGAAGAGCATAATGCAATATCTACATCTGAAGTGATGTGGGCTCCTTTTTAGTCTTCTCTTTTAGCCATGCCAATAAGATTTTTTTCAGAAATAATGGCACTGGGGCTCACTCCATTACACTTAACAGCTGTGTCAGCGTTTCTGCAGTAAACCCATATTTTCAGGACTCTAAAGCTCTGCTATAAAATTTTTCATTGAGCTCAAACTTGCTGCATCCATACTATATATCTTGGCATGGTGGGGATTTAATATTAATTGTAAAAGGATCAAAAATATCCATTCAGACCCTTTTAAATTTAACGTGTAGGGGGAAAGAACAGAGGTTAATTGACTTCAGTTGCTTTTGGCATACCTACTATAATTTTTTTTAAAGCTGGAATTATCTGTGGGTACACCAACTCCTCCTAGATTTTACAGAGATTTCAGTGCAGCGGCATAGTTGTTTCAGTGCAAACACTGTAATATCTGAGTAACAGCTTTGTTTTTGTTCTCTTGCAAAAAGCTGTTTATCAGTATCTTTGGACACAAACCAATAGTACTGAATATTTATATAAATATGACATTTTAAAAGTCCACAAAACAGATTCTCTCCCCTCCTCCTTGTATTTCAGCATCATCATTTAGCTTTTGTGCTAAATATCCAGGTTGGTTTCAAAATGCACCATGGTGTAAAGTGGGTCATTGATAGCAAGGGCGTGGATCTAATTTTTCATTCTAAGAGGAAATGGATTGAGTGAATTACCATAGATGTGTGTTGTTTATAGGGAAAGAGCACAATAAACTAAGTACTTCACAGTATGAAGTTTAATGAAATAAGGATGGTGTGTGCACTCAGAATGCTTGTTGCAGTGACCCACACCCTAAGAATTCTGAGGGCCACACTACACAATACCTTTTTAAAATAAGTTGGATCTGAGGTCTCCTTCCTTAGATTTGACTCGCTTTCCCTGCAGTCACAAAACAGCTGCAGGAAACATGACTTTTAGAACATGCAAAAGCTCATGTTTGGCTTTGGATGGTGAGAGGGGGCTCCTACTTTCTCCCCATGGAGTACTCCAGGTGCAGCTCCAAAGGGACACACATAACTCCCCATTGAAGCCTGTTCAGTTCCAAAGAAAGGTGTGTGTGGGGGGGGGGGGACACAGAACCTATCCTCCTCCCATACTGCTGTCCAAAGACAAATTGGGCTTTTGCCTGTTTTTAAAAAACAGCATGGCTTACTGTGACTGTTTGTTCATCTAGTAGCTCTCTTTGCAGGCACACGTGCGGACTGTGCTTGTGCACTCTTTGCAGCCACACGTGGGGACTGTGCTTGTGCAGGCCAGCTACAGAATGCTACAGTATATTCTCTACTGAAACCACTTATATGAACAGTCTGTGGTCATTTTTTTGTCCACATATGCAGGGCACATGAAGGCCTCAGATGACAGTCCCTGTACATATACAAGGGATCCAGGATGACAGGACTTCTATCCACCCATGGCCAGAAACTAAAACTTCCCCTTCACATTGGACTTCGCAAGGACCTCCAGTAAAGGATGATATTCATTAGATGGGATTTGTGTATTTGGAAGATAATGTCATATAAAAACCCCTTTGTCTAAATTAGGTAGGCAGTAAGGGAAATAATTCTAACTCCAATAGCCCTACCCTTTCATCAGTGTTTACATAATCACAGCATATCCATTTCTTCTAAAACATCTTGGTGTGATTGGTAGTTGCAGGCATCTGTGTTATTAACTTACATTTTCATATGGAGCCATCATATCTATACTGTCCATATTTTGTGAGGTAGGAAAGCTGAAAAGGTTTCCATCCCTCCCCAGCCCATGCTCATATTTCCAGAACTGGGAAAAGAGAAAGGACTTTTTACCTTTTTTCCCCGGAGGGACAAAATAGTTGTGACAGTGGTGACATAAATGGCAGCCATGGGCAGTCATGGGTAATCCAGACCAACGGCATTGTGTGAGGGGATAACACTTGCCCACATGCCATTTTCCCAATGTAGATCCCACCTAGTGGTATTTTGCCCCACATAGGTTGCGCCCATATTGTGATGATTCTCTATGTAGAAGAAGAAGAAGAGTTTGGATTTATATCCCCCTTTCTCTTCTGAAGGAGACTCAAAGGGGCTTACAATTTCCTTTTCCTTCCCCCTCACAACAAACACCCTGTGAGGTGGGTGGGGCTGAGAGAGCTCCAAAGAGCTGTGACTAGCCCAAGGTCACCCAGCTGGTGTGTGTGGGAGTGTACAGGCTAATCTGAATTCCCCAGATAAGCCTCCACAGCTCAGGTGGCAGAGTGGAGAATCAAACCCGGTTCCTCCAGATTAGATACACGAGCTCTTAACCTCCTACGCCACTGCTGCTCATTGCTGCTGCATATGTGTTGATAGATTCGGTACCAAAGCTCAGGTGACGAGATACATTTGAAGGATATGGTGCAATGCTATTTTCAAATTCGGTATATACATCCTCAGTGTAAGAAAGGAATACCAGAGAATAGATGCAGTGATACGAAGATGGTTAAATGGTAGTCAGAACCTTTACATTTTGTTTGATTGAGCAGCAGCAATATCCCAGTGAGTGCTCTTCAATAAAAAGTTCCTTCATTTAATCTTACAATCCGTACTCAAGCACTTTAAAACATCACCTTGTTGCCCTAGCACTTCCAGTGAAACAGCATTGACAAATTTGCATAAAGTTAGAACAGATGTGAGCCCATTCTAAAATCCACCTCCAAGAGCACTTTATTTAAGGACCATCACCTGCCCATGCCAAAGACGGTTGAGTTTCATGTGCCACAATGCAGAAGAGCAGCTGCTACTTTTATAGCTAATCTAATACATCAAATCTGGTTATGCTGGATATTGTTTCCCCTTTAACAGGAAGTTACACTGACAAACTGGGAAAGTAGGTACTTTATTTAGAGGCTTAAATTCTTTCTCTAATAGATGAGAGTTGCCTGCCTGCACAAATCTTTTGAGTGTTTGCATTTATTTGTCCTTGTCAGGCGATAGTGGTTGCATGAATGCAATAAAGTACATTAGTCTTCCTGGCCAGAGCACATTTTAATAGGGAATTGAGGAATTCATTCAGGGAACCACACACTATCCACTGCTACAAAGATAATTTTCAGAAATCTAGATGCATTTGATCTTACTGAATCAGAGGAATAACTGTTACCCTATTTACACAAAATCCTGCTATTGGCAGGATTTCAGGTAGCACATTCTTCCTCTACATGGGATTGGAGGTCCCAAATCACAATGACTGAATAGAGCTATTAATCACAAAAAATTCTTTTATTTCTACCCATGGGGGCAATGTTGCTGATTTCATTTGTCAAGGCTGCGTCTTCATACACTGTGACCTTCTTTGCTAAATGGTATTATATGATTATGATGGTGATTCATCTGAAGATTTGGATAAATGTGATCTAAAAACAAGAGGGGTTAAGTGGTCATCACACTGGAAGAGAAGGTATGTTTTAGAAGATGTAGTTGGGGAGGGCATAGATATGTCACCGCAAAAGTGGGGACATTTAGGTAGCGATACGATAAAACCAGGGACAAAAGCAGAAAGTAATAAAAAATAGGTGCTGGCTTTAGTAACATTATGATGCATTATTGATGACACAATTATGACATAGCTGTGATGGACAAGATGACCATGACTAGAGTTGACATTCAGTTGTCAGGGACAGCTTAGCAATAACAGTCAACTTTTCATGGAGATCAAAAGATGCTTTTTTCCCCTGAATTACAGGTCAGTATCAAGTTACTCTCAGTCTGGCCTGTAGATCCCTGAACTAAAGATCATAGGGCAGCAAGATGAACCAAAATAGGGAACCCACTGAATCCAATAATCTGGCTATGTTTGCTTGAACGTTTTATATATTGAACAAACTACCAAACCAACAGTGAATATGGCTGATCAAAACACAGCCAGTGATCTTTAGTACTGTAGCTGAGAAGCTTTTTCTCCCGATAAGTTGTGTGTCAATAAAGATCCTCATCCATTCTCTCAAAAAGAGTCTGTTTAGGCCAACTGGCTATAGAAAATAAGATGGCATATAACTTTGGTAAGCATATGCATAGATAGTAAAGTGATATAGCATCAGTACTATATTTAAATATTCATACATAGTCTTTTCCCATGGCTCAAGGCAACTTACAGATCACAGTTGAAAACATACAGAATACAGTAAAACCCCAAACAACTTTCCCCAAAATATGTAACATACATTGTAAGAAATGTGGATGCTTCTTTTAAGCCCACTGTCATTTTCATGGGGTACGCATCACGTTTGGCAGCAGTATAGAATATGGGGTCACTCCAAGTTCCTGGCTCATGGAATTCCTAAAATAATGCTAGGTAGCAGTGTTTGCTTCAGTGGCCAGCTCTCTATACCAGACTTCAGTTTGAGAGCCCAAGATTATGTTGAAAAATTGAGTCCAATGAAGAAATTGGCTAATTAGGCTAAATTTTGCAGTAATAATTATTATGGCTGTTTGCTTGCATTGCTGCTTCTAGCCTGTAACCCAAATAAACTTATTTATCCTATGATTTTTGTCACTGAATTATACACACCAAAGCATCTATAGTTCCAATCCAAAAGGTACTCAGTGGTTCATTTCAGAATGGAAATATGAGGTCTTACCTAGTAGGCTGAGGGAAAACACAGACACTGTGGCAGGAATAGTCAGTGGGAGAAGATTCCATGCACTAGTTTGCTTGTGACATGATTGCCACTGATTTTTTTTTTGAGGTTGCAGCAGGGACCTTGGTATCTCCCCACCCTGAGAACCACACACAGCTTTGAGCCTACATAAGATTTCAGAAAGCCAGAATAAAGTGCAGGGAACAGACAGGTAAAAAGAGTGGAGAAAAGGTATATGCTCAGATCAGCTGAGGAGGACATCCAACCCACCCTAATGGGTATGAGAGTCTGCTGTCATAGAAGAAAATGGAGGCATGACACCCTCCCCCCTGTGCTGAAGTTGAACAGTGAACCCAAACAGGCAGACACAGTGACATACTTTATGTGTATGTCCAGTATCTAATCTGTATGTTGTATCTTCTCACTTTGGGTCCATGAATTAAAGTTTCCTCAGTGGAATGTGAAAGCCTTTACACTTGTGTTGACACTTTCCCTCTAGAAAAGGAAGCATAAGCATACTTTTGAACTGGTGAGACTGGCCGTCAGATTGACTAATGCTTGGTTTTACTGAATTAATCTCCAATGATTTCAGTGTTTTGTTGGTGCTGTTGAAACCCTTCCCCCAATAGATACTTTAATGACACTAGGGGAAAGAGACTGAAAGATTTGCTTCAAAATCTGTTAATGGAGAAAAGGAGAGCAGTTCATTACGGCAATTCTCACAGCTGAAGTAGCGACATCTGCCAGCGTAGAGTGTTGTATTATCCATGATTATACATCTGACCCTCTGGAACTAGAAAATTAATAGCGCTAGTGAAACTGCTTCTGTGTCACTATCCAAACTGTTATCAAAACAAATAACTTCCAATATGGTGTGTGAGTTGCTTTGGCTGACTGCAGCTCCTTAATTATGCTCACTCTGCTTCTGGACCTTTTTCTTCCTGTCCCTAGACCATTTAGGTTAGTAACTAATCTATCACCTGCATGCTCTAGTTAGCTCTGATTTGTAGCTATTGGAAAGATCTAGGAAGATCAGCACCAGGGAAGGAGTAACTTTAATTATAAGGGGATAGGTACACCAATACCAAGATAATCTTGACACAGAAATACCTGTGGGACCGTCTCACCCCATACATCCCAAATCGGTCTCTGCGCTCGGCAGAGGCCAACCTACTGGTGATCCCTGGCCCCTGAATGATACGGCTGGCCTCCACCCGGGCCAGAGCCTTTACAGCTCTGGCCCCTGCCTGGTGGAATGCTCTCCCACCAGCTGTCCGGGCCCTGCGGGATCTTGCTGAGTTCTGCAGGGCCTGCAAGACAGAATTGTTCCACCGGGCCTTTGGGGAGACTAGCTGTTGATAGGGGCCCCTCCCTCCTCCCTCTGTATAACATCGTGTGGTTCCTACCACCCTTCCCTTCTGGGGTTTTAGAGGGAATTGTTGGCAGGCGCCATCTTGAGTTAACATTAATTTAACATTAATTTATAAGCTACATTTTAATGGGGTAGGGTTTATTTTTATCAGAGCCATATTAACCTATATTTATTGTACTTTAACTTGATTGTGCTCTATCTACATATTGTTCACCACCCTGAGCCCTTCGGGGGAGGGCGATCTATAAACCCAATAAATAATAATAATAATAATTACATTATATAATAATAATAATAATAATAATAATAATAATAATTTTATATCTATCTATCTATCTATCTATCTATCTATCTATCTATCTATCTATCTATCTATCTATCTATATCTATATCTATATCTATATCTATCTATCTATCTATCTATCTATCTATCTATCTATCTATCTATCTATCTATCTATCTATCTATCTATATATGATTATCCAATTTTTTAATTATTTTCTCCATGTTCACCATAATTTCCAGCTTCTGATTTATGCCACCATTAACACCAAGAATAGGAATTTAACAGGGATGACATTTTTAACTCCATGCAATTGAAATGGGTGTATTTTCATGTTTCATTGTATCCTCATATTTGTGCTGATCTCACTTCATATAGGATTTTTACTCTGAAGAGCATTTTATATGCTGGAGGATATCCAGAAACATTCTAAGGTAATCAAAAGCTTCATTCTGATGAGTTTGGAACAGATTCAGAGGAGAGCTACCAAGGACAGTCACAGCAAGGCTAACAGCCAAATCCTATTGGGGAATACCTAATAGCATCGTAGAGGCAGCGTAGGGCTGCACCAAATCATTTGCCCTCTCCACCAGTGCAAAGAGCACCCCCACCAGTGGAAGGGGCAAAGGTGTCAGCGGCCGGCCGGCCTTCAGTTCCACAGTGGTGAAACCCAGAAGTCCTGATGCAGGGGGCAGGTGGACCAGAGCATTCCTGGGGGTGAAGCTGACATTTGCTAGCTTCCACCCTGGGTTTGCAGGCAGTTGTACCCTGGCCCAAGTGGCTTAAGTTCATTAAGCTCTATGGAAAGCCTTCTGGTGTGGGATTTTTTGGGGGAGTGGTTTTGCCAGGAAGCCCTCTGGAGGCTGTGGGGCAGCACCACAGTGGCTCCGTCCCCAGCCACCTCGAGCTGAGGATTGGGCTACCCACAGTAGATTTTATGAGAGGCAGGCTAAAGAGATATATTTTGCAAAGGGCAAAGGAAATATCATAACAGTTACCAACCATTTTAAGCAGTCCAAAGAAGATAAAGGGGTCAAAACAATTGTTTAGCTTACTGATATAGGATACATCATTAAGCAATGCTATGAAGAGACACATTGAGCACGTATCTTTTTCACCAGTTTCAGAGGGTAGTTGTGTCAGTCTGCATTAGAAAAGCTAGATTCAGATCCAGTAGCACCTTAGAGACTGACAAGATTTTTGAATTGAAAACTTCTTGACCAGAAGGTTTTGTCTTGCTATACCCAAACCTTGGTCATAATCCCTAAATTGTGTGCTATAGGTAGATGCTCAATATAGAGGCTTCATATTTGTGTCTGGAAGAGGGGTCTAAGGCTTGAGCATCCACAATCCTAAGTAACTCACTAGTTTAAATCCAGATTAGGGTTGCCAACTGACAGAAAAACCTACCTGTCTTGTTCTTCTTTCTATAAGTTTGTTGATCTGTAGAAACCAGCAGGTAGAGATTTTCTCAGCATGGAAATAAATGTTGGCACCTGTTAATGGCTTAGATCCAATGAAGCATTTCTCTAGGGTTGGAGATTCGGACAGTCCGAATCTGGATTTTTACCGAATCTGCACAGATTTGGACGGATTTGGACGAGCAGGGGCCGAATCTGAGCTGTCCGAATCCTAACAAATCCGAATCCCAGCCGAATTGCGTTTTTATTTTTTTGGTGTTTTTTTCACGTTTTGGACTGCAGGGGGCGCATTTTTAAACATATCGGCACCATAATTTCAGAGTATCATCAGGAGACTGTCCTGATGATACCCTCCAAGTTTGGTGCAGTTTGGTCTGGGGGGGCAAAGTTATGGACCACCAAAAGGGGTGTCCCTATCCCCCATTCTTTCCAATGGGAACTAAGGATATGAGGCTACCCTTTTGAGGGTCCATAACTTTGGCCCCCCTGAACCAAACTGCACCAAACTTGGAGGGTGTCATCAGGACAGTCTCCTGATGATACACTGAAATATTGGTACTAATACATCTACAAATGCACCCCCTGCAGGCACCCCCAGAAATTTGCACAAGATTCTTTGTTCTGCAGTGACTTAGCTGCATTGCTGTCAATAGGGAATTTCTGATAGAGGGCTGTGGAGTGCACATTTTTCATGGTAAACCCACAAAACTTTCAGGGTATCTTCAGGAGAGTCTCTGGATGACACCATCTAGGTTTGGGGAACTTTACTTCAGGGGGCAGTGGGAGATGGGCCCTACCCTTTTGGGGTCCCATAGAATTAAACCCCCAAAGCAAAATTCCCCAAACCTGGATGGTGTTATCTCCTGAAGATACCCTGAAAGTTTTGTGACCATACCTTCAGAAATGTGCACCTCACAGCCCTCTACCAGAAATTCCTCATTGACAGCAATACAGCTAAGTCACTGCAGAACAAAGAATCTTGGGCAAATTTCTAGGGGTGCCCGCAGGGGACGCATTTTGAGATGTATCGGCACCAAATTATCAGGGTATCATCAGGTGACTGTCCTGATGTTGCCCACCAAGTTTGGTGCAGTTTGGTTCAGGTATGGACCCTCAAAAGGGGTGCAACTATCCCCCATTGTTTCCAATGGGAGCTGATAGGGGACGGGGGCTACACCTTTGAGAGTCCATAACTTTGGCTCCCCTGAACCAAACTGCACCAAACTGTGGGGGTATCATCAGGTCAGTCTCCTGATGATACCCTGAAATTTTGGTGTCACTAGCTTTAAAAATGCTGGTTTGCGTGTTTCACCGCTCACTCACTCCAGCAGGCTTCATGTGCAGGAGCGGTGAAACATGAAAACCGGAATTTTTAAAGCTAGTGGCACCGAATTTCAGGGTATCATCAGGAGACTGTCCTGATGACACCCCCCAAGTTTGGTGCAGTTTGGTTCAGGGGGGCCAAAGTTATGGACCCTCAAAGGGGGCCCCTATCCCCCATTGTTTCCAATGGGAGCTAAGGAGAAGGTGGCTACCATTTTGAGGGTCCATAACTTTGGCCCCCCTAAACCAAACTGCACCAAGCTTGGGGGGTGTCATCAGGACAGTCTCCTGATGATACCGTGATATTTTGGTGCTGATATGTCTAAAAATGCGCCCCTGCAGGCACCCCAAAAATTTGCCCAATATTCTTTTTTCTGCAGTGACTTCTGCATTGCTGTCAATGGGGAATTTCTGGTGGAGGGCTGTGGGGTGCACATTTATCAAGGTACAGTCACAAAACGTTCAGGGTATCTTCAGGAGAGTCTCTGAATGACACCATCCAGGTTTGAGGAACTTTGCCTATGGGGGCAGTGGGAGATGGACCCTACCCATAACATTGAACCCCTTGAAGCAACGGTCACCAAACCTGGATGGTGTCAGAGACTCTCCTGAAGACACCTTGAAAGTTTTGTGGGTTTACCATGAGAAATGTGCACTCCACAGCCCTCCCACAGAAATTTCCCATTGGCTGCAATGGAGCCAGCCAGCCAGCCACTACAGAGCACAGAATCTGGGGAAATTTCTTTGGGTGACTGTGAGGGGTGCACTTTTAGAGCTACTGTCACCAAAATTTCAGGGTATCATACAAGTACTGTCCCTATGATACTCCCCAAGTTTGGTGAAGTTTGGTTCAGGGGGTCCAAAGTTATGGACCTTCAAAAGTGTAGCCCCCATCTCCTGTTAGCTTCCATTAGAAACAATGGGGGATGGGGCACCCCTTTTTAGGGTCAATAACTTTGCCCCCCCTGAACCAAACCGCACCAAACTTGGGGAGAATAATCAGGACAGTCTCCAGATGATATCCTGAAAGTTTAGTGCCGCTAGCTTTAAAATTGCGTCCCCTGCAGGCCAAAACGTGTAAAAACACCAACATTTTTTAAAAAATAAAACGGACCCGAATTTTTCGGATTTACCCGAATTTTCGGGCATATCCGAATCAGCTATGATTCGGATTCGGGTATACAAATCATTTTATGCCCCAAAATAGCCAAATCCAAATTTTAACGGATTTTTTTAGTATTGACCAACCCTAATTTCCACAGACAGAAGGACTTCCACCTGAGAACAGCAAAATGGCTAGCTCCCTCCTCCTCTTCCAACCCACTGACTCTCTCTCTCTCTCATGCATTTCAGAGGTGCTTGCTTTTGTGGGTTTTCTGGGCTGTGTGGCTCTTCATGTCACAGTATGATATATTTCTCTCTGGACATGCCTCTGATGCTGCCAGGCTTAGATGCGGGCAAAACATTCGGAGCTAAAACTACCAGATCATGGCTGTACAATCCAGAAAACCCACAACAACCAGTTTATTTTGTCTGCAAAAGCCTTTAACAATACATTTCAGAGGGAATTTAGGTTTTCTGTGGAAAGAGGGAGGTGAGAGAGTTGCACTCATTAATCCGAAATAGTTCCAGCTACAGAAACACACTGATCTATTCCCCTCAGCAAATGTATAATGGGTTGCAATCGTTATAAAGGAGCTCATTTCCCTTTTTCCAATTTACATGCATGCCATGGAAGCAGTGATTGCAGCCCATGGAAACAATCCATGTTGCTTTCACGCCTTCACACAGAGATGCTTCTCTCTCTCTTTTTAATTTCCTGCAACACATGCATAGCTGTGCAGGCACATAAATGAACCCCCACAGCCATGCTGATTGTCCTACAGTATGATTGACTACACCTGTGTAGCTGTCCATGTGCAACATGCAAAATTAAAAGAAAAGAAAAAGGGGCCTCCCAGCAATGGCAGGTGGATTCTCTTTGACTGTGGACAGGGTGGTAAAAGGGAGGGAAATGAAGCATCTCCTGCCTGGTCATACACACGGGAGTGGCTCCAACCTTGGATTTTGCCTAAGGATAACTGGTTTTAGCGATTTTAAAAAATCCTGTGTTGAGGGAAATAAAATGGGGCAGACTCATTTTGGGGATGGGACCTGTGTGAAGTGTCCCCCCTGCCACAAATGGTTTGCATTGTGTCCTGCAGCGCATTTGCCCTGTGCAGAATCCAACTCTGTTGGATCCCAGCCAATTTCAGCATATCAAGCGGCTGTTATAGCTACAGTTACAGAGGCTGGTTGAAAAGTCAGCAATCCTATATCGCTGTATCAGGCCATGAGAATGTTAGTGTTGGCCCTGTTGTCATTGCTGTGTATGTGTATGTGTGTGTATGTGCATGTTATTAAGTCGCAGCTGACTTATGGTGACTTGGTAGGGTTTTGAAGGCAAGAGACATTCAGAGGTGGTTTGCCATTGCCGCCTTGTTTCCCATTCACATGCGTTCCATGTAGGCCAAGAGAGTTCTGAGAGACCTGTGATTTATCCAAGGTAACTCAGCAGGCTTCTTGTGGAGAAGTGGGGAATCTAACCTGGTTCTCCAGATTAGCCACTCTTTTTTAAAAATCATTTTTATTTTATTAGTTACGAATACATAATAATTGGCAAACAGTCTAACTTAAAGTGGTTCCAGTAATAACAGAATATGATCTGCCATATCAATTATAAACAATGTACTTAACATTTGTGAGTAATAGTTACATCAGAAATAGAGAGTTAAGATTCTAGTACATAAATACAATGCAAAAATATAGGTATAGATGTGCAATAATATCAATAATATCTTATATATATATCTTACATACACACATCATAGAAATCATAAAAAGCGGCTGCTCTCCTTCCCCTTATGCCTCGGAGGGTGGTCATGTGATGGTTGGAACCATCACGTGACAAGGGAGCCAGGCAGGCTATATAAGCCGGTGCCCGGCTCGGCTTGGCCTCTTCACAAGGCTGCATACACACATCATAGAAATCATAATTGTAAGCTATGCAGATAGCAATAAGGTTCTATTTTGAGGGTCAGAATTGTATTGGTATTGTATTAAAGGATCCCATACTTTATAAAAAGGATCAAGGCATTTTTTTGTGTATTAGAGTTGTCAGTTTGTCCACTGTTCTGTAATCTTGAACTTTTAACAGCCATTCATCATATGACAGCAATTCTTGTGTCTTCCAATATCTGGCTACTCTTGCTGCTGTCATTAAATAATAAAGGAGTGTTTAGTGTCTTTGTAATATAGCATCATTAGAGTCCCAGATCGATAGAAGATATAGGTCCAGTCGTTTCTCAAACTTGTAATTTAACATGATTTCTATGATGTTGTGTATTGTGTCCCAAAATCGTGTAATTTTAGTACAAGTCCACCAACAGTGGAAGAAGGTGCCATCTCTTTCCGCACACTTCCAACAGAGAGGTGAACAGTGTTGGTACATTTTGGATAATCATGAAGGAGTTAGAAACCACCTGTAAAACATTTTTACATTATTTTCTTTGATATCAGTAGAAAGTGTCAGTTTGATGTTGTTTCTCCTGAGTTTTTCCCGGGTCTCCATTTGTATGGTTTTATGGAGATTCCTCGCCCAGAGTATCTTCAACTGTCTTAAATTCTAAAAGTAAGTTATATATTTTCCTGATAGCCACCTTATTTGGTGATTTATATATGAGGTCCAAAGTCGTGTCTTTTCTAGAAATGTCCAGCATTTTTTGTCTTTCTGCAGATATTTTTCTAGATGATAGTAAACGTCCAATTGACAGGGAGAATTATTTATCAATGTTTCCGATGTTGGTTTAAGTGTAGGTATTTGTTTTCGCTAGCCATTCTTAACCACTATACAATGTACCAGCAAATAACTGTAAATAGTTTGGGAAGACTGCACCTAATCCCATTGCTGGTCCTGTGTGCTGTGTGCAGCATGGTTTGCACAGGATTGCATCTGGGGAGCAGGGCAACTTTTCACAGGTACTGAACAAAATACAGGTTTAACTAACCTTTCATCCAGTCTCCCTCCCACTCTGCCAGTTATAAAAGTAAATAAATTTTTGTTGTTTTTAGTAGTGCCGCATTTTATTTTTCCTGAAATGAGCTATAGTCAATCTAAATACGGTGGTATATTGACCAAAAAGAGTTGGAAACTTTTATGTAACTGAATAAATTACATGCTTCTCAACAGGAATTAAATCACAATATATTTCCGTTGGATTAACCGAGATTATTTTGGAGTAAGCAGTTACAAAATTGTTGCAAAAACTGAAAACTAGTGCCCTTCCTTGTAAAAGTGACAATTTCTTCCCCAAATATATCTGTAGGATTATGTCTGAATTATATTTTTCCATGATCAAGTGAATTTATTAAAGTGTGATATTTTGGTCTGTTGGTTTTAATAAACATTATTTCACTTCTCAGTTTATTATCATTATGTTTCATAGTTGTTAATAAACCTGTAGCAATTCAATATCTCATCTGTTTCGGCTTTCAAGCATCTGTTATGTTAATAAAACAATTGGAGTTTAAATTTGCTGTCATCTTGCTAATTATGTAAAGTTTTATATTTGATGCTCTTCCTTTAATAAAGTATGATGATATGTCCAGCATAGATAACGGCAGAAGCAGTTTAACTAGAGATTAGTACTAAATCAATCCCCCTCTATTCAAAACAGAACTTATAATGTTGTGATGGTCCTTCACTTATGTGGCATAGTTATTACTACTTCAAAGTCGGGAGCCTTAATTGGTATGTACATTTCATGGTCTACTACCTGCAGAGCCAAACTGAGTCTTTCTACTGTTTTTCCTGACTAGTAATAGTGAACCATTCAACAAGAATGGTCTGAATGCTTGAAGAGATTGTCCTGTGTAATAGCCAGAAGTAGCTCAATCAATATGTGTTCAGTAACATAGAAAATAGACAGGGGCCAAACATTCCAAAACATAGAACATTAGCAGTACTTGAATTGATGGAAGAGGGGAGGATTGGCTATTCAGCTGCTAAACTGTCCAGACTGGAATAAGATGAAATTTGGCTGAGGAAGATAGAGCTGTCTCAGGCTTCCATTGGCACATGTTTACTTTTGAGTTCCCTAAAATAACAAGACCTTGATGGTGATATTTGAAGATAAATAACCCTTTTGAAAGATTACCTGTCCAGTCCAAAGGGGTGTGTGTGAAGGCACATTGAAAGCAACATAAACCCTGCACTGGTCCTATTGCCACCAGCACTGTGCAAACTGGCATGAATACCAGCACAGAGGTGCTTGTCTTGGTGGTACCAGAATTCAGAGATTTTCCATCATACTAAAAGTAAAGTTTCCCCTTCAGTCATGTCCGACCCTGGGGTACCACTGTGAGCAGTGATTTTATAGGCAAGCCGTTTTTATGGGGTAGTTTACCATTGCTTTTCCCGGCTACTTTTTACCCCCGACCAAGAAATGACTGGCTGGATGAGTTGACCATGAGCCAGCTGCCGGGATATTTGACCCACAGGGGGCTCAAACTCCTGACCATGTGAGTGGCAGTGCAAGCACTTAACCACTACGCCACATGGCTCCTTCATGCCACAGGGTGGCATTCCCGGGAACCAACTGTAGTTAGCTTTCAGTGGATTTTTGGCTGGGAAAATCCCATTTTTATAGCACAGAATTATACCACCAAAAAGGGTGGCATAAATCATTTCAAAAAATAGGCTCTCCCTCTCCCTCAGCATCCATGCCTCCTATTGTGTCTTTGGGGGCAGTGCTGCAGCGCCGTCCTTGGCTGCCACTCTACTGTCCCCTCCCCTTTGGATTGGACTGTATGTTACTCAGTGACTTGGTCTAAGTGCTATATATGGACGCTGGCATAATAGAGAGGAAGATATTCTTCATAAACAATTATGTTGTTTCTCTCATGGCTGATTACGCACTAGGTATTTGCTGTGCGATGGGGGCAAATGTTAGTCGACACAAGATTTCTTGTACAGACATGTATGTTTTCGCAAGCCCTGCTTTTACTTTCTATTCTCTCTAGGGCAAGCGAGATCACTTCTAGCATGGATTTAATTTTGCTTCACAGCCAGAGTGGGCAGAGTTGTCAGTGAGCACAGCTTTGCCCCAGACTTCTTCCCTCTGCCCACAGCCAGTCCACCTAGTCTCACTCCCCACTCCCTCACACTGCTTTGCATACTTTCTCGTCTGCCTCTCTAAAAGCTTGTATTTACATCAATTGGAACAAGCAGCATCTCTTTCTGGCTCCACCTCACCTCCCCTGCTCTGCTTCTACCCTCTCCGATGCTTAGGAGGGCATTTTTAAAACTTTCTTTCAGACAAGCTTCTATTTTAAAAACAAGCCTCTCTCTTGGGCTTTTGCAAAGGAACAGAACAAGCAGGGTCTCTTTTTGTCTCCACCCCAGCTCCCCCACCTTGCTTCTCCCCTCCCTAATGATTGGGAATGCTTTTTGCAACATTATTTCAAACAAGACGTTTTTTTAAAACAATGTTCCTGGCTGCAGCAGTGGCAGGAAGAGGGAGAGATAGAAAGATAGATAGAATGGAAGGGAAGGGAAGGGAGGAGAATCTAGCACATGGTCCCCTTCTTCAGCAGTGTGGGTCCAGAGAATGGCTTTGTCTTTTGTGTGCGTGGGGTTATGTTTTATAAGAAGCTACAATATCAATATACTTGCTATCACAGGTATATTGATATGAATTCAATTCAAAGGGCTTTAACAAAGCCTTTTATCTTGCAATTACTGGTGTGATTAGATTTGTGCCTTTAAGAGGAGTTAAGAGAACCAAGAAAAGCTGCAGAGGCCCATTGAGACCAGCAATCTACCTTTGGGACAGGTAGAGAATGGCTGTTCATGTGTAAACAGAAAAATGCAAGGATACCCCTCTGCAAGCCCACTGCGCACTAAGGATGCCTGTGAATCACCACGAGGCGTGATTGCTGCTCAGGGTGGGGAGAAGCGAGACCAGCTGTTGCTGCCCAATAAGGGCGAAGGGGAGCCACGCTAGAAAGGGCTAGTGTCACCAGAAGAAAGGAGGGGCGAGCCAAGACATTAAAGGGGACCGCCCCTCTTTGTCCAGGCCATGTGCTCGCCGACTGACAATTTGCTCACCCAACTCTTCCTAATTTTCTTTGTTAATGCATGCTTATTTTGTCATAGCTCATTACTTGGCGGTTTGGTGCACGGGTATGGCTCTGGAAGGGCAAGGGGAAGGGAGCTAGGGAGCTACACCTTCCCCTTGGGAATGGCAACAGCGGCAAGAGGCGATCGCCCCTGCCGAACCGGGCCAAAGGGGAACATCTCTAGAGTCCCGAGGAAGAATTCAATGCGTAATGGGCCCATGAGTTTTGTTAGAAAAATATTTGACCAAAAGGAGAAAATTTAGATATGCCTAGTAAGCCATTCTCATCCCTGACTGTTACCTAAACACAATTTCAAGTGAGTTCACCAGCTCTTGTCTATTACTCATTGTTTATCATCCTGTTATTGGACTACACAGGAGCTCTAGTGGTATATTTTGTTTTATTATATGGCAGTTTGGTGCATGATTATTTCTTGCAGTTGTTCAGCACTCAAAAGGCAATATTTTGTTGGTTTCTGGTGAGCATTACATTATTACATCAGTTCATGGGGTTGAGTACTTGAGTCTTGACAGAGTTTTGTTATTAAATAAAATAACCAGCTGGAGATTGATAGTAATTTTTAGAACCCTGCTGAAGGAAAGTCTTCTTGTCTTAGAAACATTTTTTTTTGCATTTGAGAGTGTGGGAGAGAGCGCTGTAAAATTATCGTCTACTTTTTGTCTCTTAAACATGTACTGTCAACATCAACAACAATTGATATGTGCATCAGTAGGGAAAAATAACAATGCTTATCTAAGGAGTTTGCTTTACAAGGCCTGGCAGCCCACTGTTATGAAAACTCAAAAGTTTGGAAGTATATGCCAAGGGAGGAACTATTCCTTAAATCTGCAAACAATGCATTTCTTCCGAAAAAAAGTTTTTCTAATCAAAGAGCATCTCCATTTTTAAAAAAAGAATGATGAACACCATAGTTTCTACCCTGTAGTTCTTTTGCCTTCTCATGAAAATATACCCAAATTAAGGAATATAAATTAAATCATATTAAAGATTAATCAAAGGTTAATTAAAGATTAATCAGAGGTACGGGCACCAGGAAGCATTCTCATTTCTTTCCTCTCCATATATAATGACTGCCTGGAGGAGGAATGCAAAAACCGTAGGAAGTTGATTAGAACCGTACTTGATAGTTCTGACCGTATGAATTTGCCAAACACCTTTCAAGTATCGCAATATGAGAGTGTTATGCATTCATTCCTCAGCTTTTAGCATTTGAACTATTAACTGGTTTGTGTTGCTAGTTTCTTAGGCAGTCTGCCACAAGTTCAATTGAACCAAGCATTAGACTGGCTGTGAGTTTCTGATCAGTTTTTCAGCATGGCACACTGGCCTAGTTGCAAGCTCAGTAGTTTAGCTAGATAAAATCATTGGGTGGGATCCAACCATCATTCCCACAGTCTCCTTTAAGTACAAAAAAGGCTATGCTTGGAATCATGGGATCACCATAGTCAAAAGCCATGTGGGATGTTTAGGGTTGCCAGCTTTCGGATGTTAGCTGGAAATCTCCTGGAATTATAACTGATCTCCAGGCTACAGAAATCAGCTCCCCTGGAGAAAATGGCTGCTTTGGAAGGTAGAGTATCTATGGCATTAAACCCAATTGATGTCCTCCGCTCTCCAGAGCATCCTCTCTCCAGGTTCTGCACCCAAAATCTCCAAGAATTTCCCAACTCTGAGCTGGCAACCATAGGAATGGTGGCTGTAATACGAAGCAGTATTGCACAGGATAGGCTGGAAAAGCTGGCTGGATCCAACCCATTCACTACTGGTTACTTAAAATGTCACTTTCTTCACCATTGTATTTTAAAAGTATTTTTAATTTCAAGCCTCCATGTTTAATTTGCTTATGAATCCATCTCCCTGTATTCCTGTATTTTAATTGGGTGATTTTTGACAAATCCATTTCAAGAATTATTTCTAAACACTGCCTTCTTATTTGCAAAGGATCCAACCCTTAAAATAAAATGATATGATCTTTTAGAGTCCACTGATTTTTGTGGACAAGCTTTAAACATGTGTTCAGCATGTGTTCTCCCTTTGAAATAAATGGAATCAAGATGTCCTTACTTTGGCTGAATTGAGCCCAATGGATTTAACATATCTTAATATGGAAGGGGGGCTAGTTAATAATGCTGTACATTATTAGGAGACTTTCAATATTGTATTGCCTAGATGAACAAATTTTCTGTTTCATTGCAAACATGGTGAAATACAGCACATAAAATGTTACACTGCTTTTCCTGAGAATTACCTGGTGAGGTTTTTTATTACAACTGAATCAGCTATTATGATATATAATGGAATTTGGATGATTGTAAGAGCTTAGGTAAAACACACTACAGGAACTAATTTTGCATCACAGCCAACTGAAATACTTCTTGGCTAATGGGAAAATGATGAGGGAGCGTAGAGATTTTCTAGTAAAGTGGCACGAAGTGGCAACAATTGGATGTTTCATTGCAGCCATGCGTAATGAAGCTCCCAATGACCTGTTCTCCCTTGCAAAGTGCCCTCAGAAGGGTTGATTCTCATAGGAGAGGAAAAGCAGAAGTGAATTCTGCACTCTTGCATTGAAGAAGGGTCTGGATTTATACCCTGCTTTTTTCAGCCATAAGGAGTTTTAAAACAGCATAATAATTCCTTCCCTTCCTCTCCCACATCAGACACCTTGGGTGGTAGGTGGGGCTGAGAGAGTTCTGAGAGAACTAGATGGTCCCAAGGTCACCCAGCAGACGTCATGTGTAGGAGTGGAGAAACAAACTTCATTACCACAGCTTCAGGTATCTAGAAATGGTCTTACAGGCCTCAGGTTCTAAAGTCACAGCAATTACATTGCAGAACATGGGGAGAGATCAGCCTATTGCATACTTCAATTTCTCTGCACTAAGGGTGCCCATTTTGCCCCTGCTGTCCTCAAATTATATCAATTATATTAAATTGAACGCATTTGGGACATCAGCTTTAATCCACTTGAAGGTACAATCTACAGTCTTATGAGTTGTCCTCCATGTCCCCAAATGTGTCCCAAATTCTCTTGCACACCTTGAGACAGGGTTGGTGCACACCTTGAGATAGGGTTGTTAAAAGTTGAGGCAAGGCTTATTCTCGCATCTCTTTATTTGTGGCTCAAAGTCAGTACAAATCTGTACAGCACAGCCTACATCCATTTTGCATGATAGCTTTAAATCCAAATGCCTCGATGCCGTCAGTGAGAAAAATAGAAAGTCCTGGCTTTCCCCCCATACTTTGCTAGGGCTAGGTATAGAACTAGCAAACAAGCTCTAAGACAGAGTTGAGGTTACAGAGCACTAGTCTAATCTTTTGAGATCTCCTGCTTTTAGATCATCATGGAGCACTATGTGTCTTTCCATTCTGGCTTCTTATTTCTAGCTCTGGAAACTAAGTCAATGGAGGAATTTGCCCATTGTTAGATAAAATCTCAAGGTGTTCAGAATCAGCAAGGATGAACAAGCTTCTAGCAGGTGAAATTCCATATGTCACCAGTCAAGTTGCTAGATTTTGTGCAGCAGCTTGTTAGGTTCATAACATAATATATGGAAAGACTTAGACCGAAACTGAAGGAGCAGGTTCAACAATTATCCAACTTCTTTTAAGCTGTAAATATCAGAAAATGTATAATTTATGTTTTGGATTGACATATTTTAAACTGAATATTTGTTTTATAGTGTCTTTTGATGTATTTTGGCTGTATATTTGTGTTTTGTTTATTTGATCAATGACAATAATAATAAATTGGATTAGACTGAAAAGCCTGGCTCACCAGATTAGAGTCTGCTGCTCATTCGGAGGAAAGGGGAGTTAAACCTGGTTCTGCAAATTAGAGTCCACCGCTCTTAATCACTATACCATGCTGACTGTCAGTTCCATTTGCTACAAACATCCATCCAGCTATTATTACCTCTGCAGAATTCCAAACCAGGGGTTTAAAGGCAAACATGAGGCCAGAACAATTATGGGGTGAAATCAATTCCAGGATGGGGGACAGACAAGTGAGAGAGGAAAATTCTAGCATTCCATTTGTTCCCATCCCTTCTTGATGCAAATTGTCCTCTGCTAGGGGTGTTTTGCAAAGAAGAAAGAGCCACAGGGGTGTGTGTCATGGTGCAGTGGAGAGCGATGGATTCTAATCTGGAGAACTAGGTTTGATTCCCCACTCCTCCACATGAGCAGTGGACTCCTATCTGGTGAATTGGTGAAATGCTACACATGATACCTGCTGGGTGGCCTTGGGCTAGTCACAGTTCTTTAGAACTCTATCAGCCTCACTTCCCTCACAAGGTGTCTGTTGTGGGGAAAGGAAGGGAAAGAAGCTTGCCCTGAGTCTCCTCATAGGAGAGAAAGGGGGTATGAATCCAAACTCCTTCTCTTCTTCTGTTGCAACAAGCTTTTTATTGGATTTTTTCAGATGTTCTTTGGGGCTGAATTTTTTGGCAAAGCTCTTCCCCATTTCCACAAAAAACGAATATTGGTAAATTGGGTTTTTTTTGGAGGGGGGGGGTGTTCTGAAAAGCCAAAACATTTTGGCTCTATTATAGCTTATGGGAATTTCTTTTGAGGTTCTGAGGTCTGTTTTTCAAGGTAGAAGCACCTAATTTGCAGCATAACTACAGGTGGCTTCCTTAGAAGAACACTCAAGTTTGGTGAAGATTGGACCAGGGGGTCCAATTTTATGGGCCCCGAGGGGGTTTCCCCCATTTTCTGTTGGGAATAATTCAAAACTCCTTGCAACCAGCTGTGAGTCGGTTTCTGGTTTCTCCCTTTGCTGGGTTGCAGCAACACTGGGCATCCGCAAAATTTCCCCAGCACAAGGTCAGAAGCTGACTGCCCAGTGATGGAAGATTCAGGCTGGGAATCTGATTCAGATCCCTTGCTGCAACTAGCCTGTTCTTGGCAAGCAGCTCAAAGAAGCTCAAAGAAAATATCTGATCAGCCTTTTGATTAATCAGCAACTTGACTAGAGGAAGCAAATATTTGGCGAGACAAACTGACAAGTGTTAGGGCGTCCTGATCGTTCTCAGATCCCAGGTTCAGGACGGCTGCAAATCCCAGTTTTGGCAGCTTTAAAAATAATCTAAAGCATCTGGAATAAACTTGACTCCATCTCACACTTTTGCAGACACTATGGCTGTACTGATAATAGTTTCTTAGTCTAAAGATAGATGTAGTCTATAAAGAATGCAGTCTTTTTTCCCTGTATTGTGCTGTCTTCTTGCTTGTTCTGTCATGATGCTGCTCTAACGACATTTAAAAATACTATCCCATAATCCCCCCCCCATATCTGCATGTTGCTTCAGCTGTAGAACCAAACCATCTTTGTTAATGGGTTCTGCCCCTCACTCTCAGCAATGTATTTCTCCTTCAGATCTCCTTCTAGTCTCCAGTTTGGTTTCTGAGAATTTCTTCCTAGTCACCTTTTACAGAAACAGAGAAAGACAGCTGGACTGTGTGATTGAACAATAATAAGCAGTAGGGAAGATTTTCAAAAAATACAAAGGCCACCAAAGGTCCCTGCAAGACAGGATGATGTGGATACCTAACGGAGCTTTTGCTTTTGAAAATCACTCCCAGATTCTTCTGAAACAGCGAGCTAGCCGTCAAATAAAAATTCTTGGGTTTTTTCCCCAGTGTCTTTACCCTAAACCGAATAAGTCTGATAAAAAAGACAAATTTGTCATTTGACTCTTTGAGGGAAGGTACTTCATGAGCAAGAATACTAATTGAGTAGTCCAGACATGTGTATGTCAGGCTGCAGCACAACCTAATAGAGGTGAGCTTCTGTCTCTTTTGTTCCTGGTTCAATAATTCAACAACAATGGGTTTTTATTCACTGAAGTATCTGTAATCATCTGCCCTGGTTCCTTTTTAAACTATCACCTGCTATTCAATTAGCCATCTTAAGACTGCTAGCCTTAGTACCTTCATCACTTTTTATCATTTCCATAATTAAATGACCCACAATTTCTTTGACTTTAGCCAAGGCAATCTTAACAGAAAGCAGAAGTTAATAAATGCCAGAAAGGGTTATCTTTTAGGAAAGAACAATGCATCACAAGAATAGATTATTCAAAATCCTTCATGTATTGATTTTTAAAGCAAAATAAATATCATGTTAATCGAATCGAACACCTTTCATGGCATGTAAAAAATAAATAGCACCAAAGAATAATGTAAAGCAGCAGAGGTCAAAATATAAAAGATCTTCTGTTTTCTACACAAGAGCCCAAGGCCAAAAATCTAAAAATCCCGATGAAAAAAATGGTTTTAACCTGTCACATAAACTTATGAAGTGTTATGGCAAGATTTGAGGACAGTTCCTTAGAATTCTTGAGTCCATACTCAAATATCAGATGAGGATTCAGTCTGGTTGCTAGCACCAAGTTCTTCTCAAAGGATAGTAACTATCAAAGTTTTCCAAAAAAAGTCTCTTGAACTCCAAATAGGTAATGTGGACAACCTTGACTGTGAGCTATGAGCAGCAAAGAAAGGTCCATATCTGTCTCACCTCACCCAACTTTGCCTCACTCACAAAATCTCTCCCCTTACCATTTGACAGAAGATAAGCCTGATGACCTTTAGACATCGTTATCAAAGCTGCAGTGCTATTACTGAAGAGGGCTTGCTCCAGAAATTCATCGAACTGCATTTCACATGGAATGCACTCTGAAGTAGATGTATAAAAAGGAACTTTGTTTATATGGAGAGGAAACTCTTTAAAATATGCTTGGTCAAAGTTATATATGACTTTATAATTGATAATAAGCAGACCTTGAACCATGCTCAGAATTATGGTGACAGCCAAAATAGATGGAGGACTTGCAGTAGTCTTCCTGTTCTAGTTGCAGTTTCCATGCAGTCTTCAAGGGCAGCTCCTGTTTAAAGCATTTTGATGAAACCAATTTGCAAGGTCAGCAAGGTGTGAAAGAAGGTGGCAGTGTCACACTGTAAGCAAGAGAGATGGAGCTGATCCAGAGTATTAAATAGTTTGTATTTAATGAGTGTAGATATGTCAAGAGGAATGGCACAAAGTTTCCAGAATTAAAATGTCTGTGGATTTTTTTTTCATCTTTGTGTTTTATTTTGTGCTTTATTTTGTCTCACATTGTAAAATCCAATTTGGAATTTTCAGTACAGGTATAGTACTATTTCTGCTGCTTACAAAATGATCCATATAGTTTTATCAAGGTTATAGATGGTTTTCTATAGTGCTGTAGGGCACCTGATGTATTATAGCTAGCAGAAGCATGTAATAAATTGCACCCATCCCACCAGTATGCTGAAAGGTGCTATAAACTTTATTGAATGGCAAAGATAAAAATCCCCTTCCCTGTTATAGCAGATGTATGGACACAGACATAAACCAATCAGGTGCTCCAACTGCTTCTCTAGGGTGCAAGAACTTAAGAAGTGATCAGGAAAAACAATAAGTCAAAGAACAGAGGAAATACAGCCTGAAGGATAATGCAATGACTGACTTGTACATTTGTTTTCCAGTTAGGAGTGGATTCATTAATGATCTCAGGTCTTAATAAACTTATCCGAAATCTTTGCCAATTTGGAATGAATTACCTGGAGGGGGAGGGGGAGTAGGATTTTAGAACTTCCTTCAAAGCTGCTGAATGTGAGTACATAGTTTTTCAAGCTATGACCTCAAACTGTGGTCTCAAAAAGTCTAGTAGTCATTTCATGTAAATAGTGAGTTGGATTGCATGGATCATTATGATAGTGGAGGTGATTTTCCATGGTGCAAAGAGATGGAATCAAGGACCACAGTAGATCCTTGCAATCCAGCTGAATAAGTTTTAAATAAAACAAACAGGAAAAAACCCTCCTCTGCCGGAAAAAAACCTCCTCTTCAGAGTGGGGAAAATGTGTATACTGAAAATAGGCACCAGAAAGTATTTTTATGACTAATTTAAATGAAAATAAGTGGACCAGTGTTTAGAGAAATAATGACAACAGGGCTGCCCAAGCTGAACAGCCTCAAAAACAGTTTCAGATTTGTACCTACAGCACAAATTCTAGTTCACTTTGTTTTTTGGGCATGATTGTTAGAATGGAGATGGAACTGTCAGACATCAGCAGAAGAGGGCAGCTCCACAGCTGAAGCACCATGTGCATCTGACAGCTGCCAAATGCAGGTGCAGCATATAAATAGCGTGAGGAAAGTTCTATCTAGATGAAATGTTAGAAGTGGAATAACTACGAAAACACAAAGTGAGTAGGATACATACAAGGTAGATACTGAGGTAACTTCAAAAATAATATAGTGATATAATTATTACTGAGTTGAAGGCCTGCAAAAATATTGGGGAAAGTAGAAAAATAAACTAAGAAATCTCCCCCTCCCCACATACAGTAGTGGGAGACTGCTGAATTTCAGCTACATTAGTGTTCACATAGGTTGAGCCTCAGTATTCTAGCTGTGCAGAACTATTACCTTGTATTGACTGCTTATCAGAAGGATAATGATTTTATCTTAAAGCTAAGCAACATAGTAAGGAAGAGGTTATTTCTACCAAAACTAAACTTTCTCTTTTCACCAACTGAATGATACTGTACACTGTTGAGGGCTTGAGCAGCCCAGTTTGTCCATCGACCCACACACTTCTGAATGACTCTCCAGCGGATGTCTTCAGCATTGCATTATTCCTGGGAGGCAATGCTGCTTGCCCAACAAGGGCTGGTTAACAACCAAGAGCATGTGAAAGGCATGATTACTGTGCATTACACTGATTGGTTCCGCACAATCTCAGAAAATTCTGAAAAACACAGTCTTTGACATGAATTAATATGAGGTTCAATGTAGAGACTCTTGAGTTCTGTGTGGCGAAAACAATACAGGAGTATATGAGCAGTTGTTTCCACTTGGTTGGGTGAACATTGACAAGTTCTTGCTTGTAACTGTTCCTGAAGGAATCTGCCACGGAGAATTGCAGAAGGGAGGACATTTAGACGAGCTTGCATAAAGAAGCGACTCAGTAATGGGGATGAGAGATTTTTGAAGTAGGCCGGAAGGGATCCATCAGGTGGAAGAAGTCCTTAGCTCAACGATGAGCAAGGCCTGTTAGTTTCAGATAGCAGTTTTTGTCTTTCCAAATCAAGTACTCTTTGTTTTAAGATGCGAAAGGTACTGATCTCATCTGAGTTGGAAAAAAATTCCACAGAGAAACCTAAGGTTGTGATATAATTTGTAATTTGTTGATTCCATTTGGAGCGGTATGAGTCAGCGAGCATATGCCATATTAACTTGCCTGGCCTTGCAATTGTGATGGAGGTGCACCCAAAATTTCAAGGCTGATATCCAGACTTTCATAGTCATAACATTTAAACCCCTTTCTAAGTATAGGCTGACATTTGCAACACAGTTGGGTAGTCCGAGAGGGTTGAGAAAAAACATGGACTGAATTCTTTCTTGGTCTTTAATTGGGCCACCGACCCATATTGAGGCTCCAGTAGCATCTTTGGAATTAATTTGGATTTGAAGATTTTAACTGCAGAAGATATGTATTGACCTCCTTTGGTGAAAAAGAAGCGTTTAATTGTGGCAGTATTGTGTTTTGCAAGGGTGGTAATGTGACTGAGTTCAGGTGACCATTTCAGATTGAAATGAAACATCACTCCCAAGTAGCGGAAAGATAGCACTTGTTCTAATGTGTTCCCATTGATTTTCCATGAAGAAGGTCGCCAAGATTTGGCAAACACCATAATCTTGGATTTGGTATAGTTTATCTCCAGAGCATTGCATTTACAATAATCAGAAAATGTCTGGAGACTGTGGGTGAGGCTAATTTTTGTTTGCGAAAGCAAAACTGCATCATCTGCATATAGTGACACAGGGATCTTCTGTAACTTCAAGGTGGAATTGTGGCCTTCTATTTTCAAAAGATGGGGTATCAGGTCACTAATGAACAAATTAAACAGAAGAGAGGCCAATACACAGTCTTGCTTAACGCCTCTGTTGGAAGAGATATCAGATGTTAAATGTCCTGTGAGGTTGCAGCGAACGCTGCAGCTTGCATTGGAATACAATCTATGAATGAGTATGAGTAGACAGGGATCTATATCCATTAATTGCATTTTTTGCCATAAAAGATCCCTTCTGACCAAATCAAAGGCACTTCTCAAATCAAGGAATGCTGGTAGAGTCTTCCCCCTGGGGTGTTGCTGTATTTCTCTGCAAAATGATTAAGCACTGTGCAATGATCATAGATAGACTGACCTTTTAGAAAACCTATTTGCAAAGGCTCGAGAAAGGGGGTTGCCCAAACTGCAATTTTTTAAGAAGATGCATTGCATAGAGTTTGCCAGCAATAGAAAGTAAACTGATTGGCCTATAATTAGAGGGAATGGGTGCGTTGTCTTTCTTGTAGATGGGCACAATCGTTGCAGTAGTTAGGGATGAGGTCACTGTGATCAATTTTGGAAAATAAGTTGGCAAGGACTGGAGACCAGTTATCAGGAAGGTTAATAAATATTTCTGGGTAGATACCATCAGTTCCAGGGGCCTTTCCTCTCTTCAACTGCCTGATTAAACAGAATACCTCATCAGAGGAGACAGGTGGCCATTCTGGCGTCTCGTGGATTGATGGAGCATCAGTAGTGATGGCAGGAACTGATGGGTCAAAAAGATATTGTGGTAATGATTCTACCATGTAACTTCTGGTATTAATGGACTGATGGAATTTGAGTTTGGTTGAGGGACATCAGACACAAGTTGCCAAAAATTTTTGGGTTTGTTCCTGGTGGGTCTTACTAACTGGACACTACATCTAGATGGAGTTTGTAGCTTTGATTAGAATATTCCAGGTTTTTTTAATACAATTGGCTTCTCTTAATCTGCATCAATTTGTAAAAGTCTTTACAACTAGAGATGTAATCTTCGCACGCTGACTTGGTTGGACATTCAAGGAGGTGGTAAATGATCTCGGAGTTGAGATTTCAATTGGAGACGTTCCAGGTAAAACCAGGAATCATTTGAAGAGTGAAAAGTTGAATTGCTGTGTTTGGTTCTTGGTCGAGTGGATTTAATTATTAAAGATGTTAATTTCTCATAAAAAGAGAGTGAAACTTCAGCAGATTCAGCATTTTTAATAGCCAAGAAAAAATTATCCAAAGACCCCGTGCTTAGCAGAGTCATCAGTTGCACCTCCTTCTGAATGGACCATTTGGTTGGAGGATTGAAGCAAGGAGGATTTACGTTGGCCTGCATAGGGTAGTTATAGGCTGCAGATTGTCATAACTAATGTAAGTGACCAGAGGCTGATGGTCACTGTCCACTCTGTTGTCAATAAGAAAATTTGTAATAAATCCAATCAGAGAAGGAGAGATGAGAATGTAATTGATGACACTTCTGCCTCTAGAAGAATGAAATGTCAGGGCTCCAGGGTGATAATCAGAATGTCTTCCATGTAATATGACTTTACTGGTTGAGGAACAGAAGTAGGCCAAGAAAAAACCTGCCTTGTTCTTGGTTGTATCATGTGAGACTCTTGGCAATAATGACTGGTTTGAGTGGAATACCAGAGGAATGAGATTACATGGATTTAGATTTCCATCTAGATGTAGTGTCCAGTTAGTAAGACCCACCAGGAACAAGAACCAAAGCAAAGAACCAACCATGGCTATGCAGGAAGCAAGCTAAAATTAGAATGTTGGCTTGATCCTAGTTAACCAGTAGAATGTATGGTCAGTGATACCACTTGACTAACAAAACTTGTTGCTGGGCCAGTGATCTAAGCAATCAGAGAAGTTTGCAAATTAAGCGAGATGCTCTGCAGTTGTGCCAGACCCATTCAACAAACCTCCTCTTCCATCCATGATCTCAGTCTTAGTGAAGGAATTTTGGGAGAAACCTGCCACTATTTCACAAATTTTGGCCCCTTCCATGCCTGGTGAATCTGGCCGGTGACAGGACAAAAGCCGAATCCCAAGGGGAGCCATTTCGCACAGGGGGTGCAGCGTGAAAGCAGCTGTTTTCTTGGTAAACGCTCGACAGCGGCTCCGCAGCGCCTTCCCTCTCCCCCATATGTCCAGAGGCTGACCTACCTGTCCTGCACTGGCCCTCTTACGGCGTAATGTCGCCGAGGCCTGGGGACACGCCCCCTCTGCCCTGCGACTCCAGAGCGGTCGCGCAGGGCCAGGGGCGTGTCCCCCAACCTCAGCCGACGATGCGAACTCTAGAAAATGGAAGGTTGCCTGGCAATGGCGCAGCTCTGCGCCATCGTCCCAGGAGGTTCTGGGACTGTTCATGCGAACGGTCCCAGAGGGGTCGGGTCGGCGTCATCTACGCCGACCCGACCCCTTCCGCCGCCATGTGGAAACAGCCTTTAAGAAGAATGGGCAAGCGTTATTTGTAGTCCTAAGAACAAGGAAAAGGCAGGGAAGGAAGAAGGGGAAACAGATGCCCTCAGAAACAGTTGGGTGGCTTAGAGTACAGATCCAGGCATCAGGTAGATAGAGCTGGTAGATAGAACTGGTCTCCAAGCTGCTTGCCAGAGGTTATCCTGGGATGATAAATCTTGTCCTAAGTGAATGTGAGCCTCTGCAAGAAAAACTGTAAATGGCTAAGAAAACCCCATCAGATGGACAATGATACATGCAAAGTATTGTTTTGTTTTCAAATAATGAAGACAACTGATTAAGCACATTAAATTATTTAAGAGCTATGATATTGAAGAGGTGTAATAAAACTGATTGCCACATATGTTTTCCCCCTCTATCTAGATTTCCCTGTTTGATTTTGCTTAATGAGGTTGAAATGACTAAAAAAACCCCCTCATGTCATGTTACAGAACTGTTTTTATTGCGATGCTAATGCATTATTTCATCCAAGTAACAAATGAGCGTGGTGTTAGAAGGAATGTTTAACCCAACTTGTTTTAGTTTCAGTGAAATAATTTGTCTCGCTGTCCATCATCATTAACCAAAACCCAACATGGATAATGTATAAGATCAGTCTTAAAAGATTTGCCTAAAAATGAAAAACCAAAATTGGATTACAGAGTCCATTTAGTTGTTATCTGGAATTGGTAAAGAGAGCAGAGGAATGCCAGTTACAAAAGCTTCCACTTACATTTAAAAAAGAACTTGTGATGATAATAAAATGGTTGTGAAAATCTGTTAAATAGGTACTGGAGAGACTGAGACATGCTATGGCATTTAGTACTTCTGAGGTATCATTCAGACATTGAAGTACAGTGGACTTTAATTAAGGAGTTAAACATTTGAGGCTACCTTCTGCTCAGTCAATCTAGCTCAGTATTGTCTCCTCTGACAGCAGCTCTCCTGGGGTCTCAGGCACAGGAACAGCTTTCTCAGCATCTGCTACCCCAGATCTTTTAATTAGAGTTCTCTTAGAGATCTGAATGGTAGTTAAGAGTCAGGTCCTGCAGATTTATGTCAGTGTGTAACGTTGCATATATGTAACATCTGAGTTATGCATAGTATTGCATCCACAGAATAATGGCACAGGACCTGAAAGGTGAATGTGAATTTTACTTGGTGAATGAGCTGTTAAGTACTAATGAAAGGCCAGAGTTTGGGCTCCATGTTGATTGAAAACAATCTTCTTTCCCATGTGTACTTTTAATACTGAGGACATAGGGTGGTTGTATAAAGATCTGGCAAAGATAGCAAGTGCGTTACATGAAAGCAGAAGTGGGGGTCAGTTTGATTGATTTCAGTGGCATTTATTTTCTTGTAAAGGTGGACAGAATCACAACCCAGGGCCAACTCTCATGTGGCCAGATGCAAGCTGAACGTATTGTTATTTGTGCAAGGCTTTTTGCCTGCATAAATAATGGAAAATATTATTTGTCAATATTTGTTTACTGAATGGAAAAGACCTTGATTGCTTTTTGAATGTACAAATTGACTGTTGAAGTGGTGTTCTGATATAGCTTTCGGCATGTTCATACTGACTAATAGATTCATTAGAATGTACAATTTGGTGGTCTATTAAAATGATGTTAATGTACTTCTGCCTTTGGATACACAAAAACATATGACAGTTATATGGCACAGCATATTGTATATATGCAGATACATACCCTGCACATACAAAGCCAGAAATGTGAAAGGAAACCACATGTGGCTCTTCTATCTGCCACCATGGCTTTCGTCAGCACTGTTTCCTAATGCAGTATTTGCCCTGTGCTCCAGAAAAGAGGACAAGTCTGGTGGGGTTTGTAGTTGGCAGTTGATTCCCACCTTGAAACAGCCACTGGTGGAGAGACTGGAGGATGGGTAAGCTGAGAGCCTTCCTGAACTGTGGATCACATACTAGGGATGGAACTAATAGCGCTAGAGTTCAGTTTGAAGGAAACTTTTAACATAGGAAACATTTTTATTTTGAAAAAAAAACACAGATTTATAAAGAATCCTGGAAAATTTGAAAGCTTGCACTATTTAATGTCATAAGTCTGACTCACAAGCCCTTCTAACTTTAAATACACAAGGGATGGCTAAGATTCAGCAGTGGTGGAGGAGGAAGAGGAAGAGGAGTTTGGATTTATATCCCCCCTTTCTCTGCTGTAGGAGACTCAAAGAGCTTACAATCTCCTTGCCCTTCCCCCCTCACAACCAACACCCTGTGAGGTGGGTGGGGCTGAGAGAGTTCCGAAAAGCTGTGACTAGCCCAAGGTCACCCAGCTGGCATGTGTGGAAGTGCACAGGCTAATCTGAATTCCCCAGATAAGCCTCCACAGCTCAAGCAGCAGAGCAAGGAATCAAACCCGGTTCCTCCAGATTAGAACTCTCTAGTAATTAAAGAGGTCACAGTTATATGTATAATACATGTATGTGTTTGGTAGGGCATAAAGTAGTAATGTGACTCTTTTGATAGTGATTTTGAATGCAGCTGTCTGCCAACCAGGGAATGAGTACCACTAGTTCAGGGATTCCCGGCCATTTTGAGCTTGCAGTTATAAAGATACTTTCCTGAGCATAACCGTCACTCTTTATGAGTACATTTGTTTGGAGGAGTGTGGTGGCTAGAGTCTAAGAGACTCCATGAAATCCCACTCAAATAAAGAAGCTTGTTGGATGACCTTGAGTCTCTCTTTGCCAGCCTCTCATAGGGCTATTGTGAGATAAAATGTGGGAGGAGGGAAAGATGACAGCAGCTTTGAGTCCCCCCCTTGGGAAAAAGGTGGGGCATAAATTAAGTAAATACATAAATAAAAGTTGATGAAAATGTTCTTATCATGGAGGTACACACCTTCAAGAAAGAAAACATATACAAAAACAAAGACAATCACATCTGAATGAAAATACAACATTTTAAAAAGATTTTTCCCCCTTAGGGCAGAAAATGTTTTGGGGAAAACTCTTGAAAAACGCATGCCCTGGTCATTTCCAATATGAACAGTTCACTGTTCATAATGGAAAGACGGAGATACCTTATATCTGTAAGATACCTACCATGAAATGCAAATATTTTATATAAAGGAATGTTGTCAGCAGCAGATGAGGTAGGGGCTGGCAACCACAGTTGAGGGGAAGCTGCAGGAGTACTGTATGAGAACATGCATGTACAGTAATGTTTTTGGCACAATCAAGAATGTATGGGAATGCAGTTTCTGGAGCATATGACTATGCTGAACACAGCTTGTGAACTGAACCATCTGTGTGATCAAGTATCTCCACTAAAGATTCATTTTGAACAATTCTATTAATAACATTATCACACCAATAAAATCATTCCAAAATGTTCATAAAATGAAGAAATAAAAATGAAGGAATGCTTCAAATATAGAATTCATGAGAATTCTAAACGCCCTAAGTTCTTGATTAATCTTTCTACAAATTATGCCAGTGCATTGACTTTGAGCAGAGAGATCCACACTACTATACAGTTGGAGTAAAGAAAAGTAGCAAGTTTCTAATTTTATACTCATCCATTTACTATAATGGCTGGTACAACATAAAAGGCTTAAATAGTACTAATGCACCCTTCATACTATCATTGATATTAGAATAAATGGTTAGTGCTTTTGACAGAGAATTATTTTAAATAACATAAGATTGAATACAGCTTCAGTTGACCCGATTGATTATTTACTTGGCTTAGAAAGGAGACTATCATGGGGAGCACTAGTATTTTAAGATAAAAATGTGACCAATCCCTTAAGACCATTTATTAGCTATCCTTTATTCTAAGGCTCCATTTTTTTTAAAAAAAGTTAATGTATGCGACACTGGGGAAGGAGTGTTTCTTAAGTATGCTTTATTTCATATGCAAAATCAAAGGAATTACAATCTACTTTTTTTAAATAACGCAGTTCACAATCCTGGTACTTCTGAAATTAATGAAAATCCAGACTTTTCATTGTAGCACAGTCAAGTTTTCACAGCTAGTAGAGTTTTGTCAAGAAGTCATAAAATGTAACCAAAAGGTCTGTTTTTCATTTATTTCAGTAAATTCTAGACAGCTTGAGGGGTTTCCACCCCTATTTTCAGTTTTGATTTTGTAGCTGTCATTTGTCAAGTTAAGAGAAATGAACAGCCCTATGATTTGCGGTAGGGTTTCTATAGACTGTAACAAAAAATGAGATATTTTTGGCATTACTGATTAATGTTTCTGACTCAGATACTTCATTTATTCTGATTTAGGGTGACTAGAAAAATAATTTCTCTAAACAAACAGAAAATTATTTTAAAGGAAATTATCAATTTTGGCCAATACTGATTATTTGCTTCTGTTACTAAACAGTGGAAGGGATGAATAATTTTTGAAATGTTACAAGCTTCAACAATCTATCCTCTATGCAAAGAAACAGTCTCAATGCTAATTTCAACCTACTGGGACATTTTCTCAATACATATTCAAAATTGATTTAAGAATGCTGCAGAAATGATTTTTTTCTCTGCATGATGTTGACCTACATCCTTGAAAATATAATGTACATTATAAAATAAATGAGATATATGATTATACAAGGGATTCAGCTTTCAAGGCCCAATTCTGCTCTCGAACAATTCTTTTTGTTAGGCTATTCTTATATTCTGAGCCAGGTATCTCCGCTAACTCCAGTCTTGCACAAGCTGGTCAGGCTTCTATAGCTGACATCCCACCCATTTATCCATAGATGCTGCAATCTTACAGCCAGGGGTATCCAAACTCTGTGGAGCTCTCTATTAGCAAGGCATACTTCATTCCTTAAGTTAAAGGCTTGTAGCAAAAATGTGGCTTATTTAGTGCAAATTAATGTTTAAAATTCAGTCTTGTTCAACTCTTTAGATTCTGTTCTCCTTGATTCTCCTGCCCTACAAAACTCTGTTACTTATCTACTCACTGCCTGAATATATCACAAGATCTTTAATCTCTGCAATGACACTATGCCAGGGAGACTGATCTCAACTGGACTGTCATGAGTGAAATACAAATGCAATAACAAAATCAGGACCAATCAAAAGGACATAGAACAGTGTTCAAGTATTTGATATTCCTAGAATTCTCCATCAGGCTCAATGTTGCAAAATAAACCAATAGAGGATAGATTTCTCAGGCTGTAATTTTAGGACGTTAATCATGGCTCAGGGGTAGAGCATCTGCTTTGCATGTTCAATCCCTGGTACCCACCAGTTTAAAGGACCAGGTACCAGGTAATATGAAAGACTTCTACTGAGACCCTGGAGAGCTGCTGCCAGTCTGAGTAGATAATAATGATAGTGATGGAACAGTAGTCTGAATCAGTATAAGGTAGCTTCATGTTTCCATGTGAAACGCTGAGCATTGGTGCTGCACCTCAGAGTTTCTGCTAGGATAAAAAAAACCAAGAACATGCAAATTGTTCGCCCACTATAGCAAAATAAGAAGACAAAAGCTCAGAAACCAGCCCACTGAAGGTCCAAGAGAAATGTCTCTCTAACACCAGGCAAAATGCCTAGATCCCGTAAATTTCAAGTGTAGAGGAACCATTTCATGGTCCATGTAAGGCCAGTTCTATAGTGAACCCCAACATGGCTTTAGTTTGTTTCCCTTTGATTCTGATTCTGCTGACTTTCCCAGAGATGGCTTTAAAGCCTATTTTTATTGATTTATTGATTTATTGATTCTTGCTGATAATATTCTTCTTGGTATCTTTTTAAAAATTATTTTTAAATGAAGTTTCAAGTACAGAATTGCTAGTTTTAATGGTTAGTTTTAATTATAAGTTGCAAATCATTTTAGGAACGTATGTTTCTTAGAATGCAGGATGTAACTGTTTATACATTTATTGAGAAAAAATTCTAAAATGATACCGAAACAAAATGACTAACAAATAAAAGCAGAGAATCAACTACATAGGACTAACAGAAAACATTAATACATTATATTGTCTTGGGGAGGCTATTTGTTAATATCCAAATAAATCTACAAATTCAGACAAAATATCATATATATTTTTAGAAAAGGCAAATCTTTCTTGAACTGCAAGGTCTAACATTGCCTCAATCTACATTTTAAGATGTGATGTAACTGTTAGGAGGGAAGGTAGCATGGTATAGTCTGACCTTGTAAGGTCTTTGAAGTTAAGGAGGGTCAGTACTTGGAAGGGAGACCACCAAGGAAGGCTCTAGAGAGGAAGGCCACATCAAGCTACCTCTGCTTCTCACTTTCCTTGAAAGCCCCTTCATAGGGTTGCCATAAGTTAATGGTGACTTGATGGCACTTTACACACACAGTGTAAATATCACTTTCAGCATTTGAAGTATTATTTGTTTAGCTATTGTGTTTACCACTAAAATGTGCACCCATGATTCCATCAGGCGTTATCCAGCAGCTCCAGCTAAGATTCCAAAAGGCCAATTGGAAGGAGACGAAATAGTAAATCCTGCAGGGTTGCAGCGGGTGCCCTCCTCTGCAGTTAGCAATGTTGACCTTAGTGTAGAAGTTAATTATTTATTTAATTAGCATTGCACATTTGCAATCGACGCAGGGCATCTTTTGCCATCCCATTAAGTAGAGCATTCCTTAAAGCAGTATAAAGTAAAGCATTAGCTTTCTACCTGCACTTTTAACGCACTTCGATGAACTTTAAGACTGTTTAGTTAATTGTAACTTATGCTGCATGGGGCCAGGAAGTGGGGTATTAATGGGGTGTTAATAACCACTGCACAAGCATTGATGTGCAAAGGAGAGGAACCAAAATAAACCTGATTTAATCAGATAGCCATCAACTATAAATCTCTGTACCTAAATGGGGGTGGGGGGTTGTAAAGGAAAGTTGAAGTTGTAAGATTAGGAGAACACTGTTCTTCCTGCAAATAATTTGGGACTGCTTACTTTATTCCATTTTAACAGCCCTTAAGCCATGCATAAGAACTGTTTTCATTACTATCTTGCATTGTGTTGTCCTTAATAATACAGTGATATTGTGGACAGCAGATATCATGGCCACACAGCCTGGAAAACCCACAACAGCCAGTTGATTCTCCCATGAAAACCTTCAACAAGAAAATTAAGTTCATTTATCTCAATAACAGATTCAAGTAGCATATTGCATTGACCCAGGAAATGGGTGTTTCTTGTATTGGGAGACTAGCTGTTACTACTAAAATTAATCCAGCTGATAATGAAATTGGTTTTCTTGTTTCATTTTCTGATATTTGGGGTGGTGATAAATTACATTTCAGCAAGAATCCTTCCTATATTCAACAGTGATTAGGGATAAATATTTCTATTTTGCTCTGATTGGGTGATCATTTATTCTAGTATCCCACCTACGCCTTAAATACATCTCTATTTAAAGATTTCATTATTAAGAGCTGTCTGGTTCTGTAGTGAGCTGTATAGGCTTTTCAGCCATAGGATGCAGACCACTGAAGTAGAGGATAGTCTAAAATGAATTCTGGAATTGGTACATACACAGTTTGTTACAGCGTTCAAACCCCTCTGTTCATTTGTATCTTTCTGCCTGTACATTGCCAACGTATAATATGCCTTTGTAAAACATAGCAGAAAACTTTTAAATGAAATTCTATGTATAACTCCAGTAAGATTTCCCCTGTATCCTTGAAGGAAGACATGAAGTGCCGATAGATTAAACTGGGTTGTAATAATGGCTAATCTGTATTATACGCATGCAGAGATATATATAACATTCTGGGGAATGCACCTTGGCTGCGATATCAGTCAGCGCTGCTTCCAGTCTTGATTAGCCTGAGCAGAAAACGGGAAATGTCAAGATATGTAAAGATTCATTTACCTCCCATCCACCAGTGGTTCTGCTGATATTGCTCAGCACCAGTGATGTCCCTGCCCCAGTCCTTGTGGATCACAGCAGGCTTCAGAAAATCTCCCTTGAAATGCTGCAGGACTCTATGCAAAATTTGGATTAAAAAAAAGAATGGTAAAATATACCAGTTCTATACCCTTTTCAACTGTAATTTCATCCACCACATGCTGGACTGTCTTTGTTTTAGAATGCTCCACTTGGGTCGTCATGCCTACCTAATAGAACTAGGTAGGCAGTAGGACTAAAGCGGATAAGCAATCTAAAACATCTCCTGATCCAAACTTTATGGAACAAGGATTACAATTCTACCAGATTCTTTTTTTGCTTTAAAGGGTATACTTCAGAAGCAAGACTAGGTAATTCAGAATTCCAGAATTAGGAGAATCTTTTCAAAATTTTCCAAACTGTGGTCGATTCCCCACTTCAAAAATGAAAGTAGACACAAACCGGTTTGGTAAGATTCGGGAGCTTTTGAACATGGTTTCATGGTCCCCACTGCAGCTTCTGCCCCCTTGTTCCCAGAAACGCAGCAGCCATTCAGGAGTCCCCACACGATCTGCTCAGGGGCTATCCTGATTGGCTGCTGCCTTGTGCTGGGGTGGGAATTTTTTTTTACTTTCAAACTGATGAGCATGCGCAGAACGACTCTATGTGGAGATGAAGAAATGGGCGATTAAAACAAGCCCTGTTTCCGTTCCACCTCCATGTACTCGGATCCACGTGGATACGACGTGTAGCACTGCTTTGTACTGTCTTCTACTCAGTCAATCAGTCAAAACCGGCCCTATGTTGCTTCGTATCCATGTGGATCTCCGGTCTGTGAAATTTTTAAAAAGGGCTATGTGCGCATCGCACACAGCCCACTGCGTCCTGATTGGATGTGAGGCTCCATGTCACTCGCAAGGGCGGGTAGTTTGAATCTAGATTCACCCCCCCCATTTCTCCAGCACTCCAGATTGCCCATGTGTTTTTTTAAAAGGTCTACTTTCTTCCAGGTTCTAAAATAACGTAATGCTGCGGAAGCAGCTCAGGATATGAATGCACCATTTACGCTGGTGAAGTGAGGATTTCTGCAGGAAACCTGGATAATTGGAGTGACGAGCACGCATCTAATCATGAGTGGGGAATTGACCGGTATTTCTGCTTGCTGTTTCACTGAAAAAAGAAAAAAAATGCACATTATCTATGACAGGAAAAAATAGTGAGATCTTGAATGTTCAAGAAACAAACATTTTGCTTTGGGGTCAAACGGAAGGCACTTCATTTTATTGCTGGAGTATTGTTTTCAGAGGACACGCTTAAGGGATATCCCCTGGAAGAAATCATAGGCGAGCGCTGAAAGGAATGTATTCTGTTCCCCAAGCAAACTAAAATCAGGTGCCTTGCCTTGCACTTGGCTAGAACTAGTGTGGGCCTGGAGACAAATGGCAACCGAACCGAAATGATTTGGCAATGTCGAAAAAGGGTTTAGAACTCTGACTCCTCCCATGTAGTCTAACTAATAATGAATGCTTGCAATCCTAGAAATGATTGGAGATGGTTTGAAGAACTTGCAGATGCCAATTTTTCCTTATCTGCTTCTAAGGAAGACTGCTCTGTTTTGCCAATTCTGAGATCTCCTAGTTAACTGTACGCATCCTGTTGCCTTGCCGCAGTTCTGTAAAGAAATTGATGATTCAAATACTGCCGGATCTTGCCCGCCTTAAGCGTCACGGTATATTTCCATGTCTCCAGCGCTACGAACTACACCTCGAGCTTCGAAGCGGAGCTGTGAGCAGGAACTGCCGCTCATCAGAATACTGTAGTGCTCCGCGTAAAGAGGGCATTTTAAAGGGACAGGGTCTAACTAAGGTTCCCTCCCACAGAATATGCCGCAAAAGCAACCAGGCAGGTCTAGCCAAGGGAACAACGGCGGGGTTTTAAATAAAGGAAAATGGGGAGACGTATACGGGAGCATGGCAAATTAGTGTTGGTGAGCGACGCAATCGCATGCCGAGGCCTCATTACAGAAGAATCTAAATACGGAAGGTAGAACCTTATTCCAGAATTTCAAGGTACGGTAAAGAAAATACAGTAATTAGAAAGTGATATTCGGCTGGTGTAACTGAAGAATGAGAGAGAGCTCTGCCATTGGCAATGGATTGTTAAACTGTAAAACTTTAGAATACCGGTAGGCTGGGCTACCGATGTTATGGTCCAATACGCTTTAATGAGGAATAGCTTTTCACATTGTTATTTCATTTTAGGGTGCATTGCTAGCATCAATATTCCTCTGCTGCTGCCACAAGATGTCTTGGAGTAGCGATGGCCAAGCCATTCTCCTCTTCTCTCTGTCACCACTGCTTTTTCCAGCCTTGATCACACTGCTGCTTCTGGCAGCACATTTTGAATCTGAAGAAGAAAAGGGATGGGCCATACAAGTTGGCAAGAGATCTGCCCCTGTGAAATCAGTTGCTCTTTGTTGACAAGAGTTAGGCCAGCAGGAACAGGCTTAGCTGCCTGGACAGGCTGCATTTAAATATCAGAAGAATTGTCCCATTCTGAGTGAAGATAGAGGGTCAAATTTTAGCTCAGTATGCAAATTGGAGGCACTTAAGTGTTTCTTTGAACAAACGAGATATATGGTGCACTTCAGAACAAAGAGTGCTGCTTTGAATTTGTCCTGTGTGTTTCTGGTTATAATGATTAGGAGTCCAGCCAGCACTTCAGCTTTCCCTTGAAAGGCAGAGCTAAAATGGGAAACATCTTGTGTTGAGTAGTCAAGGGAATTTATGGAAGGTGTCTTTTTCTATAATGCCATACAAGGCGAATTTAAAGCTGAGCACTTGAGAGAGAATACAAAAGGGCTACAGAAGAATGATGCTTAAATTAACTAGGAGGATGGCGGGAACCTCAATAGATTGTTGATAAATAGGGTTCCCTCCTTTAAAGAGATGGGATTTTTTTAAAAAATCAGACTGTGTGGATAAGCATTGAAAGTGATAGTTACAACTTTAAAGTTACACATCAACTTCAGTCGCATAGAAAGTCAGACATCTGTAGGCTTTGGGCATATGAGCTAACTGTTACCACAATTGCATAGGTTGCCAGCAAGCAGCTTCAATCCAGTAGGAATGAAAATTTGCATATGGACATGATGTCACAATGCTTTAGGAATTCCCTGCTTACTGTAGTAAGAACCAGGTACAACCAGAAGTGATGTTGCAGTATGTTGTGACATCACTTTTTACATCTATTTTTGCTACTACTGGAGCAAAAAGTGATGGCAGGGAGCTGGGACCATGAGAAGTACCTACCATGGTCAATCTGGTAAGCCCACATAAACATAGTCATACAGGTAGGATGTTTATGTGGCCAGTGGGGATGGCAATTGTGGCCAGTGGGGATGGCCAGTGGGGATGGCAGGGAAATTGGGGCGAGCTAGTTAAGGTTTACATATGGCTAATGGTTCCAAATGACTCTGTGCAGACAGAACATATGAAGTAGTGTATTATAAATTGGTATACCTCTGTGATTAGTTGTGCTTTCATGTAGCCCTCATTTATTTGACTGAGACTTGCTTAGGAGACCACCTGCGTAGGTTATGTCATAGATCTTTGATGTATCCTAGATCTTTATTGTGTAATATTTTTGAAGTTTTGACCTTCATGGTACAATGGGCAAGCACACAATGTTATCCTGAACCTTTAGTAAGAAATAGTAATATTTTGCTGGATTTACAATATACAGATGACCATGGTCTTCCTGTAAATTTCACTAACTGTTTATAACTCTGCCATTGTTTACTCTGAGTGCAAGAAAAATAAGTCAGCAACTTCTTGTGTTGGAGATTTTCAGCTTGATTTCATGTCTCATTAATCTCTGAATGCTGTAAATATGATAAAGGTTGAAATGAGTTCATGAATAATCTCAAATTAAGTGATTATGTCAACAGATACTTTGTCTACCCATGAAGACTATGGAGGTGTGGTGGGGGTGGGGGTGGTTGAAAACTACTTCTTTTACCCAGCATATATGTTTGAGATGTTGTGATCTCAGTCAACAACTAACTGAAGGTCACCATGATCCCTGAGCCAACCAGCTACTAACAACTGCTGATCCATCTGCCCTTCCCTTTTGCCAAGTATATTAGGTTAGCTTGCCCTTGGGTGTTAATTCTTGTTGCAAGTTTAATTACAAGAGCCAAAGGGGGCTTGGCCTGTATCCCTGATGCATTCTGATAACAAGAGAGCATTGCCACACGAGGTCACCATCTGAGACGCAGTGCAATTTTGTAGGAGAAACACTACCCATGCAGAAGGAGGGGCTTGCCACAAGCTACATGGTACAATTAGCACTATGAAGGGAATCAATTTCTCCAAACTCTGTCTGGGGGGCTGATGCTGTGATTATTTTTGGCTTTATGGGTCTTTGGGCACTAGGCCTTCTTAGTGAGAAGTTTCTGATCCATGTTGGGTAAGGTCCTGGCCTCTGGTAACATCAATATAGTGCACAGATTTGGAAGGTATGGTGGTGGAAGGAATGCAGTGCCAAGAGAATGGGCAGAGAAGCATGCTAGAGTCTGCTCCTTCTCTCACCTCCATGAAATCCTCATGGTTGGGGGAAGGCAGGCGATTAGTAAAACTTCTACATCAAACAATGTTGTCTGATGCCAATCTATGTATATAAAAAGCTAACAGTGACTTTGTTAGTCATGCCCTAACACCGAAACGACTGGACCAGTTGCTAGAATTACACATGATGTCCCTCACTTATTTTGACGGGTAATCCGGATCTTTCGATAAGTCGAAAGTCCATACCTGAGCCAGGTAAAACATCTTTTTCCTGGCGCACCGGGTCATGAAGCTGGCTGTGTTTAAGTGTCACCCTTAGAATGTTCGTGCAGCATGTCTGTGGCCTGAGGGGTTGGTATACTCTTAGAATATTTGTGCAGATGGGCAGAGATGAGCAGTGAAAACAGTAAATAGGTAATACTGGTAGGTAATACAAGTGGAAGTGAAACACATACACACTTTGCCGTGTGATATGTCAGGTGGGGTTCCCCCCCTCACACGCAGGTAACTTTCACTCTCTGTTCCTCACCCACTGCTACCACACAACACACTTTTCGCACACATCCAGCTCTGTCCTCACACACACTCATACCGGCCTCCCTCACATCCAGCCCGCCGCTTACCCACTTCCTCACCCATGGCTGCATACGGCTCTCTTTTATTACAAGCGAGCTGGAGTTTGCCTTTTTCTGCGGGGTGGGGTCGAACCAACACTACCGGCTCCGCTTCTTTTGCACATGGTCCTTTAAAAACCCATGGAGCTGGCCTTGATCTGGAAACTCCTCACCACTTTTACTCGGAGGCCTGACTGGGAGAGCCTGGTTGCACCAGTTCTGCCTTACCCAAGCCAGGACTGTATGCGGTATCAGCCGGCCTCATGGACGTGGGGATTCGCACTCTGGACAGTTCCATTGTGGAATGGAAAGGGTTACCTTGTACTAAAAAAACAAGACACCACCATATAACAATGTGAATTGAAAAAGGGAAAGAAGGATTCCATTTGACCACCCCAAAAGGCTATGCTGCGGATCATTGGACCTGCATGGACATCTGTGTGGGTTGCGGACTGTGATGAGAAGGACAATTGCCACAGCAACGCATGGCTGGGCCCCACTAGTCAGAAATAAGTTTCTCTCTTGTATGACAGGACAGTCACTGCTGGATACAGGGTTTTTTAAGGGACTGCTTCTATTTTACATAGTTTTTCTTGAATCTGAAAGAAAAGCATCCACACTGATGGAATTCTATCTTTTCTGCAAGGTGGAATGATTCAGGAGAACTTTAAATTATGCTAGTTTTTAAAATTTATGTTTAATACATTGTATTTTAATGTGTAACCCACCTTGCTTTTGGAGAAAGGCGGGCTAAAAATGCACAAGCAGTTTTCAGTTGCGTATGTACCTTTGGGGGACATATCTCCATCTTCATCAGTATGCTCATCTGAACCCTGTTGATCAGCTGAGATATATCTTTTGATACAAATGAAAATATACATCTCCATCTCTGGACCACTTGCTGTTGGACATGACTTTTCCCTCAGCCTCATAACCATGTCCTGATTCCTCTCTTATTAAAAAGGCTCAAAGACTAGGGAAGGAAGTTATTCCCTGGGCACTCATTCAGTTACCTTGCAGCTATACAGGCTTGGTATTTACAGAAAAAAGCAAGCAAGCAAGCAAAGCCTGGAATGTGAACTACCACATGGGACTTGTAAATCTGCAAAGCCAGAGAAAGGTCTCCTGATGATTAACTTGATGAAAATTGCTGGTGGCTCCTAATTGGAGACAATACTAGTGACAAAGGGGACAGCGCTGATGAAGTTCAAAGCTCTGTTGCTTTACAGCTGTTAAATGCCATTCTTTTTAACTTGCATTTTTTCCCTAGCCAATACTTAAGTACATCAAAAGCAGGAAGCCAGCAAGGGAAGCGGTAGGCCCGTTAGATGACAAAGGAACAAAGGGTGTGCTAAAAGATGGCAGGGAGATTGCAGAGAAGCTGAATGAATTCTTTGCATCTTTGCATCTGTCTTCACCCAAGAGGAGGTGAGGAACATTCCTGCACCTGAACCAAGCTTCTTAGGAGGCGAATCTGAGGAACTAGTGAAGATAGTGGTAGACAAGGAAGAAGTTCTGGCAGCCATTGATAAACTAAATGTTACCAAATCCCCTGGCCCAGATTGCATTCACCCAAGAGTTCTTAAAGAGCTCAAGCATGAAATTGCTGATCTTCTCACTTTAATATGCAACTTATCCCTGAAATCAGGCTCCATCCCTGAAGACTGGAAGATGGCCAAATGTCACACCAATCTTGCTAAGAGAAAGGGATCTAGGGGGGACCTGGGAAATTACAGAAGGCCAGTCAGTTTTGACATCTGTTCCTGGTAAATTAAAGTAGAGATCCTATCATTAAAAGATAAAAAATTATAAAACATGCTCGAAAAGCAGAGACCTTCCGCTGAGAAAGAGTCAGCATGGCTTTTGCAGAGGCAAATCCCTAATGTCTTACAAACTTACTAGAGTTCTTTGAGGGGTGTAAACAGGCATGTGGACAGGGGAGTGAACCTGTGGACATTGTCTGCTTTGGATTTCCAAAAGGCTTTTGACAAAGTTCCTCACCAGAGACTGTTGGAGAAAAAACTCCAGCAATGAAGAAGAAGGGAATAAGAGGGGTAAGTCCTCCCTATGGATTAAAAACTGGTTGAGAAACAGGAAACAAAAGAGTGGGTGTAAATGGGAAGTTCTCACAATGGAGAGATGTGGGGGGTGGTTTCCCCCAAGGATCCGTTTGGGGACCAGTGCTGTTTAACCCTATTCCATAAATGACCTGGAAGTAGGGGGTGGAGTAGCGTGTGGTGGCCAAGTTTGCAGATGATACCAAATTACATGTAGGGTGTGAATTTGAGAAACCACAAAGGATTACTAAGGCGAGCTTTCCGAGCGGACCTTGATAAATTAGGTGAGTGGGCTCCAGAGAAATGGCAAATGCAAGGTTCAATGCTTAGCAAAATGTAAGAGTGATGCACATGGGGGCCAAAAAAAATCCAACCACTTCACATACACGCTTACAGAGGGGGTCAGTGCATAGCGATCAGTCCACAGAACCAGGAAAGGGATTTAGGACTGTCTTGCAGGTTGATAGTTCCATGGGAATGTCAACTCAATGCATGGCAGCTGTAAAAAAGGCAAACTGTATACTGGGGATCATTAGAAAAGGAATTGAGAATAAAACTGCAAAGAGTGTCATGTCCTTATATAAAGCAGTGGTGCGACCGCACTTGGGTACTGTGTCCAGTTCTGGTCGCCGCATCTCAAAAAGGATATTGAGGAGATAGAAAAAGTGCAGAGAAGGGCAACAAGGATGATTGAGGGGACTGGAGCACCTTCCCTATGAGGAGAGGCTGCAGCTGTTTGGGACTCTCTTTAGTTTGGAGAGAGGAGGACTGAGGGGAATATGTTATGATTGGAAGTCTACAAAATTATGCATGGGGTAGAAAATGTTGACAGAGAGAAATTTTTCTCTCTTTCTCACAATACTAGAACCAGGGGGCATTCATTGAAAATGCTGGGGGGAAGAATTAGGACTAATAAAAGGAAACACTTCTTCACGCAACGTGTGATTGGTGTTTGGAATATGCTGCCACAGGAGGTGGTGATGGCCACTAACATGGATAGCTTTAAAAGGGGCTTGGACAGATTTATGGAGGAGAAGTCGATCTATGGCTACCAATCTTGATCCTCCTTGATCTGAGATTGCAAATACCTTAACAGACCAGGTGATCGGGAGCAACAGCTGCAGAAGGCCATTGCTTTCTCCTCCTGCATGTGAGCTCCCAAAGGCACCTGGTGGGCCACTGCAAGTAGCAGAGATCTGGACTAGATGGACTTTGGTCTGATCCAGCTGGCTTGTTCTTATGTTCTTATGTTCTTACTTCTGATGCAGCAGACACTTCATTTTGGTGCAAAGATGGAATTTCTTACATGCCTGACATTATTTTCTCCTTGTGAAGTTTCTCTACGCAAGGCAGTTATAAAATTGCTCATAGCGATCAAGGTTCTGGTGGCTTGCCAGATATTCAACAGATAACCACTTTTAAAAATAATTATTTTCTCAATAATGCCATTGATGTTGAGTCCCCCCCACCCAGTATTTCTCTTAATTAAACAGATTTTCTAGAATTGCATAATATTTCTTGTATGCTTTTGCTTGTTTATGGAGTGGTTGGCCTATGGCATTTGTACATGTTCAGGTTTGTTATAATTTATGCCTATACAATGATAGACTTTCCCATTGGCTGCATGAAGATAAATCCTTCTGGTGTGTGAGTGCATGTGTGAACCAATCAAATAAGGTAATGAGCAGAGTCTGATAATGTAAAGCAGGGATGAGGAGATTTTTCTATTGATCCAGAATGTCTCTTTTTCAGTGTTAGAATCCTTCTTAAAAGAAGAATTTCTAAAATTAGTTTTAAAATTTTTATTTTTATACCACCCTGTCCCCAAGGGGCTCTGGGAGGTGTACAACATGTAGCGTGGTACAATCATAAGATAACTAAAACCTTTAAAAGCAGCGATAAGAACAATAAGACTAAGTATACTAATAGAATAAATACAAATTTAAAGATAAGTGGCGTCCAGCAGCTCAATTTTCAAAGTCCCCTCCCTTAGAGGGAGGAGCGGCAAGTCCTATTAGATGACAGATGGCCCGGATGTAAGGGCCTAAAAAAGAGGGGGGCACTATCAGCGGCTGGTCCCTCCAAAGGCCCGGTGGAACAGCTCCATCTTACAGGCCCTGCGGAACTCACCAAGGTCCCGCAGGGCCCGGACAGCTGGCGGGAGAGCGTTCCACCAGGCCGGGGCCAGAGTCATAAAGGCCCTGGCCCGCGTGGAGGCCAGCCGCATCATCGAGGGGCCAGGGACCACCAGTAAATTGGCCTCTACCGATTGAAGAGGCTGTGTAGGGACATATGGGGTGATACGGTCTCGAAGATATGATGGTCCCAGGCCGCGTAAGTCCTTAAAGGTCAACACCAACACCTTGGCGTTGGATCATACTATGCTGTACAGCTTCCAGTTCCTCCAGTATAGCTGTCTTTTTCCCTGTGTGGGGCCAATGTACCTACAAGCATTGTTAAAATACTGAAAAAGCAACGTTTCTGCAATTGTATATTGCTTCAAGAGTCATTTCACAAGTTACACTTGCACAGGTAGAAAAAAAGCACATGAAAAGAAATGTGATTCTACTATATACTCATTAATTATTACTATTACTATTACTATTACTATTACTATTACTATTGATACAAAACAGTTATACACAGCAAACAAGATCAATATGCTGGATTTTGTATTACATCACATGTCGGACACTTCCCAAGCATCTAGGACTATGTGATGTATCGACGAATAATGCGTGCAGAGCCGAGTAGGGTGGCCTTTTGCAGCTGACATATGGTGATTTTGTCAGCGCCAATTGTTTTTAAGTGCCGTTCAAGATCTTTAGGCACTGCACCCAGTGTGCCGATCACCACTGGGACCACCTTTACTGGTTTGTGCCAGAGTCTTTGCAGTTCAATCCTTAAATCCTCATATCGTGTAAGTTTTTCCAGTTGCTTCTCATCAATCCTGCTGTCACCAGGAATCGCAACATCAACTATCCACACTTTCTTTTTTTCCACAATCGTGAGGTCAGGAATATTGTGTTCCAAAACTTTGTCAGTCTGAATTCGGAAGTCCCAGAGTAGTTTTACGTGTTCATTTTCAGTGACCTTTTCAGGTTTGTGATTCCACCAGTTCTTTGTCACAGGCAGATGGTAGTTGTGGCACAAGTTCCAGTGAATCATCTGAGCAACAGTATTATGCCTCTGCTTGTAGTCCGTCTGCGCAATCTTCTTGCAGCAGCTAAGTTATGTGATCTATTGTTTAGTCTGCTTCCTTGCAGAGTCTGCACTTGGGATCTGTAGTTGACTTTTCAATTCTGGCTTTGATGGCGTTTGTTCGAATTGCTTGTTCTTGGGCTGCAAGAATCAAGCTCTCAGTCTCCTTTTTTAAAAGTTCCATTTGTGAGCCACAACCAGGTTTTTTCCTTGTCAATTTTGTCCTCAATTTTTTCTAGGAACTGTCCATGGAGAGCCTTCTTTTGCCAGTTTTCTCTTCTGCTTTGCAGTGTATTTTTACGGTATTCACTCTTTGTCTTTTGCACTTTGAGCAGTTTCTGCTGTTGACTTCCATCAATGTTGGTTCTTCACTGTTTTTCACATAATCTGCCAGTGCATGTTTCTCTTCTTCCACAGTTTGTTTCACTTGCAGAAGCCCTCTACCTCCTGATTTTCTGGGTAGGTAAAGTCTGTCAACATCACTACGCGGGTGTAATGAGTAGTGGATTGTCATCAGTTTTCTTGTTTTTCTGTCCAGATCATCCAGCTCTGCTTGCGTCCAGTTCACAATTCCAGCAGTGTATCTGATGACGGGTATGGCCCAGGTGTTGATAGCCTTGATCGTATTCCCGCCGTTTAATTTGCTCTTCAAAATTTTTCTGACCCTTTGGACATATTCTCTGCTGACCACATTTTTCACATGTCCATGCTTGATGTTGTCCAGCTGTAGTATTCCCAGGTATTTATAGGATTCAGGTTGATTGCACTTTATGGTTTTTCCATTAGGCATCTCTATGCCCTTACTGTCAGTAATTTTCCCTTTCTTCAATGCCACTGTGGCGCATTTGTCCAAGCCGAACTCCAACTATTACTATTACTATTACTATTACTATTACTATTACTATTACTATTACTATTACTATTACTATTACTATTATTATTATTATTATTATTATTATTATTATTATTAATTGGATTTAATATACCTTATTGCAAGATTTTCTCAATGTAGATGTACCCATTGATAACACAAAAGGGAACAGAGTGTATATGAACTGTGAGTTGTGCAAACTGCACATGCACATCAGTCTGTATAGAATTTAGAAATAAAGATGGAATGGAACAATAGATGATTCATGATTCACTGGTTCTATCTTGGAAACAAGACCAATGAATCTTCCAAGTTTAAGAAATCTGAGAAAGGAGAATGGCAGGAAAAAATTCTAATTTATAGGAACTAATCTGATGCTATGGGCCCTTCTTAAAGGATATCTAGTAGTGTTGCATCTCACATACCTCATCATTTTTATATTAGAAGAGCTTTGCATCATTAAATTCCACCATCATAGACAGCTTTGGAACAGAATTAGACAAACACATATAAATTAATCTTTATCCACTGCTATTACTGAGGAACACTCCATTTAAAGAAACAATCAGCCCTGAATGCTTGATACTGGGTACTAAGTATAGGGGAGACTTAAGGGCTGCTTGTGGTTTTATTGAAGGCATCTAGCTGGCTACTGTTAAAGACAGAGTGCTGGACAGTGGTGGGATCCAAAAATTTTAGTAACAGGTTCCCATGGTGGTGGGATTCAAACTGTGGCGTTACGCCAATGGGGCTGGGCGGGGCACGACGTGGGCGTGGCCAGGCATTCCGGGGGCGGGGCATTCCTGGGTGGGGCTGTGGCAAGGACGCAGGTGCTGCGCCGGTCCTTGGGCGGGAAATGAATGCACGCAGGCGCAGGCTGCCATGCACGCCGGTGCACCTCCTGCTAGACTGCTTCAAGTTCTGCGCGCTACTGTTGAGAGGAGGGGCGTAACTAAGGCAAAAATCACGTGGCAAAATCCCCAATTAGTAACCCCTTCTTGGCACACACAAATAATTAGTAACCTACTCTCGGGAACCTGTGAGAACCTGCTGGATCTCACCTCTGGTGCTGGACCAGATGAACCTTTAATGCTTAAGACTGGTATGTACAGTTATGGCAAATCTACACATCACTTTCAAGGTTATTCAAACTTTCCTTCTGAGATTTCTAAAGGTAAGACACCACAGTATATCAGAGTAGGCATCACTAATAGTGTTTGAAAACAATTAAATTACTTACTGGGTGGGACTGCCTGCCTTGAAGGAATACATTAGTTTAAAGGACTCAGTAACTGAGATTTCCTGTAAATAGGGTAGTTTGTAGTCTCAGACAGAATAACAAGACAAGAGATGGCTAAGTCTGTATTGTCTTTACGACATTCCATTTTAATTTTTGAAGCCTTATGACACAAAATCATCCACTTCACAATTAATTAGGGCATCACAATATACCTAAGGTTCCTAAGTATTTTTCTGCCTCTGCCAAAACTTTCCCCCCTCCAGCTTAAGTCTCTAAAGCCTATGCCCAGTTAATCCAAATTTTGGATGTTGAATTATAATGCAAATATTATTTTGTCTACTGGATTTACTGGTATTAACATATTTGCTTCTTTGGCACTATTTCTATTTCTAACCATGTGCGGAAAGGGGGGAATAATAAAATCATGAAATTATAGAGTTGGAAGAGACCACAAGGGCCATCAAGTCCAATCCCCTGCCATGCAGGAACACACAATCAAAGCACTCCTGACATACGATCATCCAGCCTCTGTTTAAAAACCTCCAAAGAAGGAGACTCCACCACTCTCCAAGGCAGTGAATTTCACTGTTGAACAGCCCTGACAGTTAGAAAGTTCTTCCTAATGTTTACGTGGAATCAGAGGCAAAGCTACAAGGGGACCAGGGGGTGCGTGTTGCACCGGCGCCCACCAGGGCCACCCCCCACAAAAATTCAGGTTTGTGTTTTTTGTTTTTGGCCTGCAGGGGGCGTATTGTTTAGACTAGCAGCACCAAAATTTCAGGGTATCTTTAGGAGACTCTCCTGATGATACCACACAGGTTTGGTGAGGTTTGGTTCAGGGGGTCCAAAGTTATGGACTCCCAAAGGGGGTTCCCCATCCCCCATTGTTTCCAATGGGAGCTAATAGGAGATGGCAGCTACCCCTTTGATGGTCCATAACTTTAGACCCCGTGAATCAAGCTTTACCAAACCTGGGTGGTATCATCAGGAGAGTCTCCTAAAGATACTCTGAAAGTTTGGTGCTGCTAGCCTAAAAACTGCGCCTGCAGGCCAAAAACTGAAAAACACTAAAAATACATAAAACACAAATGAACCCCCCCCCCCACCGCAAAACTCAGATTTTGCACTGGGCTCCATTTTCCCTAGCTACACCTCTGGGTGGAATCTCTTTTCCTGCACCTTGAATCCATTACTCCATGTCCTAGTCACTGAGGCAGCAGAAAACAAGCTTACTCCCTCTTGCTCCCAGACTAAACATACTCAGCTCCCTAAGCCACTCCTCATCGGTCATGGAATCCAGATCTTTCACCATTTTTGTCTTACTCGGGTAGCAGCCACCACTCAAACCCTGCCCTTCTTTCTCTATTTGCTGTTTGAAGTGCCAATAGGCCCTAAGTGTCTTCATGTGAGGTACTACACATTTCCTCTTTCCAGCCCAACAGTCTGTAGCCCTGCTAGGGGCTTCTGGTCTGTGTGGGGACAAGCAGTCAGGCACCCCAGGTGAAATCTTTAACCACTTTGAAATAGATGCTGATCAAGACAAATTTAATTTCTTCCCCTGTTGCCTGGTTTTTGTCTTGTGTGCTTTATCACAGTGTATCAGACAGTTTAACCCTTCCTCTCCCAGCTGAGAGAGTTGCATTTTGACTTGCCCAGAAACTGGATTTGAGTCCCCACATGTGCTGCCTTATGTCTTTTTCCAACTGAATCAAAAAAATCTTTCCAAACCTATCCAGATAGCCATTTATCTTGCCCCTTCCTGGCAGGTGGGCAAATGCTCATCTCTATAATGACTATTTGTCTCCATGAAGGAGACCAGCCCTCCACAATTCCAATGTTTTTTTTAAAATAAATTTGATTGCATTTTGGTTAGTGACAAAAGAGGAATATGAAAAACAACAACACAAAATCGTTTCCATGTCTTGGATGTGTGAAGTCGCCTCTTTTTAAGACACCTCACAGACTTCTTTTTTGTCCTGTGTTAGAATGGACCTTTGTGCTGGTTTTCTGTTTGCAAGGAGTTCTTAAGAAAGGGAAACATCCCCAAAGATGGTCCATTATTCTGTCCCACCCATTCTGTCTCAGGCTAGGCAAGCTTTTGAACCATCTTAGGCCTTGCACACTTTATTGCCTCCTTATTCCACTTCCTGTGTAAAGTGGATCTGACAGCCTACATGCAAGTCATATTTGTTACCCCACTCCTCCAAATCTGGTAAACTCTAATCTGGTAAACCAGTTTTGTTTCTCCACTCCACCACATGAAGCTTGCAGGGTGACACTGAGTGAGTAAAAATTCTCAGAACTATCTCAGCCCCACCTACTTCATGAGGTGCCTGTTCTGAGGGGGGAAGGGAGGTAGATAAAAATGGAGTATAAAACCCAACTCTTCTTCTTCTTAGGAGTCATTTCTCCAGTAGTCACGGTTGTAGTTTAAAACTCAAGAAGTGACCGGCTAATGTCATATTGCCCAGTAATCTGTGTAACCATGGCACAACCTTTTTCCCCCCTGCTTGCAGTTTTCCTGTTTCAAATCACCACCTCTGGGCTCCTTCCTCCCAACTGCTTTCTTGCTCAAATTGCCAGCACCTGAAATAGTTTTGCTTTGGTACACTTTTATATTTGTTACTATATTTTCCCCCTGAGAAGAGAAGCTGACTAAATCCTACACTCAGCAGCACAGATGAGAGAACAAACTCAGTTCCCTCCTTAGCAACCCAGTCAATAGAACCAAGGGGTTTCCCCCACTTACCTTCTGCTGCGCGCTACTCTGGGAAAGTAGCGTGGGGTCCAGCGGTGCTCCCCACTTGCAAGGGCGGCAACCATGCAGCCGCCCCGATGCTGCCGCTCTTGCACCACCTCAGCACGCGTCATTCCTGGCGCTGAAGAAACGGCACCTTTTGATGACCCCGCGCAGAGACTGTGGGGAACCCCGAGCGCGCACCAGGAATGACGCGCACTGAGGGGGTGCGAGAGCGGCGCGCAGCAGAAGGTGAGTGGGGAAAGCCCCCAAAGCTTGGGTTCCATTAGTAACAAAGTATGGATCTGGGCACTCTTGTTTTAATGACTTTTATTTAAACAAATATTATTATCGAGAGGTAGCTGTTTCTAATTTAAAAATATTGATTCTAGAATGAGAGCATGACACACCAAATGGTTAAATGTGAACAGGTTTACACAAATATTTGGGTGCCCAACAAAAGACTCCAGTTTGTAGTAACTGAATATATACATAAAGCTGTTGTACATGTGTGTGTGTGTGTGTTCATATTCCCTTTGGCACATTTTTATTACCTATAAAACACTGTAATTACAGGACGGCAGAAAAAATGTTATCCATTATTTATCAGCATTGATTCTTTGTATAAAAGTCCACTCCATTTGTAACCAGAGATTACCTCAGAAAATGTTTACCTTATTTTTTTCTTGTGTTAAGAAAATGAAATCTTTAATTATTAAAGAATTGTACAGATTATTTCAGATAATGGGTTCTGAGAAAGGAATGAAAAAAGGGTGAGAATTAGTCTTGGGGTACAACCCCACAGATATTGAGACTGTTCTACTAATATACCAAAGGCAAAGGGAAGTAGGATATGGTTCTTCCTTACACATCAGCAGTGCTATCCTATGGGCAGCTAGTGCTACCACAGCTTACTGTTGGTGGAACTGTGACACTTCTAGTTTGCTCCCTGAACAGTTGGTCAGTGAGTGGCCTGTAGGCAAAAGAGCTGGGTTGAGCTGGGGTTTTTTAGGCCACAACCACAACAGCATCCCCAACAACTTGCCATAGTGTCTGAACCAGGGGCTTTGTTGCCTTGGCTGGGCTGTGATGGACAGGGCAAACTGTTATCCAAAATGATGGGACTGCTGGGACTTGTGTGTGTGCGTTGCGGGGAAGGTTGATCCATTTGATTTGTGCTGTTTTCATTGTAATGTTTGCTGTGGATGAATTTATATTATATTCTAATAGGGTTGGTTTGCTCTATTGATCTGAATAGTCTGCCCTTTGGCTAAAATGCAGGATGTAATAAATGTAGTAATTAATAAACTGAAATATCAAAAAATACATTTGCAGTGAAGACACATGGTGGAGATGGAACCTGGGACTTTCTGTATGCAAAACTCGTGCTGTCCCACTATGTCTTGACATCAGTTATGACTAACAACAGCAGTGGGACTTGAGAAGTGAATTGGAGTTGATGAGTTTGAACTTTTTCTTAGGCTCACCAGAGACCTAGACAAAGATTATGGAGCTTCCTTCTTTAAGGTTTAGACAACTTTCTTGATCTGTGAATTTTGCACTCAGATATGTACTTTGTTAAACAGCAGTTATACCAGAATGCCCGTTCAATATTAACCTTAACTATATAAGGATTTTTTTTTATGTTGCAGGCTGTGCTGTTGTCCATAATGATGCCTATAACTCCTACCTCAGTATCTAATTAAACTCTTTGACACTCCATTAGTCTCTGGGTGGTATTTGCTGCAGCTGCATGGCAATTTTTTTTCTTCTGGACTACAAAACCCACAAATTAGTAGAGGAGGGAGGGAATGATAACATACCCTGTTTTCAAAATGTAAAATTAGTTCCCAGAGGAAATATCAGCTTGATCAATTTTCCATTAATGATAACTAGTAGAGGAGGGAAAATGTATGTGACCTTTACTTCCTATTTTCTGATCAGTTGCAAAGGCATTGTGTAAAAACCAGATGCCAACTTCTCTCAATATAATTATCATATGTACTCCACCAGAAAAATCATGTGTCTTGGAAATGGAGATGTTATCCATATGTGCATGCAGATAGAAAATAGGGATAAACAATGATCTACCTACTGTGATCCAATACACTTGCAAGAGAGTTGAAATAATAGCTAGATGAATCTAGATGACCAGTATCAGAAGTCACATGAACTGTATCTTCTTTTTCTAACTAGGTGAAAACTTAAAGAGATTAAAAGGCAGAATCCTTATAGTCAGTGAATGCGATATGCTCCTTTTGAGGTAAGTATGAGACTACTCAGACAAACTGCCCCTGTGTCTCTGCTGTCTTTTGGTCTGTTGGCTCCCCCTGCCCTGATCCACAATCTGCTTGGATCAAGAATACATGCCAGCCATGCTGTGCCATCAGAGCAGATAAATCAATGGCAACAGAGGAATTGTGGGTACTCAAGATACATTGTTTCATCAGACCAGATTTTCCAATGGCATCAAGTGTAGAATAAAAAGAAAGGAGGGGAAAAGAGTAAGAATGGTTATATAGGGCCATCATGAGGAAGGTTTGAGGACATTCATGGCCTGCCATAATAATAGGCAGGTTTTGAAAGAATACCTTATTATCATCTTATTTAGTACCCTGACTGAAATACCCCAAATAAGTTACATCCAGTGGGGATTAAAAAAATGGGGTGAATCTGTAAGTGAAAACTGGTGTCAAAATGTGAAGGAAACAAGACCCCAACATTACAATTGTAAACAGATTCATACTCTTCTAAACTCAAGAGTATAACTCTTTAGGATTACACTGCAAACGTCTTTGCATGGTCCATCCATATTTATGTGCTATGTTTGACTACCTTACTGCCATAAGTATCTCAACGGTAACAGAAGAGGAGGAGTAGTTTGAAGTTATTCCTCCCCTTTCTCTCCTGTAAGGAGACTCAAAGGAACTTACAAATTTTTCCTCTCCCAACAATAGACACCTTGTGAGGTAGGTGGAGCTGAGAGAGTTCTGAAGAATTGTGACTAGCCCAGGGTCACCCAGCAGGAATGTAGGAGTAGGAAACAAATTTGGCCCACCAGATAAGAGTCTACTGCTGATGTGCAGGAGTGAGGAATCAGAACCAGTTATCCAGATCAGAGTCCACCTGCCCTTAACCACTACACCATGCTGGCTCTGTGGCATAACTTTCCCATGGCAGAACTAGAATTCCATGGCAGAGTATATATTTGGCATGCAGAAGGTTCCAATTTCCATCTCCTGTGTATCCAGGTATGAAGGGATCTCGGAGACCAGGGCTGGGAGAAATCTGTAGTTTTTGGATTTTAGCAGTATTTGAGAGACAGTGTGATCTGGGGATTTAGGAGTTGCACTTAACCAACAGCTCCTGGCACCCTTTGTGTGCTGGGGAAGTGTAATTTTCACCTGATGGCCATGCCAAGTGCTCCAGAGGCAGGCTGTGCCATGCCCATGTTGGTGCATGATCCCCTATGGCTTCTAAGTATGAGGATGCTTTGGGTGTACACTTCAAGGCATCTGTTGAGTGAACTCCGACTCACTAAAGCTGACATTGGAACAAATGCTGGTATCCTTTTATTGTGGCCTTGGACTTCTTTTTGACTGCACAGGAAAAACTCTCAGTCTCAGTTCCTTGTTTGTTCAGTGGGCCCATTGGTTTCTCAGAATCTCAGCAGAGTGCAAAAGCAGAACTCTTCTGTTGCTCTGGCACCTGGAGAAAGTGCCACAAAACTCAGCACTGCAAGGCCAGCCAGAGGGTCACCTGGCACTCCATGCTGTGCTTGAGGCTCCTAGGCTGGGCACCCTGTTGCTACTGGGCATACTCCGGGGACTCTCAGTGGCAGGTGGGTAACCAATCAAGTGCTAGAGTTAGATGAGCTGTGCCCCTTTGTCCCAATTCCCCCTTTGCCCCCTTCGGTGGGGGGGCATGCTTAGGAGGAGAGTCGGGGAGCGAGATGGATGGACTGCTGCACCGGCTTGGCCGACCATGGCCATCTTGTGCTTGTGGCTCCCATAGACAGATGCCTATTTCAGGTCAGCAGTGCTTCACTTGCCTCCCAGGGCTCCTTCTCCCACCTGGCTCGGACTTTCTTTTGGGGCACAACCGTTTGTGCCTCTCCTCCGACTTGGAAAAAGCCCTTTTCCTGTATGGCTTGGTTCCTCCCTCTCTCCTTGTTTATATGCTAGCCTGCCTCTCTCCCCTCCCCCTTTGCTTCTTTTTCCTTGTTAAGTGCCCTCCTTTGATATTTCTTTGGGAAAGGTATGTGCGGTGATCATGCCCCTGTCCTGGGACTTTGTGCTGGTTGCTCCCCTTTCCTTGACTCCATCTCTCCTGTCTTCCAACACAACCAACATTTGGTTTCCCTGCTTAGTGGGCTACAAGTAGGGAGGCAGGCCCACTGCATTCACTGCCCAGCTCACCCTCTCTGGCAGGAATGCAGTACATGGATCCACCGCCAGCAGGCACGGCAATCTATTTCTCCCATCTAAGCACTGCAGGGGTCAGCTGCCCCTTTTCACCCCCCTCCCCGAGATCCAGCCCGGCTGCCATAGCTTTTAATGTAAGTAATTGCAGGGGCTGGAATAGCAGGGATGGAAAGCAGAGGAGCCATGCATTGCTATCTCAGGTGGTGACATCCACATCAAGGAATGGGGAGAGTCCAGTCCTGTGAGGGGCAATCAAATCCAATGACCACTACCAATGCACAGAGAGTGGGGGAAATGATGCACAACAATAGATCTTTGGTCATCAGTGGGCTTTCTTGGGCTTCAGCACCAGCCAACAATACCCATCTACCTATCCATCCATTTTTATCCTACCCTTTCCCCAAGGAGCTACAGTGGCCTACATCATTACCCACATTTTGTCTTCACAACTGTCATATAAGGTAGGCTTCGAGAGGGTGTGATTGACCCAAAACGAATCCTTGATGCCATCTCTGGCCACGTTAGGGCCTGTCAAGATTTAAACAGTAATTTACTTTCAGTTTAATTGACCTGCACTCATACAGCCATGCAACCCATTCCCCTGCATTCGTATTCAGAAACCCCACTAACTACTGTGAAGTTTTCGCCAAAGCAAGTATGCATCTTTAGTGTTGTTGCTACCACATGAAAATCAGCAGAAACAACTGACCCTTCATATTTGCTAGAAGAGTTGGGTGAAATAAAGTTGGGTGAAATAAATCAGTTCAGAAAAAGCTGTTTTGCAAGAGAAGGTTGATTATAATGTTTAGCTCAATTGCTAGACAATTTGCACTAGGCTTCCACAGATGCAGATTGTGCTGTAGTGAAGGCTGACACCAGTGGGTAATGGTGTGAGAAAAGGGCATCCTCTGCTCACTTTGCAAATGGCTGGGGAAATGGACGATGACAGAAACCACAGCAAGAACATTTGTTTCTGCTGTTGTAATTTTCTTCAGCTCATTTGCAAGCCTGATTTGCAGGGCTACAATAAGAATATTGTACACAGTTGTGCGGGGAAGTTGGCAATGTGTGGGTTTGAGAGCCGGAAAAAGAATCTTATTCACTGTTGTCATTTACTCAAGTTGGTGCTGCATGAAGCCATTTACCTTCCTGAAGAGAATAAATGCATATATACAGTGCTGGGAAACAACTCACCTAACCTACAAGAACATTAAAAAAGGGAGGAGAAATATTTTAAAATTAAAATCATGCAGATTATTTTGAAAAAAAAATCATATCGTTTCAGATTTTCATATGAAATAACTCACCATATTTGCATTGATTGTACAATGTTTAGTTTTTATGTACAGTTGTAATAATGCAAGACAGGGCCACCAGGAGTCAGAAGCAACTTGATGACATTTAACCCAGAGAGGTTCTGTACATGGAGGTTCCATTTAACTGATTATAGCTGCTGCTAGTCTTCTCACTGAATTTCTTGTATCCTGGTCTAAGTTGTGGGGAGAAAATGACTGGTGTCTTAATAGTGATTGACATGGATTGTTTTTCCTTCTATTGCAACTGTCAAATTTGTTTGAGAGATTTTCTACAACTTTCTACAACTTGAATGGTTTTGAGCGAGCCAAACATTTGAGGAGAATGAGGAGTGACTACTCAGGAGAATATAATCTAATGAAAGGCCAGCAGTGGCAAGGAGCAGCAGCTGGGACTAAAGCCAGCCCTTTTCTCTTGGATGGTAAGGAGCAGCTACTCTCCTTACTCATTGTGCCAAGAGGAGAAAGGCCTGGGTGGTTACCTAAGGTTACCCAATCTTTGCGTTGCCCAAAGGGAGCAGGAATTGTTGGTCCAGAAGGGTAGTACAGGCAAATTGTCTTAAAACAGAATAATAGAGATGACTGAGTGGGTGTCGGAGGTGGTCCCTTCTTTCTCCGATCTTGGGTGATTCCCACCCGCTGTTCAGGGGACAGGACTAATTTATCATTTCCTATCTCCTAGGCAGGAATTGCCTGGATTCATTTTAATTCCTACCTTGCACACAGAGAGTAGCTGGATAATAGTTCTCCACAGCAATTATACCTTTTCCAACTAATAGCTCTCCCAATTTCTTTTGTTTGTTCCTATTGCTAAAATCCTCAACCTTTCAGTCTCTCCTTTTGTGTTCTCCCCACTCCTCCTTCTCAAGGTGGAATCTGGGGCTTGTGAGGAGCTCTGAAGGGACAGCTTTCTCTCTGAGGAGAACGCAGACTCAGATCTGCTGTCCTCTCTGTCACTAGGAGATCGCTTGATTAACATGAGCCTCAGAAGCAGCAAAATGGAGGGAGAACAGGCAAAGGAGTCCTCTGTACAAAATAGAAGCGACAAATTGTGCCCCAGAAAAATGGTGCTTAAAGGGTCTTGGTGGGAAAAGAGCCCAATGTCTACCAGTTTAGCCCTCCAGAATATAACTCTTTTAACCATACTGTGATGAAGTATGTGGACTGTCACCCCAAAATTCACAGACAGGCTGAGAGGAAGTATGCTGAATGTCACCCAAGGCTAACAGACAGGCTGTGAAAAAGTATTCCTCAACCAACCCTCATGTTAACCAGACTGCTACAGCCAAATACAATCAAAACATATTACAAACCACGTAGCAAAGCATGGGCATCCTGCTAGTATATTATATTCCTACCTGCCCTCCTTATTCTTAGCTCATAAAGTACTTAAACTGGCCTCAGGAGATTTCCACCTAGGAGACAGGAAGTGATAAATTAGTCCTGCCTCCTTGAACAGCTGGTTGGAATCATCCACGATCAAAATGCCCTCCTTTTGCCTCAGAGCAGAAGGAACCCTCATGGTAAGTATCTGAGGCTGTTTCCGCACGGCCGTCGAGGCGCCTCCACGCCGGCAAGAATTCTGCCGGCGTGGAGGCGGAGGCCGTTCGCATGCAAGCATGCGGACGGCCTCTGGAGAGGCCGGCAGACGGCAGGCTGCTCTGCATGGAGCCGCCTCTTCCCCCCTCCCCGTCCCACTCACCGTGTCCCCGTCGTCGGCCTGCTGGCCGTCGAAGCCCCGCCCATGCTGCCCTCCGACCTCCAGGGGTCGGAGGACAGCATGGGCGGGGCTTCGACGGCCAGCAGGCCGACGACGGGGACACGGTGAGTGGGACGGGGAGGGGAAACAGCGTGTTCCCGGCGGTGCTGTTCGCACCGCGCCGCCGGGAACACGCTGTTGCAGGAAAAACAACCCTTTAAAGGGTTGTTTTTTTAGGGCGGCCTGACGCCGCCCTGGGGGAGGGGGAGCGCAGTCAGGTCGGCGCTGCTGCGTTGCAGCAGCGCCGCCTGTGCGAACGGCGGCCTGGGGGCGGCGTTTTTACCGCCCCCAGGCCGTCGTTTTTGGCCCGTGCGGAAAGGGCCAAAGGTTCCACTTTAGAGCATTGAGGCAGGAACCTGAAAATGGCAATCCCTCACATCTGCTGGACAATGCAGTCACAAATGAAAATGTAAAAACCTTGTTTCTGTAATATTCAAAACAGCAAACAGTGCCCTCTGTGATCTGTGTAACTAAACAACCCTTCTTGTTCAACATTAGGCTGGAGAATAAATAGTTTACGTTAATGTTTGAATAATGAATTAATCTGACAGAATCAATGTTTGTGGACATTCTGGGAAGACAGATAGGAGATTAAATTAATCCTATAAATTTTTCATGATGAAATACACTCAGCACTGTTCAGAATTTGCCAATTTTCTGCGTAGCAGAACCAAACTATTGATCCAAGTAAATATGATTGGGAAGCTCATAAATAACAGTTGCTTTAAAATATTGAACAGGAGAAAGGGGAGGGGAAAGGAAAGTCTGTGTACAGAGAGTGGCACTTGAATCCAAGCTGCATTTTGAATCAATATATTCCTCTGACATACATTTATAGTTACACAAAGGATAGAAAATAAATGAAGAACACTATTTTTGACACATTCTGAATTGTAGTACTAACTTACCTATTTTATTAGCTATCCCTTATTTGGAAGGTGAAGAAAGATATAGAATTGAACAAAGCTCTACCAGTCCTCCACCTGTGTGGCCTGTGCTTTGCCATTTGCCTAGTTCAGGGGTAGGGAACCTGCGGCTCTCCAGATGTTCAGGAACTACAATTCCCATCAGCCCCTACCAGCATGGCCAATTGGCCATGCTGGTAGGGGCTGATGGGAATTGTAGTTCCTGAACATCTGGAGAGCCGCAGGTTCCCTACCCCTGGCCTAGTTACTCATATATACAAACAGGTTAAATGCTGGTTTAGCTTTCTATCCAGTGGTGTGTGTGGGGAGCAAATGGCGCCTGGGGCAAAATGGTGCCTGGGCCCCTCCCCCCACAAGCCCCATGGGGCCCCGCCCCCACCCTACCCCCAACTTACCTTAGTTCAGCCTGCTGCTCTTTGTGGGCTGCTCTGGGCTTCTGCCAGGCTGGGGGGCAGGGCAATGAGGAGGGGTGTGGGGGCGATTTTCTGCCCCCAGGTGACGCCAATGGCATGCGCTTGGGACGGGGGTGCCCCCACTTTGTGGTAGCTATGCAACTACATCTACCTTTATTAAAAAATATATCCAAGTAATAATCTGTTGGTGTGCATATAGAAAAAATATGTTTAAAGTTCCAAATTCTGTTTAGTCATAGTGGGATATCTCAGATGAGCATTATTGGATGTAAATAGGTGACATTCACAGTCGATGTTCTCTTTATTCAAACTGAACCATGTTAATAGCTACAGAACTGGACAATTCGGACCTGAGTCTTGAACAGAAAAGGGTGCTTTTATACCAGCACATTTTCAAACTGCTGTGCTTGCTTTTGTCGCTGTAGTTGTTTTGTCTAAACTAACTTTGTTTCCTCTGTACTTTTTCATTCCAACCGATTATTTCTTAGATTCAAGTAAAAAACATTGTTTCATTTGGCTTGCTCTTCCGGTTATGTTCTCTATTTTATTTTTCTTAGAGAAGATAGAGACAATGATAGAAGTAGGAATTCATAATAATTTTCAACTTGTGGATGAAAACTTAGAAACAAATTTCCTACTTTCTGAACTGTCAGGGGTATCTTACAGAAGCTTTTAAATATTTATCTGCTCTACACAGGAGCCTACACAATACAAATAATCTTGAATAATCATGTGTAGAATGAGTTCATTTTGCAAACTATCAGTTCCATATTAGACAAGAAGTTTGCTGAAAGCCTCTGGAACTGCTGTATAATTAATCATGGGTACAGTGTCTTGGGGACAGCAGCCCGAATGCTTTATCAATATAAATGACAAAATTGACAGTCAGCTGATCCATGTATATTTTTTTGCCCTGTTATATTGCCTTTCAGTTCAGATTAATTATTTTGATTGATTTATAGGCAATGCTCTTTTATTAAATAGCTTAGGGTTTGTGCACAACAAAAATGCAAACAGGATTTGACCTCTAACACTTCAGTCATTGAGACTTCAGATTAAAGAATAAGCACAATTATAGCCTATGTTTTGAGGCCTCTCCATCTAATTAATTTCTTCCATTCTTCTTCCATTTCTAGTTCCTACACACAAGACCACTTAACAGCAGATCTTCTTTTCATCATCTAAAATAGGTAAGTACTCTCTAGCCTTATTTATATATCTGTAAGAACCACCTTTATGGACCCAGTGATGAGATTCCTCCTTATTAAAAAAACAATTCCTCAGATCCTAAAGATGTAAGCAGTTATTTTCTTCTGCCAATTATTCCATTTGAACAAGATGCCTGAATATGTGGTAGTTGTAATTCTTAAGGTTTGTTTTAAAGATGACTTGGGATATTTATTATCTTATCCTTTTGCTTTGATGCTTTCCAGTACTGATGGAAAAATTTTTCAACAGGTCATTGGGTCAAATCCCATTCTAAAGTTTCTGACAAGAACCCTAATCAAATTCGGGGATGAGATTCAAACTTAGTGTGTAGATATTGTTCTATAAGTGCCCAGATATCTTTGTTAGACTCAGAAGTGAGTATAGCATTTGAAGATCTATTTCTAAATGCCTGGATTGAATCACAGAGGCCAGGGATGAACATTTCAGGGCATTCATAAGTGAGCCAGGCATTTAAAGAACCATTGCTAAATGCCTAGATTAAATCCTGAACAGTGAAGAGAGATGAAAAACTAAATGTAGTAATTCTTTGGCTCTTCCTGAGAATTCCTTATTAAAGCAGGTATTCGGTTTTGCTACTTTCCATTCCTCTGGTTAGCAGTCCAATTTTAGTGAGATTCACATTTTTGTTAGGATATCAAGGTGTTCACAGTTGAGTTCTTTACGAACCCTCGGGGGTATGCCATCTGGACCCCATGACATATTAATTCTTAAGATGCCAGTTAGCCAGTGTAGTGCTGTGTAGCCCTCTCTAAGACTAGCGATTCCATTGGGGATAACTGTCCAACATCTTCTGCAGTGAAGATTGATGCTGAGAATTAATGCAGCTTCCCTGCAATTTCCCATTCATTTTTTAGCAATTCTTTCACTCCTTTGTTGTCTGATGGCTTAACAGCCTCCTGGGATGGATTCTGGCTTTTCAAACATTTGTAGTTTTTAATGGTTTCAGTAATATGCACCCTCACATTCTTGTTTTGCTTGCCTTATTGTTGTTTTACAACTGTTTTTCTGGAAGCTGAGCTCCTTGCGTGGGTGGTGAGGGAACCAGCCACAGGAGGAGAAACGGACAAGGCACAAGGCATTCATCTGAATGAAAGTGGGACTATTACTATGTTCCTGTGCAGTTCCCAGCAGCAATTTTGGCATTAACTGGTGCAGGGACTGCAGATGAACCATTTCTGGTGATCCTGCTGAAGGCCCCTTCCGCACATGCAGAATAATGCACTTTCAGTCTGCTTTCAATTCACTTTGCAGCTGTGTGGAATAGCCAATTCCACTTGCAAACAGTTGTGAAAGTGGATTGAAAATGCATTATTCTGCATGTGCGGAAGGGGCCGAGGAGGACTGATGTTCAAGGAAGGCTACTCTGTATGTTGCTATTATCAACTGGTGGTGGTGGGGAGTTACTTTACTCAACTTACAAAATTTATATCCCACTTTCTGATCTCATCAGGGCCACCAAGATGTCTACCAATTAAAGAACAAATATATTATACAATTAAACACAAAAAGCAAAAACCCATCATTCAAACAATTCAAACCAAGTAAAAATACACATTAAACCAACATTTAAAAACAGAACAGGAAGGATCACTGAGAGAACACCAGGTGAGGCCAAAATAGATAGCCACCTGCTGGTAGAAGACAGCAACAGAAGAGGACAGGTGACTCTCTACTGAGAGAGAGTTCTGGAGTTTCTGAACCACAACTGAGAAAGTCCTCTCTTGGGTTGCTACCTGCCTAGTCTCAGAAGTGTGATCTCTGTATTAAGTTACTTTAGGGCCCGGTATTTCCACCCAAGCAATTCTAATGAGGATTTTATTTCTCTTAACTTTTCTATTTTATTACTGTTTCTTAAGCCATTCACTTCAATACTTCCATTCTTGTACTTTCTATAGAGTTTATATCTATGGAAAAGTAAAGTTTCTCATTGATTTTTACCATTTAGCCAAGTTTATAAACACCTACTATAGCACAAAGGATTCCAGTGTCCTCATCCTGGCTTGATTATAACACTAGAATAAATGGCTGTTTTTGTTTCAATAGCATATAAATAGTGTGGTGAAGAAAAAACACAGGTTTTTGAGCTCCTGGTTTATGATGTGTCCTACAATTGAGACAACACTGTGGATTTTGTTTAGCTTACGCTATATATATATATATTAAAAATGGAAACCTCAAGATTTAACCACAGTGTTTTTACAGAAGAACAAATCTCCTGGTTTCTTGTAAACGAAATATATCTGTCTTTAAAATCTCAAGAGATCCCAAAGGAGTGAAAGAAGATTTTGTTGGTGGCCATAATACATTCTTTATCCTACTGAAGCCTAGCACCACTCAAACTATGAAGGGCAGTAGTACAGTAGTAACCTCAGGCAACAAAACTGACTCAAAACAAAGATTTAAAACCTCTGAAAACTGCATTTGCCAGGTTTTGGACTTATCTGCTTGAGACATCATACTGTGAATGTATGCTGAAGACAGCCTACTGTGACTTGATCTTCATTCTCTCTAGATAGTTCAGTTCTGCACCAATGGAAATTTTAGCCACACATGTAGTGGATGAGATGGAAGAATGTTAGCAGTAATTTAATGTATAAAGTAAACCCATATAGTCATCTTGGTTGATTGTGCTGTCTGGTAAACTGCACTGCTCATCCACCAACAACTGATTCAGATATATTACATGTATTTATTAATGTTTAGAGGAGAGTGAGAGATCACCCTGGATGAGTTAAAAGAAGTATGTGAACAGTAGCCCTATCAAGGTCAGTAGTCTATACTGACCAGCAGTGATTCTCTAGGTCCATGGTGGCGAACCTTTGGCACTCCAGATGTTATGGACTACAATTCCCATCAGCCCCTACCAGCATGGCCAATTGGCCATGTTGGCAGGGGTTGATGGGAATTGTAGTCCACAATATCTGGAGTGCCAAAGACTCGCCACCACTGCTCTAGGTGGAGGTCTCCTATTGCCTAATAGTTTTATCTAGAGATGAAAGAGAATTTATAGGGCTGCCAGGCCCCTATTGGGGACACGGGATCTCCTGCTCCAGGGTCTTTCCCGCAGTGGCAATTAGTTCAGCTGGCCAGCGAAAACTTTCTGCCAGGAAGACTTGACCATGGGCTGCATTGCCAGCAATATGGTAATGTCACTTCTAGCATGCTCTGGAAGTGATGTCATCACATTGTACTAACTGGTGTGCATTAATCCTAGGTGAGGGGCCAAGGGCATTACATCACAGGAAGAGAATAAAGGGTCCTCTTGTGTTAGGGTCTTTAGTACAGAATCTATGAGCCACTGTGTCGTGGAGGATAGGAATCAAGGCATTAGTTCCAGTATCATTTTGCTGTGAAAGTTTGTAAAGGATGTGACCTTCTTCAGGCTGACACCCCCCCCCCCTTCACTCCCATATATATGTCAGGAATAAAGTATACTACAGCTTGTGTTGAAATGGATTCAAGAGGAAAGGGAGGAACAAACTGCTAGTACACATTTGAGATGCGTGGTGTGTATGAATAGTGAAGACAGAGCTTTTAAGGGTGGTGTGCATGTTTCCATAGATAGTGCCCTTTACAAATATGATAAAAGAGAAGCATCTAGGTTAAGGAAATGTTTTACTTCTGGCTACTGTTTTTGAAATAATAGAGCCAGAAAGGAGAAGATAAAATGACGGTTCAGTGGGAAATTAGATTTGGCTGCTATTTCTCACCGAAAAAAAGATGTCTGTAAGAGCATGTTGCCAGTGGCGTAGCAATTCAACAGGACAGGTTAGGACGCAACGCCTGGTGTATATAAAGCGTGTAAGTAATAGACAGGTGCATGGAGGGGGCGTTCCAGGGTTGGAGGGTGCATGGCGCCACAGCAGGGGCGCAGGGTGCACACGTGCACTGGGCATAGTTCCCCCTCACTCCACCCCTGCTTATTGCTTCATCAGGTGAATCTAAAATAATGCATTAAAATAGCATTATTTTTTCATAACCATAAAAATACAGAGAATGCGTACCGGAAGCGACGTTCGAAAACTGAAGCTGAAATCCATCAACAGAGAGACTGTAATATGCACCGGTGATGAAAAGGCAGAAGAAAGCACATATCAGTGTTCTTTGCATCTTTTTGACATGAGGATACAGATGGCACCCGTACCAATTGTAGCTATTTTATCTACCAAGTGAAAGAAACAGTTTCAAGATATAAGTTGCTACCAATCCAGATCAAGGTGATGATTTGAGAACAGCACTTTATCTAACCATGAGAAGAAGATTCTTACAAGAGGCTTACTTTTGTTCTGACACCATGGTTTGATGTGCTGAGTGCGTGGTTGGAAATCTTTAAATTGGCTCTAATGTTAGGACTTAAAGCTTAAAAAAAGATAATGCACGTTTAGAGCATTCCACCTCAACTCCCTTTTACCCTGTAAATGGATTAATTAATCAACACTGAGGTAGATGTTCTCTTAGTCACTTGGATGCCATCTCTCTTTATGTTCAAATTCCATAGGAAGATTCACTTGCAGTAATGGAGAATACTTTAAATCAGGGGTCTCCAACTGTTGTGATCCTGTGGGCACATTTGGAATTCTGACATGGCCTGGTGGACACAGCAACAAAATGGTGGCCCAAAAAGAGATTGTGACAGGAGTCAGAGCCAGCCACAAAATGATTGCCACAACTTAACTTCAGTAACACAATGTAGATTCTTGTTCTGTGGTGGCAGCTGCTACAAAAAAACATGTTAAAAATTCTGCACAGCCAATACAATCTCCAACAGTCAATCAGAAAACTTGCAGAGAAAAAAGCCCTACGTGGCCCTGCCCACTTCCTAAAAGCACTTGGCGAGCATCAGAAAATGGAGATTGCCTGTTTGACCACTCTCGAGTTGGATCAGGTGGAGCCATCAGGTCTGAGGAGACTGAAGGTTTATGAGTTCTCTCTGAAGATTTCTCAGTGGGGGTATCCACCGAAGTGAGGGGTTTTTTTCCACAGCTCAGCCTTAAGCCTTGAGGCACATTCATGTCTAGGTTCAGGAGTTAAAAAGTAGCAAGATGGGCACATGTCAAAGACATGAGCTTTACTGAAGCAGAAGAGGCTTTCATCATGCTCATCATTCTGAGCCATCTTCCTTCCACACTTTGCACTTTTCTTAAATAACACCATATTGACAAAGAAGAAAAAATCCTGAGGTAAATGAAGCACTCTGCCAAAAGTGAATCCTCTCTCCACAGTAGTGGAGAACTGGGGAAGGAGCACTTTCCTCACCTACCTCAGGGGACCATTTGGGCAGGAAAAAGCACTGCTCTTGGCTTGAGATGGAGGGGAGGGGGAGTGACCAAACACTCTGAAGCTTGTGGAGGTTTTCTAGGCAGTTCTGTGCAGTCTGCATGCCTGCCTGCACAGAGGACACTCCCCCCCCCACACTAGAAGCTTGGTTCAGTCACATGGGCAGCCTCCCCAAAACTTTTAACTATTTCTAGCAACCATCTTACACTTCTTCTGACCTATAATAGCAAGTGAGCCAAATTTCAGGGGGATTGATTTTGGAGGACCTCTTTTTAGCCAACAGAGGAATGAGTTAAAGAGAGCCAATAATAAGCAGTGAGTCCCAGGGAATAAGGATAACTGAACATCTGAGAATGAGAACACCATCGCTTGGATGACTCATTCTCGCCTATCAACGACAGGAAACTGAGATTTCAGTAACTAGAACAGTCTGAATTCAGAATGCCTTTTAAGGTTGCAACTGAAAGTCTCAAGGTCATCTAGTTTAATTGGTATTTTAGCCCAAGTCTCCTGCAAAAAGATAATATGGAAATCCTTCAGCATTTCAATCAGCTCCCAGTTCCCTTGTCTACTGTGCCAACCATGAATATTCCATGAGAGTAATTTCATTGTGTTGTTCTGTAGGGGGATATGTGTACAAGTAATCTGATTTGCATCAGGATCGATAACAGCAATGTTAGATTCACAAACAGCAAGCTTAGACAAGAAAACATCCCCTTCTAAGGATAAGTGAGAACCATCTGATAATAACTTCCCCTCACTTGGTTGCTTATGAATTATTAAGGCAGATCCCTCTGAAAATAGTGATTAGTTTCAGTCCAGTTACTACAGGAACAGCTAGTTACTTTGCATTTGCCAAGTTACTGTATTTTGCAAATGATCTCTGAGATCAATTAAGTCCATAGACTCAAACACTTGTTCTGCTTCTAACTCTGAAATGTGTGTGGGTTTTGCCTTTAATCTTTCCAGTTTTACAAACATATCTTTCTGCTCTGCTTCAGGAAGAAGTCTAATGGCCCAATCCTATTGGGGGAAGCCAAATCGCATTGTGAAGTGGTAGAGCCCGTGCCGATGTGTTTGCCCCCTCTGCTGGTGTGAGGAGCACCCTTGCCACTGAAGGAGGCAAAGGTGCTGGCAGTTGGCTTCCCTTCAGCTTTGCAGTGGTGAAACCTGTAAGTCCCCAACCTGCCCCCCTGCATGCTGGCATTCAATCAGATGTGTGTGTGATGGGGGGGCAGGTTGGGGCACTTTCAGGGTTGGAGCTAATGTTAGTTGGCTTCAACCCTAGGTTTGCAGGCAATTATGGAGGACTTTCCAGCAGTGGGTGGTTTGGGGTTTTTCTGCATTCCCGCGTCATCAGAAAACCCTTGGCAGATGTCAGGATGGTGCCATCCCCAATGCCCCCAAACTGAGGATTGGTCTGTAAAAGATTCACTCATGTTCTCATTTGCATCAGGATCCTGAAGGATCACCTTAGAGCCAAAGATTAGATTATTAGAGTGAGCTGTTTTAGGCTCACTATCCTCTTGCACTGCACGAGAACACCTGCTATTCTTGCTTCTCTCATCCCCCCCTTTTTCCCCCTAGAGATTAGGGGATTAACATTTTGATTCCTAAAAACTCTAACTGTGTAAATACTGATAATATGCTCTTTGCATTAAAAGATCTAGAATCAAATAATTTCTAAAATTAAGCACGATGCTCAAAGTTCTCAGTTTCCTCAAAACTAGATGATCAGTCAGATTAATTCTGTACATTGATAGTTGGAATAATTTAACTCAGTGAGATTTAATTTGATACTTGAATCCTCAGGCCAGAATTATACTTCTGTAAGGAATGATTAATGAATTGATCTTATTCTGACTGAGCTGAAATGAATACTTACAGTCCATAATGGTTTGGTTCAGGAATTTAGGGGAAAAGATTCTTTTTTGATACCCCATTGTGCCTCCAGTTTTCTACTCTAAATTCCACTTTGAAATTTCCACAAAATATCCTCTAATTTCACATAAATCCTGCTTATGGTATCTACAGTTACCAAGGTCTGAGAAGCTAAGGTACTATTCTCTTGTCCAGAAGAAATCAGATTTCCACGACTCTCCTAATGTTGCTTCTCTTGAGGAGAGGCAGAGGTTTCAACGCCGCATGTCTGTTCTTTGAAGGAGTACAATGCAATGGAGAAATAACTCTTAAGAAGTACCTCTCCAGTCTTAATTGTTTGGGGGGAGGTAACTTGCAAGTGGGGGTGTTACTGTGATAGATCAGAAATTCCTGTAGATTGGCAATTATCAATTGTGGTACCCTTCTATAAAACCAAGGGTACTTGCTTAGATCCAATGTGCTATCGACTCATTAGTTTGCTTTCTGGGCAAATTCTGTGCCATACATTTGGAACTCAAACTGGAATCCTGGATAGATAATTGCAACATTTTGGGTTGTGAATAGCTTGGCTTTAGGAAGGATTACTCCGTATAATGGGATAATCTTGTCTCATCTGAGAAATATTTAAAAATGAATGGACTATATTCTTCCTTTTCAAACTTAAAATCAGCATTTGACACCATAAAAGGAGAAAGGTTGTGGACAAAGCTATAAAACTGTGCAATTTCAAAATGTTTACTATATTTAATTCAACTGTTGTATACGAACACAACCTCACAAGACAGGTAGTTGAGGAACGACTTCTTAACAGATAGCATGCCTGTAATAAAAGGAGTGTGATAGGGTTGTATTCTGGCTCCAACTCTCTTTACACTCTATTTAAATGATTTGTGTCCTTCTTGTCAAAAATGAACTTAATGGCTCTATTTCTAGAAGGGTATCAAATCAATATAATTCTTTACACTGATGATGCCATACTATTATCATGGACAAGGCAGGGCTTGAGAAATCAAATTTAAAAAGTTATTAAGTATTGTGAAATGGAGCAGCATCAGCCTAAATAAATCTAAAATACTACTGTCTGGAGACACTAGGAAGACTGGTTGTCTTTGGCAGTTGCAAGGAATGGAGTTTGAACAGATTACTCTTATAAATAGGTATTTACTTTGATGTAAACTCAGGCCCTCCAGATGTTCATGGACTACAATTCCCAGCAGCCCCCGCTAGAATGGCCAATTGGCCCTGCAAACATGGGCTGATGGGAATCATAGTCCATGAACACCTGGAGGGCCTGAGTTTGACACCTGTGCAAGTCTAATGGTATGGAAAAGGCATCTGAAACATATTACAAATAGCTTTCAGCTTCTGTCTATATCTGTAAAGAAATTTTATTTTACAAAAGGTGGCCACTGCTTAAAGTATGTCATTCAAAGATCTTGCCTTCTTTCTTAAATGGAACAACTTTATGGCAACATATAATAACTAAAGATCTTGAGAGGCTGCAAACAGGTTTCCTCTGAACTATCTTGGGAATTCCCAGTTGTGTCTCCAACACAGTAAATTAGATTAGAAATTGGACTGTGCTCCTTACAATCAATCACGTGGAGATATGCCATTAAGATGTGGCTAAAAATATTCTTAATAGGACCCGCAAGTCAATTAATGCAAGATTCATTTGTGTTGTCAAGTGCAAATGCCTTTTTTGACAAACTGTGTGAACTGGGTTTTTCATCAGATGATGATTTGTTTAATTACTACTCAGAATGCCTATTGGAAAACTATCAGAAGCAATTTTGTCACACAGTTGGTCTGGGTTATTGACTGATTCATATAGGAAGTTCTCCTCTGTATTATGGTTATATCTCTTAATAATTGCTAATTATTTGGTTTCTATGACAAATCCCAAACATAGATGTTTAATTCTTCTAGCAAGATGCAACTCACTGGATCTGCAGGAAGGTTTAAAGGTATTCGAATCGAATACCTTTAATGGCATATAAATAATTCAACATCAACATGAACATCAACACCACAAGGTAACAACAGCCTTCACAACTTTGGGCGAGTTAAAATAACGGCATTAAAAAATTTAGCCACGGCTTCCAACAACTCGTAGCTGTGGCTATTTAAAAGATATATAACCTTCTGGTTATCTGTAATACCTTCATTCCCTTGCAAGAAAGGAATCATGTGCTTCTTCCTCTCTATCTCATAGAAGGGACAATTCAACAGCATATGAGATACAGCCCATACGACACGGGCATTTCCTGCCTTTATGTGGAATTCCAAGGTGGCGTCCAAGACTAAAGGAAGAAGGCAGGGCATTACACCTAGCTAAGGTGATTGCTCTACGCCACCGGGCCTCAACCAGGAGATAAAGATACCGGCAATTGATAGTTGTTGGCATTCCTTGATTCAATCAATACAGGACAATGATTCTAGAAGATTCTGGAAAATAGTCACTGGTGAGCTTAGAGATAGCAGCATCTTTCCTTCTAGTATCTCAAAAATGCAATGGTATGAGGGTTTTTTTTAAACAATGGGGGAGTGCCAGGAATCTCATTCCACCCTGGCTCCTGTCCTATCTCCTGACAACCCCTGCCCCCCCATGACCTCTTTTGAGATTGGAAAACTTATAAGCCAACTTAAATGAGGAAAAGCTTAAAGATATTCCCTGGACTGAAAGAAACTGTTCTTGTGCATCTGGAGCTACTGAGACTATTTCACATGAGTTGTTACACTGTTCTTTATTTGCAGAAGCTCGGCATAATATACTGGGATTTCTTGTCAACTCTGATGTTTTGTGTTCCAATAACTATATTATTCTGAAATTGTTGTTTTCAAATAATGTGGGCTGGCTGACAGCTGTGACCAGATTGCTTGCGTTTTTAAAAATTATTTTAATATTTAAGTCTTACTGTATTCCTCTTTTCTCAATTTATTTATAATCTTACCAACCTATGGTTGAAAGGACTGAAAATTATATACATGCGCTCTCTCTCTCTCTCTCTCTCTCTCTCTCTCTCTCTCTCTCTCTCTCTCTCTCTCTCACACACACACACACACACACACACACACACACACACACACACACACACACACACACACACATTCTCAGAACATGAAAACAAATATCTCTATACGAATTTGTAAACAGACTTCTGACAAAAAAAACAGGGGAAAGGTTTTTTGCAACTCAACTTCAAAATGAGGTTTTGAAAGCAATTGCTCGTACGTATAATGGGAATTCAAGAAAGCAATATAAAATAAGTGAAGATTTTCTGTGGCTAGCATTCATTGTTTCATGATACCCCTCACTCTTTTTGCAATTTATGTCATTCAGTGCTCACTGAGTTGTGAACAGAGATGCTGAGAATTTAATGTGCACATGATTGCCCGACAAACTTACCTTTGTTAAAATTCTGTATTTACATGTAAGGCAACCTCAATGGTTTTCATTGAAATTCATCTGCAGCATCAAGCTGAGCAGCTTTATGACTGTGCTGCGGAAGCATCAGTTACAGGACGATTGCCAGGGTATGCCTTATTAAGTAACAAATTTGTGTTGCAAACTAGTGGTACTTTTGCACAATTTGCAAATTACATCCCCTGGATCATCATTATCATTATTACTATTACTATTATTACTATTACTATTGCTTTACTATTATTATGTATGTATTTATGTTCCACCTTTCTATTCAATGAGGATCCAGATTGGCTTACATCATTCTCTCTCCTCCATTTTATCCTCACAACAACTCTGTGAGGTAACTGGTTGTTGTGAGTTTTCCGGGCTGTGTGGCCGTGGTCTGGTGGATCTTGCTCCTAATGTTTCACCTGCATCTGCAGCTGGCATCTTCAGAGGTGTATCACAGAGAAAAATCCAGTGTATACATTGTTGTACACTGTGTACTGGACACAGTGTATTACAGACTTCTCTCTGTGATACACCTCTGAAGATGCCAGCCACAGATGCAGGAGAAATGTTAGGAATAAGATCCACCAGACCACGGCTACACAGCCCAGAAAACTCACAACAACCAGTTGAATCTGGCCATGAAAGTCTGTGAGGTAAGTTAGGCTGACAGAATATGACTGGCCTGAGTTTCTGTGGCATGAATGAGGCTTTGGACCTGGGTCTTCCAAATACTCGTCTAGGAGCCCACTCCGGTTGGTGGGGGGTGGGGGGTGAGGGAGCAGATGTCCATAGGGAGTGGAGGAGGGGTACACCGGTGTGTTTGCTCCCTTCGCTGGCTCAAGAGCTCCCCTGTGGGTAGAGGGGGCAAAAGTGCCGACAACCAGCTGCCCCTCAGCTGAAACCAGGAAACCAGGCCACTGTTACTCTGGCATCCCAATTGAATGCTGGCATGGAGGGGGGTGGCTGGAACATTCCTGGTGGCTGGAGCATAACAGCTGGTGTTAGTTGGCTTCCACCCCAGGTTTGCAGCTAGTTGCATCATGACACGGGTCTTAAACTTATGCCACTCCTTTGGATGACATAAGTCCATTAAGCCCAATGAATGACTTTCCAGCAGCAGGATGTTCTCTTTTTTTGGCTTTTTCTTTCTTCCCACGCTACCGGAAAGCTGCCAGGGGCTCTGGATTAGGATGCCCCACTCTTAACCACTACACCACCTGGATGCATGGCTGTGTCATGGAACTGTACAGTGTTGTACTACAGTGTACTACAGTTGTACTACAGTGTACAGTGTAGAATAAGTTGTAATAAGTCAGCAGCATCTGTCATCAAGTGACTGAAAGAACTGAATTGCGAGATTAGTCACCCAGGTTCATGGGCAGATATGGAGTGATTGTATGAGAAGGCATACAGAGACACAAAAGTAGTAACTCTCAACTCAAATAATCTTAAACATGTTCTTGCTCTTTTAATGATAGCATCCTTTAACAATTGAAGATGGTCGTGGCGACACTTGTGATAAGAGGTAACAGCCCTGACAAAATAAGCTTTTAGAAGCTGGTCATACCAATGGGTACATTAGATCCAGGCAAACAACCTGTCCAACAAATGGCTCCCTGGTTGAAACTGCCAAACAGCACATAAGCTGACCTCATGAATAGCTGAGTATTCCTGGTTGTGAACCCATTCTCCTTGGTGATTTCATGCAGGCTTTTAGACATGCAAACTGTCACAATGATCCTTAGTTTTGTGTATCAGGTGTCCTGCTAATGAAATATCTGTGTGTAATCACAACATGCATTTCTTTTCCAGTGATGTGTATATTTGGGGCAGAAAGGGTTGTGATCCAATTATCTCGGCGAGGCATCCCAACAGACCAGCTGCTGAAAAATGCTGGGGTTGCAAAATTCTCTAGAAATTTTCTCTCTTCGTTTTTCTTCTCTTTTATGATACTGGTAACTTTTTCATACATGTTATAACTGGATAAAATTAATAGCTGATATCCAAGATAATGTTTTCCCCAAGTACCAAGTTTTCTTACACATAAAATTAAAATAAATGCATCTCAGAAAAAAAAATCTGTCAACCCCTGATTATAATGAATTTGCTCATGATCCATCAAAGATGTAATTGGAATCTTTAGGTACACGAAGCCAGTGTTTATTTTAATCCTTACAACAAATAAACTCTGACAATTACTAATTCTATCATCCATCAGTAAACTAATATATAAAATAGCTAATTGTATATACAGAATGTCACAGTAATGAACGGTGGCTAAGTTTCTCTTTCTGTAGCATTTTCTAACTAATGATCCCATCTGGCGGGGAGGGCAAAAGAACTTGAGAGAGGAAAGAGCAGCGCAGCCTTACACTGGCATGATTGCTCTCCCTCCCTGTGCCACTAGAAAGCCCTCTTGGAGGCACCATGCCCTGCCACCGAGTGCTTTGGATAGGGCTGTGAGTTGTAAATGGATTCTGAGGCTAAGTATTTTGCTAATCGTTGAAAAGGCCTTCTTCTTGACCTTGATAGGTCCAAATCCTGTTGCCGTCAGTTTGATGATTAGGCCTTTCACAGAAGTTTGGTTTCAATTGCTTTTTCATTTCATTTGTTTAGACTGCCAAATCATAACTGACTTGTGGTGACCCATAGGGTTTTCTAGGCAAGAGTCTTCAGAAGTAGTTTGCTATTGCCTGCCTCTACATGGGCTGGATGCATACATTTGGCTTTATCATTAGTTAGAGAAAAAAGGTGGAAGTGGAGTTGTTTGATTGTTATTTGGGAATTACAGTGGATATTCCTGTAGCTCTTTAGGCAGCATGGCGGAACTTCCTGCTTCTTTACCTGGTTGGAAAAATACAAATGGATGAGACCATTAAAGGAATGTGCCTGTGAATATGCATACACTCTTTTTGGATTTATAGCCGATTCCAATCAATGCAGAAGTGCTGTATTTTTCTATTTTAGATACCTTTGCCACTTTTATTTCTGCTTTCTATATTTGTAATGCTATGCTGATTTCTGATTTATTTTTTATAATAAGTATCTTTATAATTGGAACTCACTTGCCTACCTTGACATTATGACCATGCCCACCACGTTATTTGCCTCTTAATATCAAAGTTCTCTGATTCTTTTACAAAAATATCAAATAGTCATCTTTAGAAACATGCTATTATCCATAGCAGTTAGGAGTCTTGAGGTTGTAGTTGGAAACAATATAAATTTTTGTTTTGTTTTTAAATTTGGGACCTTTGTCAGGTCAGAAGCAAGAGATCTGGCAAATTTCAGCAAACCCCCCCTCCCCCCCAAAAAAACCTGTGGGAGTTTATTTTAGGAGTTCATGTCTGCAAATTCATATCAGATATTATGCTCCCAACTGGCATTAGCATGCCTAACATAACCGGCTCTTTTCAGAAACTAAGAAGGGTTGGCTATGGTTAGTACTTGGTTGGGAGGTCACCAAGGAAGATTCGAGTTGCTGTGCAGAGGAAGGCAATGGTGAAAAACTTTCAGTCCATCTCTTGCTTTGAAAACTTCATAGTCTTGGGGTTGTCATGAGTTGGTTGTGACTTGAAGGTACTCAGTTATTTTAACCAGCATTATCCAGACCAACACATTTTAAAATAGCATAATAGCATAGTGTGATATTATCTTAGCATTGCCAATGAAACATGAGTTAGGGAAGTTTGAAGTGCAAGCTCTCCCTCTTACTGCTGGATCTGACATCATATTGAGGTCATCAAACCAATTTCCTCCACATACCAACTCATAATCCTGTACTACTCCCTTGGCCCTTTTCAACTGGTGAAGGCGGGATGACAGGACACACTAGGAGCCAAGAGAGGCCTAGGCTGGCATTGCCAATGACATGGCAACATCACTTCCAATGTACACCAAGAGTGACATCACCAAGTTGCCAGAGACACTGCTTTTGCTGCCCTTAAGTCTCCCACCAGCCTGCTGATTGGCACTGGGGAAGGGGTCCCAGAGCTGTGGGGGCCTGCCAAGTTGCCAACTATTAATTTCTCCCAGATTTATCTGGCAGCAGGGCAGTAACAGCAGCTAAAGATCCCTCCTCTTTTTATCCAAATACTGAAACAGAAAGATCTCAGGCACAATAGGCTTCTGGGCAATGTAGTTCTCAAAGACTGAGACTGCCAGGGACACTGCTCTTTTGCCATCTTTCTAGTCCTTTTGAAGGGAAAGTGGAATTGTGTAGTAACTTTGCTGTTGCTGCTGCCCCAGGGCCAGGTACATTTAGGGACAAAGATGAGGGTGGCAGAATAATCTAAAGGGCGGTGAGAAGGGTTAGGGTTAGGGTTAGGGTTAGGGAGATGAGAGATTATTGTTTAACTCTTGTTTTTTTAAACTGTTTTGTTTTAACAAAAATGCAAGGGTTTTTGAGAGGAGAAAAAAGTGAGTGTAAACCACGTAGTTTACCCATCAAGGCCTTAAATATCTTTGACATATTCAAAACTGAGAGAGCATTTTGTTGCTGCTAGTTGGGGGTGCTCCAAGGTCTTTGGGTGGGTGTTTGTGACAAGGATAGGGGTGGAACAGGCTATTGGGTGCTAGTATGCATCCTGGGCATTCAGATTTCCCCCCCTGTTCTTCCACATGAAGGCTGCTGGGTGACCTTGGACTAGTCACAGTTCTCTCCAAACTTTCTCAGTCCCTCACAAAGCACCTGTTATGAGGATGGGAAGGGAAGGCGTTTGTAAGCCCAGCCACTTTAAAGTTCCTTAGACAGAGAAAGTAGGGTATAAAAACAAACTCTTCTCCTTATATTAGGTGCCATCCTCCACCCACACCAGATGCCATTAGGCTCTGTCCTCTGTCCTGATCTGCCAGGAGACTGGCAATTCTATATTCAATAGCATTCAGCCATGCATGCCCCAAAAGGGTAATTATCTTTTGGGCAGATTCTAAGATGCTCGTATCAGGTTAATAATTTAACAGGGCCCTCCTAAAAACACTTTGCTGGTAGTAAACCCCAAGTTTCAAAGAAGTTCCAGAGCTATTAATGAATGGATTTTTAAAAATATATTGTCTTCAGTAAAGGACATAGATTGATGCCAATATATATTCAGGGCAAGGAGCAAAGAGATTGTAGACGATGGTGGCATTTTAGCAGCATTATTTATACTTCCTGCCCATTATTCATGGTAAAACATTTGTCTGTGAGGTCTGATTTGAAACATTCTAGTCTAGGGGATACCTTTCCCCTCCTTGCCTTGACTGCTAATTGCCGTTTGAAACAGGCCAAACAATTGAATGCTTAAGCTGCGAAGACTCTGGGGCGAGGAATTCATCTTCTTGCATTTGCAAAGGCCAAGCTTTGCATTATAGAGGATGGTAGCAACAGTTTCCTTGCTCCAGAGAGGTTTCCACTGACTTCATTCCTTCATTTATGCTTTCAGCATGATCCCCCCTAAATATTCTAAGTACCATTTATAACAAAGACTTCAATAGGAGAAAATTGGAAAGCCCTCACAAAAGAAAATAATGGGGAACTGTACTTTTATCAGCATGGCAGCTTGGAGTGTCCCTGTGCATAGTAATAATACTTTTGTCTGTGCTTGTTGCAAACCTCCATTTTTAACTTTTTCAGGACTGAATATTTCTGTAATGCTCAGAAACCATTTATCAGCAGTGTGGCATGGGTAGAGTCATTCATGCCACTTCAATGTGAATGACTTTAATGTTATCGCCATGCTGAGAAAATGATGTTATGTTAGTTCTGGGCCCGGCATATCAATTTTCAAACCAAAGCGCTGCAGGAGTTGGACATGTGAGTCTCTAAGAATTAAGCTATTAAGATGGATGCATCTGCCATTCTATTTATCTAAAGGATACATTTAATATCCTCATTAACAACAATTCGGAGGAGGCTTGCAATATGACAACTAGGTTTAAAATAAGAAGCAGTAGTATAAAAATCCATAACACCGCAATCAAATCATTAATGAAAGCAGCAATAAATGAGGACACAGAGGAGTAATTAGATGGTGTTGTTTTCTCATTTAAAACTGGTGTAAAATTAATAGAAAAACCAGCAAAAATAAAACGTGAGAAGACTGAAGTACAAAGCTACAGTGAAAGTATCTAACAAGAGTCTACAGAAATGTAACAGGGCAAGGCGGTTAACAATAATAAGTTTAGGAAAATAAAATATTTCTGCTGATTGTTTAAAGGCAACAGGTTTGGAATAAGATGAATTTCTATGGGAAGGGCAGTGGCAGAGCTACAACGGGGCAGGGGGAGGGAACCAACGTCCCAAGCCCAGATGAGTGGGGCAGAGAATTCCTCCCCCACCCCTCCCGACCCTCTCCTCAGGCTGCCTCCACAGCCTGCAGCAGCCTCCGCAGCCTGCATCAGCCCCCATGGACTGCAGCAGTCTGCTTTTTTCACTTTAAACAGGTAGGTGAGGGGTGTTTTGGGGAGGGCACAGGGGGCATTTCACCCCGGGCACCATTTTCACTTGCTACCGGAGTGGGGGAGGGTATTTCAAAATCTCTACCCCATGCAGCAAAAGGCCTGTCCCTTATAATCACACTTGTACTCATCCACCTTAAGAACATAAGAACAAGCCAGCTGGATCAGACCAGAGTCCATCTAGTCCAGCTCTCTGCTACTTGCAGTGGCCCACCAGGTGCCTTTGGGAGCTCACATGCAGGATGTGAAAGCAATGGCCTTCTGTGGCTGTTGCTCCCGAGCACCTGGACTGTTAAGGCATTTGCAATCTCATATCAAAGAGGATCAAGATTGGTAGCCATAAATCGACTTCTCCTCCATAAATCTGTCCAAGCCCCTTCTAAAGCTATCCAGGTTAGTGGCCATCACCACCTCCTGTGGCAGCATATTCCAAACACCAATCACACGTTGCGTGAAGAAGTGTTTCCTTTTATTAGTCCTAATTCTTCCCCCCCAGCATTTTCAATGAATGCCCCCTGGTTCACCTTGATTCTGAAACTGGAGGCACTACCTCTGAAATTTATCTTAACTGTTGAACAGGTCAATATGGGAGTGGTTGCTTCTTCAAATATCAAACTGACAAACTATTCAAGGCATTTTAGGTAATTACTTGAATTTTGAACTGAGCCAAGAAACAGACTGTCAGCCTTTGAAGAACTTTAAAACTGGTAGACTTGCCAACCTCCAGGTGAGGCCTAGAGATCAGTTCCCTTGGAAAAAATGACTGTCTTGGAGGGTGGAGTCTTATACCTTGCTGAAGTTCCTCCCCTTCCTAAATCCTGTCCTCCCCAGTCTCCACCTCCAAATTTCCCAATCTAGAGTTGACAACCCTAAAAAATGGTTAGGTATGATTCCCAGAGATCACTGCCACCTTTTAAACTAGTTGTAGACTCCAGAGTCTTCCAAGGCAGACTCACTGCAGTTGTCTAACTTCTAAAAATAAATGGGCAGACAAAAGATTCTTATCATCAAGAAGGTACAGGAGAACACCAGAAGAATTTTACCATTGCTCAGAAAGCCAGGTGGCATCTGATATCTTTAAGTTCATTAGAAAAAGGGGAAGTTGGTTGGGAAAGCAGTGACAGATGGCTAGGAAAGCAGTGATTATTGGGCTGTTCAGCCAGGAGGATGCATGCTCATTTGTGTGTGTGTGTGGGGGGGGGGGGATAGATTGAGAAAAGAGGTATGGATCTTCTGCAGTGTAAGTGTGAAGCATGTCTCCAATTTTAATCCACACACACACAAAATCTTCCTTCATGTCCCAAAGGTTCAGGGAACTCTTCCCTAGAACATTGTCCTAGAACACTGTCCTTTTGACAGGCTTTTATTTGCCTTTGTATATCTGAATCTTTGGCCATTTTTACACAGGTTATTTGCCCCCAGTTCCATGTTTTTGGGAAGTGGGTTTTTTTCCCTGCTTCCTCACAGCATCATAGAGCATTCATCCATGTGCTGGGGTTTCCTCCTTTTCGTTGATCTTTCTCAGCCTGGTTTTCTCTAAAGCTTTAGGAGAGAATGCAGTAACTCCTGGATAGCTACTGTGGGGGTGGGGAAATTAAGATTTTCCCACTTACACAGTAAAACATAGAACTCCCCCCTCCCCTGAAAAAGAATGGTGCTTGAGGAAAAAATATTTATCATCTATAGACCCCTATGTGCTTTGCATAAACTTCGTCAGAGGGATAAAACTTCAAAGTGTTTGCAATGTTCCCTTTTCCTTCTGGAAGTTTGCCTTGGCTTTTAGCTTTCAGAAGGGAAAGGGAACATTAGCTACAATCTTTGAAGTTACATTCCCTGATGAAGCTCATGAAAATGTGTAGGAGTCTATTGGCGATAAATATTTTCTCCTCAAGCACCATTGTTTTTTTGCTTTTTCTTCATTTTCTTGATGTGGTTCTCATCTTTTTTTCCACCTACACAGTAAAGACCAAAGAATCGCGTGGTACCCTGGCTGGCCAACAATAACAAAAATGACTCTTATTTAAATTTCTGCGATTGTCTCAAGTATACGGTCATTCAAATAATATACATATCTGTCTTATTATAGAAACGTAATCAATCACTTATAAGTCAGTCTTCAAAAGTACAACACTTGCAAATTAATAGTCCCATAGCTAATATTCATATCAATCAATCTTGACCAGAACTAGCGAGCAATAGTCCATAACTTACATATTTAAATGACAAACTTCACGAGTCCTCCACTGAAGTTGTATGAATAGTAATAAAAATAATACAAAACAGAGTCCCTGTAGTGACGCCCACGAGCTGAAAGTGGGGAATCTCTGTAGTGACTTGAATCCACAAGAGGAACGCCTTCGCGTATAAGCGTTTTTGAATGACATCTTCATCAGAACAAGTTTTTTTCAATTTTATAATATTGCACTATTAAAGTTTATGGTTGTCTACTCATTTTCTTAACCTGCTTCAATGGCTACAAGAAAATGAAACCTTTCCTACAGGAGTGCCACAGAGTCTCTCCCCCCCCCCCCGTAATGTTTTGGAAATGTTTCATTTTTGCCTCAAACTGTTGTATTTGGATACACTAAACTAGCAGTCATTTACCCTAAAATATTTTAAAAACTTTTCCTACTTGCTCTGCGGAGATCGGGAAACATTTTCTTTCTCCCGACTGATTTTGAAGCTCTTACTTTTGTTTCTCTGCCATTCCCCACTTTTTGCCTCTGTAGTGATTCTCCATGCTGTGCGCCACCAGCTGAAGTTTCCCTTTTCATCTGGCATCATGGCTGCCCACCAATTCCACCATGGTTATGCATTAATACATTCATTTTTGCCTTCTGATTATACAAGCATGCAGTTTTTCCTTTTTTTGTTTTGTTTTATGCGGGGTAGATGCAATGCTAAGTAGATATGATGTCCGAATTGGCAAGGCTGTGGATTTTGAGTCACTGTAGCATCTGGAGGAACCGGGTTTGATTCCCAACTCTGCTGCCTCAGCTGTGGAGGCTTATCTGGGGAATTCGGATTAGCCTGTGCACTCCCACACACGCCAGCTGGGTGACCTTGGGCTAGTCACAGCTTCTCGGAGCTCTCTCAGCCCCACCCACCTCACAGGGTGTTTGTTGTGAGGGGGGAAGGGCAAGGAGATTGTAAGCCCTTTGAGTCTCCTGCAGGAGAGAAAGGGGGGAAAGAAATCCAAACTCCTCCTCCTCCTCCTCCTCCTCCTCCTCCTCCTCCTCTTCTTCTAAAATGTCTGTTTTTTTAAAAAAAGGAACCACTTTCAACTGAAAACTTTTATTTTTTCTGTGCTGTGCGAACAGAAACCAAGAAAATGATTCTTTTCAAAACATTTCCAAAATGTTTGGCAAATGTTTTAAATGTTCTGTGAGAAAAAGGCCCCTGTCTCCCTCTGCTTCGGGGAGGGCTTTAAAAATGGCTCTAGAATAGCATTATATCAATATAGTGTTGTACCAACATGTGTACAATCTCTTCAAATTCCTCAGCTTTTTAAAAAAGGTACTTTGCTAATCCCTTCCATTACACAGATATAAGTGGAAAGACACATCTCCACAATGGAAACAGCTAGAGACATATTGCAAAAGTTCTGGTGACCCACGTGGAGTGAGGTGGTGGCTGATGCTGGAGAACTGAGGTAGAGAAACTGTGGAAATGGCTGCACTACCAGTGGGGAAACCCATTAGCCACTGCATCAGCCATGGGGAAAGCACACAAACCCATCCCTGTGTGAAAACTACCCAACTTCACTAGGCTAGTAAGATGAAAATGTTCTTCAGCCAGATCCTTCAAGAAAGCTTCTTGAGTCCATCCAGCACTACTGAGATTCAGAGCTGCGTTTTCTCCAGTTTCCTTCGAGAATCCATAGAATACAGATAAATCTCAGACGTTTATTGAGGGAGCTTGCTTTTTCTTGTTGTTTTCTAAGCTTGTTTTCTCTCCCTGCATATAGTTGAAAATTAAAAACTAAACCTTTCTTTCTTTTAACTCATTCCAGAATGAATGCCAAATCTTTTGGCAGCTGTGGATGTTATTGCTTTCCTGATAACCAGTGTGAATGCTTCGTTCTTCTTTATGGTTCTTGGTAATACCTAATTTGCTACTGTGAGCAGGCGTACCATAGACTTTATGGTGAACTTGTTTAGCAGGCAGACTTACCTTGTTTGGCAATCAATATGAGTCCTGAGCTGAACCTCAGATCTCCTTGCCTCCCTACCATCAAACTCCTGCTGAAAAACATTGGGACTCTGCAGTAGCTATAGTAATGAAATTTCACTTCCTCCTGCCTTGCAGCCATTTTTGTATCTGTGCAGTACTTGAGCCTGGTTGTCTTCCAGGGTCATGGATGGTTGGGTCCAGTAATTAAATGATGCTGGGCAGGGCCACAACTACCAAATGGTAAAAAAGTGGTACCATGGTCAATGATACCATGGATTTAGATCAGTGATTCCCAAAGTGGGCGCTACCGCCCCCTGGTGGGTGCTGCAGCGATCCAGGGGGGCGGTGATGGCCACAGGTAGAAACATTAATACATATATCTTTCTGTTTAATTGCTATTAAAATAAAAAAATAATTTCCAGGGGGCGCTAAGTAATATTTTTTCTGGAAAGGGGGTGGCAGGCCAAATAAGTTTGGGAACCACTGATTTAGATGAACACCACACTTTAAGACTTTTTCAAATACAGTGTTCTTTATAAGCATTAGCTGACTGACTAATTGCTGGGTAGTCTGCAGTGATGACATGTCTGTGGCAGTAAGGAAGACTAGGATTTTCCTGTTTTCCTGTGTGAATCTGCATGTGTGAAATACTGTTGAATACCCTATATTGTGCTGCTTCAATAAACAAAAAGTAATTTGATGAACAGGTTCAAGCTGCTCCTTCATTTTTATTCTGCTGTTTTCCCAAACACTTTTACTGCAATTTTTACAATCTGTTTCTGAGCCAGCTTCCCTTGAGTGTGTGATCATGTTGAAACTGTCTTCCTTTTTATTTCTCTGCCCCACCAAACACCTGGCCCTAATCCATGCCCTGTGTAGTTGCCCAACCTCCCCTCCAGCCATTTTCTCCACCGATTGTCTTCTGTTTTCAAATATTTTTTTTTAAAAAAATGTTTTCTCTTTGTCATATCAAACTAGCAATGTAACATTAAGGCTACGGCTCATTCCGCACATGCAGAATAATGCACTTTCAGACTGCTTTCAGTGCTCTTTGAAGCTGTGCGGAACGGCAAAATCCACTTGCAAACAGTTGTGAAAGTGGTTTGAAAACGCATTATTTTGCGTGGGTGGAAGGGGCCATGGTTAGCATGGTTCTAGCATGGTTCATTGAACTAGCATGGTTAATTGAACTACCGATGCAACATTAGGGCAGAGAGTGATTTTGAAACTGGAGGTGATTGAAAACCTCCAGACTGAAAAAAATTGGAGTTTATTCCTAGAACACTAGGAATAATTTCTGCATCTAACGGGGGACTACTGCTGCGACAATAGTTTGTTACTGCAGATCAACTTTCACAAAAATGTGCTTCTTTATAGGGAGGGTGGGCTACATGCTTCTGTTTCTTCAGGTAATGGCACCTGCTCCAGGAGTTGTTTTGGCTTCCATTTTGGTTTGGTAGTTCTCAATAATAGAAATGGAGGCTGAGAAATTTTTTAATTGCCGCTTCAAAATGTAACTGTGCAATAATGCTACAGCACCTAAGCAAAAAGAAAAATGGGGGGGGGGTTTGTTTTGCATCACAGATGACATCCCACCACCATCAGGAATAATACATTTTCAGCAGTAGTGTGTGGAATAAATGCTACTGAAGAGACAAGGGAGGAAAAACCCCAAAACAAGCGGGAAGAAGAGGTGCGTAGAAAGATTTCACAGAAAACATCCCCAAGATACAAGGTCTGGCCACTGGTAAGTTGTGCATGTGGAAAATGCCTAAGGTGAAATATCATATGTCCCTCATATCATGTTACTCTCCCACTCATTTCAAGCAGTTGCATAGTTGAAATAATGGTGAGTTGCTAAACAGATCTTAACATGTTCTTTAAAAGATCCCATTTCTTTCTGGCCCTTTCCGCACAGGCCATAAACAACACCCTGGGGACGGCAAGGGAGCTGTTTGCACGGGGGGGCGCAGCTGCTGCGCAGCCACGCCACCCTCACTCCCCCCGAGCAGTGTGAAGCTGCCGTTTTCCCACCTCGCTTCCCCAGCGAGGTTTTTGGAAAACGGCGGCTTCCAGCCACTGCCGTGCGAAAGGCGCCATCCCTCCCCCCTTTCCCCATCGACTTACCTTCTCTGTGACCGTCTGGCACGTCGCCGAGGCCTGGGGACACGCCCCCTACCCTGCGATTCCAGAGCGGTCACGCAGGGCAGGGGGGCATGTCCCCAGGCCTTGGCGACGCACTGGACGGTCGCAGAGAAGGTAAGTCGATCGGGTGACAGCGTCCCGGTAGTTTCTGGGACCGTTCATGTACGCCGACCCAACCCCCATCGTGGCCATGCGGAAATGGCCTCTGTGAGCTATGCACAGGAAAAAGTCTCAGTGGGTTGTGCCCTCTATGATCACATTACTCCCACTTCCAACTTATCTCCCTTTTCTTTTTTATCAGTAGCAACTCACCCGGTTTTCCCAGTTCACCCCAATGGTGAGCATATTGCTGCACCCAGAGCAAAGCTCCCCAGGTGGTTTATGTTTTCTTCTACTTCCTCAACTACTTGACCAGAAGAGAGTGCCAGCTTTAGGGTCCTGTTTAGGCATCTTCTTAATATTCTGTCTGATGATTTAGAGGGAATATAGATTTTTTTTTCTCCCATGGAGAACATCGCTACTTAGCTGATAATAAACAAGGCAGGTAGTTCACTGGTTTTATCCCTAATGGCTTCCACTGAGCCAAAATGTATCTTTTGTTACAATGAGTCAAGACACAACTACAGTGACTAAAGTTTAAAATAAGACTCATAGCATACTTTCACTGCCGGCCCTCTTGCTTCTTTTCTGTCCAGTGTTTGCATAGTATGCAATTGCACTGCTGTTTTATGGAGTGCCATTATGTTCAAATTATCTTCTTCCACTCAGAAGTAATAGTGTTACGAAGAAATGATTTCACAATCTATCTCTTTTTCACTCCCACTTTCTAATGAGGTGAAAACAAAAGCTGAGTTGGAGCTAAACCTATTTTTTCCCAGTGAAATGATTTGGAGACTGGATCACAAATGGAAATATCTTGGACATCAGTATCTCCCACTAGATTAAGAAACAGAGGAGACCAAGCTCCTGTAAAGACGTTTTCTGCAGCTCTTTACTCCATATTCTTCAACCTCCATGATGTCAATTGCCCTGTAATAAGAATATAAGAAGAACATAAGAACAAGCCAGCTGGATCAGACCAGAGTCCATCCAGTCCAGCTCTCCGCTACTCGCAGTGGCCCACCAGGTGCCACCAGGAGCTCACATGCAGGATGTGAAAGCAATGGCCTTCTGCGGCTGTTGCTCCCGATCACCTGGACTGTTAAGGCATTTGCAATCTCAGATCAAAGAGGATCAAGATTGGGAGCCATAAATAGACTTCTCCATACATCTGTTCAAACCCCTTTTAAAGCTTTTGATGTTTCACAGCCACCCAATTTAAAATTTTTGTAAACTGCAGTGAACACACTGATTGTGTTGGAGTCATACACCCCACCCCCCACCCCAAAAAACTTCCATTAGATAGAAAGTTAAGTATAGGTATATGGCAAAGTGAACAGAACTATTTTGACAATTTTCTCATAATTTCTCCCTGGTGTGCTTGGTGTTCTCTTTCTATTGTATTTAAAAATATTTAATCAATTATCTAGGTTTTGCTTCTGAATACCTGGTGTTGTCCTCAATTAAAACCATAAACGTGCCTAACTTTGGGGTCTAGCTGACCATCGGTTCAGATCAGTAAAATACATTTTTGTTCAGCCAGATAAACAGCTGCAGTCATTTGTGAGACAGAGGCAGAAAATAGGACACCTAACCATTTCAGGGGTGCACTGACAGAAAAATCAATTTGTAAAAGATGAGCAGCACCAGGCTTAATGACACATCATTTGCAAACAGACTTTTGAACCCTGTAAGGGAGAGGTGGCTTGAGGAACAGTTTGCAACAGTGAAGCAGTTGGGAGAAGGTGTTTAACTTTTTTGCTATCCACAGCTTCTATGGTGTGAATTTCCCTCAACCCTTTGCTCTCCTGCAGGAGTCAAACTTGATTATGTGCTTGATTATGGTTGCTGGACATGGTTGGCAACTTGGTGGGAGCCTTTGTGCAGTGGGGACAATTTCTGTGGCATCATGCCAACCTGAAATGCCACTTTTGGTGCAAAACCGAAAGTGACGTCATCGTGTTGGTGCTTTAGGATTCAGCCAAAAAGCTGTTGTTAAACTGTGTTTTGCTGATTCCTAGAGCATTACTCAAGGACAATGACAGCATTTCTGACTTTATGACGGAAAAGATGTTGCACATTGGTGCAATACTGATGACTCTCCCCCCCACGCACATTTCCCCCTTGCCGGTCTGTTAAGTAGTAGTAGGAAATGAGGCCCAGGTGGGGAAGTCTCCTGCTCTAACTGGAGACTCCCCCCCTCCCCCAGCTAATGTCCACTGTATTGTTAGCCCTTCACTCTCAAATTTAATTGCAGTGTGTTTTCATACAAGATGTATTCATAGACAAATAACCCAGTGTGTAGCAGAGACAAAGCTTTTGTTGTGGTTTGGCTGCTCACAGATCTTTATATGGATCAAATATATTTTTCTTTCATGCTTTTGAAAGCCTTATTGATTGACTCTACCTGCAAAATGCCATAATTTTGAATTTAATATCTCAAATAGTAACAGATATCAAGATGCATTACTGAAAAAGAATGTTTCTCAAACAATTTTGTACTCCTCTTTGTATGTTAGATTTATGTAAGTTTTTAAAATGCAATCTCTCAAGTATTTGCAAGGTGAAAGTTGTTTTATAGTATGTCTTAGGAGCTTCTGTGATAAAAGCAAATGAGAACGCTTTCCCCTTATCCACTGCTGAAGTTGCACACTTGTTTACAGGTACTACCAGGTATGATTGATAGGACTGGTTTCAATTTTCCCTCTCATTGATTCTCAGAACAGTTGCTAAATAAAAATTCTGGGATAAAAATCCAAATCCAAAGGTCCCTGTGGAATGGGGTATCAATTATTTATCAGCATTAATGGCAATGGAATCCCTGTTTCCATAGGAAAAGCATAACTAGAAAGTGCAAATATTGGGGATTTCAATTTTTTCAGACTCAAGAATGTGAATACATTAAGTCATATCACTGTTCAGTGTGCAAGGAGGTACAGAAGATCAAAACTGGGCTAGTAGTTGGAGTTTTATTTAGAAACTGAAAGGTAAAATGAGTGTCCAATTCTCAGTTAACCCCTGTTGCCAGCCTCCCTTGAGTCCCCACAAAATACACCCATGGCCACTCACTAGCATAGAACTGAACTGTTTGCTGAACAGCAGTCTTACTTTAAACCCATGACCCACCTGCAATGCTTCTGCTCCTATGGAGAGAGCTCACGAGACGATCCTCCCCAACCACAGTGGTTATTTATTAGATTTATACCCCACCTTTCTTTTGTCAAGGAATTGAAGGGAGCATCCATAAGCTTCCTTCTTCTCAGAAGGTCTCTTGTTCAACACTGAATAGACCTGTGGTGGCGAACCTTTGGCACTCCAGATGTTATGGACTACAATTCCCATCAGCCCCTGCCAGCATGGCCAATTGGCAGGGGCTGATGGGATATGATCCCTAGGTGTAAGAACACCTACTGAAACAGACCAACTTAGATTGCTGTATTGTGTGCCTCCCATATCCTGGGGTTACCTTGTTTATGTCAAGCTCTCTCCTTCAGCCAAGGGACTGGATTGGGGTCTCAAAGGAAAGGGGATCCCTTGGGATATATGTGTGCTCCTGATAGAAGTGATAAGTTGGAACAAGGAATAATAATATGAACTGGATTTATGTGCATGAATGGAGTAGCCAGTTCAGGTTACATGGAGGATGATGTGCCCATTTGTCAGCCACAGGAACAGAGCTGTATGCCATACTATGTGAGGTGCCTCTAAATGATTTATGCTAAACTTGTGAATGGATTCGAATGAAGAGTACCATAGTTGGGTAAAATCCCACCTGGGATTTTAGATTTTGGGTAGCTTTTTTACATGATTGTGAGCTGATTGTATTGTTGATAATGGACATAGGCACCTGTAAGTCTCAACTAAGAAAGTTAACTACTTCCTTTTCCCTGGAGGCACGTTTAATTTATATGAACGCTCCATGTGTTTACTTTTTCAGCAGGTGAAATGAAATATCATCCTCTTTGTTTTCCTGGTGTTCTGCTGCAGTGTGCACTAGCTATGCGTAAGGGGGAACACCCTTGTCAGTAGATGCTCATGTGAAGAAAATCAATATGCCCAACCTAAGTGAAATAACTGCTGGCAATACAGTAATTAGGTCATTAAATAGGAATGGATTTGCATTAAGAAACAACAAAGAAACCCCTCAACTGTGTAAAATAGATTGCTGAAAATTGCTTCCTTTTGAGGTGGAGTCAGTTAGGAATATTAAAACCTCTTAGATTAAGAAAGAGATGGGGGAAAAGCATGAGCTCTTTTTTTACTGATAAGCATCCCGCAACTCTAAAAATAACAGCAGCATTCTTGGCAGTTTGTAACCGATCAGCTTTAATCTCTGGAACAACCTGCAATTAGTGCTAGGTTTGATCCGAAATACAAAGCTCAGATAAATGTGCTCCACATCCATGGAAAATAAATTTGAAATAATCTAATTAACATGGAGGCCAAGTCATAAATACAGAAACCTTATCTCTCCATAGAGGGAGAATTAATCAAGGAAGACAAAACTGTGTCTCAAGTCCTTCAGGGTGTTCGGCATTTTTGGAAGTAACAAATAAAATTATAACATGGTATGGCGTTTTGACAAGGCAAGAGATGCTTCTGCTATGATAGACGGCAAGTTGATTACAGGACATTCTGGTACAGGGAGGATTGGTGTGCCTAGTCAACATCCAGCGGCCATTTTTAACTAATATTTAAATGATTTCTTGGTTTGCTTAAGTACCAGGTTTGACCTGCAGATATGTGTTATTTGCTCTAGTGGAATAGAACATGAATGTTGAGTGACAGCAGAAGTCCAGAGGGGGGCACTGCAGAGCTAGAGGAAGAAAGGAGGCATTTGGGAAGGAAGATGGGATGAATGATGAACAACAGAGAAAACAGTATCAGAGTAAGGAATAAAGTGTGAGGTTTCTAGGAAGGAGTAGAAGTTTGTTATTTCGCTATAGTATCAGGAATGTCTTAAATAATGGATTGTTGTTCTGATTATTTTTGAATATCATTAAAAATAGAAACACACAAATATTTAATCTGTGCCTCCACTTTTCCCGCATATATTAAGTGTTCCAAGATACCACACAACCACATCACGTAAATGATGTAAGTTAAATTAAATTGAATAGAACAAATAATCATGTTGGTTCCTGCATACAGCTGTTGGTGAAATGAGCCAATGAAAAGCTAGCACAATATACATACATTCTTTATCTCTTTGGAGATGTGGGGTCAGGAAACACATGGGCCAGCAGCCGTGGTGGGATTCAGCAGGTTCGCACCACTTCGGCAGAACCGGTTGTTAAAATGATGCTTGTAAACAACCTGTTGTTCAATTATTTGAATCCCACCACTGGCCAGCAGTGCTCAGCTGATTTTCTATGTCACATAGCTTTAGTCACAACAGTTATAACAAAGATTGCGGAATTGGGCTATGATAGTGACTCTCTGAACATGCTAACCCTTACTGAGACATTTGCCCTCATCAAAGAGTGGCAGCTAGCAATGGATTATCAACAACTGCAGAGCTTGGCCAACAAATCCTGCTCGCCAATGAATGTGGCAATTCCATTTGTGCAGGGAAACCCAGCTTACTATATTGCAGCGTTTACCAACCCTATATATAGGAGAGCCTACATGCTGGCTAGATTTAATATTATGCCATCCCCGCTCCATAGAGGAAGACTCAAGGGGTCTACCAAATCGAGCAGCAAGAGGCTTTGCCCCCTGCAGCCCAGGGCAGTTGGATTCCATTGCGCACATTCTCCTCCACTGCCCACTTTACCAGAAACCAAGACCCAGCTTATTATTACAAATCATTGACTCTATGAAAACCCTGACAGAGCTTGATAAAGTAAATATGCTCTTAAATTGTAATGACCTTGACTGTTGTCTCGCAGTGGCAAAGTTTCTGGCTGAGGTTTGCGAACTGAACTTATGATCCAGTGTGAAATTTTATCTAGTAATTTTAACTGTATTTATATTGTATGTTCTGTATGCCAATAAAGGCTTATTGAATTGAATTGAGCTTAAGTCTGTGGCCCAAGCAGGGTCACTCAGTGGACCTGAACACAAACTGCCTTGACCAACTTGAACATTCTTTTAAAATGCCTCCTGGGCTCTCTCTGCTACATCTTAAGCTCTTGCGGGGCACATTGGGAGACTTTTTATGTACCTTGGGCTCTTAGATGCTTTGCAGCTGCTATATGAACAGTCTTCTCCTCGTCCCAGCTACAATATTATGCTGCTGTATTGTGAACACTCCCTTATAATGTACAATTTTATAGAGCAATCAAACATTTTGTTGAGCAGTAAAATATCATGCTATAAAATGTTCCGGTAATTAATGGATGTCAGACAAGTTATGTTTGTCGTATTTCACATATCCAGAGTCTCCCTTTTTTGTATTTAATTTCCTGCATGTTAGCAATATTCAGTGGATATAAATGTTCTGATTTTTTTCCTCTCAGATCTTCAAAGGAATAAAAAGTCAATGTGCTTTTAAAAGAGGGATAGAATGCAATTAATTCAACAGTGTTTGGGACCTATCCTGGAATAATCTATGAAAGGCAGTGCAGTATGAAAGATGTGCAGAGAAATGGTGTTTGGATCCCGCTTGGTTTTGTCTGTTATTTTTTTCTTTTTTAATGCCATGATTGCATATGTATGGAATCATCTTTGCATTCAAATGGTTCTTTTCAAAAGCTGCCTTGATTCTGAAGAAATCTAAATTAGTAACGATTAGGATTGTACCACATTGTTACAGTATATGATTTTTTTTCCAGTCTGAATGCTCCACTTCTTAAAAAGTAACTGTTGAGAAAGAGCAGATGTTGAGAAGTTGCTCTTGGTTTAAGGCTTGTTGCTGTTTTTGTTTTGCAGTACCAATTCCATAACACTCCAGGTACTTTAGTGTTGATATGTGATATGCCACGTTGGCTCATAAAAGTGCTCTCCATTCTATTTTAAAATGTGCACAAGTATTTCCTTTGTCTTATTTTCATGCTGTGGACTGTGGAGTGGAAGCTATAAACTTTCATGTGGTTGCAGACATTGTTACGACTTCTCATCAAACCCCAGAGCCTTAATTCTTCACAATATGTTCCAACAATGGCAGAAATGTTCGGAATCTGCAGCCTGACTTTGTTTTTCAGTTTGAGCTCAGAGTTATACATCCCATAAAGAGCAGAGAGAGAAGACAGGCAGGATTGGTCTCCTGGCTCCTGATGTCATAATGGCAGGTTACATGGCAATAGCTGTTGTCCTTTCAGTCATCGGAGTATCCCACTGTGTGATGGTTGTGCTTGACTTCGTTTTTGCATCTCATGAGGATACAGTCACTGCATTTCTTCTAGTTCATGGACATAAAATATTCATTATGCACAAAGAGAATTACAGTCACACTTAAGTATTCAGGGTAAAAATATTCATCAGATCTGCTTGGCAGGACTTTAGCTAAGATGCTTGCCTCTCCATGTAGTCACAAAGAATCAAGGGCATCTCTAAATTGGTAATGAAAGTCATATGTACCAGAAAAGTCTGAAACAATTTAGGACACATTTTTTCCCTGGTAATTTTGCTTCTGAGTCTGTGAAGTTCTGTGTTGCCTTTGTACTGCTTTTATATCGGCTCCCCGAGGATGCTCAGTATATTCTTGTCTCTCTCCAGTGGCTTGAGTTCTGGGAAAGGCAAAGAGACTTTCTTCTTTCTTTCTTTTCCTTTTCCTTTCCCTTATGTTTTTGTTTGTGTGTAAATAGGCTTTTATTGAAAAAAGCTTTTTGGTGTACTTCGAAAAAGGAGACGACTGAGCAAAAATACTCCCCCCCCCCCACCGCCCCCAACAACATTGAATGACAAGGCCAGGAAAATCATTAGGTGAGTTTACCCTGAGTAAAACTTCAAGGTATACAACCTCAGCACTATAAAAGCGATCAAACTGAAAGCAAAATACATTCTCTGAGGGGAAAACATAGGACTTTTAACCAGTACAAGCCCAAGCTATACGATGTAGTCAAAGTTCAAAGACCTTTATTAGGCATTAAATATACGATGTAGTCATGATTGCATTCATTTAGAGTTAAGCAAGAGGGATCTCACTGAGCAGAAGTATATTTGAACTTGTTGGGAAGGGCTGTGACTCAGTGGAAAAACCTCTGCTTTGCATGCAGAAGATCCCAGGCTCAATCGGCAGCAGCCCAAGGGTGTTTTCCCACTTACCTCGCCTCCGCTTTGCTGTGTGCTTCTCTCAGCGCGCGTCATTCCAGGCGCGCGCCCCGGCTTCCCCACAACCTTCCGCTCTGCGCGGGGTCATCAAAAGGCGCCATTGCAAAGAGCGCCTGGAATGACATGTGCTGAGGGGGCGCGACAGCAGCAGCATCGGGGCGGCTGCGTTGTCGTCGCCCCTGTAGTGGGGAGGCGCGGGGGACCCCGCACTACTTGCGCGCAGCAAAAGGTAAGTGGGAAAACGTCCCAAGTTAAAAAGACCAGGCTGCCAGTGCTGTGAGAGACAGACCCTGGAGAGAGCCACTGCCACTCTTCAGTGGACAATACTGACCTTGCTGGACCAGCAGGCTGATTCAGATTAAGGCAGCTTTATGTGTACATGCCCGCTGCTTTCTTGAGCTACCCGATAAATAAGGACTGGGAGCAATCACGCACAGAAAAAGGTTTTGGGTTTTCTTGTCACTTGCCAATTCAGCCCCAGCAAATTAAACCTGTACATGAACCAGAAAAAAAAGCTTTCTGTGTCTGCTTTTAACTGCCTCTCAAAAGAAAACTGGAGACCTAACACAGATGTAATGGCTCCCCCAATACAATCCTCTCCTGTCAAAAATAATGTTCTCCAACTTTACAAAGGAAGAATATTTATTCAGTTAGACATGAGCACACAAGTACTGACTGAAGCTTCAGTGCACCCTATCATTCTGATCTGAAAAGACTTTTAGTTGAAAGAAATTGCATTGAAATCAGTTAGAACTGCATTCAAGTAAATGCGTTTAAGGACTGGACTGTAATGGCCATTTATATATCTTGCATTCTCGGCTGAACAAGGAGGCCGAGATCAGGTGCGTGCTGCCTTTTAAGGTGACCACACCCCTTGCTACGCTTCCCGCCGGCTCTACCATGAGACTGGAGGGGGGTTCTGCCAGGCAACGCGCCTGCATCCTGCTCGCTTGCTTGCACAGTGGCCCTGGGATTTGCGGCCCTTCCTTCCCCCTGCCGCAATTACAGCCCCCGGTAGATCTGGTGCCAAGATTTCTCAATTAAAAAAATTATCAGCCAAATCCAGATAGCGGGGCTGAGACAACATAAGGGAGCTGCGGGGGGCCCTGCTGGTGTATTTGTCCCTCTCTACCAGCATAAGGAGCACCCATGCCAGGAGACAGCAAACATGCCAATGCCTGGGTGTTGCACAACTTTGCAGTGAACAAACCCAGAAGTGGGTGCTACTGGGGAGCGACACTGGCATTCACGGTGGCTCAAAAAATCTGGCTTCCAACCCAGGGCTGCTTTTTGGTTACAGATATGACATGTGAAGAGCTGTGATAGATAACCATTGTTGTGTGGTGTCTCAATGAAAGGAGACCTGTTCTCATTCCCCTTCTACAGGATAATGTATGTGTTAATTGCCATCAAGTTACCATCAACTCATGGGGTGAATCCCTACATTGAAAATATACTTGTTTTGCCCTGGTTCCATAAAATCCCGCTCCTTTTTATTTCGGTCTCTCCCTCCCCACCGCAGCCCGCACTTGTGGAGGTGTCAAGTTATGCCGGGATCAACTGCTCTGTGGCTCTTTTCTTCCTCGTTCCGGATTGGCTGTTGTTAGATGTGGCATGAATGAGTGCCCTCCCTCTTCTTGAGGAAGCAATCCTTTTCTAAAAACTGCAGCTGCGCAGCTTCGCAGCCACATAGACTTGAACCTCCACCCCCTCTGCTTGAGGAGCACTCTCTTCTCCCTTTTCATGGTCGTTACTATGAAGCCATGCAGGGAGAGAGAAAAAAGAAAGTAGCATCCCAGCTTCCCTGGAGTCAAGCGTGACTCTGGGCATACCCAGTCCACTGGGCTGTGATTGGCTGTTGTGTTGTGAATGGCAGCTTGAATGAGCAGTCAGGCAAGCAGGGCAGGAAAAATAACTCGATTGGTCTCCCCACGAAGCCGGCCTTCGGCCAGGATCCTCAAAAAACACCACTTTCCTGCAGGTTTTTGAAAATCCAGGGATGAGGGGCATAGCTCGGGACAGAGCTGGAACAGAGGTGATTTAGAGGCGGAAGCCATGGGGAGACCTTGCCCAAACTGGGATTTTTCAAGTGACAAACCTGTGATTTTTTACCCGTGGGGATTCAGCCATGGTGACTCTATGAATCCATGTCCTCCAAACATCCTATCATTAACAGCCTTGCTCAGGTCTTGCAAACTTGCAGGCTTCCTTTATAGAGCCAATCTATCTCTTGTTGGGCTGCTTTCAACTCCTCCAACATTTCAAATGAATCTACTTGGACTCTATGGACTCATTTCAAATGAATCTACATGGACTCTATGAATCCATGTCCTCCAAACATCTTATCATTAACAGCCTTGCTCAGGTCTTGCAAACTTGCAGGCTTCCTTTATAGAGCCAATCTATCTCTTGTTGGGCTGCTTTCAACTCCTCCAACATTTCAAATGAATCTACTTTCTTCCTGACAGCTTTCATCACTGCCCAACTTTCACACCCACACGGTCATAGAAAATACTATGGCATGAATTAACTTGACCTTGGTTGACAGAGACACATTCTTACACTTAAGAATCTTTTCTATCTCTTCCATGGGTGCACTTTCCAGTCTACAGGATAATAAGTCTTTAACATAGTCTCATAGGCTCATTCCGCACATGCAGAATAATGCACTTTGAAACTGCTTTCAGTGCTCTTTGAAGCTGTGCGGAATGGCAAAATCCACTTGCAAACAGTTGTGAAAGTGGTTTGAAAACGCATTATTTTGCCTGTGCGGAAGGGGCCATAGAGAAAAAAAAATCAGATGATAGCTGGCAAGGCAGGCTGGTGTAAGAAACCTTGTTTTCTTTCCCTCCCCTTCTGCAGATTGACACAGATGGAGGCTGAGGGGAACAGACAGGCAGGATGAAGGAAGGAGACATAAGAAAACCGTCTGGTCCTTTTAGTTCTAGTATTCAGAACTTTGTTGCCTCTATATATGGAAGTTCCTGTTGCTCACCATGGCTAATAACCATTGGTGGACCTCTCTATTAATCTCTATTAAAGCTATCTATGCTCAAAGCAGTCATTACATCCACTGGCAACAAATTCCACAATTTAATTATTCATTGAGTAAAATATCTCCTCTTGTCTTTCCTGTTTGTCTCAACATATTACCCATTAATTGTATTGGGTGCCCCTGTGTTCAAGTATTATTGGAAAGGGACAAAAATGCTCTTTCTATCCACTTTGTGCATGCAAAATTTTATTCTTCTTCTTTTTCTAAACTGAAAAGTCTCAGACTTTTAAGCCTTTCCTCATAGGAAAGGTGCTGCAGCCTGTTAATCGCCTTTGTTCTGTATTTTTTTCAATTCTGCAATATCTTTTTTGAGATATGCCAAACAGCACTGTACACAGTATTCCAAATGAGACCACACAATACGTTCCACGAAAGGGCATCACAATATTGGCCATTTTATTTTCATTCCTTTTCCTAACAATCCCCAGCATAGAATTTGCTTTCTTGTTTTCACTGACGCTACTGCACAGAGTTGCCGTTTTCACTGAGCTATCTGCTTCAGTCCCCAGGTCTCTTTTCCATTCAGTCTCAGCAAATTCAAAGCCCATATGTTTTGTTTTATTCCAGCATGCTTCACTTTACACTCACCAACATTGAACTTCATTTGCCATATTGTTGCCCACTCATATCGTCTTTGTTCATCTAATACCTGTAGGGATGAGCCGCTGACCCAGCAGAACCGTAGGCAGAGCACCGGCATACCGGCCCAACTACGGCCTTCTGGTCGCACCCACTCTCCCATCCTCCACCCCCTGATGAGTCACAGGTCATGAACTACCTGGCTCACAACCACCGGGTGTCCTAGACAAAGGGACAATAGAGCCTTCGCCCCCAGGTGAGGATTAGACCCAGACGCGGACACCTCTCCCCGCACGTAGCAGCCAGATGAGATCATACATCACATGATGGTCTCCAGGTCTCCCGGTCTCCCGCCCATCTCCCGATCCGCCTCCTTTACACACCCACAATGAAACCCTAATAAAAGGTGCCAGAGACTAGCACAAGACAGAGTTGTCAGGATCACGGGATCCCGCACTTCCTGCTGCTGATGCTCTCCACCAGATGAAACCTCCGCGTCTCGCCTCTTCCTTAGCGACGACCCTGCGGGGATGACTACAAGCTGGTGCCGAAACCCGGGAATCCTCGAACCTCCACCCTGCTTACCGTCGCCTGGGAAAGGGCAGCGGTACCGACGTCCGCTGGATCGGCGCATCCAGGGACCCACCTTTCGGTACCGCCCGTCCGCTGGATCGGCGCATCCAGGGACTCGAGTTCTAGGACACTCTCTCGTCTGACGAAACACCGGTAAGTATGGGAGCTTGCAAAAGCAGGGCTTATGACAAGCACGTTAGCGAATTGAAAGCGCTAGCGAAATGCGGCAGGGTCTCCGTAAAGAGAGGGGAGCTGCGCAAATTGGTTGAGGAGATTGAAGCTCAATGTCCATGGTAACCAGAAAGGGGGACATTGAATCTTAAGCATTGGGAAAACATCGGGCGCACTCTTCACACAGAGCCTCGCGCGCCGATGTCGCTGCTACTGACATGGAGGCAATGTTATGTCGCCATCAGCCTGCAGGTCTATGGCTCTCTTGCCGTAGATCGCCCTCCTTTCGACCCTTCAGCTTCAATTTCACCCCCGGAACTTTCTCTATCCACTAGACTGGATGCCTGTCCTCCTTCTGCCTCCCTTGCATCCTCGCCTCCTTCAAATCCTCCCGCGGCTCGGCCGCCTCCTCCCTTCGCCCCACCTTCATTTTCTGAAGCCACCGCACCTCCGTCAGCGCCACGTAATGGCGCGGGTTTCAAAACCCTAGCAGAGCGTATTAGCCACGATCTGCAAAAAAAGGAAACCCTGACGGAAGACAATGCCGACATCCTCGCCATGTGCCCCGTCCATTACACTGATCATGAAGGGGAAGATAAGGCGTCGCTCAACAGTTGTCGATACCGCCCCCCCTAGGTTACAACATTCTCACTGAACTCCATAAGGGCAATGCGGGCGTGGAATCCACCAGCCTATGTGAGAGGCATGTTGGAAGCGATCGCGAATCACCTACTGGCTCCGGATGACTGGCGAGCCACCTTTCGCATCCTCTTAAACCCGCTGGTATGTGGTTTGGGAAGCTGAGTACCGCCAACAGTGCATAGGCAGAGGAGCAGCCTCTGGCGGCGCCTACACCGCCAGCGCAGCTTTATGGCTCGCGGCGGCTTGCATCAACCCAATCGCCGTCGTCCTGCCGGAGGCCACCCTTGCAATCGCCTCTGGAGTGCGCCTACAAAGGCGTTTTGAAAGTCCCCAATACCGGACAGCCAACCCAAAGTTTCTCTAGCGTTTGACAGAAACCTCAGGAGCCCTATGCTGAGTTTGTGAACAGGCTCCAGGAGGCCCTCAGGAGGCAGGTTGACAACGAGGAGGCCCAGGGCGAGCTCCTTAAGCGCCTTGCCAAGGAGAACGCCTCCGCTGAGTGCCGCAAAGCGGTCACAGGCCTAGGAAGGAACCCCGAACTGGCCGACATGCTCAAAGCTTGCCAGGATATCGGGTCTTTCGCCCATCAAGCCAGCCTTCTAGCCGCAGCCCTCTCCGCTGCCATGAGACAGCCCCGAGACGAGTGTTTCAATTGCAACAAGCCAGGACATTTCCGTAAGGATTGTAGACTGCCCGGCGGGGGGGGGGTCTCCCCACAGAGGGTGAAGACCCCCAGGGAGGTTTAGGACCGGGTGCTCCCAGTGCCTGCTGGGGAGGCCCGCACCCGGGCATCTCCCCAGCCCAGAACCAAGGTCCGCACCTCAAACCCTTCCCCCGGAGCTCCCCCACGAGATCTTTGCTGCTCCAGCTCAGTATAGTGATCCCATCCCCACGGAGACCATTGGGTTGGTCTTGCCAAAAGCTTCCGCCTCTGAGCAGGGATTGTTCATCATCCCAGGGGTCATCGACTCCACGCACCAGGGAGCCATCCACATCCAGGTGTGGACAAACATCCCGCAGGAACTGCCAAGTTCATCCGATCATCCTGCCTCTATGCTTTCACTCGAGTCTAATCTAAGTTCAGCTAATCTAAAACTCGTTGCTTGCTCCCCCCTACATCTATACTTCCTGCTCTGCTAGCCCCTTCTATTTCCAAAGTCACCATGCCTCCGCCAGTGCCACAGAGTGGCGCGCATTTCAAAATCTCTGCAGAGTCCATAATCACTGAATTGCAACAGAAAGAAATGCTGACGGAAGAGCGTAACATTCTGGCACTATGCCCAGTCCGTCTCACTAATCAAGAGGACTGCCGTTCTGAACCCTCCTCAGAATGCCCCATGGCCAATCTACAGGACAATGAGGCATGGAAAGGGGAAGGTGCTCGCACAATGGCTTTAAGCCTAAAGTCCTTCATGAAGAAAAAGCCCCCTTGGCCCTCTCCAGCTGTAAGGTTCAAACCAGATCTCATAGCCTCTGAGCCTGTGCAAAGCCCTAAGCTCAAAGCTCCCAGTGGCAGCAAAATCGTCAGTGCCCCAGGAAGGGCAGAATCCCAGCGCCTTAAGGGAACAGCCCTGCGAGGTACAGAAGGTTAGATTCGCAGGTCCATGTGTAGACCTTCTAATGGAACTCCAGCCCGTGTTTGCATCTAAAGTAAAGTCTGAGCCAGATTGGAATCCAGCCCATAGAGGACAAAGGCGTACGAATTCCCCATTGACCCCCACCTGACCTTTTCTTCCACAGCAACAGGAGGCTGCCAACCCCTCCCCCCTCCTGGGAGGGGGGAAGACAAGAAACCTGGATGTTTAAACTCGTATCGTTTCCTCTTAGATATGTCTCTAACTATATGCTCAATAAAATGATCCAGCTTGGAAACACCTCCTACAGAATTGGGACAAAAGACTAACCCGATTCCTTTTCAGCCCGGCTTATATTAATAACTGAATTGCCTTGTTTAAAATGCTCTCATGAAAGCAAGATCTTCAGTCAAAACTGCGAACCTCCTCATTGTACTATATATGCTCATGTTTGCTTACATATGTTCTGTGTGTCTAGCCTTTTAAAGGGACCCCTAAGGTTCTTCCCTCATGAAAGGAGTTTTCCCCATTGCTTCTAAGCTATGCTCTTGTGCTTCAATCTAAAATTTTCCTTCTTTTGGTTATGTGTGCCAATGCCTTGAAAGGTTTCACCCATTACAGCATCGGCCTTTAAAAGGAACGCAGTCCGTGTACTCCCTAGGATGCCAGTGGAATCTGCTTCAAGCCGCCTCCATCTTAGTTTAAACCCTCTAATTTTTTTCTCTAAATCTTTCCTATGGATCACTATATTACGATATGACTATAATTGTGAATTGTTTAAGTTGCTTTACTAAAAACCCACACTTTAGACGGTGATTGGGATTGCTTTGCAAACAAGCACCCGACCTGGGCATGACCTTTCCTCATCCCCCTCAAGCTCTCCGGAGCCCTTCCTGTCTCCACCTTTGTGTTATGTGTTCTTAATCCCTTGAATGCTGCAAGCCGATCACTGGAATGAGCCAACGGCATCTTTAAGGAGATCTTGGCCAAACAAACGAAAGAAAGGGGAGTAGTCCCCCCCCTACCGGCCTACGACCCAATCAAGGTCTCATCCAGCAGACCATATCCAAAGCACTATTCTCTATCAATCATTCAAAATTGCTCGCCCCCCAAACTAACTCAGCAAAGGCAAACCCCCCGGGGGAAAAAGCCTTGTTTGTCTTTCTCTTCCACACAGGATTCCAACTCGATGGGACCAACTCAATCCCAGGGACGAGGAAAGCCGGCCCTATTGAGAGGGCACGATCGCCCCCCAGCCTGGGCCGAGACAGGAGGGATCTCTCTGGAGCCAGCACACCTATACTTCCACGGAGATCGCAGCCCTCGCTGCCCCCCCCCCCCCAGGGGAACAGCAGCCTGGGCCAGCTATGGCTCAGAGGTTGATGCTGTGTGTCGCTGCTCCTCATCTACAATCGCTATTCTCTCTCCCTCTCTGCCGCCCCCAGGCTGAAGCTTGGAGTCGCAGCCAGGGACATTCCTGATAGGTTAACCCTTGGAACTCTCCGCTGTTTTCAGCCGCTTGAATGTTGTTGGAACATGCCTTCTCTCACAGCTTTGCTTTCGTGAGAGTCACTGAACTGCAATGCTAAAGACTATCAGTAGCTCTCCCTCATCTTGAAATCCATGGACTCTAACGCCATTGCTCCGTAGCTTTGGTAGTCAAACAGCAAGAGCCATGCATTGGACAATTATGCAGCCACGGGCTGCCTCCCTTTCTTGCATCATCTAGCTTATGTATTGTTTATCAATGTTTATTGTTTCCATTTATGCCTTGCCCCATTTATGCCCTTTGGAGCCGACCTCCAAAGGAATCCTTGAGTACTGTAACCCAACTGATCGTTGAAGTTATTGCATGCCTTGATTTTAGAAGTTATGTTATTTGTTGTTGTTACATCCCCGATCATCTTTCTGCTGGGACTCTCTGCTGTCTCAGCCACCTTACCATCGTCCTGCCTCAGGCTCTGCCCTGGGAGCCCAGGCGCCGCCGCCGGTCCACCCCTCCCTTCGACCCCTCTTGCCGGAGCGACGCGGTTGCCCTTCCCGAGGCAGAGTATGTTTCCCTTGCGACTTCCCTCGTGGGAGTCCCCGGACTTGTTTCCTGTAACACCAAGACTATCAGCCGTTCTGGCCTGCGCCCTTACGAAGTCCATCAACTCCACCTCGACTGCTTTGGATGCTCTGGCCTCCGAGCAGCAAGAGCTTCGTCAAGCGACCTTAGACAATCATGCCGCTATTGATTGTTTGCCATTGTTGATTCATATGAAAGTGCGTGAGTTTGCAAGATACTGTGTTGCTGTTCAAATTCTGCATTGGTTTAATTGTATGCCCTATTGTCGGAACTTGCCTTGCTCAATGTATCTCTAATATTGCCTGTAATGTATGTAAGAAACCCTTTGACTTCCCCTTACGTCGCAACCAAGTTCTCATGCTGCACAAACAGCTCGACCCGATTGGGCAAACTACAGAGAAGGTAAGCGTCCCCTTAAATTGTCCCAACCAATTCGGCTTCCCTTCTAAAACATAGAAAGGAGGAGATGTAGGGATGAGCCGCTGACCCAGCAGAACCGTAGGCAGAGTGCTGGCATACCGGCCCAACTACGGCCTTCTGGTCGCACCCGCTCTCCCATCCTCCACCCCCTGATGAGTCACAGGTCATGAACTACCTGGCTCACAACCACCGGGTGTCCTAGACAAAGGGACAATAGAGCCTTCGCCCCCAGGTGAGGATTAGACCCAGACGCGGACACCTCTCCCTGCACGTAGCAGCCAGATGAGATCATAAATCACATGATGGTCTCCAGGTCTCCTGGTCTCCTGCCCATCTCCCGATCCGCTTCCTTTACACGCCCACAATGAAACCCTAATAAAAGGTGCCAGAGACTAGCACAAGACAGAGTTGTCAGGATCACGGGATCCCGCACTTCCTGCTGCTGACGCTCTTCACCAGATGAAACCTCCGCATCTCGCCTCTTCCTTAGCGACGACCCTGCGGGGATGACTACAAGCACCGTGGTGGCGAACCTTTGGCACTCCAGATGTTATGGACTACGATTCCCATCAGCCCCTGCCAGCATGGCCTTGGCCATGCTGGCAGGGGCTGATGGGAATTGTAGTCCATAACATCTGGAGTGCCAAAGGTTCGCCACCACTGATCTAATATCTCACAGTTGAAGCCTGTGGAGTCCTAGTTATTTAATTCCTCAAAAATACAGTAAATGAGAGGGTTATTAATATAATTAAGGCCAGTCCTCCTTCCTTTAACCTGGAGAAAGCCAGATTTTCACAATGTTTGATAAAAAACATCCTTGGAACTTCACTGGAACTCCAAAATTAAAAGCAAATAATAGGAGGCTCCTTAAGGTCATATATTTCCTCTAAATAAAACATCCATCAGCCTTGATATCTCTCACTATTCATGGAGGAAAGTTTACAATTCAAAACAGGAGTGATGTTTCAAAGTGTCTGCGGCAATTGCCGTCTGGCAGTCTTTAGTGCTTTCCACCCAGGGCAAACATAATGGGTGCAGAACACAACACAAACCATTTTGGGGAGGGACTTTGCACAGGTTCTGTCCCCTAAACAAGTCTGCCTTGTTTTATTTCCCCCAACCCGGGATTTTCAAAAATGGCTAAACCAGCGATCCTTTTGCAAAACCCCAGGCTGGAGCCTCTCCCGCGCAACTGGTCAGGCGAAAGGCGCTTCACTCCCACCGTGCTGTCCACAGTCGGAGAATCCACCTGCCACAGCAATGTTTATTATAGCCCTGCTGTTGCATGCTTAGAGATGTTTCGGATCTGTATTTGTCTCTTTCTCCCCTTCAGACTGTCTTGAAAAACTCCCACATTTAACTCACTCTGTTAGCACTTGCTTCAGCACACTCTGCTAACTCACTCCTTGAGCTGCTGTTTGACATCTTAGAGCTCCTCCTTCTGTATATTGTAATATTGTAAGCTGCCCTGAGTCCTCTAGAAGAAAAAGAAGAAGAGTTTTGGATTTATATCCCCCCCTTTCTCTCCTGCAGGAGACTCAAAGGGGCTGACAATCTCCTTGCCCTTCCCCCTCTCACAACAAACACCCTGTGAGGTAGGTGGGGCTGAGAGAGCTCCGAGAAGCTGTGACTAGCCCAAGGTCACTCAGCTGGCGTGTGTGGGAGTGCACAGGCTAATCTGAATTCCCCAGATAAGCCTCCACAGCTGAGGTGGCAGAGCGTAGAATCAAACCCGGTTCCTCCAGATTAGATACATGAGCTCTTAGCCTCCTACGCCACTGCTGCTTTGGCGGGGTAAAACTGTAACAAATAAATAGATTAAAAAATAAAAAAAAATATGGCTTCTGATGGAGTCTGAGGGGTGTTGGACATCTGGAAAGGTAGGCTGATAAAAGAAACCTCTCTCTTGCACCCTCTTTGCAGAGTGGTTCCCTATGTGAAAGTTGCTTTATGTTGCTCCACTTGGCCATGGCCCACCACTTAAAAGAGCCATTTGTTTACAGCATCCCAACAACAGAGCTCCATATCATTTGCAAGGAAATGGTCTATGTGGTCTATGTATAAAATCATCCAATCTGTTCAGTGAGCTGTTATATTATTATACCATATGATAGCCATCACATCAATGATTTAAAACAGCCTGCAGCGGTGATGACATGTGCACTAGGTATGAGATAACACTTTGCTCACATTGAGGCTTCAGTCTAATGACTACGAAGCACAGCTTGGCTCCTGTGGCTTTTTCCAACGAAGAGAATCATCTGCATGCGCTGTAGATTTCCTTGCAGAATGTTTCCTTCCATATTAGAAAGCAGAAGGGCACTGAGTAGACTACCTGGAATACCAACAGGAATCTATATTTGCTTGGGAACAAAGAAAGAAAAGAAAGGTTCTATTAATCGATGACATTTTAATGTTGAAAATGAATGAATTTCTTTGAAAGCTGGAAGGTACAAATAGTTCCAGGAAAGAAGGGTGATGGCTGGAGCTATGAAATATATATGGAATGTTTAAAAAACAAACAGCTCTTGCAATTGAAGAAAACTGTTGCTGCTAGATGTTGGGGGTCATTGTGTTAACCTCAACCATTGCTTGCTTGGGGTGTAGTGAGGGGCTTGATTATATATTAGTAGATCATGCTCCAGTTCCCTGTTCCTTGAAACTAAATCCCTGTTCATACGAGCGCCAGGCATTTTCCGCGCTTTCAACAAGGGACTTCACTATAGCCAGGGTCATATCTATACAAAGTAGCAACTGGGGCGAAGAATGAAAGTGTGTCCCCCTGTGCCCCCTCCTGTCTCCCTGCCTGCGATGAGATTGGTGCAGGCCTGAGAGCTGGACTTTTTGCCCTCTGCATGCCCTGCTCTGCTCTCCCCTGGTCCCCCCTCACTTCTCTCCAGTGACCAGCACAACTGTGATGGTCCAACACATTGCAGAAGGGAGTCACCAACTCCCTTCCCCCCTCTTCTTTACCTACCTAAAGTTTGCTGCCGCCGCTGGCCCCTCCACTTCCATTGGCCAAAGAGCACTGTGAACTCACTGAGCAGGCACTGGCAGCGCCCCACCCCATGTGACCCAGGTGAATGGCAATTGGGTTGTATGCCCCCCTCCCCTCCCCCCACTATGCCTCGGACTATAGTGTATGCATGAGTTTTCCATCATTCTCTTTCCTTTGGTGGCAGTGCTTAGTTAATTAAACTCAGTCTTTCTGTTGCTGTGTATAAATGATTTGTGCTATTGTGATTGCTCTGCATAACTATTATATATTTGTCTTTGTGTGTTAGTAAGGTCTCTGTGTCTCTGTTCTCTAAGATATTTGAGGGGGGAGGGAATTTCCTACAGCTACCTACAACCCTGGTCTGTCTGTGTTACTTGTGAGCTGCCTATTTCTTGAAATGATATTTCTGCCAAGTACTCACAAGTGATTTTGCCCAAACTTTGGGGGTTAGGATGTCTTGCATTCACCTTGGTCTAGAGATGGTAAATTGCACCTGCTTCTATTGCAGGAGCCAAGCATAAAGTGGCAGAGGGGAACCCCCTCAGCAGTGGGGTTCCCCTAAACTCAGGGGAGGATTGATGAATAAGGTGGCAGCTTTACTGGCATCTGCCCCTTCCCAACACAAACAGTGTGTGTATGTGTGTGAGAGAGAGCTAAGTGTGTAGGGCTTTTTTTTAGCTGAATAAAGTAAACAAATCAGCCTTGCAGCAGCACACAAACCCCAGTCTGAGTCTGTCCTTTGTCCACATGCCCACTCTACATGACTGCCTATTTCCTGGGGTTCCAGATACCTTCCTCTACCCACTCTGAAACACTGCCTATCATACCTGGAGTGCCATAATGCCTCCTCCTGCTCCTGTGTAGCTATGTCTACCTTCTTGATGTTGCCAGACACCATTCTGTTCCTTTTCTGTAGCAATTCAGGCTTTGTGAGTGTTCCAGATTCGATCGGGGCATCCTCTGGCACAGGAGAATACAATTTTAACTGCCATTTAGACTAGAACCTTTTCTTTTTTTATCACACGAAAATTTACAAGGAAAATTTACTCCTCTTGAGTAAGGAGCACAATTCCGGATCATTTCATTCTAGCTAGGCGGAGAGGAAGTTGCAGCCTAACTGTATATTTTCTATTGAATTATACTTCCTGCTGAAGTCAGTGGAAAGAAATCAATAAAATATCAATGTAATAAAGTGAATTAATGGAAACTATAAAACAACATTTTTGAAATGAGGAAGTCCACTTCCCTATATATTAACAACTCTGAGTGCTGTTTTTCTATTAATTTGCTTTATCACTTAATTAGCCTTTACAAACAACAAAACTTCTGTTTAAAACATCAGTGGAGTCAATGAAAAAATTGAGTTGCTTTGCTTGAAGTGGAATAGTTTATATTGAGACATACCTAATTAATATATTGAATTATCTCATGTTGTTATCTAATTATACATTCTTTTTAACATTTTTATGAAATGACTAATGACTCTCCCTTAACAGAACAGTTTAAAATATGAATTAGCCATCATTTTGTAGGTCCTTAATAAAACGTTGATAAGTAATTAATTGATTTGGCAACTTCTGATCCTGCTGTGGAAGAAACATCAAGCATTTAATATTGCTAATTACTGCTGAGCTAATTAGTGCTATTTTGAAACTGACACTTTCTGTTGTATTGAGGGTCTTGGGATGTGACTATTCACACACACACACACACACACACACAAACACACTCTTGTTTATCCTGTGTACAGCAGCTTCTTGTAGTCTTCAGTATGTTGGTGCTATTCACTGCATCTCTGCTCCAACATTGCTGTGAGGACAGAAAGCATTGCCCTTTTTTTTGTGATTTGGCTTTATAATGCCATCTTATAAGCAAATTTGATTTGCTATGGGTAGACAAAATCAAAGTAAGGACAATGTTCTTTTGTTCTGGCATCGTGTTGTCCAAGCAAAGTGGAAAAACAGCACTGAACCAGAGAGTGATCACTACCGGTATACTCAAAACAGATATTCAAAATTTGAATGTACCTTCTTTGCAGTTCCTGTTAGCTATCAAACTGAGCATATCATATGGCTGCTTGCAGCTCAAAGCAGACAGAATTTCAAATAGTACTGAACATCTGATAAACATGTAATATTCATTTGTTGACTCCATTTTTTCCTCTGAAGTTCTGGGTAACGTACACATTGTCTGTATCTTATTATACATACAAAATAATTTTTATCATGCAACTGTAAAAAATAAAAGTACAATAAAATCTTGTGCATACGCTCAACGAATGTCACAAGAGAATACACTCCCACAATTCTCAAGGTCCCTGCAGAGCTTTGGTATATTATTCAATCCACTTACAACCCATTCAGCCAGAGTAATTTCAGGAATGCCAGTGAAACACAGTCCAACTTAGACAAGCCATTCACACAATTATACTTCCTCAATTTTATCTGGGTAGCTAGTTTCAGAACTATCAGGTACTCTTCTACTTGTTTTATGTGCTGCACTATTTGAACTTATGAATTAGCATTAATCATTGCAAACACCCATTGCACGCATTGGCATTCAGCAGCATGGCTAAGTATTTTTCAAGGGTGTTCTTCACTCCTTTCCAGATGTATACCCAGATGACTGTGAATTTCTCATTTCAGCTGTTGTGACCAGCAAATTTCTATTTTACTTGTGCAAACGAACCAGCAATTGCATCTTCCCTGCCATTTTCTGTTTCCTTGCTCTGAATTTTCCTCATAGAATATATACATTTTTTCAACATAATTTATGTGTTACCTGAGAAATGAGTACCCAGTATTCTTCCAGTGAACTTCTTTTAACCAAAGACGGATTTCAACCCAGGTATCCCCACTCCAAGCCTGACGCTGTTATATGCCACTAGAGATCTGTAAACAACAAAGCCCTAGCATTCATTTTGCCATTTGAGGTTTTAAAAAAGTAACTGTTCTTTATATGACATTTTCATAGCTCTTTCATTAGAGCTGGGGGACCTGTTTCTCAGTTTTATAGAGAACAATCATTTTTAGCATTGTTTTTGGTAGTGAACCACTTGGAAGACATAAAGACCTAATTGGCTTATATTTGTCTCCCTACCTTGCAGATGCTACTTTGTCCTCCCTGATTAATTAGGTTTGTCAGTCAGCTGCCTCAAATTGCATTTCTGAATCATTACAAATATCTTTTATCTTTTTAACTGCAACGTTAAGAAAATGCATAATGACCAAAATATCACCAGAGGTACAGAAATAATCTGTAATTGCAATGCATGAATTATGTGGCTTCCTTTAACATTCAACTGTGCCAGTAAAGCAAAGTAATGGTTCAAAGCTGTGTGTATTTCTTCTTGTTGTTTTATTGAAGATAATGGGTTCTTGTTAGGACCAGGTTTGGGAGGATGAGAAGGAGTTGAGGAGAGTGAAACATTTCTCTGGCTCTTTCTGTAAAGCCAACATAAAACATTTTGAGGCAAGAAATAAAGTATTTTCCTCTGTGGAGTTCTACGTGCCCCCCCCCCCAAAAAAAACATTTTATTTCCACTATGAAATTTTTTTTATTTGCATCCTCTTTTTTTAGTGATTCTTTTATGGAAATGTTTTCACTACATTTTCGCTTGCTGTGTGATCTCTTTAGGACATTTCCCATGCCTCTCCACAGTTCCCAGACTTCCTCCTCGGTGCCATTTTCTGAACTTGCACCAGGTGTCTTGCCTGTTTATTTCATTGGTTCTGTTATTTTAGATTCTGATGGTTTTTTTTAAAAAACAAACTTTGATTACACATGTTTTGGTGAATCACAGCACAAAGCACTGAAGCATCGAATGAACAGAAGATGGTGGCCAGGAATCGTTATGAGGAAGTGAGTGCAAACAAATAGGGGGATTTGAAAACATTTTGCAATGGCTTGTATGGAAATGGCCCCTGTTTCATTTTCCTGTAATCCTGGTTGGCAATTGATTTTTAATAGGGAGCGTATTTTGAACCCAGCATAGGCTCAAGGGCCAGCAGTATGAGTTTCACCCACTGATGCTTCATTTATTTATTTATTTTCTATCCTGCTATTCTCATTATTCAAAACATCACAATTTAAAACATCCAAACTAAAGCCCCATTAAAAGCCCTGGGAACTGAAATGGCCTTGCAGCACCTCCTGAAAATTAGAGTTGCCAACCGTCAGGTGGAAGCTAGCAATTTCCTGGAATTACAGCTGATCCCCAGTCTACAGAGATCAGTGCCCCTAAAGAAAATGGCAGATTTGGAGGATAGACTCTGTGGCCATTTTCCCACTGAGAAATTAAAGCCAGATGCAATCAGGTTTAAAAAGAATCAGCACCTTTTCATTGTGGTTTCTCCCTCCCCACTGCAATGTGTGTCTAGTGAAGACCTCAATGTGTATCATGGATTCAAGCAATGTAACACTCCCCACGAACATGGGATCTGCTCAGCGGGTCTGTTCTTCCTCATCCTGATTGGCTATTGTGTTGGGGCAGGAGCTTTGTTTTTAAAACAAATTTCACGCAGCTACGTAAATGCATAGGCAGAATTTCCCCACTTTCTGATTGGCTATTGTGCTGGAGCGGGAACACTGCTCTACCCCTGAATGAAAATTCATGTTATTCTTCTTTTTGGTTTTATGTTTGAACAGAGCCATGCGTAAACAATTTATCAAAATCATTATACCATAGCTTCCTATTTACGTTTTTCGTAGCCATGCCCAGTACAGAACAAAAAAAGGCTGCTCACACTCTGCACAGAGCCCGTTGCTCTGATTGGCTGAAAGGTTCATAGGGCGGGAGGAATAAGCCACGTTTGTCCCCTGTTTCTCCCCACCAATCTGGCTTCAAAGCGTGATTGGGAAAAAAGGTTCACTTCAATGCAGGTTCTAAAAAAACGCAGGATAAGGGGGGGGAGCACGTGCCATGAACCACAATGAATTGGTATACTAAAAATAAGTTTTTATAATATAACAACCTCCTGGTTAATGATTTCTAGTTGCCGTGTTTCTTTTGAGTTCCTTTGTTCAATACAGCAGCTAAAAATGTAGCAACAGGTGTGGTAATTTTCACATCCTGATCCACAGAAGGAACTGGGTGAGTTCTCTTTTGGTTCTAGGTGTGCTGGGATCTGTCAAAGGTCTAATCAGCTGGAGGTGAAGGCCATTAAGTAAAGAACAATGCAGGAGAATATGGTCTATTGTGTTTGGTACACCATCATCACAGGTGCATAATCAGTCTTGAAATGGGATATGCTGGAATCTTCCAGTGGTTACCGGGGCGGGGGGGGGGGAGAATTTAATCAAGCAAACATAAAAGCCCTCTGCTCCCCTGGAATTATCAGAGTTTTTAAGTAATTAGCATCTAACCTGTAGTGGGTTGAGATGCCAAGAGCACAAAAAAAGAAGCTTCTCAGAGTATGTGATGACCAAAGGGCAACCCTAATATTTTCTCGAGATAAGTCAGATGAGTGACAGACAAAAAGGATCCATCTCTCTCTGTTCCCCAGTATTTTTATTTATTTATTTTATTTAATTTGTATACCACCCTTCCCCAAAGGGCTCAGGGCAGTGTCCAACACAAAGTTATAAAAATTAAAACAACTAACAATCAATACTCAATAAATAAGAACCATAAAAACCTTACAGGCGGCTTTAAAATTCCCACCCCTCCCCCTTAGTTGTACCCACGGGAGGCCAGTTGTATATTATATGGTGAGATGTCAATATTATTCCAGCTGGCCAAATGCCTGGAGGAACAGATCCGTTTTGCAGGTCCTGCGGAAACTCTGTAAGTCCCGCAGGGCCCTGATCACACCTGGGAGCCTGTTCCACCAGGTAGGGGCCAGTGTTGTAAAAGCCCTGGCCCTTGCAGAGACCAGCTGGATCGCCTTGGGTCAAAGAAGAGACAACCATTCTTGTGAAATTTAAATAGGGTACCAATCTCATCAGGATTGCAAAAATCTTGTTATCAGGTGTTATAATTGATCTATGTGGCATGAATTTGCAAGGACCTGTGGCCTCTCTTGAATTTTATTCCCCAACATATGTTTGTACATTTCCTGAGGTGGGATCCAGAAGGTTCTCACAGGTTCCCAAGAGTAGGTTACTAATTATTTGTGTGTGCTGAGAGGGGGTTACTAATTGGTGGTTTTGCCTTGTGATTTTTGCCTTACTTACATCCCTCCTCTCAGCAGTAGCGCACAGAACTTGAAGCAGTCTAGTAGGAGGTGCACCAGCATGCGTGTCAGCCTGCGCCTGCGTGCATTCATTTCCCACTCAAGGACCGGTGCAGCGGCTGCGTCCTTGCCACAGCCCTGTCCAGGAATACCCCGCCCCTGGAATGCCCGGCCATGCCCCTGTGTTGCAGGTTCCCGGCGCTTCAGCTCCCTGCATTGGCGCTTATCGCCTACAGGATTTTGAACTTCCACCACCACTCATGAGGGAACCTGTTACTAAAATTTTTGGATCCCACCACTGTACATTTCCCATATTTTTTGTTCTTTCTGCAATTGTAGACAGCTATAGCCTTTGCCTTTCTCAATAAGGAAAAAGAATCAATATACAGGATAATCTGCCAGTTGATTAGGGAAACTGCACCTCATGGAAATAGGATTGTGTTCAGAAAAAGGCTAGGAAACGTCTTTTTAGTAAAGCTTAGCCTGCTGTAACATAAACATAAGTTTTCGTTCTGGTACTCTGATCCTAAACATGTCTACTCTGTAATAAATCTCTCGGGTGTTAATGGGAACTTTTCTCCAAGTTACTGTACTTAAGAGTGAAGCCTAACATCAGCTCCAATTAGAGTAGCAGAAGATCATACATCAAGGCGATGCAAATTCTATGAACGAAGACAGCTGCACAATTTGAACTAAAGCAGCAGTGAAGAGAAGCCCTAAGAGAATTTTACACAGATGAATTTTAGGCAGAATTATTTAGATCCTTAAAGCTTTTTCAAATGGAAACAAGTTTAGAATTTACCAACCGTGGATTGTAATGAAAATGATCCTAATGGAACAGTATATCCAGAGAAGAATCAGGCGGCAGAAACTAAGGTTGCTTTCAGTGCTTTATTTTTTCCCCTTTTTTTCAGACTACTTCCCCCTCTTTTCAGCTTCTTCAAGTTAATAGAGGCACATCTGAAATCCAGCAAAAGAAAAAAAATGGCAAAGACAGTGGTAGAAATAATACACACTTTTTCCATTTTCTATAATGGGACTTTGATAATAATATGGCATTATGGTTGATGTACTGCAGTGACTGGAGGCAAACTAAGGAAAGGAAAATATTGTTCCTTTAAAAGCTTTCTCCATTTGAAGCTTCTCATTTTCCCAGGCTGCAAATGGAAGAAGAACTGAATCGTGGTCATTAAGCTGATAGTTGACTCAATCAGAAGTTTCTCATCGGTAGCAATAGTTTGATTAGAAAAGGTTGCAGCAAGGAGAACTGTGTGTGCTTATCTCCAGGTATGTGGCCAATGCCACCTTAAATATTTATACATGTTTGCTTTTGTCAGCTTGCTTCCACCTGAAAGATGGTTCCTATGTTACTTGTAACAACATGAGACCAGTCTTGCCAGGACTTCTTCCCATACTGCACAAATAATATTGACATCCATGCACATAGTGGAAATAATGGCCCCTTCCACACATGCAAAATAATGCACTTTCAATCCACTTTCAATGCACTTTGCAGCTGGATTCTACTGTGCAGAATAGCAAAATCCGCTTGGAAACAACTGTGAAAGTGGATTGAAAGTGCATTATTCTCCCAGTAGAGTTCCGAATAATCTTCAAGGCGTTGGTGTTAACCTTCAAGGCCTTACGCGGCCTGGGACTTTCGTATCTTCGAGACCGCATCACCCCATACGTCCCTGTACGGCCTCTTCGTTCAGCGGAGGCCAACTTACTGGTGGTCCCTGGCCCCTCGCTGATAGGGCTGGCCTCCACACGGGCCAGGACCTTTACGGCCCTGGCCCCAGCCTGGTGGAATGCTGTTCCATCAGCTGTCCGGGCCTTGCGGGACCTTACTGAATTCCGCAGGGCCTGTAAGACGGAATTGTTCTGCCGGGCCTTTGGAGAAACCAGCCGTTGATGGTCCCCCCCCCGGCCTTTTTCATCTGTGCCTTTTGCCATCTTGGGACTTACTGTTCCTCCCTCCTGAAAGAGGATTTAAAAATGGAGCTATCGGATGCCATTCTGTCTATTTTAATTTGTTATTATATTTAGCTTTTATCTCTTATCGTTGCTTTTAATGGTTTTAACTGCTCTATTTTATATATGATGGTTTATTGTACACCGCCCAGAGCCCTTCGGGGATGGGGCGGTATAAAAGTCAAAAGAATAAATAAAATAAAATAAACATGCAGGAGCCAAAGACATAGTGTTTTTCTGGCTGGACCGCTCCCAACTTCCTAGTTTTTTTAAAATCCATGTGGTTATGCTTCAAGAGCTGATTTTGGTCATCTCACTAGGGTTGGTCAATACTAAAAAAATTCGGTAAAATTCGGATTTGGGTATTTTGGGGCATAAAATGATTTGTATGCCCGAATCCGAATCATCCTTAATAGTCGAATATACCAAATTCGAAAATTCCGGGAGTAAACTCCGAAAAATTTGGGTCCTGCTTTTGCATTATTTTTTTGAATTTTGGGTAAGTTTTGCTAATGTTTTGGCCTGCGCAGGGGACGCAATTTTGTGCTAGAAAGCTAGCGGCACCAAAGAATTTCAGGGATATTTATCTGGAGACTGTCACTTGATGAAGTTCCCCTGAATTTAGCCGCAGTTTGGTTCAGGGGCAACCGAGATTATTGACACTCAGCAAGGGTGCCCCATCCCATCCCATTGTTTCCAATGGAAGCTAACGGGATATGATGGGGCTATAAATTCCGGAAGCGTCCATAATTGCTGGGACGTTCCTCTTGAAATCAAACTTCACCTTAGAAACTTTGGCATATCATAGGGACAGTACACTCATGGATGCCCCCGGAATTCTTGAAGCCTTGGGTGACAGTAGTTCTAAAATCGCACTCCTCACAGTCATCTAAAAGAAATTCTTTCCTGTGCATCAAAGTCTGTAGTGGCTGGAGCTGGTTCCATTGTAGCCAATAGGAACTTTCTGTGGGAGGGCTAATGGTGAGCACATTTCTCATAGTAAACCCACAAAACTTTCGTGGTAAGTTCCTCAGGAGAGTCTCTTTCATGACACCATCCAGGTTTGGTGACCGTTGCTTCCAAGGGTTCAATGTTATGGGTAGGGTCCATCTCCCACTGCCCGCTAAGGGCAAAAGTCTTTCCCTTAAACCTTGGATGGTGTCGTCATTCAGAGATTCTCCTGAAGATAAATTCTGGAATATTTTGTGACTGTACCTTTTGATAAATGTGCACCGCACAGCCTCCTCACCAGAAATTCCACATTGATAAGCGGCAAAATGCAGAAGTCACTGCAGAAAAAAAAGAAACAGAACCTTTGGGCAAATTCTTTAAAGTATCTTTGCAGGGGCTAGCATTTTAGACATTAATCAAGCACTGAAATATCAGGGTTATCACTCAGAGACTGTCCTGAGTGATGCACCCCAATGCTTCATGTGCAGTTTAGCATTTAGAGGGGCCAAAGTTATGGGACCCTCAAAATGCAGCCACCATCTCCTTAGCTGTCATTGGAAACAACAATGGGGATAGAGGCCCCTTTGAGGGTCCATAACTTTGGGACTTCTGAACTAAACCGCACCAAATCCTTTAGTGTCCATCAGGATGTCTCCCCGGATGATACCCTGAAAATTTGGTGCCATCAGCTTTAAAAATTCCGGGTTTCATGTTCTTCAATCCGCTTCTCCTGCACACATGAAGCCTCGCTGGAGTGAGTGGAGCGGTGAAACACGCGAAACCAGCATTTTGAAGGTAGCATGGACACCAACCAGGGTAATATCAGGAGGACTGTCCTGATGATACTTGGGGTAGTTTGCGGCAGAAGTTTGTTCAGTGGGAGCTGCTATGGGACTCAAAGGTCGTAGCCCCCATCCCCATCAACTTCAGTCTCTTGCATTGGAAACAATGGGGATAGTTAGTACCCCTTTGAGTGGTCCATACTCGAACCAAACTGGTAACTAAATCCTGGTGGGCAACATCAGGACAGTCACCTGATGATACTCTGATATTTATGCCGATACATCTCAGTAAATGCGTCTTCCCTGTCGAGTATTCCCAGAATTTAGGGGCTTGTTCAAGATTCTAGCCAGCTGTAGTGATTGCTATACGCTTCGTCAATGGGGATCACCCTTTCTGGCAGGCCGTGAGGTGCAAATTTCTTGAGTCACATAGTGGTATTCAGGGCATTAAGAGTCTTGATGATACCATCCAGGTTTGGGAATTTTGCCTCAGGGGTTTAATTCTAACGGCACCCAAAAAAGCGGTAGGGCCCATCTCCACTTCCACCTGAAGTGAAGTTCCTCAAACTCTGGATGGTGTCATCCAGAGACTCTCCTGAAGATACTCCTGAAAGTGCCTTTGTGGGTTTACTATGAAAAATGTGTGCACTCCACAGCCCCCCCCAGAAATTCCCTCTCTATTGACAATAAAGCAATGCAGCCAAGTTACCGCAGAACAAAGAATCTTGTGCAAATTTCTTTGGGGTGCTCTGCAGTGGGGTGCATTTGTAGATGCGGAGTCAGAGCCATTATTTCAGTGATTAGAGACTGGTCCTGATGATAATTCCCCAAGTTTGCGCAGTTTGTCTCAGGGGGGCTAAAGTTATGGACCTGAAAAGGGTAGCTCCTCATCTCCTTAGTTCCCATTGGAAAGAATGGGGATAGGGATTACTACCTCTTTGGGGTCCATAACTTGGCCCCTAGTGCAACCAAAATGCACTCAAACTTGGAGGGGAATCACCAGGACAGTCTCCTGATGATACCCTGAAAATCTGGTGCTGATATGTTTAAAAATGTCTCCCCTGCAGGCCAAAATGTGAAAAAACACCAAAAAATAAAAACGCAATTCGGCTGGTAATCCGAATCCCATGGATTCGGATCTGTTAGGATTCGGACAGCTCAGATTCGGCTCCTGCTCGTCCGAATCCGTCCGAATCCGTGCAGATTCGGTAAAAATTCGGATTTGGACTGTCCGAATCTCCAACCCTCACTGATTTTACAGTCTCTCCAATCTAAATAAACTAGCATTCAACATGTACACCACTGACTGATTAAAAGTGCAGTAGATGTATTTTCCAAGCATGGTCTAACAGTTCCAGTTCTGTGCTTTGAATACCATTAACAGCAATGACTTGAGTTGTAGGGTTCAGGGAGCATTCCCATTCTCACCACTGAGTGCTGCTGAAGAGGGATATTGATGTCATCTCTTGACTGGAGGGCATTAGGTGAAGAGCAACAAAGATGCCAGGTGCATGGTATGCAGCTACTTAATGGAGAGCTGAACCCATTGCTGGCAAGCAAAGTCATCCCCTGTGCCCACTCTGGTCTCTGCTTTACATTCAGTAGCTCTGTGGCCACATGTTGCTGCAGCTGTGTCTCCAGTGGCTCCATTGCCTCCTCCTGGTGTTCTCTGGTAATTACCACACAAGCTGCTGATAAGCTGACCATCTATCAGGTGTCGATAGCCTGATCCAGCAGGCTTGTTCTTATGTTCTTATGTCGAGGAGAGAAAGAAGTGGTCTGGCATTAGCACCCACTATTTCTTTCCATTGCTGAAAAACAGCTGATTAGCAGTACTTGCAATTTCTAATTAGGTCTGGGTTTGGATTGGCCCACTGCAGTTACCAGAAATTAGCTGGAAAAAGGGTGCTGCCACTTGGAGGCATTTTCCATGGAGGACTTGTTGCCAGCGAGACTGTAGATCCATTTACATTGACTATGGAGATTCCACACAGCACTTTCTTTGGTTTTTCCTTGTTTGTGGTTTTCCTTCCACTCACATTGCCTACTGTTCTGCATCCGCTCATAAGCTTTGCTGTTGTCATGCCTTTTTAAGGACATTTGTGGTGCTGTTCAACAATTGTACTATACCAGTATCTTTCTGCAAGATGCCTATAATTTATGTGTCTTCAACTGTTTGTTTCCAAAAATCACACTACGCTACAGTGTTTACTATTATCAGCTAGTCAGTTGACATGCGTCCTAGGGGCATATTCAAAGTAGAGCTGTTAAACTATTGTTCTGCTACAGAATCCTTCCATGTATACCAGCTCATACCTATGGTTCTTCAACAAATCCATGCACCAGGATCCATCCTATCATTGGCTGGATGTTAACCACAGTTTTCTATTATCAGTTGTACTCAGAGGTTGACTTTTGAATCATTGGTAGTGAAAGGTTACATTTGTGACCAAAGGTTAAGCGGCCAGGATGGTTGCTTTCCTACTCCATGCTGTATGGTTCAAGTGCTGACGAACAATTTGGAACTTTATATTAGTTAATTAGAACTTTGCATTGCTAATTAGCTAACAATGTTGAAAGCACTGTTGCTCAGAACAGGGTGATGACTTTCCTTGGCAACTAGCAAAAGAGAAGAGGCTTAACTCAGCAAGGAGACTCTGGTATATCCTTTCAGAAGCTGGAGTACCCTTTTGCTGGAGTACCCTGTGTATACCTGTGCAGCAGTTACTAGCATGTGGAGGTTGTTACACAGATACAAGAGCATCAACAGTAGATGATTCCTTTCCACATGATTTTCAGAAGCCTGATAATCAGGGTTTTCAGCCCACACATTGCATGACAACATGCTATGATGGGAGAGCAGATAGCTACAGATCAGCAGGTTGCTTGTAGTGTCTGGCTAATGTTTCCTGCTACCAGGAGTCAGAAGAGCAGTGCACGTGATCATTGATGTATGCTGATAAATGACTTATGGTGTCATTTCTGCATTCTCACCCACAGATCTTGGATGGCTTTGGGCACATAGGCTCACCCCCTTCCCCCTGTATTGGGCCACTGAAAGGGACAAACATCTCAATCAGACCACTAATCAGACAAAGAGAACAGTTTGACAGTTCTAAACATTACTACTCCACGGTATCCCATTGTGTCACAGACCACACCAATAGCTTCATTGAAGCTGACACTTGGTGGAGTGAATACAACTCGATGCCCATGTCCTTTACATCTAGGCCAAAGTACTTTTCTTATTAAAAAGATGGCAGTCTGGTGCTGACAGAATTGCCATAGGTATTTTAAAAGGCAGTAATTAGCCCCAATAAATGCTGTGTGACAATATTAAACATATTCCTGAGAAAACCCTACTGAATCTGTCCAGTCACTGAAAAAGCTTATCTACCCCACTCTGAAATGCCACCAAACAAGTTTCTGAGATCTACTGGAAACATAAAAAGGCTATTCTTCATTGAAGTCGATGTGACTTCTTTACAGTCACTAAGTACACTATGTCAGACTTAATTTTGAATATATGGCACCCTGCAGTTTGCGTCGCAAACTTTACACTGCTTTGAAGTGGATTTTTTCATCCAGATTAGTTTTCAACACTGACTAGATCGTAGTTCAGTCCTCTGGTCAATGTTTACTACAGGTATAAATATAGAAAAAAGTCTATATTTCCTTGACAGAGCAATTTTGTTGAAATATATATTTTTAGAAAAGTATCACACACTTTAACATTTAGAGGGCAATTGTTTTGATATAAGCACATAGATGGGCCTAGAGGTCCTGTGGTTACTGAAAAGGATTTATCTTTTTAATTTTTAAAATATATTGTGTGTGTATGTATATCTCCTTGCCAACTAACCAGGTCCAACTACTATATATATCTTGTTGTACTCTGCCTTTGTTCTGGCAAGTTTTCATATGAATTCTGTTTATATATTTGGGACAGGAATTGTGTCAAAAGATATAACTTGTTGAAAGTAACATTAAGAAAAGAGAAAGAAGAGGCTGTGGTAAACTCATTGCAACAAACATTGTTAGTTTTAATTACTATGGCTATATTCCTAAGAGTATTTTCCTGAAAATCAACTCTAGTGAATATTATTATTTCTGAGTAGATCTACTTAGGATTGTTCCCTGCTTTTTGTTAGGAATTTTGCCCCATGCGTCACCAAAGAACTGAGTAACAGCATTCACAGCCCCTGTAGGATTTTATAGGCTTCTCCATTCAGCTTGTTGTCATTGATCTACAGTAGACTGGATGTGATTTAGTACTTCTTTAAAAAAATGTGTGGGGACAAGATTGGGAAACAACTATAATAAATATCCTTTCCCCCCCAGTGAAGTGGGCAGTTCGATTGCAACAATATTCGTGATAAGTTTCCAGGATAGTTTGGAAATGAGGTTGAGAATTATTTTTAAGATGTATTTGCCTAATTTGTGCCACCATGGGATAACGTCTACAGCTATTCCTTGATGGGCATCATCGGCTGCTGGCATGTAGTCTAAAAGGGACTGCTTTGTTGCTTCAGAAGTGTGTATCTCATTTCTGCTCAGGGTTGGTGCTCAAACTAAGGAAGGTGCTCAGAGGTCTCACCATATTTGCCCAAAAGGATGATGACCCTGAATGAGTACCCCCCCCCCGCAAATGTTTTACACAAAACAGTTTTTATTATTGGACATAACTGTAATTTGTATACCCCATCTCCCTTTCTTTTGATAGTATATGGGGAAAAAAAATCTTTGTCTTGCATTTCTGTAATATTTTATTAAGGGGATGGTAGTGAATCAGGGC